>NC_035109.1:37654265-38295804 GCF_002204515.2 Aedes aegypti | reverse complement strand
GTAAAATCTAACAAAAGTCAATAAATGGTGCATTTTTTCTAGAAATCGCATAAAGTCTGATAGGACAACATAATTAAATAATCTTGCCCAGGATATTTTGAACATCCTCCATAGTAAGTTCGTAAAGTATTAACATCGAATTTCCATGTATCTCATATATTGGATATGGATATGGAAAACGTTCAGCATCTAGTTAAGATTTAATTATTATAATGCAAATATCATCATAGTTCCATCACTAAAAAATATATTAGTATTTGCATTACGATAATGAAACCCTAGGTAGATGCTGAGCGTTTAAAAAAAATAATATATGAGATACATGCAAGTGTAGAATAATAATAGAAATTCTGAAGATATTGAAAATTCCGTGTATTCACCCTTATTCTTGTTTACGACCAATCAAACTTTCGATCGAATCCTATTGGTCCGAATCTACGGCCCACTTCATTTTACAGTTTACGGGAATGCAAAACAGTTTTTGATCGAAATTACATTCGAACCACTTCGAACGCTTGTTAACGTTAGAGGTGATTATTCGAAAACTTTTCATCGGATACTGTGCGAATCATGTTCTGGCCGCCGAGGACCTGGGATCGCATCCCATCCCCGAGATAGTCACTAAAAATTTCAGTGACGACTTCCTTCGGAAGGGAAGTAAAGCCGTTGGTCCCGAGATGAACTAGCCCAGGGCTAAAAATCTCGTTAATAAAGATAGAAAAAAAAACATGTTCTGGCATCCTGCTCAAAATTTTCCAAGAATTCTTACAAATCCTAAACATAATGTTTCTAGAAATCTTTCAATCCTCTCCTACATAATTTTGAAATCCTATCTTGAAATCTTTGATAATGTTGTCCAGGATCGTATTGCGATCAAAGTAAAATGGTTTTCTTTAGCATTTCTTACAAAAAATTTCCCACGCATTAAGATAGGCGATTACTTTTCTGTTGAAGTGCATACTTCCCATTAGGAGCGGTCCATTAATTACGTAAGGGGTTATGGGGGGAGGGGGGCTTTGAGATTTCTTACGCGCCATACAAATTATTTGTAATTTTCATAAAAAAAATCTTACCATGGGGGGAGGGGGGGGGTCGAAAAACCGCCAAAATTGTCTTACGTAATTAATGGACCGCCCCTTATTTGAGAATTGTGAACAAGCTTTTGTGAAGAATCTGCCAAATTGTGTAGCATTTATGTTTCTTTGATTGGAGAAGGCTTTCTCTATTAGGCTAAATCGGTAACCGAACTAAGGTAGAAACTACCGGTTCAGGCCGAAAGACTGCCAGAGTCAGTTCTCGGATAAAGAATCTTCTTTATTCAACAAAGTCATTCATTTATATAGGATTTTTACAATTTGGTCTTAACCTATGTTTGTATATGGGTAAGCGAGACGGCTGGAGTGACTTTTGACAAAGGTTCTTAACTGCTGCGTCTGTTAGAATTTTGGTGGACTATCGGACCTATTGAGTTGTGCAATTTGATGCCACTCGTTCGAGTGCATTTGGGTACGGCCACACAAGAGGTGGAAAGGAAGGAATGGAATAAGGTCTATCGGTGTATGGTATTGCTGTGCGGCAATTGTCACATATGGTTGCAATTGCATTCTTTAGCATTTTCGGTGCTATTTGGTTTCGAAGTGGGAGGTTAATGATTTGTGTTTACCAGGGGTTCTCAAGTCATGCGACAACTTCCCCTTTTTAGATGAATAATGAAATGGAATAAAATGAAATGCAATTATTCAATGGTTGTCAGTCTCCAGTTGTCTCTGTGTAACATTAAAATTTTCTATTTTTTTTTGTTATCTTAATATTAGGTACCGAATTTCTCACGTCTTAACACAAGGTTAGACTTTTGACCTATCTCTCTTTTCACTTATTTTTTTTTTTCATTTCTTATTTTTTTAGAGATTAGGCTCGGTTATTTGTCTCAAGTATTATGCTTGGTTGAAATGTTAATTTACAATTCTGTTTTTGTGTACTGTTTGTATTTCACTTGTTATTTGATTTTTTAATGTTACATTTGGATGTTGTATTTGGATAATTGTAAATGGTCCTGTGTATACCGAATCTAATTTCCTACGGTTTTCTTTCTGTAGCCATACCTGGTCTCCTATTTGAATATTTATTGGGTTTGATTTCTCTGATTGCTTTAGGATTCTTTTGCTTTTTGATTTGTCTAACAGAAATTTTGCTTTTTGGGCTGCTAGTTGTAGTTTATATTTTAGTTCTTTGTGATAAGATTCGTAATTATAAATCGGACCAATTTGAGATTCTACTTTCAGTTGTGTTGGGTAATTTGCTTGTGAACCAAAAACAAGTTCAAACGGTGTAAAATTATGTTCAGTGTGTGGCGTTGTATTATAGAAAAATGTAAAAAATGGTAACCATGAGTCCCAGTCATCATGCTGTTCATTGATGAATTGCCTAAGATATTCATTTAAACAACGATGACTTCGTTCGTGAGCTCCTATGGTTTCTGGATGATAAGCTGTTGCAAATTTTTGGTTGATGGATAGAATGGTGCATAATTGTTGGAAAACTTCGTTTCTATATTCGGTGCCCATATCGGATTTAATTATTTTGGGGCATCCATAAATTAAAATAAGATTTTCAACTAGTGCTTTTGCTAAAGTACCAGCTTGTTTATCTACTATTGGTACTGTTATGATATATTTCGTTAAATCACATTGTATTGTCAATGCGTAACGATTTCCTTTTGTTGATCTCGTTATTGGATCTACTGTGTCAATTGAAATGAGTTCAAATGGTTTTATTGGTGTTGAAGTTTTTTCAAAAATTTCCTTAGTTTTAATAGGAGAAGGTTTCGACCGTGATTGTTTTAAATTATTTTTGTTTTATGGCTGTATCGGTCATGCGACTCAAAGGTAAAGGGAGTCTATAGAAGCAAATGATGGAAACGAATAGGTGCATAGGCGTCGCAAGGGAGCGACAAGATTGAAAATTTAATTAGGTGGTGAAAATTGAGCAAGCCATTTTAAAGTCAGTAAGCATCGAAGCGTCCTGTATTTTGCCTAGCTTCTCTACTGGAAAAGGGTTGGCTCAAAGCTTTGAGCTTTGCTACCAACACTTAGTTTTAATTTTATGTTTATTTTGTCTACATGAAATACAGTTTTTAACATATTTGGTTATGCTGTCTTTCATATTGTGCCAATAATAATTTCTTCTTAATTTTTGTAGTAATTTGTTTATACCTACGTGTCCTCCCGAAGGGGTATCGTGGTTTTCCATTATCAATTGATTTATTTCATTTGTGTCTTTCACCACCTTTGCTGGTGTGTATAGGATAATTATGACGTCATTTAAAATTTCGTTGCATACTTCTTTAAAATTTTCCCGGGAAATATAATTAAATATTGGATCCATTACATTGATCGCAATTTTCTTTATCTTCATTGTCTTGGCCATTTCATCTATCATTTGTATGCATTCTTCAAAATAAATTGTTCCTTTATTATGGAATAGTTGCGTTTGAGCAAGGATTCCTTTCAGGTTTTTATTTTTAATTATTATCTTAAAATGGTCGAGTTTTGGTTCAAAAACGACTTTTGGTAGATTGAAAGCGTCCATATTGTTGATTGAATCGTAAGCCTTAAGGTGATCAATCTCAGAAGCTGTAGATTCGTTAATTGGGTTTTGTATTGCTGTTCGGGTCATCGATCTTGTCTGCATAGGCAAGATCAACATGTTCTTCAGGTCTTCAGAATTGATTTCTATACGGGAAAGAGCGTCGGCGCCAACATTCTCTCTTCCTTTTACGTATTCGATATCAAAGTTGAATTCCTCTAAATCAAGTCGCATTCGTGTCAATTTTGAAGTTGGATCCTTCATGGAAAACAGGTGTACTAGGGGATTATGGTCAGTTTTTACAGTGAATTTTCGACCATAAAGGTAGGGTCTAAAATGTGATATTGCCCAATGTATGACAGTTAGTTCTTGTTCTATTGTAGATTTATTGCTTTCTCCCTTTGTAAATTTTTTACTGGCGTAGGCTATGGGTAACCTTATGCCGTTATGTTCTTGTTCTAATACAGCACCGCAAGCTATTTTTGAAGCGTCTGTGCTGAGAATAAATGTTTTTTTAAAATCTGGAAATTGAAGTATTCTAGGGCTTAAAAGTTCGTTTTTTAAGGTTTCAAAAGAATTTTGACATTCATCAGACCAAATAAAATTAGCTTTTTTCTTAAGGAGAGCATTTAAAGGTGCTGCTTTATCTGAAAAATACGGAACAAATCTTCTATAGTAATTACAAAATGCAACGAATCTCCTAACGTCGTCTACATTTTGTGGTTGTGGATAATTTAGGATACTTGAATATTTTGATTTGTCGGGTTGTATTCCTTGAGCTGAGATATGATGTCCTATATAGGTGACGTCTGAACAAAAAAATCTACATTTGGCGGGATTTAATTTCAGGTTATAGTTTCTTAATTTTTGAAAAACTTTTTCCAAATTATCTAGATGGTGATTTACAGAGCAACCGACGACAATTATGTCATCGATATATAAAAATGCGCATTCTGGCGGTAGTCCACTAAGGGCTATTGTCATCATGCGTTGAAAACTGTTGGGTGAAATGTTTAACCCAAATGGTAGTCTGTTGAACTCGTAGTGACCTGAGTTTGTTGAGAAAGCTGTGTATTGTTTAGATTGTTCTTCTAACTCGATTTGGTGAAATCCTGACATTAGGTCGAGCGTAGAAAAATATTTGGCTCGGCCTAGTTGGTCAAGGATATCGTCAATTCGTGGTAGGGGAAACTTGTCTGCTATTACTTTTTTATTAAGCTGTCTGAAATCTACCACCAGACGCCATTTTTTGTCATTGTTAGTAGACTTCTTAGGGACAAGCAAAACAGGGGAATTGTATGGAGATATTGATGGTTGAATAATTTGTTCAGTCAACATTTTATCAACATGTTTGTCAATTTCTGTTTTGTGAACTTCCGGTATTCTATAGTTTTTTATGTAAACTGGTGTCTGGTTATTCAAAATAATTGTCTGCTTATAAAAATTATTACATGTCAATATGTCGTTCTTTAATGCAAATATGTCGTTGTATTTGGTACATAAGTCTTTTAATTTGTTTTTCACGTAGCAAGGTGTGGCGTTTAGGTTGAGTTCTGAGATACATTTTTCTTTTCGATTTGACTGGATCGTTTCATTGAATGTAAAAATGTTAAAGTTTTCGAGGGGTTTAAGACGGTCTATCAAATTTTCACGAATTTTGACGGTATGGTTTGTAGTATTGATTAATTTTACAAGAGAGTTATTAGCATTTATTATTGAGTTTGCGCAAAATACTCCAGGTTGTATCTCTTTTGATAAAATAACGTAGTCTTGATGAAAATTTGGAATAGAAATTTTCCTAAATACTTCGCAACGGGGTGGTATCAAAATATCATCATTTAGTTTATCTTGAATAGGGATTTCAATTAATTGTGAATTTATAAAGGTTGAAAGAGTCCATGTGTCATAGTCAATAACGCATCGAAATTTAGACAAAAAGTCTCGTCCTAAAATTCCGTCGGTGGGTATTGGTAGATCTTCAGGAATAATATGGAATTTATGAGTTACTGTGCATTCATAAGGTAAATGTAAATGTTCACGGATTGTTCCAAGTGTATCGAGAGCTTGGTGTTGGATTCCTGTAATTGAACATATTTGTTGAGTGTCAATATTTATCGCCTGTTTCAGTTTTGTGGGTTTCAACACTGAAATTTCAGCTCCTGAATCTACTAGGAATGTACATTCAGAATGTGTAGATTCAGTTTTCAAAATCACAAAATTGGAAAGAGCGGTTGAGATGTTAAAAATACCTTTTATCTTTGGCGTTGCATGTTCGCTAATGCTATTTGGAATTGTTGTTGTTGTTGAGGTTGCTGCTGGGTTGCGGCAGGGATAGTTTGTTGACCCCCAACTGGCTGTTGGGGGACTTGTGGGTTTTCCGAGATCATGTAATAAACATTTCTACCACGCCCACTTGGTCCAGGATTGAAATTATTGTTATAACCTCTTCCTCTATGATTTCTCTGATTAAATCGAGAGTAACCTCCGCGGTTACTTTGGAAATTTCCTCTAGTTTGATGGAAATTTCCACGGTAGTTTTGAGAATTTCCACGGTAGGATTGTGAGTTCCTACGGTTGTTTTGATACTGATAATTGTTGTAAGTCTGACGAGATGAACCACGTCCATGATTGGTTCGGTAGTCATTTTTCTTTGTGTATTGGTAGACATTGGCTGAACTACTAGACGGTTTTTCCGCTTCGTTTTCTGAGGCTCTTTCTATTGCCTTTGACAACGTGTCAAACTGACCTGCCTTGAGTAATAATTTTGTTTCCTCGTTTTTTATGCCATTAATGAGTGCTTTGACACCGGCATTTGTTGCCAGCTTTGAAGCTGTGTCCAGGGGAACTTTTTCCTCTAGATATACTTTTTCTAAATCAAGAGTTAGTCTCTCAATTTCATCAACAAATTTGCTGAAATGTTCTCTTTGTTTGGTGGCGTTTAATTTTGCCAATAAAGTATTAGGAGATGTAGTGGAACTACATTTTGTTTTCAAATTATTGATAATCTCATCAATGCTTTCAGGAGTTTCGGTCACTGCAGCTCGCGCTTTGCCTTCCAATTTGGATAAAATAGTTTGGATGGCTGCATCTTTGGTGTTATCATTTATTAACGCTTTGCACGCATTAAGAGCTGAAAGCACGTTTACTAATTTATCTTGTCTTCCATCGTATGATGGGACTAATGAGGATATTGTTCTTATAATTTCTATAATATTCGCCATTTTCACTGAATTATTGATTCTTATACAAAACAAAATGCAATTAACAGCACTTTTAAATTTAATATTATCCTTTATGTTTTTAAGTTTACTATTTATTGTATCAAATAGTTCATTATATAGTGTTCTACTAAGTTTTATGAAAAATTCTAATTGGTTTGGTTGTAGATTATTTTCAAATTCGGCTAAAAGGTTTGTAATGTAAGTGTATACCTCTTTTGCTAAATCCAAATGTTTTACTAAAGTTATTCGTTTATAGTTTCTATTGGGATTTTTAGTAAAATTAGCTTTCAATTTTGTCAATATGAGAATTTGCTCTTCAATTTTACTTTCAATGTCCATAACCTCATATTCAAGGTTCGATGTTAAAGGCTTATAAATTTTAAGAAAATGATTATATATATATATATATATATTTTTTTTTTTTTTTTTATACGTAAATACCTTATTGTGGCGGAGGCGCTCTCCTCAACGCTCACTTCATAGTGCTGCTGTTACTGCTTGGTATAAGATGGCTGACGGGGAGGCGCTCTCCTCAACTTACGTCAGAGTGCACTGCTGCTTTTGGTTTTATTGGACAAAACCAAGAATCTCTCCTCCTATTCTGTGTTTCCATGCATCTTGGTGCGTTATCACTCCTTTTGTTGTTGTTAATAATAAATTTCCTTCTTTGTCTTTGAGTAACTTGGCACTCCACTCTGGTATATCAACTTTCTTTACTGGAATAGTCTCGTAAAGTCCCTCTATTTTTTTTTACTTCGTTTAGTACTTTCAGAAGGCATGAGTTTTTGTATATCTTAATTTGTTTAACCTTCTTTTTTTCAAGTAGTGTCTTTATAAGTTGTTTTACACTACTTTGCTTTGTTTCCACGATAATCGGAATGTTCGTTTTTCTGGCTTGCTCAAGCCGTTTTAACGTTATTAAGATTGCACTTTTTGCTGCCATGTCACTTGCTGTCTTTATATGTCCTTGTTTTTGTTGATCGAATGGTATATTTCATGTAGTTTGAAAGACATGAATACACAATTTAGGTTGCACTTTTCTTCCTCAGGCTCAATCCTGGTCTTCCGTTTTACTAGCACTCGTGCTTTTATTATGTCTAACTGTTCTTGTAATTTTCCCCCCATTTTTAACTGTTCAACTGTTCTTTATTTCACAGGTACACTGTTTTTCTCTTAATTATTTATCACACTTTATTCAAACGCACTGCCAAATTGGCTACGCGCTCCGCTTGGCGTTTTTGGTGGTTATTAACAATCCGCAAAATGCCATAAATCAGTACCACTAGCGCTATCACTGATAGCGCGACAGTTTGTAAAGTATCATGAGCACTTGTGTTAAAATTGTTCTCTATCTCGTCTGAGCCAAACCAGCCCATGTTGAACGAGAATTTTTGACGGATTTGAATTATTTTTCAACTGGTCGACGTAGTGTCCTGTTTTTCTATTTTGTTTTATCTCATTAGAGAAAAAATGAACTACTTTTGATGCGTTTCACTTAATTTTCGCACATCACTTTTACACGCATCTGTTTTTCCAAGTCACTAAGTACTCTTTTTTTTAACTTTACATGCACATCGCGATCGGGTATAATTCACGCACTTTTTCTGACTTGCAGGGTCTACTTTTGAAGTTAGTAGATAACCTGTCACGGTATGCCATGTAGCATTTATGTTTCTTTGATTGGAGAAGGCTTTCTCTATTAGGCTAAATCGGTAACCGAACTAAGGTAGAAACTACCGGTTCAGGCCGAAAGACTGCCAGAGTCAGTTCTCGGATAAAGAATCTTCTTTATTCAACAAAGTCATTCATTTATATAGGATTTTTACAATTTGGTCTTAACCTATGTTTGTATATGGGTAAGCGAGACGGCTGGAGTGACTTTTGACAAAGGTTCTTAACTGCTGCGTCTGTTAGAATTTTGGTGGACTATCGGACCTATTGAGTTGTGCAATTTGATGCCACTCGTTCGAGTGCATTTGGGTACGGCCACACAAGAGGTGGAAAGGAAGGAATGGAATAAGGTCTATCGGTGTATGGTATTGCTGTGCGGCAATTGTCACATATGGTTGCAATTGCATTCTTTAGCATTTTCGGTGCTATTTGGTTTCGAAGTGGGAGGTTAATGATTTGTGTTTACCAGGGGTTCTCAAGTCATGCGACAATTGTTGACACAATCCTTCCAAGTATTCGAGAACATTTGGCCATGATTCAATGAGATTGTTTTTAAAAATTACACTATTTCTCAAAAACTTTTGTTCAGCCTCAAAATGCATTTAGTTTTGTCTACCAAATAGAGAGGAAAAGGAAATAAATTGCTCTTATATTGTAAGATTATAATATTAAATAAAAACTTTTCACATCATGAACGTGATGTTCTCACGTTAGACCTATGTGTAGTACAGGGATTGAATCCTGAGAAAATTGAGAGAATCTCTCACGTATCGCTCTCTGTAACTACAGTGAAACCTCCATGAGTCGATGTTCCATGACTCGAAATCGGCTCATGGAACCATACTAAGAACAAAATTTCATGGTTACTATGACGGTCCCTCGAAACAGCTTTGCAAAGGAATTCTGTTCCATGACTCGGAAATATCGACTCATGGAGGTTTGACTGTATCATAATATGCAGCACATTATGAGAGATTGTTTATCGTTGAGATTTCTTAGGGCCATACAATTTATTTTGAATTTTCATACAAAAAATCTTATCATGGGGGGAGGGGGGGTTGAAAAATCCCGAAAATTGTCTTACGTAATTAGTGGACCGCCCCTTATCAGACTTGTTACAACTTGTGATACAATTCCGATAGTGGACCGCAACAGCAGGGATATTTTTCTTCGCTTGCTTTGATCGTGCTTCAGAATCAAATGAGAGCGAATTCTGCGATGCTTTGTGTAGTACAATTTTCGCCATTGTTCGTAGTCTCAAAATAAGTGCATAAAATTTTGCTGCCAAAAAACAATCTTCAAATTATTGATTTGAGTTATTTACAAATGAAATGTTTAGCCTTCTTATGTGCTAACTCCAATTTGGTATTTATAATTCTCAACGGGCCAAGAAAAAGTATCTTCAAACTCTTCGCGGGCCGAATATGGCCTGCGGCCGTACGTTGGGCAGTCCTGATAAACAAATGAATGCATATAGATACTACTTCTTCATCCGTGTAGTTCTTCCTCATGTAGTTCAAAGCTTTACCTACAGGCCTTTGTTTAAACAAAGTTATTTTCCGAAATAACTGATAAAAATAAATCTTCGAAATCCGAGTCAGAATCTGATTCAGATTTCTAATCACAGAAGCAGCGAAATCTGTTTCGCAACCGCAATCGAAAACTGTTTTTGTTGTTACAAATATGACAGTTCGATTGCAGTTGTATTGGTGAACCCAGTCATGAAACCGTGATTCATCACAGTGCGAACCTATCGGATTTGGGGTTGGAACTAGTGCGAAACTAGGTCCAACCTGTGCGAATAAAAAAACGTTTTGACAGCACTTAGGTTGGAACTAGTGCGAACCTAGGTTGGAACTGGACAAAAACGAATTCGACATTAGTTTAGTCGCGCACCGTTACGGTTGCTCTTAGGCACGGTACGCATCACACCATAAATTAGGGGTCACCTGTGAGGTGGACTTTTACCACCGGAACAGGCAATCCGTAGTGTTAATTCTTAGCCAGTTGAAACAACCGCTACCGACACTACACGGCTATCTAGGCTGCTCGGGAAAAGGAGGTTAATATTGATGATTAACTCCTGACGTGCCCAAGCAGCCAACCAAAAAACAATACAATGTTTTGTTA
This sequence comes from Aedes aegypti, assembly GCF_002204515.2. Lineage (NCBI taxonomy): Eukaryota > Metazoa > Arthropoda > Insecta > Diptera > Culicidae > Aedes > Aedes aegypti. Next base: position 38,285,197 of record NC_035109.1, on the reverse strand, counting down.
CAATATATTATATTGTTTTTGAATTGTAAATCCAAACATGATTGCTTCGACATTCAATTACAATACGCTGTATTGTATCCAATACGTTATATTGTACATTAATGGTTTATTCCATTCACTGAATGATACGTTTTTATCCGGGTGGCAGGACCACCAGGGCATCGAATATGCGGAAGTCGAGAACCTTGAGAACAATCTGGCCCTGTTTGAGCTTCTACCAAGCTTGCTAATCTACAATGCCACCGGAACCGAACGAGGGTGCTTTGGATATCACCAGACAGGGAGTGATCGAGACAGCTGAGAGATCGTTTACGAGATGGTACGTGACCGTAGCATGCCGCTGCTAATGTTTTTCAGCAAATGCAGCAAATCAATAATAAAAATCTGTTGTCTAGCTATTAATGGCATCTTGAACGTAAGGTTGAATTTGTAAGAATCAATATATTTGAATCATTATTTATCAACAATCAGTAACAAATCTTATCAATTACTAACACATGTTTTTCGTGAGATTATTTGTCAACTCCTCCGTAACTTCTTCCTCAGTTGCCTTTACTAGCAGCGGATTTACTCTCTGCCGCCAGATATTAGCACGTATCTGTCGTTATTTTCTTTCCCGCGGATAAACCGGATGCCTGTTGTTCCTCTGCCTGTCTCTTTCGGTTTTCTGCTTCATTATCAGCTGAGACCAGGGCGGAGACATACTAAGCGCAGCCGTACAGGGCTGAATCTTTCACAGCAAAGTAGCAAGCTTATGGAGTAACCTGATCGTTGATCGTCAATTATGGTCCCTTCCATTGGATGGTATAGCAGGAGATTGACCAACTCGGAAAGCTCTTTCGGAATATACTCCGATGGGCATTTATGATGTTTCATAATCTGCGAATTGAGAGAATATTAATAGATCGTCATGCTTCTAAGGAAAGAGAACTTACTTGACAAAGTGCTGGTCAACCTGGATTTTTGTTCAGACAGAAGATTTTGGAAATGTTTAGGAAGCTATTTGCTTTGAATGTCTCGTTCTCGATGGCAGTATTCATTGCGATTTGTTTCGACTCAAACACGCTTGTTGAGCCGGGCGAACAACACCAAAGTTTCAACTGTCAAATCTAATCCTGCAGAAAAAAAAAGATAGGAAGTGTGCCCAGATGTGCGGTGCTGTGCCGAAAAGTGTGCCGGGCACAGTGAGCCGAGTTTCTCACCCCCTGGTAGAAGCTCAAACAGGGCCAGATTGTTCTCAAGGTTCTCGACTTCCGCATATTCGATGCCCTGGTGGTCCTGCCAGCGATAATAATCCGCTCGATTCCCACACGCTAAGATCAGTCTACCCAAAAATGGGTAGTTGATTCACCCAAATTTGGGTTTCTGTTGCATAACCTATAATATGGGTAAATTATACTGATAAAATTTGGTAAAATTCACTCACTTTATGAGTAAAGCATGTTTACCTATATATGAGTACCACAAACTACCCATATTTGGATGAAAATAAAAAAAATAACGACGTTGTCAAGAAGGAGGTAGCGGCTAAGAGCGGCTGGCTGATAGAGGTAAATTGCAAACTAAATATAATTTATAGCAGTTTTTAACTGATAAAGAAGTTCTTTTTACAGCATGCATTCCACTACGGGGAAATCTGCAGTAAGGTGAACCAGCGATGAACTTCTATCCGAGCTGATGCCAATTAACTCTCTTCCGGCAGTTCGGATTGAAAGGTGCGATTTGATTCTTTGGCTGGCAGGTTCCCGGTTAACATTTGCAACAATGCAGATTTAATATTGATGCTCTGAATAAATGAAACATGTACCTACTTTATCTATTGGAGTGTATTCATTTATAATAAACTACAAAACCGTATTAAAAATATTCTAGCTCTAAAAAAGTGAAAATCACGAATTTCCAAATAAAAATAAATTACCCATTTATGGGTAGAGAGACTTTACCAATTTATGAGTAAAGCTCGTTTACCCATAAAATGAGTGTGTGCACTTTTCGGCGATTATGGGTAAACTTTACCCATATTTGGGTAGACTGATCTTAGCGTGCATGCCATTGAACTGCAACATTGTATGAATTGAATATAATTGTGTTGAAGACACAATTATTATACTTAACTTACCAACAATATGTGAAGAAATTGTAATTGCGGCTTCCGTCGAGTAGAAACTTAACTTTGATGCTGTTTAGATTGCAGTTGATGGTTCCGGTGTTTCAAAAATAAACAAAAACAATCCATCATGAAACGATCACAGTTGCCAGGTTTTGCAGTGCAACCAGACAAATGTGACTCATCATTTCGTTCGCTCTCTCGCACAGTCGGCACAATTTCAAGTGGGCCGAGTTTCCCACCCCCTGAGTTAAACTGTTTTAGAACTGTTTGCGTTACAATAAATTGGTCAATAAATGGATCGTATATGCACCATTTGATGAACGGTAAACAGAAAAATTTGTTCGGGAAAATTGGCAATTTGGAATGGTTACATAACATAACCGCCTATTTCCCATACTGTTATTTTTCGAATTACCATTTCCCAAACTGTAAAAACAGTTTGTGGTAGCGTAGACTTATTGTTATTTTAGGTTATATACGAAACTGTACACATATTGTTCCAAATTGTTGTGGATAATATTGGAAACAGTACAAATATGGTTCTTATTTATGCGGGTAGATCTGACGGAAATGGTCTATTGTTCACAGCAAAAAAAGTTGTTGAATATTACATCGAAACCGCTGCAACCAAGTCGTTCCCTCGGTCGTGTTATATTACACAGCCCGACGTACTCGCGAGCGATTGGTGTAATAAATGCGACCGATGTAATTTGTCCGATGTAATAATTTCTACGTACACAATACGATGTAATCGATGCGATGTAGTATGAGAGCTATGTAATCTGAGCGATTCAAAAAAAAAAGTGATCACAAGTTTTGCTCAATGGTTGATTAAACTGCTTTTTTATCCTTTTTCGATCTTAAATCACATTTATGATTTAAAATCGAGTTTTACCCATGCAGATTGAGTTATTGAGTACAGTAATTTTGGAATTGATAAAAGCAATTTAATCAACCATTGAAGAGAATTTTATGGGAGATAGATAAAATATGTTTCAAACAAAAAATATCAATACAGAGTCATTTAAATCATCAATTATTTTAATTGCACCATTTATAACATTTTTATTGCATTAAACAAATATTCAAATGATGGAGCATAATGGCTGGGAAGCTCCAAATGATGAATCCGGGGTGCCGCAGTGAACACTTTTTAGATAAAAAACAAGCCTGAAGGCACTCCAGGATGAGTCCAGGATGTTTTGATATCCACAGCAAACAGTACAATGATTCACAGAGCCCGTTCATGTTTTTCGTGCCGATCTAAAAAATAAAGAAAAGAAAATACTGAATTATTATTAACATATCTAGGATTTTAGTATTTTTTCATAGACAGATCGACAGGTGTCTAAAGTAAATGTTCGAGTAAGTATTGTTATGTGAAACGGAAGTTCTTTTCAAATATTTTACAGCAATGTTGATTTTCAAGATCTTAATTTTTTCTTGTTTTTTTTTTTTTGGGTAGGGCAAGTGTACCATTAGTGGTGCATTTAAGGGAAAACTGCTAAAACATGGTGATAAAATCATGAAATATATGATTTTAACGTATCATTCGATAGATCTCAAATTCTTCTATCATTCAAATATATAAAAATCACGATTCATTCCTAATTCCGAATTCCTAAATGCAACGATTTCAACAAATTCACTTCAAAAAATTCTCCTGCCATAAGTTACCCTAAAATTTTAAAAATTTCAAAAACAGTTTCCTTATCTAGAAATTATTAATATTAATGAATTTCTCTTCTGGTTATACTGTTGAAATTTCAAACAAGGTCCTTATGAGGTTTTCAAGTTTGTTTTCACTAGAGAAGCGCTCCGAGAATTCCACCAGAAATTCCACTACAGATTCCTCTTCAAGTTCATATGATTCTATTAGGCTATTTGCACAATACAGTAAAATTTTCCTAACTAGATATTAAAGAGACCATTGATTTAGGGTGGTATCGAGATACATAACACATACTTTTTTCAATTTTTGTACCTTACATTATTCCAACAAAACGTATTCATAAAAGTTATTTGACCACAAAAATAGTAAAATTTAAACACATTTACCTACGTGACCTTTTTTTACTGAAATTGTAAAATTTTAAGTTTTGTCGCCTTGAAATATGTTATCAACCTCCATTTTAACATAATCATAACCAAGATCTTAACCATAATGTTCAAATTTGTGAAATTTATTACCGATTCGATGAGATTTGAAACTTCTCAGAGTTTATATGAAACTGAAACAAATACTATCGAATTAAGGAATATAGTTAGAGAGGTGTCGAAATCAGGGCTGGAAAACGTCAATGTAAAAAGAGAGTGTCGTACAACTTTTACATAGACACTTCCCTCACTGTCATCGGACGGTGAAACAATGACAGGGATTTTTTCAAATTCACTTCCGTTTTTCCGTCGTTACGACTTGTGACGGAATCGTAAACTTGTTTATTGTGAGTTAATTATCTGGTATGATTGTTATTCATATCGCTGGAATCATGGATGGATATCCACTTAACTTATCAAATACATTTACTTCCTGAAATTTTCCAAAATTAGATAGAAATTTTAATCACAAAACAACATTAAAATTGCTTTCGTGAGTGTTCCGTTATTGCGACGTGACGAAGTGAGCACATGAAATACCCAAGTAACCAAACAGCACTTTAATTCGCCCTGCGTGCCAATGTAGTGCTATAATACAGCTGACATACCCTATATTAACCTTATAATAGCCCTATAAGGCCAAAAAGGCGAATTAGCGGGCTAGTGGTTACTTGGGTATAGCTTCATCCAGTGACAGTGAGAAGACTCGTTTCGTTAGTGTCGCAAGTCGGTCATGATACTTAACAGCCCTGGTCGAAATACAGAGGGATCAAAGTATGTTAGATTTGTACTATCGAGTTATTGGAAAGATTGAGTTACAGAATATCGATTAAGAGAGAAAAAAAATCAAGAATATTTTAGGTTTTTTTTTTTTGTATGAACAGTTGTACTAGAAACACTATTTTGACATTCGAATAATTGAACAAAAGAATAATTTCACCAGAATTTTAATTTTTTCTGGTTTAATACCGTAAGAACCAATTACAAATTATCATTTAGAAGTATGCTTTTTCATTGAGCTATTATGAAATCTGTTCGCATTCCATTTCTTGGAGAAGTTTTTTTTTAATTCATCGGAGGATTCCTGCACAACTTTTCAGATAAACTAGGTCGTGAATACAACCAAGATCAGCCTAGAAATCCACGATGTTCTTTAAGGATACAAAAACTATAAGAAAAATTGTAGATATTACAAACACAAATCCTTCCTTTTAGAAATCCACAGCCTTTCCAGAAGGAACTCTTGATAAAATTCGTGAAAGAAATTTTGGTGGAATTGCTTGATAAAATCCAGGCAGTATTTCTAGAAATATTTCTGAAGAGATCCATTCCAAGGGGAACTCCTGTAGAATTCCATGAAAAAAATCTCTTGGTGGGATTCCACAGGGAACTCGTGGTAAATTTTTAAAACATCTTCTAAACTCTCTTCGGTAAATTTTTGGAAGAAGTTTTGGAAGAATTCCTAGACATATTCCTGGAAGCATTCCTGAAGGAACTCCTGCAGGAAGGAGGAATTCTTTAAAAAAATCTGCGAAAATATCTGAAGAAACTCCTGGAATTCCAGAAGGAACCCCTGATGCAATTCTTGGGGAAACTCCTGATAGAATATTCCATATCCATACATTCCATGGAATATCCATACATTACATGGCATATGCCCAATAAAAAAAAAAACCGTGAGGAGTTCCGGGAGAAACCGCTAGTAGAATTCCCCGAGCAACTCCTTAAAGAGTTCATAATGGAGTTCCTAGAGCAATTCCTAAATTTCTGAAGTCAAATTTCTATACCCCATTTGGTGGAATTTCCGATGAACTCCTGAAGTAATCCATGATTGCATTCCTAGTGAAATGAAGGAATGCCTGAAAAAACTTCTGGAAGAATTTCGGGTGGAACTCCCGTAGAAATTACAGGGGAACTCCTGAAGCAATTCCGGAAAAAACACCTGGAGAAATTGCTGGTTAAATTCTTAAAGCATCTTATAAAGGAAATCCTGGTTAAATTTTTGGAAGTAGTTCTGCAGGAATTACTAGACAAATTCCTTAGGTTTTCATTAAGAAACTCCTTAATAATTTGAGGAACTCCGGGACGCATTCCTGATGGCAGTCCTGGGGGAATTACTGAAGAAACTCCTGGAGGAATACTTTGCACAACTCCTGCAGAAATATCTAAAGAAACTCCTGCAGATATTTCTTAAGGAAATTATGGAGGAACCCCAGAAGGAACCCCTGGTGGAATTTTTGGGGAAACTCTTGGTGGAATTCCTGTGAAAAAAAAAACTCCTAGGGGAACTCCTCGAGCAACTCCCTAAAGAATGTCTAAATGAGTTTCTGTAGGAAATCCTAAATTCCTGCATGTCATTTGGTGGAATCTCCGAGGAACTTCTGAAGTAATTCTTGGTTGAATTGCTAGAAGAAGGAAATGAATTCTCGATGGAACTTCTAGAAGAATTTCGGAAGGGACTCCTGTAGAAATTCTTGGGGATCTCCTGGAGGAATTTCTGGTGGAATTTCGTTACTCCTAAAAAAAAATTTGGTGGGATTCATAAGAAAAATTCGTGGTGGATTTCGCGAGGTAACTCCTGGTTGAATTCTTACAGCATCTGATGTAACTCCTGAAGGAATTTTCGAAAGCAATCTTGGAGTAATTCCTAAGAAAACTCCTGGAGGAACTCTAGGACGAAGGAAAGAACTTAAGAATAAATTACTGGAGGAACTCCAAAATGTAAAATATAACGGCAGGAACTTGGGCAGGAATTTCTTAAAAGTCCTATAGGCATTTCTATAGAAATCCCCCTCCTGGAAATTCGTGGTGTAATTCCTGGGAGAAAACCTTAAGGAATTCCTTAGGAAACTCCCGGAGAATTCTTGGAGGCACTCATTAAAGGGTTTCTTAAGGAACACCTGGAGGAATTGCCAAACTAACTCCGAAGGAATTCCTTAAGGAACTTCCTCCTTAATTCATCGGAGGATTCCTGCACAACTAGGTCGTGAATACCACCAAGGTCAGTCTAAAACTCCACAATGTTCTTTAAGGATGCAAAAACTATAGGAAAAATTATAGATATTACAAATACACATCCCTCGTTTTAGAAATCCACAGCCTTGGTAATTCGGAAAATATCAGAAATTTTCGCAATGATGTTCTAGCTTTCCTAAATAATACAAAAGACGTTAGGGGGTGGGTGTTGGCTGAAATCATAAAAAATGACCACGTGGAGTATGGACAACCGCGGATATTACAAAATACGGATACTGGATACTGAGGTTATGTTGAATTACAAATATATATATCCCTTCAAATCAGCGAAATTTGATACCTCCTCTTCTATTTTTTCCTGTAATTACTTGAGAATTTCCTTTCTAAATTTGTTCTAGATATCCTAATGAATTTCTCCACGAACTACCTTACGTAAGAACTCTATTTTTATGGCGAGATTCTTCCGATTTTTTCCAAGAGCATCTTAAAAATACTGTTGGGATGACAACCCTATCCCAATAACGGACGCAACCGAAACAACCACCAAGGCTCTTACGCTGACAGCCGTCAGCTTGTGACAGATGTCAAGGGAAGTTTCGGCATTCGTCGTTCCATTGTTGGCCACCATCATCAAAATTACAATTGCGATCGGCGGCTCACGTACATACACGTTTTATGTCATTGTTCTCTTTTATTTAATAAAGTTACCTATGTTTTAAATCGTAATTACAAGTCGCATCACTAGACATATCACGTATCGCAACAAATACTTTAAGGTTTTTTCCTGTCATCTTTGAATCTCTTTTTTCTCCAAAAGTTGCTTTTGAGTTCTTCCTGCAATTCCTTCAGAAATCCTTTTAGAAGTTCCATCAGTAGCTTCTTATCAATTCCTTCATGGTGAAAATTCTAAAGTTCTTCGAGGAGTTTCTTATGATAATGCCTCACGAATTCCTACATATAACTTCTTCGAATATTTTTATTAAATTTCTGTAGTTATTCTTTCTGAAAATACGTCAAAATTTTATTATAAAATTCCTCTAAAATTTATAAATTGGTTTACCTTTTAGTTACTGCTCCAGTTTCTTTCTGAATTTGAAATTCTGTAAGTAGCCCAACTGGGAATTCTTAAGTCATGCTATCTAGAATTATTCCAGAAGCTTCATCCTTAGAATTTCTCACGAAGAGCCTTCTGGGTTTTTTTCTAAGCAGTGCTCAAAATGTTACACTTCAATTTTCTCAGAAGCTTCTCAGAAAAATAATCAAGTTCTTTGAGGGTTTCTCCAGGAATTTCTCAGGGTTTTCTTAGTTGTTATAATCCCTCATTCCCGCACAACCTAGAGCTGGAGCTCGAAGTGAAATTGCTTGCAGACATCAAGCTATTATTTTTTTGAATTTCTCTGGATTCCTTCCTGCTTTCAGATGTTCATCGAAATTGCTTTTGGTATTAAAAAAGAATAGATATTTAGAGTGCTATTTTTTTTAAACACAATTTTATTCAAAAGTTTGATTTTAAATTTTATATGAATTCATCCAGGAATTTGTATTGAATTTCTCCATAAGTTCTTTCTTATTTTTTTCAATTCTCGCAAGAGTTCTTCTGGTATTCTTGCCCTAGATGATTCTCCAAAAAATCTTTCAGGATTTCCTCCTGGAAATTTCCCTAATAATGCCTTTTTGATGTTTCCATAATTTAACTGATTTCAGGATTTTTTTCAATACTGTCGGGCTTTTAGAATTAATCCATAGATTTTTTTTTCTACTCAAGATAAAGAATTTAATTTGAATAGGGTTTCCATATAATACTCTAGTTTTTTTATTCGTTTTAGGAGCAACTCTTGATATTTTTCCATGTTTAGTCCGTAAATTTTCAAAAATTTTGTAGAGGTCTAATTCGCGAACTTTCCTCAAGATTTCTTTCTGCATTTTTTAATACTTTTTTAAATTACTTAACCTTTTCACACATTCATAAGAAGATCTTGTATAAATTGTGAGAATTCAGTCAAGAATTCTGTGAAATTTGTACCTGGAAACCTTTTTTAGTGGTGATCTACACTGATAGGCAAAATAAAGTGCCCACCTTACCTGTTTTCGAATTTCTCTCATTGATTTGGTTCTAATTAAAGTTAACACACTTAAATCTTTGTTGATATTTTATTTTTGATATTTGTTTAAAGTTGCACTTACGAAATTTTGATAAAAAAGAATTTTACTCAAAGAAAAAGAAAAAAGAATTTGTATTGAAAAAAAAAATAGTGACAAAAAAGTGCCCACTTCCTTCTTGGCCCCAGAAAATATGATTTAAGAAAAATAAAAAGCAATTTAATAGTTAATGTGTTCTCCTTTGGCCTTAGGGACTTGCTGGAGGTGCTTCGGCATGCATTTCACCAGGTTTTGTAGGTGTTGTGGATCTAGTTCTTCCCAGGCGCGCTCCGAGGCTTCAAAATAATTATTTTTGTTGGTAACACCAGTTTTGTCAACCCTGGCATCGAGAATCGCCCACAAATTCTCGATGGGGTTGAGGTCTGGGCCTTGTGGAGGCCATTCCAGCGGTTTAATCCGACAAGACCGGAAGAAAGACTTGGTCTTCTTGCCAGTATGCTTCGGGTCGTTGTTCTAGAGAAATATGAATTTCTCTTCAAGGCCCGTCTGGATCAGCGAAAACTCCAGATTTTCCCGCAAGATGTTGATGTAGGAATCTGGCGTCATTATTCCGTCGATTTTCACGAGGCTTCCTACTCCACTCCATGAAAACTCCCCTAGACCATCACATTTCATCACATCATTTTTTCGCCAGTTTTTATATGTATTCTCTAAGGATTCATCCACTTTTATTCTAGGAATTGCTCCAAAAATTTGAAAACTTCATCAATAATTTCTTTAAAAACTTCACCAATTATTTAAAAAAAATCCATTTTTGGAGATCTTTCTGGAAAATAACAGGAAATTCTTTGAAGACATCTTTGGAAAATTTGTCTAAGAACTTTTAGAATAATTACTGAAGGAGTAATTCCTGAATTAATTCTCTTGTTGAAATCTTAACGATAATTTAGAAAGAAATTCTAGAAAAAAAAATGAGAAAATACTAATACTACTTGAAGTCTTGAAGATGTTGTTACCGGGAATCTTGGTAGATGTTGAAAAACCAAGCAGTTTTGAGAAAATCATTGGATACATTTCGGAAGTTCTTATGATTTCCTTGAAAATTTTCTGAAAGAATCTTTGATGGTAACTTCTATGGTTATCCTTAGAAAAATTCTACGTTGAATTTCTGAAGGTATTCAGAACGCAATCCTTAAAAAGTTCGTGAAAATCACAAAATTAACTCCTGAAGAAATCTTTGGAGTTCATTTTGTAATTTATTTTAAGCAAACTTTGGGTTAATTTATTGATTTTTGAGGGATCATCAAGAATTTTTAAATCAATACCCACTCAAAAACACAAAATTTGGGAAATGTTCAAATTTCCCAAGAATACTCAATTGAAGTTGTATATGAATAATTATAATAATAACTTTCTACTTCAATGGCAATTCACTGGATCTCCTCTCGATAATTTTCAGTAAACTAATGTGAATACGAACAATAATTAAGAAAACAAGGACTGTAGGCTCATTAATTGACATTTTTGCCATTAAACGACTACAACAACATATCTACATAAGTTCCATCACTTTAGTCATAATTCTAGAAAAACTATTTAGGGCCGATTTCTTCACCTTTGATTAGGCCGTAAACCACGTTTACCCATATGATTAAACTTGGTTTAACGCCTAAGCGGAGGTGAAGAAATCGGCCCTTAGTCATAGTTTATCCCAACAATAGATTTCACATAAACTCCTTTCATTTAGATGGCGTTCACCCTAATTTTGAGAATCTCTAAATGGAACTCCGCACCGGGCCCCAAAAACCCTAGCTACGCCACTGCTCATCGATAAAAAAACAGGTGTGATATAAGCCCCCAGCCATAGGAACTTATGGAGGAACTTCTGGAATAACTCCTGGATGATTTTCTGGAAACTGCTAAAAGAATTTCAATGGTATTTTCCGGAGAAATTCTTCTTGGAGGAACTCTGGAAGGAATACCTATAGAAACTCCTGGAGAAATTATAGAAATAAATCCTGGTGAGGTACCCTTGGAGGAATTCTTGAAGGTATTTCTGTATGGTGGAATTCCTGTAGCATGGGAGAACTCCTAGTTTAATTTCTGTAGCAAATTTTTCAGAGAAATACTGATGGAATTCCTGGCAGAACTCCTAGAGATACTTCAGGGGGAACTCCTGGTGGAATACCTAGAAAAACTTTGGAAAAACCTCTGGAGGAATTTATAGAAGAACTTCTAGTGGAACTTCCGAAGGAAATCCTGGTGGAATCCCTGGAGCAATTCTTGAATAAACTCTTGGGGGAATTCCCAAATGAACCCCTAGTGGAATTACTGGATAAACTTCTGGACGAATTTTTGGGGAACTCCTAGATGAATTCCGAAAGGAATTCCCAAAGCAACTTCTTATGGAATTTCATGAGGTATTCCTGGATAAATTTCTGGGGGAAGTCCTGCAGGAATTTCTAGAGTTATTTTTTTAGGAGTTCCTGGAGAACTCCTGCATTCTAGAAGGAAATTCGTGAAAGAAATCTTGGTGGAATTGTTTGATAAAATCCAGGCAGTATTTCTAGAAAAAAATCTGAAGAGATCCATTCCTAGGGGAACTCCTGTAGAATTCCATGAAAAAACCTCTTGGTGAGATTCCACAGGTGGTTAAACTGGTGGTTAAATTCTTAAAATATCTTATAAACTCTACTCGGTAAATTTTTAGTAGAAGTTCTGGAAGAATTCCTAGACAAATTCCTGGAAGAATTCCAGAAGGAACTCCGGGACGCATTCTTTAAGGAACTCCTGCAGAAATACTGGGGGAATTACTAAAGAAACTCGTGGAGGAATTCTTTGAGAACAATCTGCGAAAATATCTGAAGAAACTCCTGCAAACATTTTTAAAGAAATTATGGTGCAATAGCAGAAGGAACCCCTGATGCAATTCTTGGGGAAACTTTTGATGGAATGCCCGAAAAAAAAACGTGAGGAATTCCGGAGAAACTTCTAGTAGAATTCCCCGAGCAACTCTTTAAAGAATATTGCCATGTCCTAAAGAATTCCTAAAGGAGTTCCTAGAGCAATGCCCAAATTTTTGAAGTCTAATTTCTGTACTCTATTTAGTGGAGTTTCCGGGGAATCCTGAAGTAATTCATGATTGGATTCCTAGTGAAAGAAAGGAACTACTGAAGGATTTCGGAAGCAACTCCCTTAGAAATTACAGGGGAACTCCTGAAGTAATTCCGGAAGTAACACCTAAAGGAATTCCTGGTTAAATTCATAAATCATCTTCTAAAGGTTAAATTTTTGGAAGAAGTCCTGCAGGAATTCCTAGACAAATTCCTTAGGATTTCATTAAGAAACTCTTCAAGAAATTAATTAAGGAACTCCGGAACACATTCCTGAAGGCAGTCCTGGAAAAGTCCTGGTAGAATTACTGAAGAAACTCCTGGAGGAATACTTTGCACAATTCCTGCAGAAATATCTAAAGAAACTCCTGCAGATATTTCTTAAGGAAATTATGGAGGAATCCCAGAAGGAACCCCTGGTGGAATTTTTGGGGAAACTCTTGGTGGAATTCCTGTGAAAAAAAAAACTCCTGGGGGAACTCCTGGTAGAATTCCTCGAGCAACTCCCTAAAGAATTTCTAAATAAGTTTCTGTAGGAAATCCTAAATTCCTGTATGTCATTTGGTGGAATCTCCGGGGAACTCCTGAAGTAATTCTTGGTTGAATTGCTAGAGGAAGGAAAGGAACTTCTAGAAGAATATCGGAAGAAACTCCGGTAGAAATTCAAGAGGATCTCCTGGAGGCATTTCTGGTGGAATTTCGTTACTCCTAAAGAAACTCCTGAAGAATCCCATTCATAACAAAAATTCTTGGTGGATTTCGCGAGGTAACTCCTGGTTGAATTCTTACCGCATCTTCTGATGTAACTCCTGAAGGAAATTTCGAAAGAAATCTTGGAGAAATTCCTGAGAAAACTTCTGGTGAAACTCTAGGACGAAGGAAGGAACCTAAAAAGAAATTACTGGAGGAACTCTAAAATGTAAAAAATAACGACAGGAATTTCTGGAAAGTCCTATAGGCATTTCTATAGAAATTCCCTTCCTGGAAATTCATGGTGTAATTCCTGGGAAAACCTTAAGAAATTACTTAGGAAACTCCCGGAGAATTCTTGGAGGCACTTCTTAAAGATTTCCTCAAGGAACACCTGGAGGAATTGCCAACCAAACTTCGGGGGAATTCCTTAAGGAACTTCTAAAAGAATCCTGGATGAATTTCTGAAGAAACTCCTGGAGGAATTTCTAGAGTATTTTTGTTATGAATTATTGTATTTGTGAATGAGTTACTGGTGGAATTCCTGCAGCGATTTATGATAGAACTCCTTGTGTAATGCCTGAGGGAACCCCTGGAGGAGTTCATGCAGGAATCAAGTGGGATTCCTGAAGAAACACCTAGAAGAATTCCTGGATAATCTTCTGGAGGAATTACTGGGGAACTCCTAAAAGCTTTCCTAAAGGAATTGTCGAAAGAACTCATAAAGTAATTTCTGGTGGTACTTCCGGATAAATTTCTGGGGGAACCCCTAAAGGAATTTATAGTTATGTTTTGTTTATTTCAAATTCCTCGAGAAATTCCTGTAGGAATTCACGAAAGAACTCTTGGTTAATTTCCTGGGGGAACTCCGGGAGGAATTTCTGACGGAGAAATTCCTGACCGAACTCCGGAACGAATTTCTGGAGGTACTCCTGAAGATATTACTAAACGAATTTCTGAAGAAGTTACTGGAGGAACTTGGGTAGGAATTTTTGAAGACATTCCTGGATGTGTTTAATTGAAATTTTTGCAGGATTTTTTAGAGCATTTTCAGAAGAAATTTTTTGAAGGAATTCCTAATTCCCTTCCGTTTGTCAATGATATCTTGGAGATATGCTTGAAGGAACACCTGGAGGAATTGCTGAAAGAAATCCTTGAGAAAATCTTGGATGAATTTCTGAAGGAACTACTGAAGTAAATTCTGGATGAACTTCTAAATGAATTATTGGAGAAATTTCTGGAGGTACTACTAGATACTAGAATTTCTGGAAACTCCCAAAGGAATTTCTGGAAGAATTTCTCTTTAAGCACCTAAATCTCTGAATTTCTAAAAAAAACTAAAGGAATATTTATAGGAACTCCTACAAGAACCCCTGATGGAATTATTGGGGGAAAACCTGGTGAAATTCTTGTTAAATCTCCTAAATAAATTCCCGAGAAAACTCCTGGGGGATTTTTGAAGAAACTTCTGGACGAAATCCTGGGGGAACTTCTGGTCGAATTCCTCGAGCAACTTGTGGAAAAATTCCCAAAAGAACTCTCGAAATAATTTCTGTAGGAATTGTTATATTTATTTCATTTCCTGAAGGAACCACAGGTGGAATTCCTGTTGGAATTTATAAAAGCATTCTTGGTGGTTTTTCGGGGGGAACTTCTGAAGGCATTAATGAAAGAACCTCATAAAGTTTCAGAAGGAACTCCTTCCAAATATAACTCCTGAATTAATTTATGAAGGAACTCCTGTAAAAAATCCCGAGTAAACTCTTGCATAATAAGAATTATGTACTTTTGCTTTAAAATAATCATGAATATACGGAATTATCAAATTCCTTATAATATCAATACGTTGTTTGACGAATCATTACTTACCATAAATGTATCTGCAACATCTATTCCGGTAAATAACAAAACCTAGATCTCCCTGGCCGTCGGTGTAATAAATTTCCTGCGGAACACAAATTGCGGCATCCTAAAATTTTGTGGAAATGTTGATTACTGTTGGGTCCCAGTTGTTATCACAACACCATGGAAACAACCAATCTCAAAATTGTATATTTTCAATCACAGCAACCCTTGTATGACTATATAAGGGCACCGACTGACACCTCAGTCTTCATTAGTTATTTGACTTCCAATAAATTAACATTTAATTGTAGCAGTAAAAGTCAAGCTCTTTTCATTCCGGAAGTAATCCGGACATAACAATTTGGCGACGAGTATTCAAGAACCCCAGGGAAGCAATGGAACGGATGGAACAACTACAGCAAGCAGTACTCCAAATGGCAGAGCTCCTGCAGAAGCTAGCGCAACCAACACCAACCCCTAGCAACCCGGAGCAAACACTCGAGGCCTTGGCAACCAACATCAGTGAATTTTCGTTCGACGCGGAAAACGGAGTCACTTTTGACAAGTGGTACAGCCGGTACACGGACCTGTTCGAGACGGATGCCAGGAATCTGGACGATGCTGCCAAGGTGCGCCTGCTGCTGAGAAAGTTGGACACGCCGTCACACAGTCGGTACGTCAACTACATCCTGCCGAAGCTTCCCAAAGACGTCGATTTAGCCAGCACCGTCGAAACCCTCTCGAAAATTTTCGGCGTGCAGACCTCCATCTTCAATAAGCGGTACCACTGTCTCCAGCTAGTCAAGTCAGAAGCGGACGACATCATCACGTACGGAGGGAAGGTGAACCGTGCATGCGAGGATTTCGATTTCAAGAACATGAAGATCGACCAATTCAAATGCTTGGTGTTTGTGTGTGGCCTCAAAGGTCATTCTAACGCAGACATCCGAGCCAGGCTACTTTCCCGAATCGAAGGCGAAACAGCAGAAGCTCCCGTCACTCTCCAAACCCTGATCGACGACTATCAGCGGCTCGTCAATCTCAAGGCGGACACATCGATGATCGAGCGCCAATCATGTTCGAAACCATCGGTCCACGCGGTCCAGGAGAAAAAAGGAAACTCTCATCAGCAGTCTTCAAAAATGGAAGGTAAATCACCTCGTAGTCCTTGTTGGCAATGCGGACAGATGCACTTTGTGCGCGATTGCCCATTTTCCAACCACCAGTGCAAGCAGTGCAACCGGATTGGCCACAAGGAAGGGTATTGTGGCTGTTTTTCCAAACCGAAATCAGTGTCATCCGGGGAGGAGAAAAAACATGCCAAGCCACAGCCAGCAAACAAATCAAGCAAACCCCGAAAAGCCAAAGCCAGAGGGGTGTACATCGTGAACCACATCGCTGAAAGTTCCAGCAAGCGTAAGTACGTGCCAACCTTTATCAACGGCGTTGCTACCAAGCTGCAACTGGACACGGCAAGTGACATCACCGTGATCTCAAAGCAAACGTGGAACTGTTTGGGTAACCCTCCGATGAAAAAACCAACGATCCAAGCAATCAACGCGTCGGGTGAACCGCTTCATCTGATGGGTGAGTTCCAGTGCGACGTCAGCATCAACGGCAAAACCGCTCGGGGAAGATGTTTCGTTACGACGGCTGCCAACCTCAATCTGTTAGGCATCGACTGGATTGAGCTTTTCGAGCTGTGGTCGGTTCCCCTCGACTCCGTCTGCAAGCAAGTAACGGCGAAGTCGGTCGACCAACAGATCCGTGAATTCCGAACGAAGCACGCGGATGTTTTCAACGATTCACTGGGACACTGCAAGAAAATGAAGGTAAAGCTTTTTCTAAAACCAAATGCCAAACCTGTTTTCTGTCCCAAGCGACCAGTTCCCTTCAACACGATTCCGATGGTCGATGCCGAAATCACACGGTTGCAAACGTTGGGCATCATCGAACCTGTCGACTTCTCCGAATGGGCTGCTCCCATTGTTGCAGTGCGTAAACCGAACGGCCGAGTTCGCATCTGTGCGGACTACTCTACGGGACTCAACGAAACGTTGGAACCCAACCACTATCCGCTTCCAACACCGGAGGAAATCTTCGCCCAACTCAACGGCAGCAACGTTTTCAGCGTAATAGACCTCTCCGATGCGTACCTGCAGCTCGAGGTGGATGAAGAGTCCAAAAAGCTGCTCACCATCAACACGCATCGTGGGTTGTTTCGTTTCAATCGCCTGGCCCCCGGAGTGAAATCAGCACCTGGTGCATTCCAACGTGTGGTGGATGGAATGATTGCGGGCATACCTGGCGTCCGCTCTTTCATCGATGATGTCATCGTGTTCGGAAAGGACATGAAGTCACACGCAGCTTCACTCAACCTACTCTTCCAGCGACTAAAGGAGTATGGCTTCCACGTCAAAGCCGAGAAGTGCCACTTCTTTCAAACACAACTCGGTTATTTGGGGCATATCGTGGACCAACGAGGCATCCGTCCAGACCCCGAAAAAGTGAAGGCTATCGATGCACTCCCACCGCCAACCAATGTCTCCGAACTTCGATCGTACCTGGGTGCGATTAACTTCTACGGCAGGTTCGTGCGCAATATTCACGAACTGCGTCATCCGATGGACCAGCTGCTGAAGAAGGACGTGAAATGGCGATGGACTCCGGAATGCCAGAAATCTTTCGACCAGTTCAAGGCGACGCTTCAATCAAATCTGCTCCTGATGCATTACGATCCCAAGCTTCCAATCGTCGTGGCAGCGGACGCATCAAGCACTGGCATCGGGGCAGTCATCTTTCATCAATTCCCTGATGGCAGAATGAAGGCGGTGCAACACGCTTCGAGAACGCTCGCACCCGCGGAGCGTAACTATGGACAACCTGAGAAGGAGGCTCTCGCGTTGGTATATGCGGTGACGAAATTCCACAAATATTTGTTGGGACGACATTTCAAACTGCTGACCGACCACAAACCCCTCCTGTCCATCTTCGGTTCCAAGAAGGGCATTCCGCTACACACTGCGAATCGACTTCAACGGTGGGCACTCACTATGCTGAACTACGACTTCGAGATTCAACATGTGTCTACAAGCGAGTTCGGATGTGCAGACCTGTTGTCCCGGCTGATCGACCGAACCAAGCAACCCGAGGAAGAATACGTCATTGCAACACTCAGCCTCGAGGAAGATCTGGTAAGCATCCTTTCCGACGCCGCCGAGAAGGTACCTGTTTCTTTCGCAGTGCTGCGGAAGGCAACATCAACGAACGCCACACTCCAAACCGTCGCAAAATACATCCGTGACGGTTGGCCCAGCTGCTCCAAGAATCTTCCCGCTGCAGTTCAATCCTACTTCCAACGCCGAGAATCGCTCAGCATTGTCGACGGTTGCATCATGTTCGGCGACAGAGTCGTCGTCCCCGACGAGTTCCGACGAAGGATTCTGCAACAGTTCCATCGAGGACATCCGGGAATGGTCCGGATGAAGGCGATTGCACGAAGCTTTGTGTACTGGCCCGGCATCGATAGCGAAATTGAAGATTTCGTCAAGCGCTGCAACCCGTGTTCGGCTGCAGGCAAGACTTCTACCAAGACGACACTGGAATCCTGGCCCGTTCCTTCCAAACCCTGGTCGAGGATCCATATTGACTATGCAGGTCCAGTAGATGGGGTCTACTTCCTGGTAATAGCGGATCCTTATTCCAAGTGGCCCGAGGTGCACGTAACCAAATCGACGACAACGAAAGCCACGATCAAACTGCTGAATCAAACCTTCGCAACATTCGGCGTTCCAAAGGTAATCGTTTCGGACAATGGCACCCAGTTCTCAAGCCACGAATTCCAGAGTTTCTGTACCAGTCAAGGTATCCGCCACATTCGCATCGCTCCGTATCATCCACAATCAAATGGCCTAGCCGAAAGATTCGTGGATACCCTGAAGAGAAGCCTTCGTAAAATCCGTTCAGGGGGAGATACACTAGAAGAAGCTTTGGTCACATTCCTGCAGGTTTACCGCTCCACTCCAACCAGTGACCTGGACGACAAATCACCGGCCGAGATGATGTTTGGCAGACCGCTACGCACCGTTTCATCATTACTCAAGCCAAGCAGAAGCGAAGGAGAAATCATATCCAGAGACAGGACGAAGCAAAACGACGCTTTCAACCGGAAGCACGGCGCAGTCAAGAGAGGTTTCCAGCACGGAGATACCGTGTTCGCCAAGGTTTATCAAGCAAACTCCTGGCAGTGGGAACCAGCAACCGTCATCGAGAAGATTGGATCTGTAAACTACAATGTGTTTCTTGAGGAGAGACATCGCTTGATACGGTCGCATGCCAACCAGCTAAAGACACGTGTTCAGGAAAGCAGTTCAGCAAGTCAGCCTTCTCCACTATCGATATTCTTCGATGGTTTCGGACTCCCAACTCCAGTAGAGACTTCGCCAACCGGCATTCAGGACGATCTTCCAGTGCCGCAGCAGTTCGAAGAACCACTGACGGCCAGCCCAGATATATCCTACCTGACGGAAGATTTCTCAGAGGATGAAGCCAGAAGCAACAACGGGTCCATAGACGAACCAGCCGAGGACGAAACTCCGAATGAAGCTCCAGTTGCAACGGATGTAGCAGCCCAACCGACTACACCAATCCTGGAGAGAGGACGGCGCATGATTCAACTTCCAGCCCGGTTCAAGCCATATTGGATGATGAAACCTTAAGGGGGGAAATGTTGGGTCCCAGTTGTTATCACAACACCATGGAAACAACCAATCTCAAAATTGTATATTTTCAATCACAGCAACCCTTGTATGACTATATAAGGGCACCGACTGACACCTCAGTCTTCATTAGTTATTTGACTTCCAATAAATTAACATTTAATTGTAGCAGTAAAAGTCAAGCTCTTTTCATTCCGGAAGTAATCCGGACATAACAATTACGTTGCCAATATTACAATTAACATCACTTACAAACCTCCAACCCGGCGGCCAAAGTAATCCCTGAACAAAATCCTCGAAAAACTCCCAAAAACATCCATAGAGCGGATTCTTTTTCACATCCGTGGCGGGTATTTTCAATCACAAACTGGAACTCTTGTTTGCAGGATATCATCACTTGGGAATTGGTTAATGGAGGAATCCTTGGGAAACGCCGCACCCTGAGAGAATTCCGGAAGGAATCGTTGCTGGCATCAGTTGCTTCCACGAGATTGATTTGGACTGGAATATACAATTATGGTTTGTTAGAAACAATGAATTATTGAATTTAATTAGCGCCAACTTACCTTTGAATCAAATTATTTAAATAAAGCAGGAAACAAACGGAACAAACTAATAAATAAACCGGATAAAAGATGCGATCGCGGACGCACGAGGATCAGAAACCCGCCATGACACTTCGACTGAATCCACCGAAACGAAGTGTGGACAGTGTTGCGAGACTTATTATTGTATTCGTATCGCATGCGAAATAGCATTGAGTTTGTGTAATATCACTAAAGTATGTCGGAATGACTTGGTTGCAGCTGTTTCTGTGTAATATTTCTATATTTTAGATGTGAATATTACACAAATTCAATGTGATGAAAAATGGAAAAGTTGTTTCAGTGTAATTTCGAAGCGATGTAATATAACATCAAAAAGATGTTATTTTGCCCTTCAAATGAGCGGTTACATCGGCTTTTTATTACATCGGCATGAATTACGTCGATGCAAATTACATTATTTTTTGCTGTGTTAATCATAAAAAATACCGATTTTTCAGCTTTTTGATTGAAAACTTCTGAGCACAGAGAACAGACATGGAGGCTCGAACATAATTCCATCAAAATTATGTGTAAAGGTTAGAGTCAATCATCAGCGCCGCCATCGCAGACAGCGCGACATACAAACTCGTTTCGACCGCACGATGGCACTAGTGAACGTCAACATATATTGGCACACAAAGCAACGCTAGCGACAAGTGGCAATCTTTTACGGTGACACTAGCGCCAAACCGTAAAAAGCGGCAAAATTGAAGCTCCTATATTCAGATGACAGCGCCGCGTAACAGAAGCATAACGACATACTTTGAAATGACCAGTACAAAGCTTTACACACGCTGACGATTAAAGATGAACATCTGTTCTCTGTGTTCTGAGGTTCAGTAATAATTTTTACTTTTTACTGAACTACGGTAGCTGTCAGACCCAAAGGATCATTGAAGGTAGTTTTTGTCAGTGCTCACCGCATCAAAACAAAGGCGCCACTGTATATGGGATTTAACATTGTGACAGCATTGCTGTTCTGTCAAACACACAAGACTACGGTGGCGCTATCTATGCTTTCCATAGCGGACGTTTTGGTTATTTTAATGATCCATTTTGCAACATTACCGTACAGGCTGAAAAGTCAGTAAAATCACCCGTTTTTGAACAGCAATGGCTTATTGAAAACTAGTATTTATTTACCCGTTTTTTGACAGATCCGATCGCTATTCGACAATGGGTACGTTTTCACCCATTAAAGGGTATTCGCAAACAACCGTGAGATTAAAAGTGGTCAAAACAACGGGGGTACCCGGTACCGCGTTGAGAGCCACTGTCAATCGATGACGGTCCCGTTTGGCCATCATCACTCTGTTGTCATTTTTTCGTGCAAACGGCTGGTCCCGTTTTTCGTGCAGTTGAAGGTGAAAGTGAAAAGAAAGCCCCAAAAAGTAAACGTCAAACTCTGCTGCGGGATCTTCCTCCGAGACGACGATGAAAGCAGGCAGAAGCAAAAAGTGAAAAGTTTTTCACGCAAAAAGTGATTGCTACAGTGGAAAATTGTGAAGTTTTTTCGGAAAATTTCGATTGTGGATTGCAGTTGGTGAAGAAATCGAGTTCATTTGGTGTGCGGTGCTTGAAAGCGCTTGGGAAAAATGGATTCTCTCGGGTCGGAAATCGGCCAGAAGATGAGGGTAAGTTTTTCGATTTTCTTTTTTTTTTTTTCTGGTAGGGAGGGGAGGGTTTGTTGATGGCGGACACCTAATTTTTCGTGTGTTTTTTTAGAGCGCCGTCAAGGCGAAACTTATCGAGCTGGGAACCGGAACGGCCACCGGGTACATAGACGACGAGCTTCCGGATTATGTGATGATTATGGTGGCCAATAAGCGCTCCCGGCAGCAAATGGTCGACGATTTGACGCTGTTTTTGGGGAGTCAGACGGAAGTTTTCGTCAATTGGTTGCACCAGGTGCTGCAGAAGCTGGAGGAGGTGACACTTCCAGCGACATCTGGCGTTGCTGCGGGTGCCGCGGGAGGAAAGGGAACAAAGGAAGCGACAGGGAAACGGAAGACATCCGAGCAGAAGGATAAAAAGGACAAGAAGAAGGATAAGAAAGCTAGGAAGAAGGACAAAACGCCGGAAGCGAAAGACAGGGAAGAGGATCAGCACACGCCTCCACATCCCGCACAGCTGGGTGGTTCTATTCAGGATGTCTTTGCGAATCAGCTCATTCAGCATGCCAAGAAAACGATGGACGTGGAGGGCAATGTGACCAAGAAGGACCCCCGGGAGACGACGCCTCCCATTAGGGACAATTCGAACTCTCGGACGGGGAATGAGTTCGATATTCCGACTATATCGGAGATTGCCGGGCAGAGTGCGCTTTCGAAACATCAGAAAGAACTGTCCGAGTTGGAGGAAATTCAGCAGAAGATTAAGCAAGCCAAGAAGCAGCTTAGATCAATGGGTTCGGATGAGTCGGAGGATGAGGATTTCCTAAACATCAAAGCGAACGATGACGATTTGGAGAACATTGAAGACGGAGGAGTGGCCGCGGCAGCCAAGAGAAAGGAACGGCGAAAAGTATCAGTTGAGCAGGAAAAGACTCGAGCAGAGGATGAGGAACGGAGCAATACGCCTCCTCCTCCGGTGGCTGTAACGACTCCTCCGAAGAAGAAATCCATTATGGAACGGCTAGGTACCCGTCCGGAATCGAAACCTGCCCCTGTAGAACCTGCGACCACGAAGGAAACAACCACTACCACCAATAAATCCAACATAATCAGTCTATCGGCGCACAGAAGAGAAGAACGTGAACTCTACGTTCCGGTGTTCCGTCGGAAAGAGATGGAAGAGCAGGCCAAAGCTCGAGAAGCACGGGCCAGGCTTCACCGCAGCAGAAGCCGGGAGAGGGACCGAAGGCGTTCGCCACCGAATCGAACCGGCCGGAAGGACAGCAGTCGCAGCCGGGATAGGTCCCGGAGCAGGCGAGATCGCGAGCGGGACAGGGACAGGATGCGGGAGCGATCCCGAAGTCGAGAACGAGGTCGCGACAGAGAACGAGACCGAGATCGATCATCCGGAAGGGTCAATAATGGGACAGACGTCCGTACTCGAATCGGTTCCCGGGTCATTGTGCTTCCACCGAAACCGGAATACAACGAGGAAGACGAACTGGAAGTGCCCATCCCCAGTGTGGTTAAAATCCAGCCTCGCCCTCAGGTTCCGAAGAACAAACAGCCTAGCAAAAATCTCCTCTTGAAGGCCATGGCCGAAGCTCAGCGTTCAACTGCTGCTAATCTCAAGAAAACCATCAATAATCGCGAGGAAAGCTCTTCGCGACATCAGCGGATGCTGATCGAGATACCCGGCGCCAAATCGGAGGGAACTCCTCCGGTGGACGTTCATTTCGAATACGAAGACGACGATGAAGAGGACATTGTAGAGCATGTCCTGCGGGATGATGACGTTGACGCTGAGTTGGAAGAAATACTGAACTCAAATGATGAGTACATCCCGGAACCGGTTGCGGTGGCCACTTCTGTACGTTCCGACACTGACAGCGATGGGTACGTTTATGTTCCTTCCAAGAGCAACTCCGACAAAACATCTTTGGATGATCTCCCAACGGATGAATACGAGCCGAAAGATCCTGCCAAGAACCCCAAATTTGTCGTCACCCTCGACGGCGCCTACAAGAAGTCCTCTCGAACTTCCCCCAGTCACACTCCGCCACCCCCTTCGAGCAAATCCAAACCCTCCATCAGGGATCGAATCGGTCAGAAGGTATCTAAAAGTGAACGCAGCGCCACGCCGCCTCGGGATCGCGAAGAGGGCGACGATCGTGCCCACCAGGAAGCGCTGAAACGCCGAAAGGAACGCTTCAGCATCAAAACTCCCTCCAAGCGCGACACTTCCAAATCCCCCGAAAAACGATCCAAATCGTCCAAGAAGTCCCCCTCCAAGCGCGAAAAGCGCTCCTCCAACTCCAACCGGAAGTCTTCCCCGAGCGATCTGAACGAACTGCTCCTCCAGCGAACCAAGGAACTGCTGGTGGACGACAGCGTTTCCTCCTCCCCAATCTACATGTCCAAATCGGACTACGAAAAGATCGAGCCGAACTCATCCTCCCGCAAGCGGAAGCGCGTCTCCCCGATCCAGTTCGCCCTGACGGATGACGAAGCGGAGGACACCGACGGGGAGTACAACCACCACCGGGATCGGGACCACCGGGAACGGAAGTCGATCGAACGGGTTCTCCCCGTGGACGACGACGTGCGGAAGGATCGGGACCGCCGGGAGCGGGACAGTGATCGACGAACGACGGCGTCGGCTGCTGATGATGATCTTCGGCGCAAGAACGTGGGCAGCACTTCCGGCAATGGGGATAGCAAGTCGCCGTCCAAGAAGATTAAGAAGCTGGAATCGAGCCGGAAGTTTGACGATATACCGCAGCGTAAGTCTTAAATGTTTGAACCATTTCAGGGCTGTTAGAAGGTCTTCATTTCGATGCAGGCATCTAAAAGTCTATATTTTCAATGGAAGGTCTCTTAGTCTCTTGTTTAACCAAATTGGTGTAGAAAGTCAATTATTTTCTCATTCTGCTTTTAATGCATGCTGGTGCAGGTCTCCAAAGATAATTGGTTTTATTCTACGACTGGCGTGAGGTGAAAATTGTCGGTCTACTCGACTCGAATGAAGTGACTCTCCATTTGGTTTACACGGCGAGTCACTTCATTCGAGTCGAGAATTGTCACTTCGCTATACGGCAAGGCTGGTAGTAAGTCACTTTTTTGAGGCCAGTCACTTTAAAGTCTCTTTTTTGAAGCCATTTCAACTAAAGTGACTTTTCGTCAAAAAGTCACTTTTTTCAACTATTTTGAACTAATTTTTCGGGAGAAAATTTTGAATGGGCCTTCTTAATTTAGGCTAAGTTTTAAGTTAGCAGGGTGTCTACTACCTGAAAAATCCTGGAAAACCTGAAATTACATATCAGGGAATTTTAGTCAACCTGGAAAAAATCTGGAATTATCAGAGGATTTCGGCTATACGCAGGAAAAAAAACCTCGTAATTATTATGGCAGAATATGTCCTTTTTGTAACACAACATTTCTTCAATCAAAAAAAAAATCGGCTGCCCCGCTGTTACATTTTGAGGTATTCAGTCAATTCACTTTCAGTTATTTTTAATATTCCGAATAACTTGTTTAAATAAGGAAGTAGGACTTAGGATTGCTAAAATGGGAAAAGCAAATATGATTCCCAGTTCTTGTTGGGTATCTTTCATGAGCATATGAAATAAATAATATTTGTAGGGAAAGATTAAAGCTAGTAAAAATAGTATATTTTCAGGTAAGCAGATCTTTTTTAAAGGCTTGGATACTATTTCAATGCATATCCCTAAAAAGTGTTTATTTTTAGTTAAGGTCTCTACACACTAAGCTCATACGGTGAATTTCACCGTAATCTCAACAGCTGAACAGTTCGGTGAAATAAAACACCGTAATTCCGTCTAAATTTTAAGGATTCCGGTGATTTTTCACTGAATACTGTAAAAAATTACCGTACTCCGTTAATTTATTTCACCCATTTCACCGAACTGTTCAGCTGTTGAGATTTTACAGGAATCCGTAAAATAATTTAAGTGTGTAAAGACATTATAATCAATATGGCATCTAAAGTCACTTTTTTGCCATAACCCTCTCTTTCCCATGGTAGCTCCAGAGCTCAATTACTTTTGACGAACTTGAGGCAAACCGAACAAGAGGAATACTATGCATTAGTTTCTACAGTCAACTCTCCATAACTCGATATTGAAGGGGCCATCGAGTAAGGGAGTATCGAACACAAAACCAGTGCAAATGCGATCCGAGGGACCATCGCAGTAGCCATGAAAACCAACTTTTACTGTGGTTCTCTAACTCAATATCGAGATACGAAATATCGAGTAAGGGAGAGTTAACAGTAGATTATGATTCTATACTTATCAGATTAATCCAAAAGTCAACTAACTTTTTGAATAGTAAAACTATTGGTAAGCAATCAGTTTACTATTGTAAAACAACCAACAAATTTTAAACTGATTTTGAAAAAATAGACCCTTTGAAATATTGTTTTTTTAAATTATTTTTTATAAAAAAGCTTTTCATAAAGAAACTGTCGATTAAAGTCGTCGGAAATAGATGGTTAATCTGCTTGCAATGAATTCTGGTGCAACATTCTAGAGGCTCCAGAGAAACCTTCAGAGACTATTACGTAACTATTTATCCAGAGATTCCTTCTGGAATACTTTCAAGAACTCCAGGAATGCCACCAGCAATTTTTCAATAGAAGCTCAGAGGAATTTCTTCTCAATTTTATACTAAAAATTTTAGAGCATTCCTACGCTGCTACCTCCAGTAATTTTCACAGAGATTACTCTGAAGAAAAAATCTCAGTATTTCCTCCAGATCACTGATTCTTTTACAGATTTCTTCAATCGCTACTTCTAGGATTCTTCACGCATGCCCTACAGTAGTTTTTCCCCAAAGGTTTATTATAGAGTTTTCAAAAAATAAAAAACCCATTTTTACAAGAAACCCTACAATAATCCCTACGCATTTTTCATTTAATCCAGGCATTTTTCTAAGGATTCTCTCAAAAATTCATCCATAATTACTCTCCGGAATTTCTCAAAACTTACTTAAGGTATTATTGGATAAAATGTTTTCCAAGAATTGCTCGATGAATTGCATCTGGGATTCCTCATTAGATTCTTCTAGAAATTTATCCAGCATTTCTTCAAAATATTATTACTGCGGCAATATTTTTATGATATTTTTCAAATACAGTTTCCAGACCTGCATAGATTCTTTAAAATTTCATTCAAGGTTCCACATTAGTTAATACTACAGCAATTATTACAGTTTTTAGAATGTGAATACCTTCCATTAAAATTACTGATGGAAAATTTCTTCCTTAGTCGGCGTTTAAAGGACGCGGTTTAAGCAGTATTCCAATCAAATTCGATCTTCTGTCATAATTTTTATTTGAAATATCGATTAATGCATAAAAATATTGACCTTATAAGGTAGAAGAGCTGGAATTTAAATGGAAATGTGAAATGACAAAAATTTTAATTTTTCAAATGTTCCGAATTCTTATTAAAATTTACAATATAAAATACTTTGGTAATATAATAGACACAAAATTTTGAAAATATTGAAAATCTACTAAAAAAAGGATTATTTACGTAAATATAAACTATCCTGTTTGAAAAAAATTCTAGACGATATTTTGTAAATTTGGAAGCACAATAAAAATGTCCAAATATGGTACTCAACTAGACCTGCAGAAGATCATATGGAATATTCCCTATCATGATTGATATTGATCGTAAAACAGCATACTAGAATAAAAAATAAAATTGATTACGGATTGCTTTTCAAGTCACTTTTAGTCACTTTTCCAGAATAGAAAGTCACTTTTTAGTCACTTATTTCTCAAATTCGGTCACTAAAATAACTTTTTTCGGTACCAATTCTTGCTACCAGCCCTGGCTATACGAGACCGACAATTCTCACCTCACACCACTCGTAGAATAACCCCAAATTACGGGAGTATTCCGCGGGTTCTTCACGAATTTTCTTATTAGATTCCCTGAAGAAATCTTTTACAGCGCTGGTAGCAGGTCTCTTTCTAGAGGCGATCACTTATTTAAAGCTAATATCTAAAAAGTCTCTATTTTTAACCAAAATGGTCGTTAAAGTCATATTTTTCATTTTCCCGCTCTCAATGAATCCTGCAGCGAAATTATACAACACAACTTTATGTGAAACGTTAAGGTGAATATGAATTCAAAGCCAAACTTATAATTTTCAAGAGCACAAATCTGGAGAACCGAACACCCATTGAGTTCCACCAAATATAAGCAGTATGCTGAAATTGATTTTAATGTAAAATTAAAGATAAAAGTACAGATTTTTTTTTTTTTTTTTTTGAAAAACGTTCCCTTACTTTTGACATGCCCCACAAGTGGGGCAAGTGAAAAGTTTATCGTTTTGAATAACAAATTCAAAAACTAACGGGTATATTCACGATTTCTATTACCTTTAACATTTGTCATTGCGTCCCAATGAACAATAACATAAATGACATGTAACAGGGTGGCCACCGAACCGGGAAAAACGGGAAAAGCGGGAAAAAGACGGGAATTTGAATCCACCGGGAAAAAGACGGGAAAAACCGGGAATTTGAGAAGATCACCGGGAAAATCGTTTTGAACGAACATGTTCAAGCTGTAATCTGCAAACCAACCTCCAAAATAAGTTATAGAAAGTAGTTATGTTTAATGACATTGCCATGAGACATCAGCAATTTTAAACAAGTATCTTTCAAACATCGATGATTTAATTTCTACTATGCTACACAATATTTCTTAAAAATGTTTCACTATTTTTTTAGCAATGTTTCGAAATATTTTTTTGAATTTTTGTTCTCGAACTACCAGGCTAATATATTTTGAACTTCTCTAACTTGTTTTACTCGACGTTTTGAACCAAAGTTTAATTACTTATTGCGGATTGGCTTAGCACTCTTCTGTAATTGCTGAATACCACAACTAATCTTGAAAACAAGTCTTTATTTATGAAAGCTTTTAATATGTCACTAGTTATCTAATCGACGAAGTTTTAAATATTGGCTCATTCACGATCTTAATAACGATCAAACCATTACAGCTCATATAAAATTTGTAAAATATCCATACAAAAGGCATTACGAGAGGGTGGGTGGATGTCAAAAATGATAATTTTCGGTGTTATTAAAGTTGTGAGCACTTACGTAGCTTCTACGTGTGTGGCCTTGTTGTTTCACTAATATCTTGAACTTATTTGCTTTATGGAATAAAATTCAAAGGATTAATAGGGTGATCAAAGTATTTTGGACAGACCGTTACGCGTATATAATTTGGCCATTTGCGGCAAAATCAAATGGAGGTGGCCAAATTATATACGCGTAACGCTCTGCCTAAAATACATAAAACACCCTAAATCGAATAATTTTAATTACGGCAAAGAAATACTTGGGCATCTTGATGATTAGGCCCTAGGTGCCTAAGGGCTATTGTTGGCCAAATTATCTCAAATTCAGCGTTAAGATGATTATTCACCAAAGCCAACACTCGAAATTTCAAGAGCATGAGTCGAGAGAGGCAAACAGAGCTTTGAGCTAAAAATTTTGATCGTTTTATCATCACCAGAATGCAACCAACCCATCAAATTTTCAACGCGAACGGTTGTCAGGTTCTCTAGATCTTAAAACTTGAACTTGAAATTTCGAAGTTTGGCTTAAAGGGCCTATTGTTGGTAAATATGGTTCAGATAGCATTCAAATTAAACTCCTGTCGTGTTAAGAGTAGGATCTGTTTTAATAGCACAATTAACCATCTCTTTCCCATGATAGATAGCTCCAGAGCTCTATTGATCTTCGATGAACGCGAGACAAATCGATTCAGGTACTATACTAAGCCATAGTTTTCAGAATAAAATTCTATATAGATTAGAACACTCTAATAGTCGACATGTTTTTCCAATAGTGAAACAATCAAATTACTATGGAACTAAAAAAATTTAAACCGATTTAAAAAAAAATGTTGCGGTGCTTTTCGGTAGATCTTCGATATAGAAAAAGTCAATTAAAGTCGTTGGAAAGAATGGATTAAAAACCGGGAAAATTATGTAAAATATACCGGGAATGCCGGGAAAAAGCGGGAATTTCAAAACCGAAATTTGGTGGCCACCCTGCATGTAAACAAAGAAAATTTCATGCTTGTTTGATTTTTCTTCTGTTCAGTTATGTTTGTTGAAATGATTCGACAACATTATAACTGTAACATTTCCAATGTTAGTTCTTACTTCATGGGACAGCAGTCGCATGTCTGCTCTGTAGAATTTCCACTGCTCGTTATTTGTTTTTAAGAAAATCGGATATGACGTCGGATAACTCTTCCAGAGAAATCAAACGAAATGCTTTTTAGAACCTTTTTTATGTGGATAGACCTATACTCCATTTTTATGTTTTAAACTTGTTTTACACAGACATTCCACAAGATTTCCGTGCGTTCATATTATCAATCAACGTCTTCCTTTTAATCGGCTGTCCGATGTAAACATATTAATATCGTAATATTTGGCAACCTTTTTATTGGAGAAGTTCCATGATTTGGCCATGATAATAGCTTTTGTTTTAGTGTTTCTTTTCTTTTTTAAGTTTCTTTTCTCAAATAGAGAAACTTAAAAGTAGATGGAGTACCGTGTACCTTTTAATTTCGCTCCTAAATGCTTATCTTTAACAGATAAGCGTATTTCGACTACCACTTGCAGTCTTCTTCAGTGTCAGTTACTCGTATCATCTCTCTACCTTAAATACTAACACTAGATAAGTACCTACACAATCAATCTACCTAGGAACAATTTAGACAGGAGTATACCTGCCATGTCTTGGTCAAAAATTGAAAAGGGGATATTTAATAATAACTATACAAATCCCTAACTATCTACCTATGTATTCAAGCTCGTTTATATTTCTTAGGTACAAACTTAAACAGCCTAGACTGTCCGTTTCCTTGATCCCTATTAAGAAGTAGTGAAGGCTTTTGTTTGTAAATTTCTAAACTTTCAGCGACGTCTAGTTTCCAAGATGAAGGTACGCTTCGTACGATGTCTATGTTATCGCTTGTCATTTGATGTCCATCCTGGAAAACATGTTCAGCCACTTTTGATTTAAAATCATACGCTAATCCCTTTTCTAATTCCTTGCCCGCTTTTTTTACCTCAGCAATATGTTCTTTGAATCTTATTTCTAGAGTTCGTTTTGTTTGTCCTATATAGATTTTATTACAATGGGGGCATGAAATTTTATATACTCCTGCTCTATTCAGTTTATTAATTTTATCCTTTGTTGATCCTAATCTAGATTTAAGCTGACTACTCCTACTGCTGAAAACCAAATCTACTCCATATTTTCGAAATTTCTTAGCCAAAGGCTGTGTAATCTTGGTATCAAAATGCGCCGCTACTCTTTTTAAATCCTCGTTTTCAACAGTAAGTGTTGTCCTACTTTTCCTATATTTATCCCTTGCCCTCTTATCTACTACTGCTTGTATTGTACTATACTTATATCCGTTAAGCCGAGCCGTTGTTCTATGATAATTGCGAACCTTGTATACTTATAGCTACCTAAAGAAAAAACACAAATTCAATCTCTAATGAGAAACTTTTTACTTGCCCCACGTGATTAGAAAATTGACGGTGTTTTAATTTAGTTATTTTTAGGTCTATCTCGAATTAATTTGTAAAGCGAAGTATGCACTTCAACAGAAAAGTAATCGCCTATCTCGATGCGTGGGAAATTTCTTGCAAGAAATGCTCAAGAAAAGCATTTTTCTTTGATCGCAGTACGCAGTTGAAAAGAAATGTCATTTGAAATGGAGCTCACTGTAGCAAATTTCTTGACCATTTCTTGAGCAGAAATTTTTACTTTTCTTGAGCGGAACAGCATACCTAGCTTAAGGAAGTAATAAGATACTATCAAATTATGAATTCAGGAAATATCGTATGACAAGCAGGCTTTGATAAAATTGAGTATCGGGACCGAAAAACAAACATATTCTGTCAGTTACTGGTCGAATCTTGGATCGCATAGACGCTTCTGAATTTACTACATTGGCGTAGTTGGTAGAATCAAGGCAATGAAATTTAAATTTATAGAATAAAAATGAATAGATTTCTGAGAGAGACAGAGATCTTATGAACTCGAACAGTAATCTCCGACGGACATGGGCGGAAATGAAGTTCGACGATTGCTGATGGACAAAGGCAAAAATCCGTGGGAAGATAGGTCTCCGATGGACAAAGGCGGAGAACCGAAAAATGGATTCTGACGGAAATGGGCAGAAATCCAAAACAATGAGACAAAATGTATCTATGGGTGAAAACAGAAATTTTGTTTAAGCGATGGGAGCAGTTATAAGCAGGATCAATTTTAATAACTGGAATCGTGAGAGAAAAGAGTTTGAGTTTCCTGATCGGCAAGCTGATGTATTCAAAATTTTAGCCTAATGAACCACTCAAATCATAAGTTCTAGCAACAAAATAAAGTTATAAAAGCGATCAATGCGAATTAAGTTGTTTTGGATGATCGTTTTATAGTCCATATTCCTGCACAATGGTGTAGTTGATATTCGGTAAACTACGAAAAGTGTCACACATTATCCTGAATGATTCAGCCAACCTTTAATAATAATACGACTGCTCAAAATGAAAAGGAAGGCATTCAAACGCATGAAATGGACGCTGGAAAATGATGATGCAGTTGCGCACCTTCAAATTAAGCCACTGAGACGCATCAAACTTATATTAAGAATGCTCAAAGGAACCTCAAATAGAATTTCAAAACATTTTGGAAGTTTATATCCTAGAGAACGTAAAATATGGAACGAGATGGAACTTTTCACTCATTTCTTTTAGTATGTTCACCGAAATACAATTTTACGATATCGTGAGTGCAATAGGAAGTCACATTTTATTTTTTTGAACATTAACAGATACTGTCAGTGAGGGTGTGCTACTCCCTCGACTGCAGTAAATCTGCTGGTCTTGATCAAATAAAAAATGTATTGCTCATATGTTGAAAGCGTTGAAAGTGATTCTCGTCTGATGCACAAATTGTCATTCATTATACCGGTTACTAAGAAATGACCAAAACCAACGTTGAAAACTCTCAAGTTGTGGCTATACAGTCTGGCGATACCGAAGTTAATCGAATGCTCATGAAGCAGTTCAAACGAGATATTCACCTTCTTAACACGGATTTATAAAAATGGAAGTCTTTTGTTTGAACACAGGCGAATCCGATTATATTTAAACGGTTATATCGGAAGGATTTCAAGGATTTATACCGAAAATGTCAAAATTTTCCATGCGATAAAATCGGTTAAAAAGGATATATGTCTGCAAATCGATTTGCTACATTTAAGAGCTTCTGCCAAGAAAACAGACAAGTTTCAATAATGCCAACTAAAGTTCAGTGTTGATCTTTGTGGAACAGTCAGTCTATTGTTTGAAATTATCAATATGAGTAACCAATATTAGCTGGTGTGAAGACCGTCGAAAATCTGAGAGTGACCCTTATTTGTACAGGGAAGACCATGTTTTTGCTCTTGTTAGAAGATTTGGAAGTGGTCTGTTTGACCCTCATGCAATTTTGACAGTTTACATCGGCCTTGTAAAATTCAGGCTAGTATTTGAGAGTGTGGTTTGGAGGCCGCAATATATCAACGCTTGGACGGAATTCTGAAGAATTTCGTGAAGTTAGATCTTCGAAACCTACCGTGATCAGGATGTGATATGATAAGATATCAAAATCTGTGTGGGTTTTTTGGTTAGGACACAATATTCACGTAATACCGCACAGCTGACACAGTATTATTTACTAAGCTTTTGGCAGAACAACATGTAATCGAAGATATTAGACGAGAAAATTCAGTTCAACTCGAACATCTCAAATTTATCTCATCTTCGATTAATGCGTGAAAATGCGTGTTTTGTATGGATATGGCACCGAATTGGATTTAAAATAAATTAAGATTGTATTACCCTGAGCAATTGCAGTACTTATTATTTGTGTGCTATTTTTCTATATTACTGTGTGCGTTTGAAACGCAAATATCAAATGCGAGAACGCCAGATGCGGTAAGATTTTGCACAATAAAGGCGAAGTCAAAGATTGAGTTTTTAAGCTAGTTTGGCGGTGATATGAATCTTGGTTGCTAAGTATCCTTTGATAACTTTGTGTAACCGCATTTGAAGCCAAGTTAGACAAGATTTGCACGTCAAATTCAAACTGCAATACCATTATATTTTTAGGATAATTTTTTGGTAAAGGAAAAATCCTACATTTCATGTAAATAAATAAATAAGGTACCGTGGGGTAAGTGGATCACCAATAACAAACTTTTGTTCTCAAAACAAATGTGGTGTAATTATGTATAGTACGAATGGTATTACTATTGATCTTGTAATTAGTGCTAGTAGTGCTACATTTTAATACTTTATAATTAAAAAGTATCTTTATTTAATCAAAATATATGTATATACATATATTATACATTGATTCCCACTAATTCGAACAAAAAATATATTGTAGCTAGAATAATTTGAAGAAAATTCATCCATTTATACACATAAGTTATATAGAAGTATTGTAGGATTATTCCTAACGATGTTTTATAAAAACACTTGTAATTTAAATATATTAGTTACATTTACTTTTGAATAACAAACTGAAATTTTTTTATTCTATTTATGAATAAATTTGTATCATCTGTCTAGAACAATTGATATGGTCAAATAAGGGACGATTATATGCTTTCAATTGAAAAATTTGTATATTTCGCTCTTCTACAACTCAGCTTAGATAAACCACGGAAAGTTTCGTGTGAATTTTAAAATTAATATTTTCATATACCAGAAAGGTTAAAAAAAAACTTTTAGGTGGATAATTCAAATTTTCTTTGGAAATTTGACAAATTTAAGCTGGGAATGAATAAAGTTAAGGGAAAACAACATTTGCGGATACTAAAACTTTTTAAAATTATCGTATACAGTCTGCCAATAAATAATAATAATACTTGATTCACTTACCCCACCCCATTGAAAAGTAGGGGTAAGTGTACAATGTAGAATATATCTGTATTTATTTATAAAAATCACATATTTTTTATTGTGATTCATTCAATTAGAACTGAAATGCTCACCACGTGTCGAAAAAACTAATAGTATTCGACTTCAGACAGAGATACAGTGGATTTTTGATTGATGGAAAACAATTTTCAAAATAATTAATTTTTGAAGCTAACAAGTTTGCTTGTGTTAGTGTACGTGCAGTACTAGTTTTGCAATAGTATCAGTGTGGGCGTAAGAATATAACCTCAAACGAAGCAATGGTGCGAAAACATTCAACATATTCAAGTATTAATGCTTAATATTGACGAATGATCCACTTACCCCACTGATACACTTCCCCCACTGTACCTTACTCACAATAAATATGTTTTTTTATGGTTTACTCAGCTGGAGCTGTATGACAGCTTCGTTGTCTGTGCTGGACCCCGTAGTGCAAATTTTTACCTCTACTTTTGCCAATATTTAGACGGAAAAGGCTATGTTGCCCGCTTTAACACTATTTTGGATGAATATTGTGCAGAAGTAGTTTTATTAAATTGTTTTTGCTTCAGTTTCCCTCCCGTAGTCATGTTTGTATAGTCATCCTTTAAAGAGAAGCATAACAAATTAACATTTGTGTCACATTCTACTCGATGGATCCTCAGTCATTCTCCTCATTAGTCAATATTATAACCATTTAAACAAAATCTAACCTATCTGCATCAAAGCGTGGCTACGGCTCCTGTTACCCCCGATGCCTGGTAACAGGATAACCGTTGGATCACATCCGTAAGATTGATGCATCTATGCCAGATGGTTGATGACGCGGCATTAAACAAATATTTCCTGATGTGATACCACCACGACTGGACATGTCTTTGGTTCCCATATAAGTGCTAATGGGGTAAGCCCACCCATAGCGGCAAGATTACACGTCCTAGGGGAGGGACTTACCCCACTGATACACTTCCCCCACTGTACCTTACTCACAATAAATATGTTGCATGCATATCAAAGTAAGAAAGACAAAATAAATATTTAATTTTATTGAAAAAGAGTACGAAGATGGAAGAATGTAAGGAAGTAATAAGATACTATCAAATTATGAATTCAGGAAATATCGTATGACAAGCAGGCTTTGATAAAATTGAGTATCGGGACCGAAAAACAAACATTCTGTCAGTTATTGGTCGAATCTTGGATCGCATAGACGCTTCTGAATTTACTACATAATTCTAAAACATTTTTTATTGCGGTTTAAAACTGTCAAAGGGGACAACTTAGAAGTGGTACAGAAAATTATTTTCCGCAACTTTTTTCCGCTGATAATTTTAAAATGAGATTGCACGCCGTCAACTTGTTACGGTGTAATAGTTGACAGGTTAACAATCTTTCGCTCTATTATGCAATAATGGCTGAAAAATCTCATAAATCTCTTACCTATCGTAATATTTTCAATGGCCTCAAAGGTTTACTCATGAGTTTAAAACATTAATTCGCATATTCAGTAAAATATACCAATTATTTTCACTTACCCCATTTACCGACTTGCCCCGCGGTATCTTATTCAAAAGATTATATAAGGTTACACACCAGTTCATACTTCAGCAATCATTCCAGTAACTCATTCGATCCTACGCGATTTTTTAAGGGAATTCTAATGATGGGTATCTCAAGTGGAATTCCTGCTTGAAATCGTAAAGAAATACTGAATGACAATTTTCCAGAAAATCCTATGAAACCTCTGGAGGAGGCATCTTTTGACAAATTGAAAATGTCCTGAAGGAAGTACTTGGAAAATCGATTAAATCAATGGATTTTTGAAATATTCTGAAAGAATCTTCAGAGGGATTCATGAAGGTATCTAAAACGAAATACTTAGATAAATTCCTTAGGAAGTCCGTTAAAAACCCCTGTAAAAATCCTTAACAGGGACATCTGAAGTAAATTTTGGGCAAATACCTGAATGTTTTCTGATAGAAATCCTGGAGACAATTATGACAAATTCTAATAGTGAAACTAGCAGTAAAACATAGAGTAATGTCACCCAAAAAAGCCTTTGAACCATTTTTCTGTAATCATTAACATTTGCCCTGTATTCTGTCCTTCCAGTGCTCAGTTCGGTGTCGGTACCCTCGGATGGCCTCTCGAAGAGTAAAGCTATAATTAAGGAACGGTGCAAGTACTTCCCGCTGTGCCGGCAGGGCGATTCGTGTGAGTTCCTGCACCCGAGCACCAACTGCAAGGCCTTCCCGGCGTGCAAGTTTGGGGACAAGTGCCTCTATCTGCACCCGATGTGCAAGTACGACAAAACCTGCCACCGGCCGGATTGCAACTACATGCACACCAAACCGCTGTCGGCACACTCCTCGACGGCGCCGCCACTTGGTGAGTATCTTGTTTTTTTGTTATATGAGGGAGAAGTGTTGTGCCATATTCGAATTCTATCCGAATTGATTCCTAACAGCATGTATTAGGCACAGTAATCCCGGGTGAAATTGTAGGTTACGATCTGGAGTTCGTCACGATACTTTGAAGCTTCAGGCTCTCTTTGCAAAAAGCACAAGTAGTCAAATTTTCGTTCTAATCTCAACCTATTTTTCCGTTTCATTCCAGCCTCGTCGGTGGTTCCGGTGCAAAACTACAAAACCATAACGGCTAAACCGTTGCCGCAGTTGTGCCGATTCTACCCGGGTTGCTCGAACGGTGATCTGTGCCCGTACTACCATCCGAAGCTGTGCCGCTTCGGGAAACACTGCATGAACAAGGTCGAGTGCAACTTCTACCACTATGACCTGCCCGGAGGTGGCGCCGGAGGTGCCCTCGATCACCACGAGGTACCACCCAAGGACAAGTTCAAATGGGTTTCGCCCTTCTCGGCTTAACATCGTCAGTAGACGGGGATTGCTGTTTCCGTTTCTCTTTAATTATAGTTGTAGCTCTGCTCTATTCTTACGGCACGTCGAATTCTCACTTGCTTTTCTTCTTTTACTTTCTAAAGCAATTTGGCGTGCGCACTTTGTTGTTTTAGTAGTTTTAAGACCCAATATTATGAATATATTTATTCTTATTTAGAATCGAATTGGTATTCTGCGGCGAAGGAGAAGAGCTGCAGAATCGGAGCAATATGTTTCTCGGTGGAGAGAAACGACTCGGTAAAGTTTGAAACAAAAAAACTTTTGTAGAACTAAATTATTTAGATCACTGTTCAAATAAACATTATGTTACGAAACATATGAAGGAGACAGAAATCATTGTACATAACAGCTAATATAAAAATCTGCATGGAAAACTGTAAGATTAAAAAAAAACACGTCAGCTTCTATCCGTATCAGTCACAACGTAGCAAAGAAAAGAACGTTGTGAACATCTATGATTCATCGTTTAGCCACACAATTGCAACAGGGCTATAAAGAGTTTTAGAAAGTGGTCATAATTTCGAACAAGAAACCATCAGCAAATATAATCACTTCAGTAAGTTGATATTACATGTGTGGTTTTAAAAAACATATTTCCGAAATGTCCTTAGCAGGGCTGGTAAAAGGTCTCTTTATACAGACTTCGTTATTATTTTAATGCAAGTCTCTAAAAAGCTTCTATCTTCAATCTATAATGGAATAACTCTAAATCCTCTTTTTTTTATCAAAAATGATCTATAAAGTCACGTTTTCCCTTTGCCATTTGCCTTGCAATCAATCCTGATGCAAAATTCTAAAGAAACCTTCAGAAATTCTTACGTGATTACCGTTTTGACTCATATTCCGAACACTTAAGGCCAACAGTGACTCCAAATGCATCTGTTGGGCATAAATTAAATGATATCTTTGCGAATTTTAATTTCTTCGCAAGGTCTAACTGTTAGCTGTTGGGTGTGCCAATAAAAATGTTTATTTAATTATGGAAAAACATTTTCATTCAAATGCCGAACACTGTGTTCATTCTGTCTCATATTCCGAACACCTTGATTGAAATTCCGAACAGCACGAATAAATCGCATTCAGATCAATAATTCCGCAGATAAATTTATCTGAGCTAGTTTTACTGACCTTGAACTAGCAAATCATCACTACTCCCGGGGTATAAAATAGGGAGCGGGCCATTTGGCATAAAGCCATTTGGTATAAGGGCATTTGGCATAACGCCATTTGGCATAAAGGACATTTGGCATAACGGTCATTTGGCATAATTTTTACACTAAGTGAAAGATGAGGGTCATTTGGCATAACGGACATTTGGCATAATTTCAATATATTTTCTGTACATACTTAAATTGAAGATTTTAGCATTTTATTACTGTTTTATGTTTTATTTTAGTACAGCTGAATCTGTTCTATAATAATTTATTAATTCTCTTCTCTGGCAAGCCGCCGAAGAAGCACAACAAGTGCGGTATGAATCCATCAGAAGATTCCGGTTAAATCATACCAACGAAGTCAATCGGATTGTAAACATTGTAGATGTAAGACTTATGTTGACTTCCAATGATCTCGCTTACTAATAGACGAAATACCGATAAAGGAAAAGATGGTGAATTTCTTTCAGACGCTTCCAAGGTTATCGGAAACAACTAAAAAACGATCTTTTTTTTCTATATAAATACACGTTTTATACTTGATTTTACCGTGCAAGCACCATATTCTGAACAGTTAAGAAAATCCAATTTGAATAACTTAAATTATTAAGAATTTCAACAGCTGGGATATTGATTTGTCTTGCCATTGCATTTGTCTAATATCTAAATAAACGTATAGCTTAAAATAAAACGTTCATCAATTATCAATAATTTAAAAAATCATATGTTAGTCTGACGCATGCATGTTCCTAATTATGGACGCCATATACATCCATGGTCCTAATTATGAACACACATTGTTCCTTATTATGGACAGCAAACGAACTTTACGTATAATATTTGTTGAAAAAACAACTTAACCATGTATTTTAGTTTCGAAACATTACAATGAATCATGTTTGGAACTGACAGTTTACTATTTTGGATGTAAAAACAATGAATGTTCAACATTAGGAACGGACCGTTCAGAATATGGCGCTGTCTATAATATGGTACTGGCACGGTATATGCTCAGGTGATGACTTTTGTGAGTTGAGCATGTGTTAATATTCAACAAATATGGATTTATCTCATATTGTCTATTAGTAAAATCGATTTTGAACGAGATAGAAAATATTGCTGTGTGCGTTTGAAATGCAAATATCAAATGCGGGAACACAAAACGCGGTAAGATTTTTAACAAGGAAGACGAAGTCAAAGAGTGATTTTCTTTGCTATGTTGGCGGTGATATGGATCATGGTTGCTAAGTATCCTTTGGCTCATAGTCAACTATGGCAAAGTTGTAGCAAATGATAAGTATTAAAACTTTGTAGTACTTAGTAGGCCAATAAATCGAAAAATAAAACACTTGAGAGCGACGATTTTTTACTCAATTATCGCGGCTCTTAAGCTAATCGTTTGCAGAGTTGCTCGCTGTCACTATCCATGCCTAAAACTTGCTGATTTGTACAGGCAGACTGCGATACAATACGGATCATTCTATATCACATCAACATCATGCTGTCTACTCCATCACCAATGCATTGATGATTGATAGCGATAGACTATGGAAATCACTGATAGGTTAAGTTCAATATTAAATTAAACAATTAAAATGGCAACTTATTAATACAATATTTTTGATAAAGCTGTAGATAAATTGAAACTATTTGTTGGTCACAGAAGAACAATAATAGCTTGGAGAATTGTCATTTCTTTTTCTTGGCATTACGTCCTCACTGGGACAGAGCCTGCTTCTCAACTTTGCCAAATCAAAGTGATATTGATAGCTTGCAACTGATATTAATAATTTATGTAAATCAGCCATACGCTGTTATGACTGATATTGAGCAACTCTGATCATTTGCTACAACTTTGCTGAACATACCAACTCACGATTCGTTAAAATAAAGAAGTTGGCCTATACCTACTTCACTCTTGTAATCATCGTAAAACAAATTTGATGCGTACACTTTGTAGTACTGAAAATTCGGTGCCGGCCACTTGGCCGAATGCCGTTTGGCTGAATCATGAAAATAAAAATCAAACACCACCTCTGATATGTAGGTTTCATAAGTGTGGCCCAATAAGATAAGCTAATTAATTTGTTGTTTTTCATAATGTGACGGGACGTCTTTTTTACTCTATAAGAGTTCTAAGAGACTGATAAAATCGACCCGTTAATTCAGGACGAACTTGTGAACTCCTCACATCGCGTCAAGACTCTGAGGTGACGGTTAATTCGCCTCTGGACTACCAAAGGTGTAATAAGGTTTCAAGTGTTTTATTGATTTCATCAGTTTTTTTTCCTTCTTTTGCACATAGGCTATTCATTGAAAATAGTTCAGCTTATATTCTAATTGGAAATTTTACCTTCCTTAAATCATCGGAAGTTCTTTGAAGTTGTACTGATATAACTATTATATGCATTACACTTGCCTAAATTTTCATAAGAGATTTTTCCTTCTTTTGATCATAGGCTGCAGCCATGTTCTTTCAAGAGTGAAGTATTTCTCATAGTTATTCATGTTAAAGCTTATAATAAGGGTATCAGGGATAATATGCACCCCAGGAGTAAACCGACTTTTCGGGGATTCTACAAATAGTTTAGACAAAATTAGACATTTTTCTGGAAGTTGGATTTGTAAAATCGCATGTTGTGGGTCACCCCTATCCGCCTTTGACGAATCTCTTCCAAATTTTTTACAAATGCTCATAAAAGGCACCGTGGGGTTGTTTTGTCTAAACGGTGCATATTATCCCAGATTCCCTTACGTCTTATTCAAAACACATTTTTTACCTCAACTTGAGTGAGTGGCATTTTCCTCCTGCTTGCGTATAGTAATAAACGACTCGGGGAATATTTAAGTCAAAGAAACCAAAACTTGTGGTTGCTAGAGCTATGACATATATTACTTAGTACGACCCGAGGGATCAAAACAATCAGATCTAGCAAAAGGACGAATAAGTCTTAAACATTTTTGATTACTGTCAAAATCTAACTACAAACATATGCAGGTGGCTATCACCGCTAGCAGAGAAGTGAATAACTGCTTACATTTAGGATGTTCTTCTTTTAGCACGAATTGTTTCTTGAAATACTACTAAAAAGCTAATTATGTGTATATCAATGATGGTGTAACCTTATTCATGAATAAGCTGAATAAGTTCTTTGAAATTCATTATAAATCCATGCTAGTTCACTTTTGTTTTCAATTTCGGCCGAACGGCATTCGGCCAAATGACCCGGCACAGAAAATTCTGAACATATTATCAGAAGCAACTATGGCTCTAAAATCAATAAATCGAGACGAAAACCTCATGTCCGCCTAAATTAGCTTTCTGGACCAGTGTGCACTGGTTGATCGGGTTCGTTGGAACACGAAATGTTATTTAAAAGATAATTGTAGTAGCAATGTTGCTGCATTTTTGTTTCTCTTCATTACCATTACCATTCCAAAGTCATTACCTTGTTTTCAACTTTTAATTTTAAATTAAGAAATATTGCGCCACTGATTGACACCCTAGTTCATCTTCTGTTATCCTGTTTAGTCATGATATTTATCTGAAGGTTTACCCTTTTTATAAACATAAGGTATTCTTTCGAGGGTTATTGCTATAGCGATTCGACGCGTTATTTTGTTATATAGGAATTTGCCCTTCTTTTTAACCTGACTTTTTCTTTTGCGTAATATTACAACAGTTTTTTTCACATATAAAAAGGAATATCTAAATTATTATACCAAATAATCCTTACTTTTCAGATGGTTTGATATTATGCCAAATGTCCGATATGCCAAATGACCTTTACTTCCCATATGGTTTGATATTGATTCTTACTTTACACATGGCTTGATATTATGCCAAATGTCCGTTATGCCAAATGACCCTTTATTTTCACATTGTCCAAAATTATGCCAAATGACCGTTATGCCAAATGGCTGTTATGCCAAATGGCGTTATGCCAAATGACCTTATGCCAAATGGCTTTATGCCAAAATGACCCAGACCCGTATAAAATATATTGAAATATGTTTAAATTGACTGCCATTTCCTGGTAATTTGGTGACATATTCCAGCGAAACATTTCAATCAAATCGTCATACAAAAACCGAGTGTTCGGAATATTAGTCTGTTCGGGATTTGAGACAAAACGGTATTCTCAAGAAATTTTGCTCAGACTCCTCAAGGAAAAGTTTACTCAATTCTTCTAGTGATTTCTGCAGATTTCTCATGGAATACTTCCAGTGACTCCGTAACGCATCCTTCCAGAAATTTCTCTAGAGATTCCCTGCTTATTCTCCATACAATTCGTCCATAAATTCCAGGAGAGATTGTTCAAAGGATGTTTAGTGGGTTTTTTCGAGAATTTTCCCAATGTTTCTAAATATCGTTTCAGGATTTCCTTCAGAGAGCGTTTATTCGCTCGCCTTTAGCGCTCCTCAAGGACCTCCAACGTAGATTTTTTTCAGTTATTTCTTTAGCGTTTTCCATATGGATATTTTCATGATTTCATCCTCAGGTTTGTCTCAGAAATTGAACCGAAATTCCTCCAGGGATTATTCAAGGAAGTCTATTCAAAACTTATTCAGAAATTTCAAATAAATTCGACCAGGGACTCACTATTCAGTTATTCACTACTCAGTTAGGGTTCAATCAACCTTAGGAAGCACTACAGTAATTATTCGAATATTTCATACACAAATTTTTTCGGGGATTCTGTTCGATGTTTTTCAAGAAATTCTTTCAGAAATAGCTAAATTTATTATTTAGGAATACGATTGTTTTTCAATAACTATCGTAGCATTTTTTCTGGAAAACCTACCAATCCTTCCTAAAAAAATCCTCGCGTTTCAGGCGGGTGTACAGGT
This sequence comes from Aedes aegypti, assembly GCF_002204515.2. Taxonomy (NCBI): domain Eukaryota; kingdom Metazoa; phylum Arthropoda; class Insecta; order Diptera; family Culicidae; genus Aedes; species Aedes aegypti. Next base: position 38,241,396 of record NC_035109.1, on the reverse strand, counting down.
CTGCCACCTTTTCAAATGTTCGGCTGACAATGTCCATATCATCCGCGAAGCAAACAAATTGACTGGATCTTGTAAAAATCGTACCCCGGCTGTTAAGCCCGGCTCTCCACATAACACCTTCTAACGCAATATTGAACAACAGGCACGAAAGTTCATCACCTTGTCGTAGTCCCCGGCGGGATCCAAACGAACTGGAGTGTTCGCCTGAAACCTTCACACAATTTTGCACACCTTCCATCGTCGCTAATATCAATCTTGTGAGCTTCCCGGGAAAGCTGTTCTAATTTCTAAAAGAGATTTAAATAGATTCATTTGAATAATTAGTGTATGTATTGGAGGTACCATGAGCAATTCTCGCTGAAACCAGGCACCCATCGTTAGAATTCCAATTTTATCTCATTGATCGCTAGTTTTCGATAAAACTTAAGGTTGATGAACCCTCGTACGCCAGCTAGCTAAACAGCTGGCGAGAAAGTCCATTTTTTGAAAAATTTTGGGTATTTCTTCACGTGATATGCCTCATATTTCCCTTGGAACACATAGCAAACTTAGTGGTATCGTATAGAGAAACGATATAGCTTTCATTTGAAGTTTTTGGCTAACAAGGCGTAAACTCATTCTACTACTTAAAACCAAGATGGCCGCCAGATTTTTCGCTCAAAATAATACTCCTATTCTTCATCTGAATCGAATGAAACACCAACGATTGAAAACTTGTGTCTTTGTTGTTTGCATTGATTTGACGTTAAGATCGTGGAACATGATTTAGATAAGGTACCGTGGGGCAAGTGGGTAATGGAATTCGCATAGTTGAGATTCATCAAATTCTAGAGACTTTAAATTGAAACAAATGAGGTCGTGTATATTTTTTAGCTTGACTCCCACCAAATATAAGCTGCATGCTGAAATTGATTTTTAAGAAAAATTGAAGAAAAAAATACAGAAAAAGTTTTAAAAAAATGTCTTATTACTTTTCACTTTCCCCAAAAGTGGGGCAAGTGAAAAGTTTACCGTTTTAAACAATAAATTTAAAAAAAAAAACAGTTATATTCACGATTTCTATTAGCTTTAACATTTGTTAAAGCTTCCCAATGAACAATAACATAAGTAACATGTAAACACAGAAAATGTTATTCTTTTCTTTTTGAAATGATTCGACAACATTATAACTGCAACATTTCCAATGTTAGTTCTTACATTATAGGACAGCAATCGCATCTGTAGAATTTCCACCGCTCGTTATTTGTTTTTGAGAAAGTCGGATATGACGTCGGATAACTCTTCGGGAGAAATTAAACGGAATCCTTCAATAACGTATTTCGAATCTTTTTTATGTGGATAGACCTATACTCCATTTTTATGTTTTGAACTAGCATTCCACGAGATTTCCGTGTGTTCTCTAATATTGCAACTTTTCAGTCAACGTCTTCCTTTTAATTGACTGCCCGAAGTAGACATATTAATATTGTAATGTTTGGCAACATCTTCTACTAGACCGATGAAGGTGATATTTAATCATTGATTAAAGGACTTGTTTGGTTCGAAGACCCAAATTGAACTCCTGTATTCAATGAATCTGGATTCCTTAAATAGGCCTAAAAGTGTTGCACCGGTATGTGCTACATTAATGGTTTTGCCTATAAGTAATGGGTGAAGAGTTCTGGAGCACATATGCTGAGGTCAGCGTGACAAAATAATTGTGGTCCGATCGTTGCCAATCGAACTGTTAATCGAGCTCCCCGCAAATGCGTGGAACCTAGATGTTGGTTCATCGTTCGCGTCAGCATATATTTTTATGACCACCGAATTAACTTAACTGAAGATGGGCACGTCTTTTGACTGTGCACCACAATCTTTTAGAGAAGTTCCATGATTTCTAATAGCTTTTAATGCTTGAGTATAGTGTTCCTTAAATTATCAGCACGTTATGTTTTTCTATGATAATTGCGAATCTTGCTTACTTATGGCTACTTAAATAGAAAACACGAATTCAATCTCTAATGATAAACTTTTCACTTGCCCCACCTGATAAGAAAATTGACGGTGTTTAAATTTAGTTATTTTTAGGTCTGCGTCGAATTAATTCTAAAACTTTTTTATTGCAGTTTGAAACTGTCACAAAGGACAACTAAAAAGTGGTACAGGAAATTATTTTCCACTGACAATGAAACTTTTTTCCACTGACAATATCAAAATAAGATTGTACGCCGCCAATTTGTTACGGAGTAACAGTTGACGGGTTAACAATTTTTCGCTCTATTATGCAATAATGCCTTAAAAATCTCAGAAATCCCTTAGGGTTCATTCAAATATTACGTAACGCAAAATTTGCCAAATTTTGAAGCTTTTTTTACTTTTTTACTTACTGAGCTTTTTTTACCTCAGCAATATGTTCTTTGAATCTTATTTCTAGAGTTCGTTTTGTTTGTCCTATATAGATTTTATAACAATGGGGGCATGACATTTTATATACTCCTGCTCTATTCAGTTTATTAATTTTATCCTTTGTTGATCCTAATCTAGATTTAAGCTGACTACTCCTACTGCTGAAAACCAAATCTACTCCATATTTTCGAAATTTCTTAGCCAAAGGCTGTGTAATCTTGGTATCAAAATTCACCGCCACTCTTTTTAAATCCTCTTTTTCGGCAGTAAGTGTTGTCATACTTTTCCTATATTTATCCCTTGCCCTCTTATCTACTACTGCTTGTATTGTACTATTCCTATATCCGTTAAGCCTAGCCGTCTCAAAAATATAATCCAGTTCTTTTGATTTTCCAGTTTCACTTAAAGGAAGGGTTTGCATTCTATGTATCATATGATGAAAAGCCGCCATTTTATGCTAATAAGTGTGGTTGGAAGTACTCGGAATAACTCGCATAGTATTAGTTGGTATCCGGTAAATTTCAAATTCAAAGTGAGACGATTCCCTAGTAATTAGCAAATCCAAAAAAGGTAGTTTATTATCCTTTTCCTCTTCATGAGTAAATTTTATATCTTTGTGGATACTGTTAATTGCTTCTAAAATTTTTGGCAAATAATGCTTTTTGATAATGCTAAACACATCATCTACATATCTCCACCACCGCTGTGGTAACAAATCTTTCTTTTTCAAAATGCTTTCAAAATTGGCCATAAACAACTCGCTCAAAAACGGAGACAATGGATTACCCATAAGGTGCACCTTTTGTCTGTTTATAAAAATTACCACGGAAGCTAAAATAGTTCTCTTCCATACAAAGTCGGGTTAATTTGATGTAATACCGAACTTTGTTTTTCCAATTTGACTCATTGTGTTGGTTAAGTAGCCATTCTTCCAAAAGGTTTATGACTTCTTTAACTGGCACACTAGGAAATATTGCTTTAACATCAAAAGAAACCATAATTTCATCATCTTGAATATACCCAGAAGCTTGAAGTTGGCTTGCAAACTCCTGAGTATTGTTAACTGAACGGCTTTCAAAAGGTTTGGGCATGGATTGGAATTCCTTAACCAGCCACTTTGCAAGTTCGTGTGTAGGAGACCCTTCTGCTGATATAATTGGGTTTATTCTACGACTGGCGTGAGGTGACAATTGTCGGTCTCGTATAGCGAGGTGACAATTCTCGACTCGAGTGAAGTGACTCTCCATTTGATTTACACGGCGAGTCACTTCACTCGAGTCGAGAATTGTCACCTCGCTATACGAGACCGACAATTGTCACCTCACGCCAGTCGTAGAATAAACTCGAATTTCTCTCATTTCATTGCCAGGTTTGTGAATTTTGAATCAATTGTTTTCACTTACCCCATTTACCCACTTGTCCCGCGGTACCTTAATCGTTCATTTCATAGGGTAAATACCATTGCTCACCTAGTTTTTGTAGCCTATCTTACTCATTTTTTTCCCAACTTTCTGATGGTGGTCTCAGCATTCAAAACGAGCGGTGCGCTAATGGTGAAAAATCGATTTTTCTAACACAATTCAAGATGGCGGCCAAATTCCAAATGGCCGCTAAATTTCTTTTAACTTCAAATGAAAGCTATATCCTTTCACTATACGATGCCACTAAGTTTGTTATGTGTTTCAAGGGAAATATGAGACATATCATGTGAAGAAATACCCAAGATTTATCAAAAAATGGGCTTTTTCGCAAACTGTTTAGCCAGCTGGCGTACGAGGGGTCGTCCAATTTGAGAAAACCGAATGACATAAAATTGGAATTCTAACGATGAGTGCCGATGGTGCGGCCTGGTTTCAGCGAGAATTGCTCCCATATAAATATGCCTGGAAGAATAGTTTGAAAAATCGGCCGTAAAGTATTTTAGTAATGATTTCTTGAAAAATCTATGAACGAATTTCTACAAGAAAAGCTCTGAATTAATCTTTGTGAATTTTCTTGGAATAATCCCTGCAAGGAACGAACGGAGAAATCTTTGGAAGTATTAGTGAAAACCCTAAAGGAAAGCCTAAGATAGACTCTGGGAAAATTATCAGAATTATGAAAATTAATAGAATTAGTACCGTTGAATCAAGGTTTTCCTGGAGCAAATTCTGAAGAAATACCTATATGCTTCGCTTGTAAAATCGTTGGAATAATTTTTAGAATAATTGGTGGAAGATCTCTGAAAATATTTTAGAAGGAATCTTTGGAAATTAATATAAGTATTTCTGAAGTTTTACTTCGAGTGCTCTCAGAATAAATTCCTGAAGAACCTGTGGAATACATAGTCGCTTAAAAGCCCCTAAAGGTTTCCCTGGAGCCTCTAGAATTTTACACCAAGATTCACTGAAAACTGCAAGCAGAAAATGATTCCTATATGGTCTCGTGTTGATCTTGTTCGGTTTATTTTTCCAATCATTAGGTCTTGAAGTTCCTATTTTTAATACATTCAGTCGCTTCCAGCCTAGCTTGGATAAATGAAGGCCCCTTTTCGGATCCAATACAATCTACGACTAAGTAATGTATATAAATCACCTATACTTTCAATTTTGAGATTCGTAAACAGATGCTCGGCCAGCCCAAATTCTACTAGTACACCTCAACCAAACTATGGTCCCGTTTCACCTCATACTTGACCAGCTTCCCGTACCGTCGCAGCAACTTCCTCCAGTAGCACTCGACGTCCTTCATTCGCAGGTGCTTCCAGACGTGCTCGAACCCCCGGTCGGCAATCTCCCGCGCCAGATCGTCATGCTCAGCGAAGAACTCGATCAGCTCCTCCAGCTCTTCTTGGGTGGCGCCGACTCGCACCGGGACATAGTGAACCCACGGTTTCAACGAAGGATAGAAGAACTCCTGCCACTCGCTGCCCACGTGGAACACCAACGAGCGGCACAGGAACAGGTGCTTGAAGCGGAAACTGGCCGCCACACCGCGGAAGTTGAACAGATACTTATACTGACAGTGATCCTCCAGGCGAACCTCTTGGGCTGGCTTCGCGTTTAGCGTGTCCTTCGGCGATTTCCACGCTTGGTTCTTGGTGTACTGCGCATCGACCAGCTCGGGTTTCCTACGCGAAAGAAGCACCAACGGATCACGCTCATCGGACGTTCGTGATCCTCTGAAGAACGCTTTCGCCTTTTTCTTCTCCCACTTCCAGGAATCCGCGGCCTTCTTAATCGAGACCCTGTGCTGATCCCATCGCCCCAAACCCGTGGGATAGAGCGAGATCGCAGGACCGCCCTCCCAGAAGCCCCACGTTGGGTACATGATGTCAAGGTAGTCGTCCGTTTTACTAAACGACAGCACCGGTAGCTTTTCCTGCTTCCAGTGTCTGTTGATCTGTGGCCAATCGCGACAGTTTATTATCAGCTCCATGTCCGGTAAGTGCGGAAGGTTTGGCTTGATAAAATGCTCAACGCCGGAACACCGCGCCGGGAACATGCAATCCTTTTGCCGATACAGACGATGGTCCACAATTTGGTACTTTGTACCGTAGGAGCGTGCCCTTTCTACCATCTGCTCGCTTATGCCGCCTTTGAAGGGACGGAGATCGGTCTTCAACACATCTGCGTGGCAGGAACAGTTTGCTTGCTGACACGGTTCATAAGAGGCCAACGCTTCCTGGATTAGTGCCACGTACTTGTTGTCCGCTGAAATTAGTCACAAGTTTAGTAAAAACCGGTAGTGATATCTGATGTTTTTATCTGTAATTAAACATACTGGCTTTGTAGAGATCGACCTTCGTTTCCTGTTGGGGTGCTTCGGAGCACGGTTCCTTCGCCATACACATACCACTATCATCGTCGGAATGCCCCAATTGGAAGGATAATACTAACAATGCTAAAACTATTTCTAAGTACGGCATAATACTGTTGATTGAAATTTTTTAACGAGATCCGCGAAGATACCCATCCAACCGGGTTCAAAAGTAGGACATCGAACCGTTTATTTTGATTCCCGATTTCGACTGATGCGAAAGTGCAGTACACGACGACTGACCGATGAACGATGCGATGCAACGTCAGTGAAAATGAATTAGGATGAATCGATGTAACAGGGTGACCAGCTAGGCTCTCTTCTTTATGGATGAACGCAAGCCAGAACAGAATTTCCTTGCAAACCGAAAATCAAATTTCATCTAAAATGAAATTTTGAGCTGTTATTTTGTTTAGTTACTTTCTTAGAATAAAAAAAATCAGACATAAAATGGAATATGTTATAATTACAATATATCAATGTTACATACTCTTTCTATTTCATTGTAAAACATTGTATTGTTGAATTTTTACTTTCATTTCAACAAAAAAAAAATATTAGGTTTATTGACAAATTATCGCCTAATTTATGATCTCGAACCAAAATGCCATGGACTGATGCACGAGTTCACTAATTTGACGTTTGAGCGGTGCCAAATTCACTCGTTGCCATGTGCACGTAAATAACACGGCACCGCTCAAACGTCAAATAATGAACTCGTGCATTGGTCCATGGATCAATGCACTGGTTCATTATTTAACATTTTAGCGGTGCCGTGATATTTATGTGACCATGGCAACGAATGAATTTGGCACCGCTCAAACGTCAAATAAGTGAACTCGTGCATCGGTCCATGGACCAATGCACGAGTTCACTAATTTGACGTTTGAGCGGTGCCGAATTCACTAGTTGCCATGGTCACGTAAATAACACGGCACCGCTTAAACGTCAGATAGTGAACCCGCGCATCGATCCATTGGTAACCAAGTGTGTAGCTGGTTTTTATTAGGGCGAAGCAGGCCGTCATTGAAATTTGTATGCATCGTTAATGATTGTTGCTAATTCATCTCACGATTTCGAATCAAAGAAAATCAGTTGGTTTTGCACTGACATAGCTGAAAAAGTATCAGCATACTTTATGCATGTTCGCGCGTACAGTGATTCTTTTTCAAGACAATATAAACTATCAAGACTGAGTTTTATCACTTTGAAATGCATGCTGAAAAGTCATCATTGTTGCCAAAACGAATGACGGGCAACTTAGCCTTAAGCAAACGAATGGATTTACACGTTATTGGAGAATGCTACGATGAAGAGAAGATCCTCCTCTATCTTCCAGTGGTGATATGATAACGTAGCATCGTTTAAGTAGCAGTAAGAAGTCTCACCTACTTGGCCTAGTTCTTCCACAGTAAACAATGGACCAATGCACGAGTTCACTATTTGACGTTTGAGAAGTGCCGTGTTATTTATGTAGCCATGGCAACGAGTGAATTCGGCACCGCTTAAACGTCAAATTAGTGAATTTGTGCATCGGTCCATAGGCCAGGAGAAGTGGATGAACTTGTCATTCATTTTTCTGTCAATTCTCATACAAAATCTACTTTTTCTCTGACATAAATTCACTCTAGGTGAACCACTTCCCCTGGCCTATGGACCAGTGCACGAGTTCACTAATTTGACGTTTGAGCGGTGCCGAATTCACTCGTTGACATGGTCACGTAAATAACACGACTCCGCTCAAACGTCAAATAATGAACTCGTGCAGCGGTCCATGGGTCAGGAGAAGTGGATGAACTTGTCATTCATTTTCCTGTCAATTTTCATACAAAATCTACTTTTTCTCTGCTATAAATTCACTCTAGGTGAACCCCCCTGGCCTATGGAAAACGGGGAAACCTTTAATTTAATTTAATTTGTCTTTGCCCAGAGTCTATGAATGGAGAGTTGCGCGAAGAGTGAAACCAAATCTACCTATCGAACTGTCAAACCGTCTACCTATCGAGCAGACCAGCAAAACAGATAGGGGCTATTTTCGAAGACAAAGAAGAACAACCATTCGAAGAAGCCTCTTCGCGCAACTCTCCATTCATAGACTCTGTCTTTGCCTTTACAGTCGCTGTAAGATGTAAGGCTGCCAAGAGTGATTATGATGACAGAATCAAGGAGAAGATCACTCTACGCACTTCATTCGGCACAACTGTGCCATCAGTGAGCCGAAGTTGCCAAGCGTGCCAAACGAGCATGTTATAGAAATAAAAGTTCAATGAACTGAAATTAGGGCCCATTCACAAATTTCATAACGCTGAAGGGGGTGGGTGGGTGTTATTGAAATGTTACAGCTCACACAAAATTGTAAAAATATTCATACAAAATGTCGTACAAGGAGGTGGGTGGGTGTCAAAAATGACCAATTTCGGCGTTATGAAATTTGTGAATAAACCCTTATGGAAAAACGTTCTCAGCAAGCATTAAGTTTTTTTACTTGTTTGTCTCTTCTCATACAAAATTTAAAATGCTCTGAATGTTGATTACTTTCCCGAAATGTACATGTAAAACTTCAATGGGAAGGTTTAGGAAACAGCTTACACAAAGTCTAGACAAGACGGGAACTTCGATACGGAGCGTCAACGCGTTAACGGTTGTGTACGGGAGCGTGGTGGAAGCAGAGACAAAATAAAGATCTCCATGTCCCTTGCAATTGCCCAAAATGTTATGGCTCATAAGGTAATCTAGAATGCCGTGAAAAGTGTACTGCAATCTGTCAAACTTGGGTACCTTTTGCAGTACACTGAGAAATGATTATAGTCACAAAATTACTAAAGTTTATGCATTAATGACTATTTTCTATCTGCCTCTCATTCATTCTGCTGTGAATTTTCACACTAACTGTCATTTCGACTGGGTTGAAGCTTAGCGATGCTTCAACCAGGGTGAATTGACAAATAGGAATAAAATTCCCTGCAGGGTAAAAGAGAGGCAGATGGAAAATAGTCATAAATTACTAAAATTTAGTCATTTTGTGACTTCCCGCGTTTCTGAGTGTACCGAGGGACCAAATGTAGTACTAGAAGTGGTACCCAATCTGAGCCCGAGTGGGACGGACATGGAAGGGAAAGGAGTGCAAAGAATTGGGAGAATATTACGATGGAAGCAACGACAAACAGACGTTACAATAATCATTTATTATTCATTTGAATTACGAAACGCAAACAATATCATCCAATGCTAAAAAAAAGTAACGCGTTTTCAAGACAAAGCATTGGTTGAAGAAGATTTCTCTTGCCTAAACTTTAGTTTTTCGAAAAAGTAGAGCTTAAAATGTATGGAAAATAGAAATATTGTTAGAATTTTGTTCTACGAGAACCAAAAAATTGTGAATATGCCCAAAAAAGAGTCTTCAATGTTCCAAAACACTTTTCTTTTCTAAAAATAGTGAAATATTAATAATGCGGACCACTGTGGAGGGCATGGACATTTTGCAGCCATTCTGTCAGTGCGTTCGGGGCTTTACTCTCATATGAGAGACTGCATAACCTTCCGAAATTAGTTTTTATTTAAAGTTAAGAAGAGACATTAAAACATTATGTCCAAACGGTTCTTCGTTTTAAAGTCCCCTCACTAGTGTAATCATTGGGTTTTCTGGTCAAAAATCAACATTTTTCGCACGTATATACAGTAATACCTCGATATAACGTAACCTCGATATAACGTAACCTCTTTATAACGTAACTCGATATAACGTAATTTTTACCTCGATATAACGTAACTTTTTTTTGACCACATTTATTTTTACAATTTTTATCAAAAACATGGTTTATGAACAGCTATAAACATTTTTCAAGATTCAAACACCAACATATACTAAATCAAAGCAATTCAAGCGTTTACTATCACTGAATACAGTCATAAATCGATATCGAAATTTCTCGACGGATTCTGAGGATGCCTTTCACATATTCCGACAATAATTGCTGTCCTGGAATTCATGTATAAACTTAAATCCTGTTCTTAAAATAATTCCGACAGGGACATTCCAGAAATTCTACAAGTTGACCCTTTAGATATTCATGTGTTATTTCTCCAGGATACAAAGTGGATTTAACTATGCATTCTACAAACAATTTAACATATGATACCTTATACTTTTCCGGAGTCTAGAAATTTATAAATTATTTCAGCATTTTTTCATGAATTCTTCCAGCGGCCTTTTTAAAGAACAATCCAGTTATAATTCTTGGAATGCTCTACAAATTATTCAAAAAACCGTACAGGTATTCGTCCAAAAACCTGAAGAACAATTTTCTTGGCATTTCTCCACCAATTTAATTATGATTTTCTGCAGAACTTTTTACAAATATTTATGCAGAAACCATTATATATACTACTTTAGGTTCCTCAAGGATTCTATGTGAAATGAAATCTTTCATTGATTCCAACACGAATTTCCAAAGAAAGATTCCAATGATTTCATTGGGTTCTTCAAGTAATTCTTGAAGACGATAAGTCTAGGAATTTTTTTATGGATTTTTTTTATTACAAAAATATATTCAGAGATTCAAAAACTGAGAATCCTCCTCCGGAGATCCTCCAGAAATCTCTCCTAAAATACTACCGAAAATTCACAACGTATTCGTTCAGAAACTTTCGCATGAAAAATTACTCGAAGATAGTTCTTGTTTTTGACAGTTTTCTAGTGATTTCTTCATGAATTCTAAAAAAAAAAATTTTCAAAGAATTCTTGGGACATTCATTCTAAAATTCTGTTCAGAAATTACAAAAAGATTTGCTTCAAGAGTTTTACCACGAGTTCCTCATAACAAAATTCTTGAAATTTCATAACTGCTTGCTAGAAATGTTCATGGATTGCTCAACATTAACATTTTTAAAGATTTCTGAAAGATCTCATTTACGAATTTATTGTATAGTTTCTCCGAGTGTTCAAGGATTCCTCCAAAGTTTTTTCCTGAATACATTTCATTAGGAAATACTGAAATAAAAAGGTAAAAGTAATAAATAAAACAAATAGAAAAATATAAGAAAATTTCATACGGAAAAATATTTTAAAAATATATGTGAGATAAACTGAAAATGCCTGCTAGTTCAATAATATCAATGTAAGACCCATTTTCTCACCAAACAATACATGATGAACGAAATTCAGAAAAAAAAATATTTTGCTTCGATATAACGTAACGAAAATAAAAATCGAGTTACGTTATATCGAGGTATTACTGTATTCCAGCAATATTTACAACTTTCAAATGAAGTCGTCTGACATTTTTTTCATTTGATAAAACAATTCTTTATTCGCGACTACGAAACAAAAAGAGATTTACAAAGCACTCGCACTTATGGAAAACCTCGTAAGGAACTGTCATCGTGTGCGTGAAAAAAGCAAAAACTATATCTCTCCTTGTTTTTCTCACAGAAAACGAAGAAAACATCAGCAGCTTCGTAGTCGCGAATATTGAAAACTTAAGGGCCCCATTCACAAATTTCATAACGCTGAAGGGGGTGGGTGGGTGTCCTTGAGATGTTACAGCTCATACGAAATTTGAAAAATATTAATACAAAATGCGTTACGAGGTGGTGGTTGGGTGTTGCAAAATGACAATTTTTGGCGTTATGAAATTTGTGAATAAACCCTAAGACCTCATGAGCGGTTATTGGGTCACTAGGTATTTTTGTGTGTTCCAATAACCACTCATCCAAAAACCTGAACAATATAACGTATTGTAACAGCACCATTCAATATATTGGAAATACAATACAGTATACACACTTAGAATTAAACGCAGAATTCGGTGAAATACTTCACAGATTATAAACTGTGAAATATTATTTTACGGATTTTTCTGTGAAACCCAATGTTTTCAACTGAACTGTCAAAAACTCACCGAATGTTCTGTGAAGGCGGAAGAATCACAAAATTCTGTGAAATCAGTGTAGATAGTTCGGTGAAGCTTGAGCATTTCACCACATTCACCAAAAATCGGTGAAACCAGTAATCGGCCATATTGACAACTGCAGCGCTGCTCCAGAATTAATACTTGTTTCATTCAGACAAAAACAGTGTTATAGTTTAAAATGTAAGTGTCAAGACAAGGGTTAGGATTTCCACAACAAGTCTGAAGAGGTTGGTATTGCCGTAATTATGAACTTCATATTTTTTGAATTCAAATAAAAATGAAAAGTAGAAAATAGAGTTGTTTTAATTTTCCAACATGTTATCGTGATGGGGCGTACATTCGCGTCATTCATTATTTCGAATGATGGTGCTGCTTTGAAATTATAGAAAAAGGGGCAGATCACGAAAAATCAGAAAGAAATCCTTTTACATTTTCACAGGACCTTTGTAAACATACAACAAAACGTCCGGTGAAATGCAATTGAACAACCACTAAATCACCGAAAAATTTGTGGAACAGTACCGAATTGTTCGGTGAAACATCCAAAAGTAATCACCACTTTCACAGAACATTTGTATAAAATCACCGAACACTTCGGTACTTTTGACAGATGGACTTCTTCAAGGTTTACAGATCGTTCGGTGAAATAAAAAATCACCGAACGGTTCACCGAAATATCTGCTGTTGAGAATTCGGTGAAATTTCACAGAAATCTGTGATAAATTCTAAGCGTGTAGTGCAAAATGACAATACAATTACAGTGCAATATATTGTTTTGAACAGTTCACTGTATGGTATAGGAGATTTTTCCAATATAATGTATGGGTGGTTAAGTATCGTAACAATACAAAATATAGATATTTTCTCATACATACATTTTGGAAATACAATACGATATATTGTTCATGTATTGTCTTGATTAGCAATTCGTGTACTGTTGTACAATAGGGGTATTCACTTAAGTAGCGTAACTGAGATATTGGTGATGAAACATTTCAAATGAAATATTCCTTTTCTGACTTCCAGGCGATAAAAATGAGAAGTTGATCATCTAGTCACCCAAAAAAAAAACAAGCTTGTCAAAAGTTTGTTTATTTCAATTACGAACTTTTATACCATTCGCTTCAACCAAGGTTTCGACCCTTCGGTTGTTTTCTTCACGGTACCTGGAATTCTTTCCAGGTCGTCAACGAAGATCGTCGAATTGTATTGATAGTACAAGAACTCCTCATTCAGCTTACGTATTATCGTCAAAATGGTACGACTGCGTTAAAAGAATTTGCCACAATCATACAAGTTTTCATAATCGGAAAACAACGCAATCCTCTACCCTCAAATATTTTAATTGCAGAGCACCTCTTTCGATGACAAATAATGGAGTCGGTGCGCGTTGCGTTCAGTTTGGATAAGAATGTATAGACTGTTCGTTGATTATATAAGACAATTTCTGATTTTTTCACAAATCCCTCCCCACATGATAGGATTTCTGTATGAAAATGAAAAGTTATTTGCATGGCACGCAAGAAATCTCATATTCCCCCTCTCTCCGTAACCCCTAACGTAATAAAGGAACAGCTCCAATAATGCTTAGGCGCAGACACAATTTTACGCTATAAAATGGTTCATTTGCCGGCCGTTTGTCAATAAAACCATTGGAGGTTTGCCTGCACCACTTTTCCCTAGCCATTTTGTAGAAAATACTCTACAAATCTTTGGAAAATTCTATTCACATCAACGTTTTCCAATTGTTTTTTATGCTTTGCCTTACTGGGTTTCGAACATGTTGTTTGTTTGTAAATATCGTGTTCCATGGCAATTGCTTGTATGAGCGACGCAGTCTTGGATTGGTTGACGGTTGAATCTCAATGGCTTGAAATATTTCCTACGCCGTTTACGCAATTTTGTGAAACATTTGAGATAAACAGTTAATAACGATATACGCAGGGATTTACGCTGTTGAGTGAATACCCCTAATACAAAAACAATTCTACGAACTGTATTTCAATTAGTGGTGCGTATTTTGTATTTTGTATGGATTGTCCCCCAACTTACCGGGTAGTCGTGCCAACAGTAGCAAAATAATTTTAACTCCTATAGAAGTAAAGATATTTATCATGGTTGCATTCGTCGTTACAGCTAATGTCAAGTGACTTCTACAAAACTACATATTTTTACTTTTTGAATATTTTTCACCCAACATTCCTTGCATGTTGGGTGAACTTCTGAACTTGTTTTATTTACTTCTTTCAGACAAGCTTCACAGAAAAAAGCAATAGTTGTTTAACGCAAAAATATTTGAATTTGACCAAAATTGTAAGGTATAAAACCAATAAAAAACAATACAGTGTTCTGTTACAATAGTGCGGTAATTGCGAAAAAAATAGTAGGAACATATCTCCTTTCTCTATAAAATAGGAATAAGCACTTATGCCGACAGTTATAGCAGGTCCGTCACACTCGAGCTCAGATTGGGTACCACTTCTAGTACTGCATTTGGTCCCTCGTAGTGCAAAAGGTACCCAAGTTTGACATATCGCAGTACACTTTTCACGGCATTCTAGATTACCTTATGAGCCATTAAATTTTGGGCAACTGCAAGGGACATGGAGGTCTTTAATTTGTCTTTGGTTATAGTGACGAACTATTCATCTTCTTCTTCTTTCTGGCGTTACGTCCCAACTGGGACAAAGCCTGCTTCTCAGATTAGTGCTCTTATGAGCACTTCCACAGTTATTAACTGAGAGCTTTCTTTGCCGATTGACCATTTTTGCATGTGTATATCGTGTGGCAGATACTCTATGCCCTGGGAATCGAGAAAATTTCCTTTACGAAAAGATCCTAGACCAGTGGGATTCGAACCAACGACCCTCAGCAATGGTCATGCTGAATACCTGCGCGTTTACCGCTACGGCTATCTGGGCCCCCCGAACTATTCATAGTTTACCGAATTAATAAATGCAACATTGGTACGATACAAATTTGTGTTATCACTAGCATTAAATGAGCTCACCAATTGGCAACCAAAACCTCGTCTGAAGTTACAATTTCGACTTGATGTTTTTAGAATTGATGGTGCAGTCAAATTTCGTTCGTTGCACTATCTTTAGGTGGGCTTCGCTTTAATTGGGCTCCCGTTAGGTGAGCTATAGCCCACTTAAAACGAAGACAAACGTCACTATTTGACATAAATCTCGATTTATCAATGTTAGTAACTTTTGAATTTCAATTGTGTTCGATATTTTGACAGCTGAAAACTCAGCCCGATTAGTGAAAGTGTTTCACTAGGTGGGCTACCGGTTTAGTACAACGAACGAAAGTTGACTGTAAGGGCTTAAGCGAAGTATGCACTTCAACAGAAAAGTAATCGCCTATTCTCGATGCGTGGAAAATTTCTTGCAAGAAATCTCGCGTAACTTTTCAAAACGTCCTAAGTAACAAATGTAAACAAATCGAGATTATCATTACAAAGCATTCGTTGTGAACCACTTAATATCACATTGAAACACTCGTATTGATACATACACAAGTAATTAATCTGTTAAAAGCTTGACGAAATAACCAAAGTACAAATCAGCCTGGCTTTTAATCAATTGTTACTTTGGACCTTTGATCAGAAAATCAGCCATAGGTCCTAAGTAACGCAATGAATAAAAACAATGCTAAAAAGTTACATAGGACATTTTCAAATAGTAATTTTTGACGACGTTCGGTGCGTTCGGAATCTGCTCCGGTGTATTCGGAATGATGTGGAAACCGTTCTTCGTGAACATTGGCGTTTTCACCAAGCAGACACATTTGGGTGAGCTCATGTGCCGTTCCGGAGATTCCGGTCCAAATCCACTAGTTGGTGATATCACTTACCTTGATCACAGCACTTCCGACAAAATATTGATGCGCTCGGCATTCTTGGGGCTTGGATTCGTTCCGTTCTGCTGCTCCTGTCCTTCCTCCAGCTTCCGCCCATCCGTTTTTTTTCTTGGCACCATGACCCAGATCAAAATCCGTTGTCGCTCGGTTCGGAATGAATCTGTCCCCGCCGGAAAGTTTCTTTTGGCTGGGCGTTTACGATTTACCTGCCTTCTTGTTGCTGGATCCACCTCCGGGTTTCTAACTCGGGGTTTTCCCGCTAAGTGTCACGGACGGAACCGTTTGCTAGCCGTTCGAAACCGACAGCTTCTGGCAAGACGTTCGTTGAGCTGGCGTTAAAATTGCTGCCGATAGATCCATTTTTCTCTGCCACCGAGGGCATGTCCTTTTGTCAAATTGAAAGACATTTTCCGATGATGATGATGATGATTATTTAGCCACCATCAGCGCAAGGATTACCTATGGCTGCAGAATCATACCGGGATGGAATGATCTACCTGATGGTTTGTTGTAGCAGGGCTAGTTAATATCTTTGAAGACCTTTGGAAGACAACACTAAGGCTGTTTTCTCATGACAAAAGGCTGGCGACCCCACGCACTTTCATCCAGTCAACAAATTGAAAGACATTTTCCGCAACACAAACTTTTTTCTCAGGCCACAGACAGGGAACCTTGCAAAAACAGCTTTTCTGAACCTTCTGCACTGACACTCGCTTGCTGTTAATTTTTATGCTCTTTTCACTCTACACCGATGACAGCAAAGCAGCACAACCCGCCATGCAGAAGGAAACTCTACTTCCATTCCGAGCAAGTGTGAGTGAATCTGGCATCCAAACGAAGGGAAGAATGAGAGAAAACTAGCGAGAGAGCAAAACGTCCTATATACAGCTCAACGTTTCCCCTCCTTCTGTTGCTACATGGGACATATAGACGGAGGGGAAATAGCGACGCCGAAAATATCGAATGAATCAAAACAAAACACAGCTGGTGTCTGCGATTATCACACCCCAACAAAATGTGCACTTCAACTTGTATAATTGAGCATGTGGATACCCGGTCAACCAGTCAGTGATTTCGATATCGATTCGTTTTGAATCGTTGGCGATCGTCATCGCTGGACAAAGATCTATAAAGAAATTGTAACATTGGTTGATCGGGTACTCAATTCTAACGGTAATCAATATCAAATTCTATAAAACAAGATTGTTTTGTGAACAATCTAAAATGTCCGATGTACCTATAACTGAAACACAATGACCAAAGTGAATGTCCAATGCACTGGTGCAATGGTCCAGGAATCAGTTTTACGCGGAAAGATGCGTTTTGAGCTTTAGAATGAAACATTAGACAAAAACGGTCTTCTACAAAGTTGTTTGTATTAGTTAAGCCCTTTGTTTGGTTTTATTGAAAATTAGGGTGGACCACATTTTCATAGAAATTGTGTAACTAACTTTCTTATTGTAGAAATTATATTCTACATGCTTCAGCAAAGTTGTAGACCATTCAATTTCAAGCAACTTTGCCAAAAAAGTTTTTTTTGTATCTCTTAAATTGACCGATTTAGAGGTTTTTTCATACGGTGACATAGGGTGGTCCGAACAAAACTGGTTTTCTTGCTCTTAGAGTTTTCAATTCAAATTTCTCGTCAAAGTAGTCTTAAGAAACACTTTTAGAACTTTGAAAAATGCGTAATTTGGTGAGTGAAGAAACTCGCTATCTCCTTCCGTTTAGGAGTTATTGTTGTTTTTCTCTCAAAAAACATGCCTACTTTGATTGTGAATATCCCTGATTGGGGCAAACATAAAAAATATCTTTTGACGGCATTCAACAGACAAAATAAAATTGTATATTATATCAAAAATTACAGATGTGTTATTTTTGTAACTCTAATAAAACATCTTGAAAGTCAAATATTTTTTATCACAAAAACTTTAATAACTTTTGAACTAAAATAGATATCAACAATCAACAATTTGCATGAAAATTTGCGTTTTGTTAAGTTCTAAAAGTCGTTCATAGACAACTTTGATGAGAAAATAATATTAAAAAAACTAGAGTTGAAAAACTTATTTTTGTTGGACCACCCTGCGATGATTAAGAAAAAATGCTCTAGATTGGTCAAATTTTGAGCTACAGAAAAACTTTTTTTGGCAAAGTTGATAAAAATTTCAAGTTCTACCACTTTGCCTAAGAGCATATACCAGTATTTTTGCAAATGAAAAAGTTGATTATATGATATGAGTGATATTGTGGACCACCCTAGTTTATATGACACAGTGGGTGATATGAATAAAAAACGTTGAACTTTACTACATGTAGTATCTACTCAAAAACAAAATCCACAAAGTTTACTACACTTTTGGTATGAATAAAAAACTTTTCGAACATGTAGTACTTACTACTTTCGAACATGAGCAGTGACTGAAGCTGCACGTTAAGAAATTTCCATTCAGGGTGCAGAGTGATTCTGCACGTAAAGAACAATCTATTCAGAGTGACGCTTAAAATTAATACAATCATGCATATGGCGGAAATGTATGGAATCTAATCGATTACGCGACAATTTGCACAAAATCATGAAGGTGCTGTAATTTGACAAGATTTTTAGTGTAATTTTGCGATTAGTCTGGTATTCTCTTTATGTCTATGATTTTATGATGATGGTACATCAAAGAATTTTCTGAGTGGTTTTCGGTCTTCGCCAACGCCAGCGATTGATGTTTTTTTTTTTTTAATATTAGCTTAACATCTATGAAGAGATCTTGAGACTACAGCTATCAAATTAGGAATTACATATTTTCTAGCACCAATACTGAGAATAGAATTTAGAGAGGTAGAATTTTGATGCTCCCCGTCTGTTTTCTTAACAGCATGTTGAATTTTCGGAAGTTCTAAGTGTTTCTGTGATATTCTCGTTATTTTGGTGGGGTTTCTGATAGTATCCTTGGAATTTCTAGAACTTAGAACGTAGAGATTTTAATGGGAATTGTAGTGATTCCATTTGTAGTCGTAAGAATTCAATGAGGATCTCTCCTAAAAACCCAAGGTTCCCTTTGAAATTATTAAAATTCTTATCGATTTCACAAAAAATCCCATTGAAATCTATAAAATATTTACCGACATTCAAAAGGTTTATATTAAAGCTTTGCTTTGAAATTCCAACGGAACTGGAGATCAACGGAATCTTAAAGGTTTTTACAATAATTACAAAGATTGTATTCAGAATTACAAATATTCACACAATAATTCGCAGGAATCCCACCGCAATCTCATAGATTCTTACAGAAATACCGTCTCAAAGATACCCACAGAATTCTAAGAGATTAATATCCGGAATCCCATTCCCACCCCAATTCTAGAGTTTTACCAGATTTCTAACATTTCCGCAATATTCCTAGAATGGTATTTAAACTTCCAGAATTATCATAAAAAATCCGACATCCCTATCGGAATCTCAATGTTCCTACAGGAATTCCGGAATTTCAAAGGAAATCTGAGAATCTGAGATGTCAGAATTTACACGTAAAATTCAGAATTACATTATAAATATCTGAATTCCTACCGACATCCTAAAATTCCTAGAAAATAACATGACTATCGTAATGCCAGAGTTCACACGGATATTACAAATTGCTACTGCCAGTAATCTTACCGGAATCTCAGAATTGGCGGGGCGAATGTTTTCGTCACCTCAGAACTCCTAAGCAAAACTCAAAATACCTTCCGAAATATCAAAACTCATATCGTTTTCCCATGATTTTTACTCAAAAGTAAATTATTCCATTCAATTTCGCAATCTCAAAGCATGAATAGCAATCTCTTAAGCTAACTACCAGTAGCTTTGTAGTAAATGCTACCTTTATTCATAGCAACGCGTTGTTTGTAGTATGTTCGAAAGGTGTAGAAAGGAAAATGACACAAACATATTCCACTCGTGTTCCACATATAGCGTTTACTACCGAGATTGTAGTAAACTCAACTTTACTACATTTTATTCATACGGCCCAGTATGTTAGCTTACATTTTTAGAAACAATTTTGTAGAAGATCATTTTTGTCTAAAATTTCATTTTCATGCTCAAAATGTAAAATAATAAAGAAATACATACTATGAAAATCTTCAAAATAGTTTTAGAGCCCTATCTTTCTTACTTCGGATTTCTCGTCAAAGCGGTCTATGAACGACTTCAAGAACTTAACAAAACGCAAATTTCCATGTAAAAATATTGATGATATCTATTTTAGTTCAAAAGTTATTAAAGTTTTTCTGCTTAAAATCCTTTGTTTTTCAAGGCATTTTATTTGAGTTACAAAAATAACACATCTGTAGTTTTTTGATATAATATACAATTTTATTTTGTCTTTTGAATGCCGTCAAAAGATATTTTTTATGTTTGCCCCAATCAGAGATATTCATAATCAAAGTAGGCATGTTTTTGAGAGAAAAACAACAATAACTCCTAAACGGAAGGAGATAGTGAGTTTCTTCACTCACAAAATTACGCATTTTTCAAAGCTCTAAAAGTGTTTCTTAGACTACTTTGATGAGAAATTTGAATTGAAAACTCTAGAGCCAGAAAACCAGTTTTGTTCGGACCACCCTATGTCACCGTAGGAAAAAAAGCTCTGAATCGGTCAATTTAAGAGATACAAAAAAACTTTTTTGGCAAAGTTGCTTGAAATTGAATGGTCTACAACTTTGCTGAAGCATGTAGAATATAATTTCTACAAATAAGAAAGTTAGTTTTCACAATTTCTATGAAAATGTGGTCCACCCTAATTTTCAATAACATCAAACAAAGGGCTTAACTAATACAAACAACTTTGTAGAAGACCGTTTTTGTCTAACAGGGTTGCGATGGATCTTCTTCGTGAACAATGATCGACGCATCTTCGCGATCCAACATTCGCCAAAATTCATTTTTCATTTTTGCGTCACGAAGAGCATCGCAAAAAACGAACGGATGCAACGTCGAAGAAGCAAAATGAACACACCGATAAGTGGTTCGCGAAGCCTTTCCCCTCGTAGGATTCATTTATCCACGTGCTGTTCATTCTCGTGATTCATTGCAAGGTTGCTTCTTCTCGTAAAGTCAAGCAAACACTTCACGCTAAGCCAGCTCCACGCAGCGCATGTGTTAAAACTACACAGAATGAGGCAACCAATGCAGAACTGGCTGACTGAGTGAAAATTCTGAGTAGGTCGCACTAATTCTGTGAGTTGCCGAAGTTTTGCCTTCGGCTGTCCAAGATCGATGGAAAGGGAACTGTCAATGATATCCCGCGTGGCAGCAAACAGTTGGCCGTTGGTAAGATGGGGAGTTTTCTGAGATGTTTTCTAGCAAAAAGCCGGAAGGTGGTCGCAAATGCGAAAGTTTTTTCCCTATTTGCTTCCGCTTCGGCTATTCAAATGAAAAAATCTCTGAAAATCTTTAAAATTGGAATGTTTTTTTTAATGTTTTTAGAAGCAAAACAAAAATGGAAACGAATTCCGCATTCCAAGCGTTCGTCCTCTGTGCGCAATTCATTAACTCCGTTTTGTTTACCACCGTTTGCACAAAACTGTGTACAGCCCCTTTGCACAGAATCTGTGCTGCACGAAAAGAGGCCAATTTTGTGCGCTCGGCACTCATTTTTGAGCGGAGCAAGTTTAGCGTGATTGTTGCAAGCCCACATGAAGATGATCGAAATGAATATATTTCTGTTCTTCGCGAAGAGCAGGCAGCGTGGATCGTACCGTTCACATTACCAAGCGATGGAAAATCACCCGATGATAGCGTCGGGAGAAACAGCGATTCGAAAATGAAACACGAACGAATGAAGCGCCCGAACGGTTGTTTGTGTTTATTCGCAGATTCTGTTTTGATGCCTACGAAAATTCATCGTGCCTCGCGTTTCCGATCGTTGTTCAGCAACATTGTTGTCTAATGTTTCATTCTAAAGCTCAAAATGCATCTTTCCGCGTAAAACTGATTCCTGGACCACTGTGCAATGTAACAATTGTTGGAACAAAACGACCTATGTAATTTGTCCAATGTACATTTTTTTGGTCAAAACGTCCTATCTGATGTTTTTGCAGATTTCACCGCAATTTGCTAACAAATTGTCAAAATGTCCATCCTTACGTTGAACTCTATTACACTGCTTTTCTCTGAAGGCAACACAGTGGGGAAAAAATGTTTCAGTTTGATACAGTTTAAAAATATGTTTTCAATACCTTCAAGCTCGATTTTCTCGAAATGTGTGAATTGTTAGATAGGTCGTTTTGAAAAGTTACGCGAGAATGCTCAAGAAAAGCATTTCTCGATTACTTTTTCAAACCGACGTAAGTAACTTTCATACGGTTTTGAAAAAAATAATTCAGAAGAATCACAACCTGTCTTCTAAAACTGTTTCAAAATTAATCACCTTTTTAACATGTTTTCGACGTTTACATTTCGTAAATTTTGCATACAGTGAGCTCGCGTTCAAAAACTATGGAGTTCCTATTATTTCACACAAGAATTTTATGAAAAAATGATAAGCCGTTTCATTCAGTTACTTGCGACGTTTTTCTACCAGTGTAAAATCGACTCAATTAGTGTTTTGTTTTGATTCGTGGTTAAGTCACTTTGTCTCTCCATACAGCGGGGCGGCGAAAGTAGTGGTTAGGTTGCGAAAGTTAAAAATCTTACTTTCGTCGTTTTGAAAATCCGGAAATTAAACGTTTCAAAAGTGAAAAGTTGAGTTGGTACAGAGCGGTACGTGTAGAATTCCGCCTGCTTAACACGTAGGATCGATAAAGTAAGTTTGTATACTTTTTTGACTTGAGTCTGTATGAATAAGTTTTCGAGATTTTTCTTTGATCGCAGTACGCAGTTGAAAAGAAATCTCGCGTAACTTTTCAAAACGTCCTAAGTAACAAATGTAAACAAATCGAGATTATCATTACAAAGCATTCGTTGTGAACCACTTAATATCACATTGAAACACTCGTATTGATACATACACAAGTAATTAATCTGTTAAAAGCTTGACGAAATAACCAAAGTACAAATCAGCCTGGCTTTTAATCAATTGTTACTTTGGACCTTTGATCAGAAAATCAGCCATAGGTCCTAAGTAACGCAATGAATAAAAACAATGCTAAAAAGTTACATAGGACATTTTCAAATAGTAATTTTTGACGACGTTCGGTGCGTTCAGAATCCGCTCCGGTGTATTCGGAATGATGCGGAAACCGTTCTTCGTGAACATTGGCGTTTTCACCAAGCAGACACATTTGGGTGAGCTCATGTGCCGTTCCGGAGATTCCGGTCCAAATCCACTAGTTGGTGATATCACTTACCTTGATCACAGCACTTCCGACAAAATATTGATGCGCTCGGCATTCTTGGGGCTTGGATTCGTTCCGTTCTGCTGCTCCTGTCCTTCCTCCAGCTTCCGCCCATCGGTTTCTTTCTTGGCATCGTACAGCTTCACCATGACCCAGATCAAAATCCGTTGTCGCTCGGTTCGGAATGAATCTGTCCCCGCCGGAAAGTTTCTTTTGGCTGGGCGTTTGCGATTTACCTGCCTTCTTGTTGCTGGATCCACCTCCGGGTTTCTAACTCGGGGTCTTCCCGCTAAGTGTCCCGGACGGAACCGTTTGCTAGCCGTTCGAAACCGACAGCTTCTGGCAAGACGTTCGTTGAGCTGGCGTTAAAATTGCTCCTTTTGTCAAATTGAGACATTTTCCGCAACACAAACTTTTTCTCAGGCCACAGACAGGGAACCTAGCAAAAACAGCTTTTCTGAACCTTCTGCACTGACACTCGCTTGCTGTTATTTTTTGTGCTCTTTTCACTCTACACCGATGACAGCAAAGCAGCACAACCCGCCATGCAGAAGGAAACTCTACTTCCATTCCGAGCAAGTGTGAGTGAATTTGGCATCCAAACGAAGGGAAGAATGAGAGAAAACTAGCGAGAGAGCAAAACGTCCTATATACAGCTCAACGTTTCCCCTCCTTCTGTTGCTACATGGGACTTATAGACGGAGGGGAAATAGCGACGCCGAAGTATCGAATGAATCAAAACAAAGCACAGCTGGTGTCTGCGATTATCACACCGCAACAAAATGTGCACTTCAACTTGTATAATTGAGCATGTGGATACCCGGTCAACCAGTCAGTGATTTCGATATCAATTCGTTTTGAATCGTTGGCGATCGTCATCGCTGGACAAAGATCTATAAAGAAATTGTAACATCGGTTGATCGGGTACTCAATTCTAACGGTAATCAATATCAAATTCTATAAAACAAGATTTTTTTGTGAACAATCTAAAATGTCCGATGTACCTATAACTGAAACAAAATGACCAAAGTGAATGTCCAATGTAACAATTGTTGGAACAAAACGACCTATGTAATTCATCCTATGTACATTTTTTTGGTCAAAACGTCCTATCTGATGTTTTTGCAGATTTCACTGCTATTTGCTAACAAATTGTCAAAATGTCCATCCTTACGTTGAACTCTATTACACTGCTTTCCTCTGAAGGCAACACAGTGGGGAAAAAATGTTTCAGTTTGATACAGTTTAAAAATATGTTTTCAATACCTTCAAGCTCGATTTTCTCGAAATGTGTGAATTGTTAGATAGGTCGTTTTGAAAAGTTAGGCGAGAAATGTCACTTCAAATGGAGCTCACTGTAGGATATTTCTTGACCATTTCTTGTGCAGAAATTTTTACTTGTCTTGAGCGGAACAGCATACCTAGCTTTATTCACAAATTTCATAACGCTAAAGGGGGTGGGTGGGTGTCCTCATGATGTTACGCCTCATACAAAATTGGGGTGGGTGCGTGTCAAAATTAGTCATTTTCAGCGTTTTGAAATATGTGAATGAACCCTAAAGCCTCTGATACAGATAGACATGTGGCAATTATGTTAACACTGGCCCATCCCAAATCCTCAACCTTTTTTTTTCTTATCCAATAAATCAGACCTTCTTATCCAAGGCTAAGGACAGTAGTTCACCTAAAATAAACTTATCGTTAAGAAAAAGTAGATTTTGTAACATTTAAACGGTACTGGACCCTATCACTACTGTGGTAGTCTACTGTAGTTGCACAAAAAACGTGAAGGGTCCGACATTAAACATAAATAATAAAAACAAAAATCAACTATTTGTAACCAAACGGTTACAAATTGACAAGGATTTGAATGACAAGTTTATCCACTGCCCCTAGCTTATGAGAGTATCAGGATTAAAACGGATACCCTAGTTCATTGATAGCATTCATTCTTCGCGTTCATTTTTGATTAGTTCGTGCGGGGGGAGGTGGAGTGGCCTTCGTGTCTGAGCCGAACGACCGGGTCACGATTTAGTTCCATCAGTTTTGTTTTGGATCCTTTCCTGACAGTAGTTTATCACGAATCATGTGTTTTTGGCGGTTCTTGTTTTGGTAGCGATTTACGGTGCAAAATTCAAGACCAACAATTGAAAAGGCCTCAAGTCCAAAATGTAAACAAATCGGGTTTCTGGAGTGTGTGAAGGGGATCGGTCGGTCGGTCGCGAAACGGAGCTAGCTGATTGTTTTTCGGTCTTTTTCGCGGATAATTCGAAAAGTTTTGGGGTGAAAGTTGTTCCGAGCGGTACCTTGAACGGTAGCGCAACAAAAGTCGGTGAATTCCGTTTGCGGGTCGGTGGATTTTCGCGGTTAAAAGCTAAAAAACGAAATTGCAAATGGTTGCGCACGCGGTGTTTGGCGTTTGAGCTTTGGCAGCCATTTTCGTTTTACCAAAATAGCCAAAATCAACTACCACAGTGAAAACGATCCGCGCGTTTGTAGAAAAAGCGCAAAAGCCGCGAGCGTTACGTCAATCGGTTCGCCTGCCGGTCGAGACCGGTGCCGCGTTTGGGGCTTTTTTTTTCTGTGAACGTGGGGGAGAACAAGAAGAAGAGCAGTGGAGAATTAAGAAGATTGATGTGAAAAAGGTGCGATAAATAAGTAAAAAGCGAAAGAGAAAGGAATAGTGATAAAAAAGAAAATAAAAAGCTACTAGCAAAAGAAAGAAGATTAGTGAAAAATCTAAATTTCAAATGTGAGTTAAATCAATCAAGAAGAAGAAAAAAGTGAGCAAATAAGTCGAGAAAGCTGGCACAGAAGAAAAGAAAATGATTAAAAAAATTCAAACGCGCCAACAAAATGGAAAGCCTGCAGCTAAAGCTGCAACCAGCAGGGTCACGAGAAAAAGGTCAACAGAACAGGCCAAAACTGCCGGAAATACTACTGTACCAACCGTGCAACTGACAGACGTACTGTATCTGGAACCTCTCAAATACGACGAACCAATCCCGTCGCACCCAGCAGCCGTGGGAAAATTCCTAACAGAGGCTGGTTTCAAAAGGTGCACAGAAATAACAAAAATAGGAATGTTCCGATACAAACTGCAGCTGGATGGGAAAATCGATCCAACGCAGTTGGCAATAATCAACTTAGCAGACAAAAACCTGACGCTGTACAGTCCACGAGGGCAAAGGGAGACAATATGTTTCGTGACTGACGTACCCTTGGACATCTCCGATGACGAGCTAAACAGCGAAACAATCACGGATTTCCCAGTCACCAAAGTCGAACGAGTCCTGAAAAGGGACGAGAGGGGAGGACTAAAACCAACACGGAACGTGAAAATCTCCGTCGAAGGAACAGAAGTACCGCGGGTTGTCAAGATTTATGGAGCCAACTTCCATCCGGAGCTTTACATCTTCCCAGTCAAACAGTGCTCGTCCTGCTGGAAGTTCGGGCACACAAAGAAAAAGTGTGCCGGAAAGCCGAAGTGTAGGACATGCGGAAAGGAGCATGATGCCAACACGTCGTGCGAAAACCCCCCGTTCTGTGTCAACTGCAAGCAGAATCACGCTTCAAACAGCAGCACGTGTCCAGAGAGAGAGAAAAGGAATCACGGAAGGAGAAAGATCCTGTACGAGATACGCAACAAACGCGCCGAACCAGACAAGGGGTTGGCGCCCAACTGCTGGTTTCCAGTAACCCAAAATCGGTTTGAAGGTCTACAGGACGAATCAAACTTCCCGGGACTAGTGGACTCTACACCAGCACAACCACTATACACCGGTGCAGTCCCAAAGAGAAGCAGGATGACGGATTCGAGACGTGCAGAAAAAAGTCGAAGCAGCCCACGAGAAAACCACACCCAATCAATTCAACGAGACGCCAGAGAAAGCTACAGCGCAGTAGCAAGCGGAAACTGCCACAGGGTCACGGAGGTGGAGCGAATACTAGCAAAATTGAGGCAGGACGTACTGCGCCTTTGTCAAGGCCACCATTGGTTAGAATCGATAGTAGAAGTACAGAGAAACTTGAGTCGCCGAATACAGCAGAAAAGGACGGAGATCGAGACCGATCAAATATTAATTGATGTCAGCATGCAACTGGACAAAATCATTGAAGAAATAAGAAACCCCGCGGACGCCCAGAATAGCACAACATTATTGAACAATGGCCTATAAAACAACTAACGTAATACAACACAACATCCAAAGTGTTAGAAATACGGAAACTAGAGAAGAACTGTACGCATGCTTGACATCGAAAAACGTCCAAATAGCGATCCTCCAAGAAATTTGGTTGAGAGAAGGAGAACATTGGAATATGAAAGGATACAAACTCATCTCACGTAGACGTCCAGAAGGCTATGGCGGAGTAGGAATCCTTGTGAAAGAAGAACTAGGATACGAGGAACTTGTGCTACCAAATTTTGACCGACTAGAGGCGATTGGGGTAAAGATCACAAAAGGTATGGATCCAGTTTACTTCATATCTGCCTATCTGCCGCCAACAAGAGGTTCGTCAAACGGATGTAGGGAGGATATGACAAGCTTTTTTGAAGCGGTGGATGCATTGAACGGGGAGATAGTAATTGGAGCAGACTTCAACGCCCACCATCCCTCATGGAGCCCTGAATTCAGTGCATGCAGCCGTGGCAAAATCCTACGTAATCTTATCGACCAGTCAAAACTAATCCTACTGAATGATGGATCGCCTACGATGATAAATGCTCCGGGTGGAAAAGATTCTGCGATCGACCTCACGCTCACCTCAGCGGGTACAGCGAGAAAATGCATCTGGACCGTACAAGAAGAAGAATTCGGTAGTATTCACATGACCATCAAGTTAGAAATTACAGAGGAAATACCAAAGAGCGAGAAGACCTTCGTAAGGATTAACAACTCCAAATTGGTTGACCACCTGAATAGCATAAGACCCCAGTATATTTACTGTCCCGAAGAAATGGTCTCAGTTGTGGAAGAAGCGGTCCGAAACTCATCCTACACCTTCAAAAACAAAAAGGTAAACTTTCTCAAGCCCTGGTGGACGGAAACCATTGGGAATCTGTACGAATCAAAGAGGGAAGCGTTACGATCGTACAATCGGAGTAAAACACAGACGAACTTCATCCGACTTCAAAAGGAGAGAGCAAGGTTCAAGAGGGAGGTTAGGAGAACGAAACGAGGCTACGTCAGAGAGCTGACTGAGAAAATCGACGAGTCCACACCAAGCAGACAACTATGGAACCTAATTAAAGGGATTGACACTGCGCTGACAGGGAAACACAAGCGATTGGCAGAACTCACGCACGAGCAGGGTATGGAGTTTATGGAGTCATATTTTGGAAATAAATTCCAAGAAGTACGGTTAGTACCAACGAAGACAGACAAGGAACTCGAAGGATACGAAATGGCGCTAAAGGACGACGAGATTCTACGAGTGTTGAAGAAGAGGAAAAACCATTCAGCACCTGGCCCAAATGGTCTGTCGTACGCAGTACTCAAGCAGCTAAATCCGGAAATGCAGGCGAAAATCTGCGAAATGCTTAGCAGAGTATTTGTGACTGAGGAGATACCGGAATCATGGAGAATCACCGAGGTAAGGCCAATCCCGAAGAAAAGTAGTGGTACGGATCAAATGAACAATATGCGACCCATTGCCCTGATGAACATCGAGATAAAGCTGATAAACGCCGTAGTAAAAGACAGGCTCGACGATATAACGATAATACAGCGTTTGATACCTGAATTATCGTTCGGCTTCAGAAAACACGTATCTGCTTCCACCTGTGTCAATTATGTGGTCAACTCCATCCATAATGCTAAAGAGGCGAAAAAGGAAGTCTTCGTCATTTTCCTAGACATCAGCAAAGCATATGACTCAGTTAAAACAGAAGTACTTCTGGGAAAACTGGCAAATGCTAATATACCGAAAAAAATAGTCTCTTGGATCCACCAATACCTACGAAGTCGGCGGGTGCAATTAAAGACGGAGGGAAGTACGATTGAGATAGAGGTTTCCGAAGGACTACCGCAAGGTTGTCCTCTATCCCCCTTGCTTTTCAACCTGTATACTGCGTCATTGCACGAGCTCTCAACGGAGGACGTTGAGCTAGTGCAGTTCGCCGACGACTTTGCGGCAATAGTGACCGCAAACACAGTCGAGGAAGCCGGTGAACGGTGTAACGCTTTCTTAGCCGAAATACATGCCAGTTTGACAGCACTGAACCTGAGGGTAAGTCCACAAAAATCTGCAATAATCCCTTTCACCAGGAAACGCACTGACCATGTGAGAATTAGGCTACATGGCGAACGGATAGAACTTGCCAACACACATCCATATTTGGGTTACGTTTTGGACAGAAATCTGGCACACAGGAAGCATATCGAATCGGTTACAGACAAAGCAGGGAAGAAGCTCGGACTGATGAAAATGCTGTCCAGGAGATCCAGTGGAGCAAGTCCGGAAACTCTTCTGAAGATAGGTAACGCATTGATCCGAAGTCGCATGGAGTATGGGGCCTCCATATTTGGAAACGCAGCAGCAACGAACCTGAATAAGCTTCAAGTTCTTCAGAACGCATATATACGCAGCGCGATGAATTACCTCAACAGTACCCCTGTGCACGTGATGCTAGCCGAATCAGGACAAATCCCCATGGAACAGCGGATTGACTCGCTAACCAAAAGAGAACTCATTAGAGCCACGTGGTACAAAACACCTCTATCGAAGTTCATAAACAGTACGCTGAACAGAGAAATAGGTAACGAGTCGCATCTCACGGAGACAACCGATAAGAACATCGATCTACTATACCAAGTTCATCCTGCCGATCGGGAGATACCCTTTCTGATGAGAATGAGATATTTCATGACGATAGATTTCCACAGGATTGTAAAAACAATTCTGTCTGAGGACCAGCCGAAAAAGGAAACTGCAAACTCAATTGTGTGGCAAACACTCTTCAGGGAAGCAATGGAAACAAAATACAAACACCACAATAAACTATATACGGACGCCTCTAAAACGACCACGGGTACGGCTTTTGCCGTATTTGACGAAACGGATTCGCATGTTATCAGCGAGGGGATAAATAATAATTTTTCCATAACAAACGCTGAGCTTTTAGGCATTCTAAAAGCGGTGGAGCTAGCTAAAAACAGGGGGTACAAAAAGACGGTTATTCTCACGGACTCGAGAAGCGCATGTGAAATGCTGCTCAACGCTAGTACCTTTGAAGAAAATTATCTGCTTGCGGAAATCTACAAGGAGTTCTACGACATGAAAGGAAGATCAGTTCAAATCCAGTGGATTCCAAGCCACAAGGGAATAGATGGCAACGAAAAGGTGGATCAAGAAGCGGTAAATAAAACAAGAGAACGTCAAACATTCTTCAATGGGATCACCATGAGTGACGCAATCATCCTTAGCAACAACGAAGTCTGGGACAGCTGGACTAAAAAGTACAAAAAGCTTTCCGATGACAAGGGCAAATGGCACTTCCAAATACTAGAAAAGCCATGCAGGAGGATTTGGAACAAAAACATGACATTGAACTCGGAGGAAGTCAAAATCATTAGCAGAATCAGAACCGGTCATTGCTTAACCAAGGATAGAAAAGCCAAATGGAAATGGGAAGATGACGAACTGTGCGAATGGTGTGAAACAACCGAGGACCTACACCATATACTATACGACTGCCCACGGTACAACCAGAGCAGAGTTGAATACCCATCACTAGAGTATATGAAACCACTCGAAACTATACTATCAGAAAAATGTGAAGAAGAGATGAAACAAATAGTAAAATTCCTGAAAGAAAATAAGATTCACATTTAAATGGAAACAAAATATCCAACAACGGTACAACTGACCACTACGAAAGTCCAAATATGACGACGGCGGCGAGATGGACCAACCAATGGTCTTAGTCTGTCGAGTACGACAATCCAAAGAAAAAAAAAAAAAAAAAAATCGGGTTTCTGCTGGTTTAAGTGTATAAGAGCCTATTCTTACTGTAACATACAATAGTCATGCAAACATATGCATGAAAGTTGAAAAAATATCATTTTTCTAAAAGGCCCCATCTCGTTTCCGGATAATTAGGATATTAATCGCAAATGCGGCCTTTTCCTAAAAAGGCCCCATTTCTATATTTACTTGAAACCGAGTTGAGGCCTTTTCAACAAACATCAAAATTGTAACTAAAATTACGAAAAAATGTTTCAAATTTACTAAGCAGATACAAGTAATACTTCAGCCGCTCCGCTCCATGGATTATTTTACACAGGGATAGTCTCAACGGCGAACATAATCAAATTTTCCGTCGGGTTCCTGTGGAGTGATGTATTTTGTATCATACTACCTAATAATACCTGTGTCAGCATGTCTGTACTTCACGACTTATTGATAACAACACGATTTCGTTACAATTGCATGAAACATAACGTTCAATTGAAATATTACTTCAATTGAACAAATATTTCCATATAATTGCTCGACGACACTCTCGCTTAGCACATCCATTATGTTCATCGATGACGATGATTGAATAAATCGCATATTTAATCGACCGCACGAATCTCCTCTTGCTGCAGAGATCCCATGTACCTTGCTTTACCACGTAACACTCTTCTACACTTCAATTATCGTATTTTATCATGAATTTTGAATGATTTGCAAAAGGCCACATCTGAAGATGATGAAAAAACAAGCCACAACTAGAAGGCCTCAACACATTTTAGAGTAAACAAAGGCGTCAACTCACAGGCCTCATCAGCGTCGGCCGGCGTCTATGGGCACAAATGAAAAGGGCTGCACAGCTTTTGGTGAAATAAAAGCCTCATTTCCTTTGACTCGTTTTTTAGCAGGATTTTTGCGCTAAAATGATAGTAATGAATATTCATAGCTATAAATCAGTTTATCCATCGACTTTTTGAACGATAAAATAACATAAAATGCTTAAATTCATAATGTAAATTTGATTTATTGTTTGACAAAACAAGATTGCATTTTTCTCATTGTTTACTTTTTGGAGATGAGGCCTTTTGAATTGTTAGTCTTGAATTACCTTAAAACCAGTGTCCGATACCTGGGAGGGAGCCACCGATACTACACACGAAATATAAGACAACGTTATTTTGAACTGCAAGATAACTCCAGTATGCCAACAACAATCAAGGCAGGCTTCGAGAAAATCGGTAGTTTCCTTTTGTTGTACATCTTCGATCTTTCCTGACAAACATGGAAAAAGGGCCACAGTTTTCTATGCACTAAATATTAATTTTCATTGGAAAAAGTAGAACGATGCGTTTTTCAATGCTTTATGTTCAATCAGATTAAATGGTGCTCGCGTGACATTACTTGCATTATGTGCATGAATTGATTTTTATTCGATTTTTATCACTTTTGAAGAAATGCGAAAATGTGTTTTAATCAGCTACGCGCTTTTTTCATGTTAGTCCAATGTTTGAGATCTGGGCTCACAGTGACAGTTCGTGACAGCGGAATCTCGGCTCACTATGACGTACAGAAATTTTGTATTGGTTTCTCCCTCCCAGTCCGATACTAACAGTAATATCCAGTTGTCGAGATTAATCCGCGTGACTTAAAAGATGACCATCACCGACTATGTTTCGGCGCTATCGGACAATCCGTACTTTGGTGCCGGTTTCGGTCTGTTTGGACTCGGCGCCGGTGCCGCGATGTTACGTAAAGGACTGCAAGGAGCGTTGATTCTTTTCCGTCGTCACTACATGATAACGCTGGAAGTGCCCTGCCGGGACAAATCTTACCAGTGGGTACTGCAGTGGATTACCCAGAAGGGTGCCAAGCACACACAGCACCTCAGTGTGGAAACGTCCTTCCAGCAACGCGATACGGGTCACATTAAAACGAAGTACGACTTTATTCCTTCCATCGGAACGCACATAATGCGCTATGGAGGTACCTGGATCAAAGTGGACCGCGCCAGAGAACAGCACACTCTGGATTTGCACGCCGGAATACCATGGGAAACAGTACAACTGACCGCGTTTGGCAGGGATAAGAACTTGTACTTTAAGATATTGGAAGAAGGTAAGGGACCATCCATAAATGGCGTAGCATTTTTATTGTCATTTTACATTTGGTCACAAATGAAGTATCACTGACATCCATAGAATTACAACCATTCCTATGTTTCAGCAAGACAACTGGCCCTGAAGAACACGGAGGGCAAAACCATTATGTACAGTGCCATGGGTTCCGAGTGGCGTCCGTTCGGTCATCCGAGGAAGCGAAGGCCGTTGAAGTCCGTCGTGCTGGACGAAGGTGTTTCCGATCGGATACTAAGAGACTGCCGAGAATTTATCCAAAATCCTCAGTGGTATGCGGATCGAGGCATACCCTACCGGAGAGGGTTCCTTCTATATGGTCCACCAGGCTGTGGGAAGTCCAGTTTTATTACCGCTTTGGCGGGGGAAATCGAGTTTGGAATTTGCCTGCTGAACTTATCAGAGCGTGGTCTGACGGACGACCGGTTAAACCACCTGATGAACGTTGCGCCTCAGCAATCGATCATTCTGCTGGAGGACATTGATGCTGCATTTATATCCCGCGAGGATTCTAAAACGCAGAAGGCAGCTTTTGAGGGATTGAACCGAGTCACGTTCAGTGGGTTGCTCAACTGTCTGGACGGAGTAGCGTCCACGGAGGCGAGAATAGTGTTCATGACCACCAACTATCTGGAGCGGCTGGATCCTGCTTTGATCCGACCGGGTCGAGTGGACGTCAAGGAATACGTCGGCTATTGCACCCGGCACCAGTTGGAGCAGATGTTTATGCGCTTCTATGCCGGCGAGGAGGGAGCAAAGAATGCCAAAGTATTTGCCGAAAATGTATTGAAGGAAGGACGCAACGTTAGTCCGGCACAGGTTCAGGGATACTTTATGATCCACAAGATGTCCGATCAGATTACGGTGGTGGAGAATGTCAAGAAAATTTGGGATAACTTGTGATACGGTTCGGAGGTGGGAAAAGTAGGGATTATGCTCTAGCAATCTACTGTAAGTAATAAAATAATCTAGAAACGAGATATACAGGCGTATTCAATGTATATAGACCAGCCTAATAGTCTTCTAGTGTAAATTAAACGGTGATGGTTGCATTCACCGGAATCATGTATATCTACCTACTTAGCTCTATATTGCCCTAAAAACTATTTTCTGAAATGACGAACAGTTCTAATTCTGATTGCAGCTAACAAATATATGTTCTCTGATATAGAATGTGGCTAGTTTACAAATTATTAATAATGATGCACTGGTGTTCAAAATTGCAAAGTATGTAAAAAATCCTTCCAAAACAGCTCAAAAGCCTTCAAATCACGATAACTTTTGATTCCCTCGTTAAAATATTTTCAAATTCACGGAGAAGATGCTTGAATACTATATCTTTCGAATGGTAGGTGCCAAATTCTTGGACATTTTTTTGCGTTAATAACGGTTTCTGGCACACCGTGACTATTCTACTATTATAGTTTGTCTTGAATTTATGATTATTCTACTATGGTCGAACTTTTGTTCCAGCTTTTGAACTAGCGCCGTGAAACAGATAAGCATCTATTGAAAGACGCAAAAGGTGAAAAGCACAGAATACACTGTGGCATATTTTGGGTTGTAAAACAAGCATCTAGTGAATAATACTGGATAAACACTATTAGGAATCTTTAAGTTAGACGAAAGTCGAAAACTCCCATCCCAATTCAACAGAAGCTCAATTTTTCAACAATAACGTTAACTCAATTTTGACGAAATTACAATTAGAAGATTGAACAAATTAGAAGTTTTTAAAGGGCAATACCTACCTTGATGGCTACAGCCTACCGTCACGCCATTGCTGGGCGTATTGTAGAGATCCATCTTCGTCGGTCTTGGGCGAAACTTCTCCAGTTGCCCCAAACGTTTGGGAAGGAACGTTTCAAGGAACCTTCAAGGAAACCAGCTTGGTATTCGAGCGGTCTCAGTCTGTTAAACAGGATGCGCGACAGAATTTTGTACGCCGAATTCAGCAGGGTAATTCCTCTGTAATTGGCACACTCCAGTCTGTGCCCGTTTTTGTAGATGGGGCGCACAGTATTTCGATCGGCCGAAATCGTGAACTTAATTCTGTAGCACCTTTAAACGTGATTTTTTCGGAATGGTGTCTTCGGACGAAAATTTTCTAAAATTATAGCGCATATATTGACAGTAAATGTTAGGTCGCAACTTTGCCACGGGCGGCGCTGCGAAACTATTTTTTTTAAATGACGATCTTTAAATTGATGTCTTCGGCAAAGTTGTAGATAATTCAAATACAAACAACTTTGCCAAAGACACCTAGTGTGTATTCAGCCGCATTTCCAAAATACGGGAGTATTTTATGAACGACCCCCTAAAACTAGTTTTTCTCGTATATTTTGAAAATGCGAAGTTTCCGGTAGCAACAATGTTCTACAAAATTGTGTAAAGAGTCAAAATGAATCATTCTCTAGAAGACACTAAGTTTCTAAAGATCAAGGAAAAGCAGTTATAACCATTTAAGTGCAAAAATCAGTCATTTTTTGGGGTCCGTGTATTTATTTGGGTGGCAGGTGGTGGCAGATGAAACCTAGTAGGATTCATAATACATCATTAGTAGTCGTAAATGTCGATAGTGTCATTATTATCCACGAGTATCCCTTTTACTTAGAGGAAGATTCATCAATGACTCTTATTACCCTGTAGTACTTAGTTATATGATGGGTAGAGGGCTATGTGGCTCCATACTTCTTCTTTTTCTTCTTCTTGACATATTCTTCATCATTACGCACACTCCATAGGTTCCAATTACTTTTATGAAGAAACTTCTCAATGAGTCTTTACAAAATTACTCGCCATACAACTATTTTTCGCTTGCGGTTATAGCTATTTTTTGTGCATGGACACTATAGCAAGTTAAATTTTCTGTGAAATATTCTCTTGAGAGAAGACTAAATCATTGAATCACTTGGAGTGGTTGCAACACTCATTTACAAAATGATCCAATATTGAGGCTCTTGCCTGATTTTTGGATTTAAATTTGATACATCTCTTAATTTGCTACTCATCGCATCGTGCTCGCACGTGTCATAGTGTCTATCTCAAGTAAACGCTAGCCTGATAATTCATCTTTTTGGTCTTATAGTGCAATCATTCGACCAATTAAGCGTGTCCGCTGTATAATGCTAGCACGCAGAGCGAATTAAAGTGCTATTTGGTTACTTGGGATGTACGAAAAAAACGCAAAAATCTCAAGTGAAAAATAGTTGTAGGGCGAGCCATTCCGTAAAGCGTCATTTCTCGAGATTGTGAACTTTCTTCAATAATGTATTTGGAACCTATTGGTTGTGCGTAATGATTGAGAATGGGTCAAGAAGAAGAAAAAGAAGAAATATGGAGCCACATAGCCCTCTACCCATCATATAACTAAGTTCTATAGGGTAATAAGAGTCATTGATGAAACTTCCTCTAAGTAAAAGGGATACTCGTGGATAATAATGACACTATCGACATTTACGACTACTAATGATGTATTATGAATCCTACTAGGTTTCATCTGCCACCACCTGCCACCCAAATAAATACACGGACCCCAAAAATGACTGATTTTTGCACTTAAATGGTTATAACTGCTTTTCCTTGATCTTTAGAAACTTAGTGTCTTATAGAGAATGATTCATTTTGACTCTTTACACAATTTTGTAGAACATTGTTGCTACCGGAAACTTCGCATTTTCAAAATATACGAGAAAAACTAGTTTTAGGGGGTCGTTCATAAAATACTTCCGTATTTTGGAAATACGGCTGAATACACACTAGGTGTCTTTGGCAAAGTTGTTTGTATTTGAATTATCTACAACTTTGCCAAAGACATCATATTTAAAGATCGTCATTTAAAAAAAATAGTTTCGCAGCGCCGCCCGTGTCAAAGTTGCGAACTAACATTTACCGTCAATATATGCGCTATAATTTTAGAAAATTTTCGTCCGAAGACACCATTCAGAAAAAATCACGTTTAAAGGTGCTACAGAATTAAGTTCACGATTTCGGCCGATCGAAATACTGTGGGGCGTATGAGGCCATCCAACCAGCCGGTGGGCAACTCTTCGTCCTCCCATACCTTCAGAAGCAGTGATGAGAAAAGTACTGGAGCAAGCATTTACCGCCTCTACATTTACATCTTTCTACACGACCATCAAAATCCAAAGCAAACCATGACCGTTCAAAACCAAAAAATGTCACGGCTCTTTAAAATTGTAATCTTCTTCTTCCTAACGTTTTTCAACCCCGAATGCGAAATGACTCGAGCACAGTGGTGACACGATTTTTGCGGTTTTCGGGGTTTTGCAGTTTTGCTCGATAAACGTAGCATGAAATTGAACTTGTTTATACGTATCGCAACGGAATGATTGTGCTCTTTCTGTTAGAGCTAATAGATTTCAATTAGTTGAAAACACTAGTGAAATATTAGCGATTGAATGATTTAACACTTTTTTCAATCATTTACCTTGGAATGGCTGCCCGAAAACGGTCATAGTGGAGAGACAAAAACAGTCAAGCAGTGTGTGAACCGTTGGCAGCGCAACGCCTGATGGTATTGATGCTGCTGCTGCTTTGTGTTTTGGTTGAATGGCAGAATCGATGAACTGTGGTGAATTGTGGTCACAGTTCCCAAGACTGTTCAGAAGTACTCGGTGGATCGACTGATAAAGCTGATCACTTCCGTGCTTGAGAAGCTCAATCATCAATGTACATCCTGTTCTTCGCTACATTTCCATTTTCACCGTTGCTGAAAGTGCTCCTTCCACCTGGCAGACACGCCGTTTTATCTGTCAGCAAATTCCCTTCTCTATAATTGCACATGGCGGGCACTGGTACGGTATTGTGCCGCGCACCATTGACCGTTGCATAGAATCTCCGCATATCATTTCGGTTCATGCTTTCTTGAGCTTCAGGTACCACACTTTCTTCGTGCTGCCTTTTATGTCTGCGGTGGATTGGCTTTTCTTCGGCTCTCGCTGCCCTGTACCGCTCTTTGCTCTGTCGGGTACCGGCAGAGCCGTAGCGAAAACTTACGGCGCCCTTGGCAAACCTCCTCTTGGGCGCCCCTAAGTCAATTTGGTTTCTGAATCATGTTTGTATGTTGTTTTCGTAAAACATCCCATGTAACCATGCTGCTCAAACTGTAGTTTTTGCATTTGAACGGCGTACATAAAGTTAGCATTACTATATATTAGACCTGTTCACATTTCCAAAAATGTTTGGAAATTCCCCAGTCAACCAATATTTTGATGTTTTATGTCGAATTGAACTTCTGGGTTAAATTAAATTAATTTGGAGAAAACTTTGGTGTACTTCAAATCAATTATGTATTTTAAAACTAATTTCAAGCTTTAAAAAATCATAACTACCGGATAGAACACCAAACGTATGTGTGTACGACAAACTTTTACAGACTAGAATTTCAAATAGCCTATAACACATTATTAGCTTGAAGCATACTGACATCTTTATTAAATGAGCTGAAAATTTGACCAGACTAAGAATAATGAACGAGAATTCAGAGTACCGTCGTGCGGGGTGACATTGGTCCATAAGGGTGACTTTGGGCCAACATTTTTACAGCAAGCTAATGCCAGAATAATGAAAACAATGTGTCAAGATTCGAGAATACATTACAAATAGCCAATAGATGGCCATAGATTAGCTATTCGGTGAACCTACTAGCCATGAGAAGCATCGAAAGAGGCGGTCAAAGTCACCCCCTAGGCCCAATGTCACCCCGCACGGCGGTACTGCTTGGCCGATAGATTTTCAGATATTTTTCACTAAATTGGAATACATTAAAATATTTTGTAAATATCATAAGAAGGTGTACACGATAATTTTTCTGAGAACTATTAAAGATTATGCAAAATAACTTGAATAAATTCATATGAAAATTATTGCTTATGAAACGTGGCAGTATCAACAAAGTATAGAATTAAATATATTCGTCTTACAATCGAAGGACTTTTTAAAGACAATGTTAAAGACAGTTACCGTCGGACGGGGCTACTTTTGATTCCAGGGGCTACTTTGGACACTCACCTTTTGTATTTATTATGTGTCTTCAGCACTTTTATTAACCAATATATGCTCTACCACTAGGCATGATTTTTTCTTGGAACAACATCAACAATAACAGGATAAACAAGAAAACATTTCAAAAAAGCTCGAAAAAACATTGGCCATACAAACATTGTTTGAATTTTACCCATGTCGTGGAAACTTATTGGGAGCATCACAAAACTATCGAATCGTCATGTTTCATGAAAATCTTGTGATTTGTTTTGCTTAAAATTGTTGTTTTATTAAAATAATTGATCAAAGGTCTTATTTTTGTGACTTTTATTTCATTATAATGTTTTGGTGTGTGTATTTTACAACATGAAAAAAATAAAATAAATGATTTTTAAAGTTAATAGACATAAAGCAAACATATTTCAATACCTACCAATGCCAAATTCACAACATAATTTCTAAAAACCTATTTTTCGTCATATTTTACATGAATTTGTAGCACAGAACAGTTGCATCTTTCAAATGCTTAAATTAAACTATTCTTGAGCCAGCTCTAAACTGCTAAGAAGCTAAAAGCATATTACAAAAGCAAACTTACTCCTTTACGATCTTGCAAAACTTTACTTCATAGATTGCGTTTTTGATGAAAATTACATACTGGTAGTAAATTAGTTACCGGTATTAATGTGATCCTTCTACATATCGTTCATATAACAGTAAGAATAGAAAAAAAAAGAGTTTTTGCACATCACTCATTTATCATCGCAGTACCTAGTAGTTACGTTCGTTTATGTCAACTTGAAATTCGAGCATTCGTAGCTGATAGTTCCATTTAAGAGGAAGTTGAAAATTTAAGTTTCATACTTCAAACTGAGAATAGTAAATGGCATGTTTCGTTGAAATTTGTTATATATGTGTAATTGATTCTAGCTTTGCGATTTTCTACAATAAGTTTATCAATGAAAAACGTGCAATAACATCACAGCAGACGACAATCTATTGAATCAGTTTGAAAGTTATAAGGAAAA
The DNA here is from genome assembly GCF_002204515.2 of Aedes aegypti. Taxonomy (NCBI): domain Eukaryota; kingdom Metazoa; phylum Arthropoda; class Insecta; order Diptera; family Culicidae; genus Aedes; species Aedes aegypti. The sequence continues at coordinate 38,200,995 of NC_035109.1, read as the reverse complement.
ATCATTTCATTAGCAAAATGTGAAAATGTCCAAAGTAGCCCCTTTTTTGCCTTGTAGGACACACTTTTTTCGTTATTCCAGTATTTTTGTTACTTATTGATGGATTTGTCTCATATTTTGCACATTTGGTACGTACATATACAACTTAAATATAGGTAAAAATTATCAATAACTATCCATAATTCTAAGAGTTACAAATCCTCAAAGTTAAAGAATGTGGAAATAATGTCAAAAGAAGCCCCGTTTGACGGTATACCATTTGTCAAAAACAAAATGCAGGGGCTTCTTGCAATTTTGTAATTATTTTTCTTAACAACTCCTTTAGAAAACACTTTGGTTGTTTTTGCCAAGAGTCTTCCAATAAATGGAAGCAAATTTGACAAAATGCTTTTGATAAAGATTAGTTTAAAAAATAAAACAAAAGTTTCTTTCATTTATTAAATACATTTAAGTGACTAAATTGTCAGAAAATGTTTGTTTCGTTAAGATATTATTTAGTATTTGGATTCCTAAAAATAGGAAATTATTTTATTTATTAAAAAAGCGCTTGGAACAAACGCAGAATTCGCTACCACTGCTTTCTCGATAGCTTTTTTCGGTGATACTCGTATGAGTAGTTTTCTAAAAGATGATTATTCTAGTACCCCCAACAATTCTCTTCCCCTAGAATATTTCATGCTAGGGAAATAAATAATTTCATTCTTTTTAACTCATGGTTGCTCTTCACTGATATAGAATTTTAGGAAAGGATTCCATTAGGATCCGTTAAGGATTCTCTGAAAATAATCTGTCCAGCTGTCAAACTTGCATCATGTGAAAGGCTTGATTTGTCTGTAATAATTACGGAATTTCTGTGATAATTATGTACCGTACTATGAGAACCCAAACAAAATCTTTCACATTTTGTGATTTTATTTCAGGATTTTGTAAGAATTCAACCAGTAGGATCTCGTTTGAAAAAAATAGCTGTTCGTTCACGCACAATAGATTTTGTGTTGTTTTTAAAACGTCTTTAAATCTCTATTAAGATTATTCGAATACTAGTGGTCCCGGCAAACTTCGTCTTGCCATTAAGTAGGCTGTTGTACCGCCCCATACAAAATGACAATTTAGTCTTATCCCGATTTCCCGATTATTCCGGTGACTTTTATCAACTTTTTCCTCACACGAACACGTTGCAACCCTTGTCAAGAGCAACAATGGAAAACTCACGCCATTCATCCGTTCTCAAGCCATTTCGTGACATACAAACACTACTTCATTTTTATTTATATAGATTTCCTTAATTCTTCTTAGTATGAACCTCCAACTGAACATCACAATCGTTAACCAGTTATTAAAACTACATGGAAGATCACTTATAAGCGGTTTCTTCACCACCGCTTAGGCCTTAAACCTGGTTTAATCGTATGGGTAAACGTGGTTTACGGCTCAAGCGAAGGTGAAGAAATTGGCCCTTAGAGATTTAATGTTAAATTAAACCATACATTAGGGAATCATCCAAAATATCAAATAATCATTGAAAACGATTCAGGAATTGTTTTAATCATTCATTATTACGTCAACGTCTTTTGAAATTGTGATCTTAATGGCGCCCTTATGTAATGCCTTTCTTTCAAAATTTACCAAAAGGGGAACGCATTTTGGCGCCCCCCAAAGGCTGGCGCCCTTGGCGAGTGCCAACCTGGCCAACCGCACGCTACGGCACTGGGTACCGGCCACAAGCATACGGCTTCTGGCGACATTCTTCATGTCTGTCACTCTTTGGTACTCTTTATCGAACCAGTCGTTTCGTCTTCGTCGTTGGCCAGTGCCAAACACTTCCCGCGTCGTTGTTGTCACAGCTTCGTGGATAGTGCCCCACAGGCTGTCGACATCTCCAGCAACGTTGATTCTTCCCAACTGCCCGTCTAGCTTCTGGCGGTACTATGCAGCTACCCCATCAGTTGACAAGCGCTGTATATTGAAGCCCAGCATTCTGTTTGTTCTGGAACTCGTGACGCTGGATAACCGCGCCCTAGTTTTAGCTACAACGAGATAATGATCCGAGTCGACATTAGGGCCTCGGAAGGTCCTGACATCCATGACATCTGAGAAATGTCGCCCATCAACCAGCAAGTCTTTCGTGCGAAGTAGATACTGGTGATTGCCATCCCTCTAGCAGCAGCGAAAGTTACTATCCGCAGGCCATTATCATTGGTAACGGAACGGAGGCTTTCCGTTCCAATGACGGGTCGTAAGAAACCTTCTTTTCCGATCTGCGCATTTGCATCGCCGATGACTATCTTGACGTCTTGTTTTGGGCACTCGCCGTAGGCCTTATCCAGGCTCTCATAGAACTCATCCTTCATGTCATCGGGTTTATCGTTCGTTGGCGCATATATGCTGATCAGGCTGTAGTTGGAGAACTAGCCCTTCATTCTCAACACACAGATTCGGTCACTTACCGGTTTCCACCGAATTTAAAGGGCAATACTCCTATGGGGCCCAGATAGCCGTAGCGGTAAACGCGCAGCTATTCAGCATGACCATGCTGAGGGTCGTGGGTTCGAATCCCGCTGGTCGAGGATCTTTTCGTAAAGGAAATTTTCTCGATTTCCAGGGCATAGAGTATCTTCGTACCTGTCACACGAAATACACATGCAAAAATGGTCAATCGGCAAAGAAAGCTCTCAGTTAATAACTTTGGAAGTGCTCATAAGAACACTAATCTGAGAAGCAGGCTTTCTCCCAGTTGGGACGTAACGCCAGAAAAAAGAAGAAGAAAGGGCAATACTTGATAGAAAATGGAAAGGTCATCACTGAAAGGCCAATAGAGAATGCAAAGCAAAGAAAAATCCGATATTCTTATGTCAAACAAATCAACCACAGATCCGTTTGCGATAAATCTTCCTTTATACATAATACACCTCTTAAGTCGCATCAAAGAGAAATACAATCTGTTTGTGCTTTAAGTTCGAAAGCGTTAGTGCCGTAATATAATAACCAATATCTATTCGTAATAAATATTTCCAAAGCACAGTCTAAATGCTAGTAAAATATATGCCTGAGTTCATCATTTGGACGTACCTCCGCTTGGTGGAAGCGGTATCACCATATCGAACGGATACTGCAGCAGTTCCGCCGTGGACGCTCTCGATTTGGCGTCGTACTTGAGGCACCTCTGCAGCATCTCCAGCAACATGGGCGGATAGTAACTGGGCAGCGGAGGGTATTCAATCACCGTGTTGGGATTTGTGATGGTGCTTACCTTGGTGTGGATGTTCTTGATGTGGGCAAAGGGCGTCTTTTTGTACAGGAGCAGATACAGTATGCACCCGAGCGACCAGATGTCGGACTTTTTCGACATCTTGATCTTGGGTTGCGAATTGGCCGGGCTGCACTCCGACGAAGTGTCAATCAATGCCTCCGGACTGATGTAGTTGAACGTGCCGGCCTGAGAGAACTTCATAATACTAGTGGAATCGAAGGCAATGTTGCTGGCAATGCCGAAATCGATCAGCTTGAGCCGTCCCTTGACCATGAGGAAATTGGCCGGTTTGAGATCAAGGTGGATGACTCCATGGTCGTGAATGTAGTGCACGCACTGCACCATTTGGTACCAAATCTGCATCAGCGTGTACAGGGGGATGTCCTTGCGGTAGTTTTGGAGGATTTTGTGCAAATCGCAGTCTCCCTTCTCCATGACGAGGAACAGTTGGTTCGCTTCCGGAAGGTGGCAACTGCAAAATAAAGGAACGATGATTAAAATCGACTATGCCCTTAACGGGTCATTACTTACTAATCGTGGAGCGCCACTACATTTTCGTTTCCTTGTAATTTGGCCAAAAGCTTTGTCTCGTTTAAATAGCCCTCCACGAGACTGGAATCACCTTCGAGATTGACCAGCTGAAAAGAATTAAAACCAGTGATCAGTATAGACCGCATAGCGATCAAGACATGGGTGTGGCTAGGTAAGAGGGGGGTAGAAACCTACTTTAAATGGCCAAAACCTTTTTCATGCTAGGCATGGCGTAACATTGGTACCTCACGTACCTGCAAGAATAAAATAGACCTCTTTGTGCTGTTCTGAGCCTCTTGCCAAGCAACTTCTATCCCTACCTCCTCGTGGTATTGGCCGGTAACAAGCAACCTTAGGGAAGATCGGGTAACGGGATGGAGTGCCATAGAAGGATTCTAAGCTAAATTGTGCACTATGGCCCTCTGAACATCAAGGAGGAGTGGTCCTCCGAAAACCTAGGGGGTTGGTGTAAAGCCCTGCAAGCCAGCCGTAAAAAACATCAAGCAACGAATAATCAACGAGAGAATACGAACCGGGGTCACTTATGACGTAAAGTTTATAGAGCCGTTGGTCCCGAGATAAACTAGCCCAGGGCTAAAAATTTCGTTAATAAAGATAAAAAAAAAAAATAAAATACGAACCGGGACAATCGGCGAAGACCACAACGACGTAAAGGGACTAGCGAGTGCAAGCTCAGTACGTGGAATTGTAAATCTCTCAACTTCATCAGAAGCACGTGGATCTATACTCTCAGGTTGGCAAGGAGGAATTCCAACCGATTATTTAAAAGATTTTGAGATGTCCTTCATGAATTATTTGAATAGTATTTTTTCATCGATTTTCTCGGGACTTCCACCCGTTTGGAACATTTTGAAGAATTCCCTTTTAGAACATCTTAAAGACTTTAAGACGGATTCCATGCTAAACCGGTCAGTTACAGAACTCGACCATCTTCGATTTGGATTAAATTTTGTACATGTTTTTGGTATGGTAGAATAAGTGTTTTCCATAGAAAAATTGATCATTCTGACTCAAGTGTAACCTTTGAAAATGGCCTATAAATTTTTGCATGCAACATTTTTGAAAAATTCTAACTCCGAAACTGTTGATTTTAGAGAAAAATGTTCTATGAAGAAGTTGTAGTGAACCGTTTGGACTATAAGAAAAAAACACAGAAAAAATATTTTATTTATTTTCATGAAAAAATCAAAAATAAAACTTAAGTTTTAAATTACACAAAAACCCCATTTATATTATTTTTTAAATTTTCAATTTTTTTTTCATAGAAGTTTGTGAAAAGATGTTTGAGACAAAGTTTCATGATGGAGAAATTTTTAATAAAAAAGTTTTTCTAAGAACAAATTCGGTTGATTTTTAAAATTTTGAATTCATTTATATGAATCATTTCTCTAGAAGTAGCCATTTTCGAATTATATCGAGTTTAATGCAAAAAATATGGTTTGAATATTAACATAGGCCATTTTCATCAGTTATTCGCGTTTCTCCAATAATAGTAATAAGTTTTCGAATATTTTAATATGTAAATAATATTTTTTGCATTAAACTCGATATAATTCGAAAATGGCTACTTATAGAAATAATCATCATGGCTTAGAATAATTTCAAGATGCTTACTGTATCATCAAAACGTATTTATTTTGACAAAAAATCAAAATTTTAAAAATCGACTAAAAGTTGTTCTTAGAAAAACTTTTTTATTAAAAAACTTCTCAATCATGAAACTGTGTCTCAAACATCTTTTTACTATCAAGATTCTATGGTGAAAATTTAAAAAATATTAAAAATGGGGTTTTTGTGTAATTTTATATTCAAATTTTAATTTTGATTTTTCGATGAAAATAAATAAAATATTTTTTTCAATGTATATTTTTTTCTTATACAGTAATGACCCGATTTTGTCAGCCCCCGATTTTTCTATCCCCGATTTTATCTACCCCCGATTTTAGCATCCTTTTTGCCCGTTTTTGTCAGCCTTAAAGTTGAAATTTATTATAATCAGAGTATGCTCGGCTATACTGGCAATATTGGGTGCATAAAGTCAACTATGACCTTAGTCACGTCTATACAATCATCTAAAGCAGGCCTGCCCAACGTACGGCCCTCATTTTGTGTGGCCTGCGAAGAGCTTGAGAACTCTTCTCATAATGGCTCTTTTGCTGCTCTGCCAACTTTATATTTGAGCAATCCTTTTTATCTCTACTTTCAATTCTTAAATTTTTATCTATTTTATTTCGAAGAATAATTATTATTTCATCTGCCAAACTCACTTGATGTTTTGGATGATAGAAATCGTTTCATACACAAAAAAATATCTAAATTGTAGGAGGATTATACTCAAGAAATCTTCCAGTAACTTCCTCCACTTTCAAACGAACAAAACTGATTATTTATAAAATTCTAACAAAAGTTTTCGTCAAAAAGTTTAAGGACAAAACACAATTTCACTGAGTTATAAGGAGGACTTTTGCAAAATAATGAGCATAAATAATAATTATAAGAAATATAATAACAAATATTCGGCAGATATAGAGACAGATTAATACCTTGTATTTTTTACACAGGATTCTAACATAAATTTCGCAGAAAATTTGGGCAGGACTCTCACAAAATATTGAGCAAGACAGTCACAGAAGGATTTCACAGAATCCTAGCCATGATTATCATCGAAATCTGGACTTTATTCTGGGAAAGGTTCTCAAACAATCCTTAATGATTTTTTTACAGTACTCTATGCAGGACAAACTTTTCCAGGTTATAAAAAAAAATATGAGCTTTGGGTGAGGTTTCAATGAAATCCTAACAATTTGCATAGAATCCTGCGCTGGATGCTTGTAAAATAATGCTTAAAAACACAGAACAGAATTTTCAAATAATACTAGAAGGGATTCTGCCCAGTCATCTGAAAAATTTCTGATAGAATTCTGAGAATGATTTATATAAAATCCTTAACTGCATTCTGTCAGGGTTCAGAGAAGAATTTCTAAAAGAATTCTGGACTGGATTCCAACGTCATGATCATGAGCGCACATCTCACACAATTTTCTGCAAAATTATCACTAATTTGCTTTCCATTTACAATTTCTCAAAAAAAACCTTTTGATTGATTTTACCAACAATTTTGAAATTGTTGCATTAAAAATAAAATGGCCCGCCGCACAATATTATTTTTATGATTTGGCCCGCGATTCAAAAAGGGCAGGCCTGATCTAAAGACCAAAATTTTGAAGTCTGAAATTTTCAATAATTATTCATGAAACTGATCAACGTTACCTTGCATGGTTTATAGAAAATTGAAGTAAAACACGCAATGTTTATTTTAAAACTAAGTCCTTAAGTTAAAATAAAACTTGAAACCAGTCGAAAAAAAAAATTACCGATTTTAGCTCTTTTCCGAATTTGTCAACCCTAAATTCAGCATGGGGCTGACAAAATCGGGACATTACTGTAGTCCAAACGGTTCACTACAACTTCTTCATAGAACATTTTTCTCTAAAATCAACAGTTTCGGAGTTAGAATTTTTCAAATAAGTTGCATGCAAAAATTTATAGGCCATTTTCAAAAGCTGCACTTGAGTCAAAATGATCAATTTTTCTATGTAAAACACTTGTTCTACCATACCAAAAACATGTACAAAATTTAATCCAAATCGAAGACTATCGAGCACGATTTTTATTTTTTTTTTTCGACTCATTCTGGATGGAATTCGTCTTAACCAGTAATACATCCAGAGTTACCTCCAGGAATTTATCAAAGGATACTTTCAGGATTAACTTCAAGATTAACTCCAAAGTTTTCTTCAGGAATTCCTCTAAAAACTCATCGAGAAGTCTTCAGAGATTTTTGCCAGGCATTCTTCCAGAAATAGCTTCAGGAAAATGTCAAGAAATTTTTTTCACAAATTATTTGGGAAATGAAAAAACACCTTATTAGTTCGCGAAACAGCGTTTCCAATAATAATCGTTGCCAAGTCCTTCTCTGCTATGCTCTTCTTTTCAATTTTCATCGATGCGTAGCAGATTCCTGGCAGCACAAAGATCATTAAAGAGTAAAAGAAGATCAAAAGGTCTGTTGACACATCTTATCTAATGGATAAGCTACATGAGGAGTCCGAGGTCAAATTTATTGACCTGCTACCAGCCCTGTTATCAACATTTGTCATTACTTTGTAATCTATCTCTAATCGGGTTTGAGGTCGTTCGCTTCCCCCCTAATGGATATCTTGGTTACACCCATACCATAGGATACACTGCGTCGTAAAACACCACTTACCTTGAGCGCACACTCGGCACCGGTTGGGTTCAGCTTGGCGAGAAACACAGAACTGGATCCACCGGAGCCCAATTTCTTCAGCACCTGGTATTCCTTCCCATTGATGGCTATCGTGGGAAGAGCTTTCGTTTGCGATTGCTCCATCGGTCGCATATCTTCCGTTGGGGCTACGGCGGCTGGTGCAACTTCCTTTGGTGCTGGCGATAGTCGCTTCTCCGGACCAGGAGTGGCCGGGAACAGTTCGTCTGTAGAGCGTTTCGCCGGTCGTTGCTGCTCCACGATCGGGGACAAGGGTCTGTCTTTCGACTTGATCGGAGTATCCACCAGCGACAACGACAAACTGTCGTTCGCACTCATCTGCGGCCTGGGCAAACCTGTAGCCAAGGGAGTGGTAAAGAGAATCTTCTGAGATTTGAATTCGTTTTCTAACGTGTTCCGAGATTTACGATTCGTCGTCGAAATGATCGCCCGAGATGACGTTCCCCGGGCGTTACTGTGGCAGAATTTTTCCCGAGGAGTCACAAATAGGTGGTCCTTGGGAGGAGACTGAATTTTCTGCTCTCGTAGACTTTTGCCCAGTTCAACCTCGTCCACTTCCTCTTTGATCGCAGGCTTGATCTCTATTTCGGTCACCTGATCTGCGATGGAAAGCACTGACGATGTCGTACTGCTGATTCCAGAATCTCTTGCTTTCGATAACCGGGAATCGCTTTGGGTAAGCAGCGAGAACTGCTTCTCAAGTTGCCTCCTGTCCAACAACGGAACTCGCTTCAAAACCTTCACTTCCTGCGGTTCAGGTTCCCTAACAGGGATCAATTTATCTTCCAACTTCATACGGGCATGTACGTTCTCTTTCTGGTCGGGACATGGCAATGGATTGGAGGGTTTCTGGGTGCTTTCCATATCATCGGCACATTTTGACGGAGTCAAAAGGAACGAATCGTTCAAAATAGCGCAGTTTAGATTATTGTCGTCATCCGAGTCAGATTCCGACTCCAACGGAGGTAGCTCGGAAACCCTTTTCGGCTGGAAGCTGCAAACAATCGAATTTAATTTAATTAGTAATTCTACTATGATGTATTCAAAACTCACCTCCGGGTTGCTCGCCGCGATAACTCATCTGAACATTCCTTGTCCCTGAAAAAGCGAAGGGCATTTTCAATATACATTACATACTCAATTTCTTTTTCGAACTTAATGTTGGTATAGAACTATCAAGTGATACATAATATTCAAACTACCATCAGTGTACCAGTATCCACTCATGCCCCTAATCCCGCTCACTAGTGTAAAAATTGCATTTTCGTGTCAAAAACCAACATTTTTCGCACGGATATATTCTAGCAATATTAACAACTTTCAAATGGATTTGTCTGGCATTATTTTCATTTTATGAAGTAATTCTCTATATTGAAAACATAAGACCTCGTGAGCGGCTATTGGGTCACTAGGTATTTTTGCGTGTTCCAATAACCGCTCATGCGAAAAATTAAACAAAATTTTAAAGAAATGTCGATTTTAGTATACAGCCTTCTTTATTGCAGTACTAGCTATGCTGTGACCATAAACAATATCATGATAAATAACGAAATTCGAAATATTGCATTTTTTAGTGAGTTTTAGTTCATGAAATCTGTTTACCGTGAGCGGAAATAGGAACGCTTAGATGCAGTAACAAATGCAATTAAATATTTTTTTATGGAAGTTTTTCAAATTCTTTTAATTGTTCCGCTGGTTACCTGTACTTGGACCTACATTGTGACATAAAAATAGTATTGATCGACACAATAGTTATTTTATAACAACTACCGAAAAGCTAAACATTACATATAATTTGCAATTGGATTAGATAGGCAAATTGATGTGAAGATTTGCGAAAAAGTTACACGTCTTCTCAGTGAGAATCGAACTCACGACTCCCCGATCTCTAGTTGGGGCGCGTTACCACTACGCCATGAGAGGACTCATGAACGCAGAAGTTAACCTGAATTCGATTTCAGCTCAATAATCACGTGGTCCTTTTTCGCAAAGTGCACCTCTTTCGGAAGAATTAGATGCCCATCCAAACACAACGCTTTCTATATATATCTAATGCCTAGCCCGAGAGCGCATTGTTTTTTAGGTATAGGAATAGCACACTACACTAGCCAGCAACTGCGCTGGCTGAGGTTTCTATTGTGTGGACTTCCAATGGGTCGCGACGTTCTCAAACGACCGGTTACGGAACATGAGATGTAATGTTTAGCTTTTCGGTAGTTGTTAAACTTCCACTCGGCTGGTTAGCCGTAAACCACGATTCATAATTAAAAACAAGTATTTATCGAGCAACGGACTCATGTTCCGTAACCGGTCGTTTGAGAACGAAATGTTTTCATACAAAAAGTGAATACAGCAGTTATTTTTAATAAGTTATGATGCACCAGGGAATTTAGAAATATATAATTGCTAAGACCTCCAACACATTTTGAAATTTTAACCATTATCTACACAGGTTCATGAATTATTTTAAGTAAGTGATATCTAAGTTAAGTGCATTACTTATTATGCCTTAACAGATGTGTCTACACATTTTGACAAGATATTTGCTATTGGTAGTCTTCTAAATCGTCCTGGAGTTCAGGTCCTTATGACCTACAATACTTCTACAGTCTATACTCACTCACCCAATTCTCAAAAAAACATTCTTATTCCTACCCATAAAACTTTCTATGACGCGGGAAGTGTACTACTATGAATACTATTGATCTTAAGCTGTTCAGAACACACAGAAAAAGTGGGCATCTATTTCGGTATACAGCCTGACGTATTTTTCAAACAAGATGTTTTTAATATATCCATTCCACATTCACTTGCGCGCAAAAAAAATTGTGATCGTATTGGCTGTACTGTGAATTTTAAATTACTCTGATGACAAGATTTACAATATCTACTGAATCTACAGGTCGTAAATTCGGGGTTAAATATTTACTCCGCTATCAAGCCTGCAGCTGGAAGTGTCGATACAGCAATTACCTTTACTAAATTTTATTAACTCTCTAACTTACTCATCTACTCTTTCTTTCACTAACTCATACATTTTCTCATTATCTTCCATATCAAAAAATTTGCTTTACATCCCTAAGTATAAAATCATATTTCCCCACGGAGCCTTAATTAAGTGCCTCCACATATAATCTTGAGGATATATATTCTCTATATTCGATATCATATATACGTAAGAACGGTCATCAGTTCGCTTAGCACATAATAGATCACTACTATCAGTGGGACTGTTATGCGTTGAAATTCACCTAAAACCCCGTATTTTTGGCATAACAAACCCACTTTGAATTTAGTAGCAAAATTTCCTTTTTTTTTATAATATAAACTCTTGATCCTAGTGGAGGGGCCTTCCATAGCCGAGTGGTTAGAGTCCGCGGCTACAAAGCAAAGCCATGCTGAAGGTGTCTGGGTTCGATTCCCGGTCAGTCCAGGATCTTTTCGTTATGGAAATTTCCTCGACTTCCTTGGGCATAGTGTATCATCGTACCTGCCACACGATATACGAATGCGAAAATGGCAACTTTTGCAAAGAAAGCTCTCAGTTAATAACTGTGGAAGTGCTCATAAGAACACTAAGCTGAGAAGCAGGCTCTGTCCCAGTGAGGACGTTAATGCCAAGAAGAAGAAGCTGTTGTATGACTCGATATTTCCATGATCCGATGGTACCTTCAGTATCGACTCATGGAGGTTTGACTATAGAATAGGAACAAGGGTTTATGTGACAATCCATCCATAGTTTGTTTGACAATTACATAATCGTAACATTTCTAGGATTAAGGTCCTAGTAAATTTGGAGCAGCAGTTTTCTCCGTTTTAAACGACAAATAAAAAAACAACAGCTGCATGTTTTTTATTACGGAGGAAACTGCTTATGATAGCTTGAAACGAGCTCACCAGTTGATGATCCATCTTCAACTGAGAAATTACAATCCAATTAGGGATTTTTATCAGAAACATAAACTATGGATCATATTTGTCAAAATGAGAGATCTGCCCTTCATTATTGAACTATTTTAAATTATTTGAATTATTTTGCTAGTTATTCACCAATTCGATGTGATAACAGTGTGCCGTACGAATATGCATGTTAGTCACTGATCATCAAAATCCCCAACAGTACAAACCTGCTAGTAATGCTGTTACTGAGCGACCCGCTCCCGGACGTATGCAACACTTCGCCGCTGTCCTGTCCATCGGGATCCGGATGATGGTGGTCCGGTTCATGTCCGCCACTGGTCATCCGCTTCGACGGATGAAACAAGGACATGGTGTCGCCCGGTCGGACCAACGGCCACCCACTTTCGAGGGCGCTTCGTTTCGGAATTTTCACGTATCTCGATATATCTCGGTACCCCTACACCACTCTGCCTCACGCCGGATGCTGGAAGTGGGTTCAGCGAGGAACTATTTTGCGTAAAATCCTGAAAACTTCCTTTTCCACACAAAAACGGCTGTTGTATATTTTTTCGGGAGGCCGAACGAACGAGTTTTGTTTTGACAGTGATCGGCTCTTCTTTTTGAATTTTGCGGCGGTGCCAACATGACGAAACGAAACTCAGCGTAACTTTTGAAATGAGTTCACAGACTCGCACACTGTTTTGTTTCTCGCAAAGTTTATTTTAATCCAGGTTTTTACGCTGACTATCAAAAAACGAGGGGTGATATCCCGCATAGAAAAATACAATTCGCCTTATGTTTCAAACAGTATGAAGTAATTATCTGTTATTGTTGATGTATTTTCAAATTGTTCAACAATATAGCGTGAAAACTTGCGAGAAACAGTAACAACATAAAATCACGTTTTAGGAAATAGTGTTTGCCTCTGTTCGTGCAACACGTGTACAAATGTGCCTTTCACTATATGCTACTTTTATTCAACAATACGGCAAACAGTTCAATCCTACACGCTAGTAAATTAACACTTCCATCAAAGTGTCTGCATATTATGGAAAAGTTTGACATAATGGTTCGAAAATCACATTTTACCCTCACAACTCAATACAAATAATGAAACATTAAATTTAAAATAATGCTATATTTCTTTTTGTTGAACAAATTAAAACTAAAAAATATATCTCCACATAAAATTAATACTTTTATTGTGTTGAATTTTTTCAACGTGTTTGTTTTTCCACTGATAGTAAAAGTAAAAAAATAAAAAAAAACGTCGCGGGTTCGAGATTGTCTCTTGTTTCAGTTTTAATTATTTTTGATTTGGAAATACGCGTTTAGCTGGTTAAGCTCCGTTGCTGGATCCATAATAATTGGTAATCTGATTCGTGTTTGATTTCATCAATCAGCCAAGTAGTATTTTTTCTCTTAACAGATATAATCAACCCAATCGGAAACGCTGCCGTTTTTTCCTCAACAGACTATCATCGGGAGAACCGGAACTGGAAAGTGAGCTGAATCGTGCCAATAGAATGCGTCGTCCCTATTGCGTAGTATGCACCTGAAACGTAAAGCGCTCAAGTAAAATTTCTCCTTTTTACCCAAGTAATTTTGACAGCTGATTCAATACGAGCGAAATGTCACTTTTACTTGCGGAATAATTGAGCGGCACATTTTTCCGTACACGCTCGTTCAAATCTACTCAAAAGAGAGTAACTTTGACTCACTTTTGAAGTTTCAAGTTAGCTGTCAAAAGTGAGTAACCTTATTTTATCAAAGTGAGTAACTTTTTACTCAACCATGAAAGAAAACGACCTTACTCACTTTTGAGTAAACACAAACATATTTGACTCACTTTGTAAACGTCAAAGACTTGTGAAAATTTCGCGCGCTCGAACTGACAAATCCTCCGTTGTGGTGAAAATGTTTCCGTCGACGTGATGTTGGATTGTTTTCAAAAACAGTCGAGACAAAAGCCGAACCGGCAGAGCAATGACAGTTAGTTTGCTAAAAACTTCGCTTCGGAAGTCCAACCGGCGAATTCCAGATTAGTGCTGCGAAGTCAATAATCCTGATATCAAGTGAAGCGAGGTCGGAGTGAAAATGACCAAGTCCTGGTTTTGATCGAACAACCGCAAGAAAAAAATATAAACAGTAAGTTTTACCGTCGTACTTTTTATTGGACTAATTATCAATTCTTTACAGTCTAACCGGGAAGGCTACTGGCACGGTCAAACTACACCATCCATGGTTTCATCAATCCCCCAGAGATTTATAACAACCGGGGATCCATTCCAGAGCAGCAAAATTTTCAACACAAATATCAAATTTTTTTACTTGTTATCATGTATAATTCATATAGTAATGTAAGAGATAATGAATGAATGTTATTTTTTTGTATATTTCTCCTGATTTTATGAATAACATAATAAATTTATTTCCAAAATTATTATTTCCTGAAGTGAGTGACATCTACTCACTTTCGCAAATTACAGATTAAACGAAGTGAGTAAGTGTTACTCCCATATTGACATTTGACAATGTTACTCTAAAGTGAGTAACGATGGTGTTACTCACTTTTGAGTAGTTCCACTTTGTTCCGAAGTGAGTCGAAATCTACTCACTTTTGAGTAGATCTGAACGAGCGTGTATACGGAAAAGTGACAGCTCCATTTGATATGCACGGAAGGCGTTACTGACGTTATGAAATCAGCTCTACTTATCAAGCCTAGTATCCACATCCTAAGTAGAGCGGTCAAGTACAATTTGTTGCTAATTACCAAAGTAATTTTGACAGCTGATTCAGAATGAGCGAAGTGTCACTTTTACTTGCGGAATAATTGAGCGGCACATTTTTCCGTACGGAATAGTGACAGCTCCATTTGATTTGTACGGCAGGCGTTACCAATGTTACGAAATCAGCTCTACTTGTCAACTGGATACAGCTCAAGTAATTTGGACAGCTGAAGTATTTCTTGGCCATTACTTGTCCTATCCTTTTGCACAGTACTTACGAAGTGGATACCAACCTTCAGCAGCGTACAGCTCAAGTAATTTCGGTACCGGAATCATTCCTTGACCGTTTCTTGTCCTATCCTTTTGCACAGTACTTATGATCAGCGTACCGGCCATATGCCTGCTTGCAAAAGCATCGGTTAAGGAAACCGGAACTTTTTGTACTTGTTCCGCTGAGATTGCAGCTGCTGGTGAAGGTGAAATGGAGTCGGCTTGGAATCCCCTACTCAGCTAAAACATCATCGCATCGTGAGTAAAAAGATGAATTTCGGTGATACTATACAGAAAATATTATTATATGTGAGTAATAAGTGCACATAAGTGATCAATAATAATATTAATTACAATAATAAATGCATCTAAATGTTTTTTTTTTCTACTTAAAAAATTTCCATCACACTTTCTTTTATGGTATTAATGTAACCGAAGAGTACAGTATGTGGTTAAAATACTGTATAGCACAATAAACCAATAATTACACATACATTATTCGGTTTTTGAAAATGAATATGGTTTTACTGTTTATGAACAGTTTGACTTACATTGAATTTGGCCAAAAATGGATGGTTTAGCTACATTTTGGTAAACCATTCACGAAAAATTTTGTTCGAGAATATCTTTGTTTTCAAATGGTTACATAACTTAACCGCCCATTCCTCACATTGTTATTTGTTCATTTACCGTTCACTAAACTGTGAAAACTGTGATTTATTGTTTTTTTGCACTTTACACAATATTATAAGGATGTGGTCGCAAATAGGGTCCTAAAGCCCTGTCTCAATTTTAGTACCAAACGCTTAAGTTTAGGGCAGAAACACATGTTTACTCAATTTTTAAATAATTTTCATTGGTTTAAGTACAAAAAAAAAACATTTTTTAAGATTTTTAAGATTTTGTCACACCCTTTGGTTTAAACTCAAATGTTGGGTATATTTTGTTTTCCGTGTCCCTTCCGAAATGTCAGATAGGAACAACCCCAGTGCACAGAGAACAGACGTTCATCTTTTCCCGTCAGTGTGTGTAAAGCATTGTACTGGTCATTTCAAAGTATGTCGTTATGCTCCTGTTAGGCGGCACTGTCGTCAGATTGAGAACGCTACAAATTTGCCACTTTTTACACTTTGGCGCTAGTGTCGATATAGAAAATTGCCACTTGTCGCTAGCGTTGCTTTGTGTGCTAATGCATTTTGACGTTCACCAGTGACATCGTGTTGTGGAAACGAGTTTGTATGTCGGGCTGTCTGCGTTGGCGGCGCTGATGGTTGATTCGAACCTTTACACATGGTTCAGATGAAATTTTATTCGAGCCTCCATGTCTGTTCTCTGTGCCCAGTGTTAAAACTATATGCCCTGTGGCATTTTTGTCGAAAAAGTGAATGTCAAACAAGAGCACAAGTGTCAAGGTTCATATTTGGAACCATTTTTAAAATTGAAGTTTAAAAATGTTATAGCCTTTATTTGAGCTGGAAAACTTGCTAAAGTAGTTGCAATAACATGCTCTTTCGTATTATTAAATAAAAACAAGAATTCATTAAACATTTTAGGACTCAATTGTTGTTTTTTAATTGAGAAATATTTATTTATTTATTTATTTATTTCATGTCCTCAATCAGAAGTAGACCATTTTGTTACAATTTTACACTTAATATTATATAGTTTGAAAACGTTATTTTCTTAATCTAGTTCGAATT
This sequence comes from Aedes aegypti, assembly GCF_002204515.2. Taxonomy (NCBI): domain Eukaryota; kingdom Metazoa; phylum Arthropoda; class Insecta; order Diptera; family Culicidae; genus Aedes; species Aedes aegypti. Next base: position 38,184,284 of record NC_035109.1, on the reverse strand, counting down.
TTGATATGACATAAATTTTTGTTTTAGTTCCAATTTCGTCATAGTAAAGTCAATGGTTTCGCAATGTTTATTGTAAACAGACATTATTTGATTTAAAGGCTCAAATTTGGTGTTGACACTACGGGAAACCGTTCTGATATGGTTCATACTTATGCGGGATGATTATGACATATTTTGCTAACAGATTTTATAGCAAAATCATAGCAGGCTGTAATTCTGGTTTGTTTATTAAATTGTCAAAAATTTTCACCACATTCGTGTTGCACCTAGGAGAATTTCGTAAATCAAATATTATTAATGTATCGTATTAATTTGTGCAATTTATTTATTTCGCGTGATTTTAGGCTCCCCAATCAATCGAATACGTGGGTTTTAATTTGAACATCGCATAATAGGTACATATGAACATTGAAGAGATCTGATATCAGTTATTGTTACTAGTAACATCAGGCCACAGACAAACAGACGTCACACTCTCATAAATGTCAATCGACCACCTTTTTAACGGTCGATTTGAATAAATGGTAGGTGGCCAACTCACCACCCGCAGCGCTCGCGTCGTTTTTGTTCGTGTTTGACGTTTACACACTACCACCACCTGTTGGCCGATCGGCCAAACACACCGATTTTAGCATTGGGCGTATATGTTCTCGCGACTATGATTTTCATTGAAATTTGTTCTAAGTGTTACGTCTGTTTCTCTGTGATCAGGCTTCCGACATGGATTTCTGCTGTTCAAGACAAACTTAGAAGAAGATGTCCCTACATTTTAATTTTCCATTCCGAAAAAATAATCATCAATCAACAACTTTCACTTGGATCAAGAAATCGAAAAACCGTGCAATCTAACTTAATTAGTTTTAGTCTTGGCCGTATGAATAAAATAAACCTAAACACACAATCATGCTTCTTTCTTTCTGAAATCTCGCATTAATGAAATGTATATTCAGGTACCCATATCCCAAATCATAAATTCACGTTAACGCAAATAGTTGAACCAAAGACACAGTAGTTGAACTATAAAATACTAGCATAGCTCGCATAGTTATGAACCATAATGAAACAATTTCCCAGAACATCCACAACCATTTACGATAGTATCTGAATAATTTGATAAAACATCGAAATTAACAATAAAACAACCGTTCCGCTAACGGGTTTTACAGTTTGGGAAATTGTTATTGGGAAAATAACAATATGGGGAATAGGCGGTTAAGTTATGTAACCATAAAAAAACGACAATTTTCGCGAACAAAATGTTTCGTTTACAATTCGTTAAATGGTAGACAAACTATCCATTTTTTGTCCATTTTACAATCTACAAAATAGGTTTGATACAGTTGAACTGTAAAATTCAAATAGAAGCAAATACTGTACGTTAAATTATGTATTTATGGTGCCATGTGGTATTTCAACACTATGCTGTACTGTTGCATTGTGTTTATATTGTATGGAAATAATGGATGAATATTATATTGCTTTTCGTGAGAAAATTATTTACCAGCAAACAAGGATCACTTCGAGTTAAAAATGAATGAAAATACTTTATTCGCACCTTGGTTTATCCATTTTCTACCGCAAAGCATCATATGCCGAATAAGAAGCAATACACGTATACAAAATGGACAAATCTTTCTTAATTATTACATGGGAATCAAGTTCATACACAAGTTTATCCTGAATATTAAACACTATTGTCTTTCTTTTGCAAGAATCAACAGCACAGACTAGTCACTCAAATCCAGGAGACGGCCGGCTCCCGGGGCACGTTCCCCGCATTTCGTCAGCAAAACATTCTAGGCAGGGTTGAATAAATCCGACATAACGGTTTGTTTTATTCCGGCAGAGACGTCTCAGCTCAATCGACACAATATAAGCTTCCAGCTGGTACTAGCTCTGTAGGCATGAATCCGGCAGATACGGTTAGATGGTAGAAAACCTGACAGGAACATCGAGCATTGGTTATCTTTTTCTGATTTATAATAAAATTCGCGAGCTCACCTATTTGACGATTCCAACGGCTTTAGCTGACCCAATCCTGTCCGGTCTAGCTTTTCCGTACTAAACAGTGTCGAGAAGAATCGAATTCCGTTGCATTTTCTCCTGGTTGGAAGGCCAGTGAAGGCATCAGCAGCGCCTTTGTTTGAGCTGGTTCACAGCAATTTTTCGCTTTTAGCGCTGTATCACACCATTTACGTACTAGTGGAGATGCCGGTACAAATCCGCTGCTCTTCGAATCAAACACATAATATGATTATGAATATGATATTATCACAATTTAAAACTTGAATCGCTTTAATTTTACTTGAGGTGTTGAATCAATCGAACGGTTTGTATTTTTTTGTTTTGTTTTTTTTTCACATGCAACTGAAAAGATGCACGCTCAAAATATTGTACACGATTTTATACATTTTGCTAAGGCTGATACAAATATTAAATTTCTTTTATGTCCGAGACCACTTGGTAGGTACGAGGGGGGGATAAAAATAAATAAGGAACAAAAAAATATAAAGGAAAAAAAAAAGTTATTTTTTCGAATTTTTATTCTTTACGATGATTGTTAAACTTTTTTTAAACGTCCTCTGGATCATTATTTTACTTGTTTTTTACTTCAAAAATTGAAAAAACCTAACTGATGTCAAAAAAATGATGAATCTTTTTTTCTCCCCTTCAAAATTTTCGGATTTTTGAAGGGGGGGGGGTTGACATAAAAGAAAATTAATATTTGTATCAGCCTAATGGGATTATTTTTTTTTTCAATTAGCGTAGTTCAGTTTTCTTTACAAAAGAAAAAAAGATGAATATTCACCAAATGCGTTAAAAAATGTAAGGGTGGTATGTCACATGAAAAAAAAAAAAAATTAATCAAGTTGTGTGAAAACGTAAATTAAACATTGATTGTGAAATTTACATATCTAAATTAATAAATTAACATTGATAATAATTAACATAAATTAACATTGATCTGTGAAATTTACATATACAACGTGCTATTTTTCAGGCGTGTTTATTCAGAATGTGAGTTAACAAATACATTGGGCGAGTGACTGTTTGCCGAACTGTTCCATAAATGTAACATACAGTGAAATGGACATGTATTGATGTGATCCGCAAGAATAAATGAAAACCAATTGACAAATTGTAATGTTATATTGCCACTATTTTGTGGGAATGTTCATGCCTATACCATTCAACATTATTTGAACATTTCAATAAACTGTCACTATTTGGCATATGTAACATAAAACGTTACATACAGTTGAAGGTTTTTGGTTTCATATTGTCTAGCATTAAAACAACTGTTTGTGGTACACTAACCATTATAGTTATGAGAACCGTACTGTTTGGAAAGTAAGGCAAACTGTGATTTTCTATGCGGGAGGACCAGAGTTCCCACCGGGGTTATTTACCCGATCTTCCCTAAGGTTACTCGTACTCTGGCCAGCACCGCGAGGAAATAGGGGGCAAGAGGCTAAAGGCCCAAACGCAATGATAGCGGAACGGCAACGGAAAGCGGAACCGGTTCGCTAGCATGGACTACAACAAGCTTGTCGACTCAGTGTTAGTTCAATTTCATTCGTTGTCAGCTCAGTCGAGATAGTGTGGTTCATCCTGGCGAACCGGTACCGCATTCCGTTGCCGTTCCGCTATCATTGCGTTTGGGCCTTAAGAACCACACAAAGAGGTCTACAGGTCCGTCCCACTCGGGCTCGGATTGGGTACCACTTATAGTACTGCATTTGGCCCCCCGGATAAAAACGTATCATTCAGTGAATGGAATAAACCATTAATGTACAATATAACGTATTGGATACAATACAGCGTATTGTAATTGAATGTCGAAGCAATATTATTCGTGTTTGGATATACAATTCAAAAACAATATAATATATTGTAACAGCACATTGTATTGTTTTTAATTGGTTTTATACCTTACAATTTTGGTCAAATTCCTATTTTCGCGTAAAACAACTGTGGTTTTTTTCTATGTAGCTCTGCTGAAAGAAATAAACAAAAAAAGTTCAAAAAGCAAGAAATGTTGGGTGGAAAATATTCAAAAAGTAAAAATAAGTAGTTTTTTAGAAGTCACTTGACATTAGCTGTAACGACGAATGCAACCATGATACAGTTCGTTGAATTGTTTTTGTATTGTACAACAATACACGAATTGCTTATCAAGACAATACATGAACAATATATCGTATTGTATTTTCAAAATATTTGTATGAGAAAATATCTATATTTGTATTGTTACGATACTTAACCACCCATACATTATATTGCAAAAATCTCATATACCATACAGTGAACTGTTCAAAACAATATATTGTACTGTAATTGTATTGTCATTTTACAATATACTGTATTGTATTTCCAATGTATTGAATGGTACTGTTTCAATACGTTATATTGTTTTTGTGTTGTATTTTTTATCCGGGGGCCTCGGTAGTGGTAAAGGTACCCAAGCTTGACAGATCGCAGTACACTGTTCACGGCATTCTAGATTACCTTATGAGCCATAAAACTTTGGGCAAATGCAAGGGACATAAAGGTCTTTAATTTGGGGTCTATTTTATTCTTGCATGTACGCGAGGTACCAACACTGTAAGACCAAAGTACCCTTTAAAGGGTAAAAAAGTACCCACTTTGAGAGAAACTAGTTTAACTCATAAAAAGAGTACACGGCCCTTACTCATTAAAGAGTAAACGGCTTGTACGTCAAATCAACGAGTGAATTTTACCCACTATCCATAAAATATGTTTCGACGAACAGAGTAAAATTTACTCTTTTTCATAAATGAAAATTCAGTTAATTTGAATGTTAATTTTAATTTTTAAATGATCAACTATGGCAACTGATGAATAAAACATTTTTTATTCAATAAAATATTTATAATATCAATTGTTGTACTGATCAAAGAGATTGATCTTTCAGGGCAGCTGCTTCTGGGACATGGAACGGGATGAATCGAGCGGCAAAGTCTGTTGGGATCAATCTGATCACCTTTAGTTGAGTGTGTAACTTACATTACCTGAATTCATACACACCTTGAACCGTTTTGATATTATGTATTTTACCGTGTAATAAAACCATTCCAATCTGAAAGTCAAACTATACAGACGTGTTTGTGTTTTACTCCGCTCGTATCCCTGACTCAATCATCTCAGGTTATGGGCCCAGCGCTACGCCCTGCCGGCGGGAAGTTTCTTTGAAACCGCGTGTGTGCGATCGTCAGAAGAAAACGTGTGCGAACGTGTTTCGTCGGATCGAAGTGAAGGGATTTTGTTTTTTTTTTTCGGTCGAGTGAGAGTTTTTCCACGATGGAAGTGGACAGAAAGGTGTATCTGTTCGACGGGAGCAATTTTGCTAATTGGAGCTTCCGGATGGAGGTCCATTTGGAGGAGCTCGGGCTTCTCTCGTGTATCGAACAGCCAGCGGAAGATGTGCCGGAATATCGTGTTGTTGCGACCGACGCAATTGAGGTTAAGTTGGAGAAGGAAAGGTTGCTGGCGGAAAGAAGAGTGAATGACGTGAAGTGCAAATCGGTCTTGATTCGGAACATAGCGGACTCGCAGCTTGAGTACGTCAAGCAGAAGCGAACGCCGGTGGAAATCTGGAGGGCCTTGCAAAGTGCATTCGCTCGGAAAGGAATTTCGGGCCAGTTCTTTCTGCTCAAAAAGTTGTCGGCAATGAAATACGATGAGTGCGGTTCGTTGGAAGAGCATCTGTTGGTGTTTGACAGAATTGTGCGCGATTTGCAATCAGCGGGTATTAACTTGGAGGAGCGGTTGATCGTTTTCTACCTGTTACAAACGATGCCGCGGTCTTACGGTCAGTTGGTGACAGTGCTCGAGACGCTTTCGGATAATCAGTGTACGCTAGATTTCGTGCGGGCGCGGTTGCTGAACGAAAGTGTGAAACGTGCGAACAGTGACGATGCACAGGCAGAAAACGAATCTGCTGCATTCGCTGGGAAATCGTTTCCGAAAAGTGATTATCGAGGCAAGAGCAAGTTGAAGTGTTTCTCCTGTGGAAAGCTCGGACACAAACGATCCGAGTGTCCGGATCGAAAGGATCAGGTGTCGGAAAAGGAGAAGAAGAAGAATGTGTACAAGGGAAAAGCTCACGTGAGCGAAAAAGAAGTGGCTTTCGTTAGCAGTCTGATTGGTGGTAGTTCGGGTGGCAGTGCAAATGATTCGCCGAACAGTGCCGTTACGTGGATTTTGGACTCGGGGGCGTCCGACCATATGGTTGGAACGGCAGAGTGGTTGCGCGATGTAAAGAAGCTCGATGAGCCCGTGTTTATAAAAGTTGCGTCCGGGCAAGTGCTCGAGAGTAAATACAGTGGAACAGTGAACATGGTTGCACGAATTGGCAAGAAGCAACAGAAGTGCGTTGTGAGAGATGTTCTTTATGTTCCCGGACTGCGGTACAACTTGTTCTCGATACGACGGGTTGGTCTGTTGGGAATGGAAGTTGTGTTCGAGAAGAACAGCGCAGTGATAAAGCGCGACGGTGAGATCGTTTGCATTGCCAAACGAGAAGACTGCCTTTACGAACTGGACTCGGACGTGCGGAAAGTGAAGAAATCGAAAGCCCTACTGAGTGAAAAGACGATGAGTGATGAAGAATTGTGGCATCGGCGGTATGGCCACATAGGAAAAAGTGGACTCATGAAATTGATAAATGAGGATATGGTGAAAGGCTTAGTGCTGAAGAAAAGTGAAGTGCCAGAAAGCAAGCTGTGTGAACCCTGCTTGAAGGGAAAGCAGACTCGGCGGCCCTTCATCGAGACGCCCTTGCCTAGGAGTACACGACCGCTGGAGCTGATTCACAGCGACGTGTGTGGAGGTATGAAACCCGCAGCATGGAACGGTAAGCGATACTACGTTTCTTTTACTGATGATTATACCCATTTTTCGGCGGTGTATATTTTGCACTCCAAAGACGAGGTTCACGATGCATTTGTGACATTTGCGGCCATGGCAGAGTCGCACTTTGACAGCAGAATTTCGCGCCTCAGGTGCGATAATGGAGGCGAGTATGTGGGAGAGAAGTTTCGCGATTTCTGCCGGGTAAAGGGTATACAGTTGGAGTACACCGTTCCGTACACGCCGCAGCAAAATGGCGTAAGCGAGCGGCTTAACCGGACCATTATGGACAAGGCAAGGGCGATGATAGAGGATGCAGGGATGGACAAAAATATGTGGTGCGAGGCGGTCTTGACAGCAGTCTTCATTATCAACCGGAGCCCAACAGCAGCGTTGCCTAGCGGAAAAACACCCTACGAGATGTGGTACGGCCATAAGCCCGACGTTTCTAAGTTCCGGATTTTCGGTAGTCGAGCTTTCAGTTTTATACCGAAGGAAAAGCGGAACAAGTTGGAGTCGCGTAGTAAGCCTTGCTTCTTCGTCGGATACGGTGTTAATGGGTATCGGCTGTGGGACGGGCGGAAAATCTTCATTGCCCGTGATGTTGCTGTTGAAGAATCTGCTAAGTTGTTGCGTGAGGAAAGCGAAAATGTTGGGGATGAGGGTTCCGAAACTGTGGAGTTAGCTGGACCACTGCGGGCGTCGACAACGGAAGCTGAGGCTACTGCGTTGAACAAACCTGGACCGGTCGGCGTGAATCCGGAGGTAGCTGCGGAAGACGGTTATGATCGTCCGCTGGAGATGCTTGACGTCAGCCAAGATGAGGTATTCGATGACTGCGAAGAAAACGACCCTGAAGAGAGAGATCCCCTAGAAATCCGTCGAAGTGAACGAGTTCGCAAACCACCAACGAGAATGGAAGACTATTCTTGCGTGGCTTTCGCTCTCAACGCAGAAAGCTACGTGGACAACTTACCAGCCACAATCGAGGAACTACGAAAACGGGATGATTGGCCCGATTGGAAAGTAGCCGTAGACGAGGAACTCAAGTCTTTGGCTGATAATGAGACGTGGGAACTGGTCGACCTTCCAAAAGGTCGAAAACCAGTGGACTGTAAGTGGGTATTCCGCTTGAAAACCAACCCTGATGGTTCAATTCACAAAAGGAAGGCTAGGTTGGTCGCAAAGGGATTTACCCAGCGTTATGGGTACGATTTCCATGAAACGTACGCCCCTGTCATCAAGATGTCAACTGTGCGAATGATGCTGGCCTTGGCAAATCATCACGGCTTCGTTGTCCACCAAATGGACGTCAAGGCAGCATTTCTCAACGGCGTCCTCACTGAAGACATATACATGCGTCAGCCCGAAGGATTTGAGGAGGGGGAGAAAGTGTGCAAGCTTCGCAAATCAATCTATGGGCTGAAGCAATCTTCCAAGACCTGGAACGATAGATTCGACGAATTCGTGAAGAAGATTGGATTCCGGCGCTGTGTGGAAGATAGTTGTCTGTATGTTCGCCAAGGGAAGTTCGGTCCCGTTTATCTCGTGTTGTACGTCGATGATGCTCTTATTATGTCGAAGAATCTGCAGGAAGTCGAGACGGTCAAACGATTGCTGTTAAGAGAATTTCGCATGGAGGATTTGGGCGAAGCTCAAATGTTTTTGGGCATCCGGATCGAGCGAGATATCAAGAAGGGAGAAATGAAGTTGAGTCAGCCAAGCTACACCGAGGCGATCCTTAAGCGTTTCGGTATGGAAGCATGCAAGCCGGCCTCAACGCCAATGGCCACGAACTTGCAGCTACAGAAGTCATCGGAGGTAGAAAAGCTCGAGAAACCCTACTGTGAGTTAATAGGTTGCCTCACATACCTGATGGTAACCACACGTCCTGATATAAGTGCGGCTGTTTCATACTTCAGCCAATTTCAGTGCAATCCTTCTCAGGAACACTGGACATATGCCAAAAGAATACTACGATTCTTGAAAGGAACGATGCAGCATGGCTTGGTGTATAAAAGACAGGAATCGGCAAAGCAGATCACTGGTTTCGCAGACGCAAATTGGGCAACCGATCCCAATGATCGCCACTCTGTTTCGGGGTACGTATTTCAGACGTATGGAGCTACTACTTCCTGGAGTACTCGTAAGCAACGAACTATTGCTTTGTCATCTACGGAGTCAGAATGTAGCGCCTTATCCGACTGTATTTGTGAATCACTATGGATTTCAAAGTTATTCAAGGAGCTGAACATACTGGATAATGATACCGTTGTTATATTTGAGGATAACCAGTCGGCCATTGCGATTGCTCAATCAGAGGGTCCTTCGAAGAAGCTCAAGCACACAGACGTGAAATTGCAGTTTATCAAGGAGTGTGTTATGAAGCGAAAAGTGACAATCCAGTATATGCAGAGCAGCGAGCAACCGGCGGATATGTTGACGAAAGGTCTGCCTCCCGCCTCCTTCAACAAGCACTGTTCTACTTTGGGGATTAAGAAGTGATAAGTTTGAGGAGGGGTGTTGGGATCAATCTGATCACCTTTAGTTGAGTGTGTAACTTACATTACCTGAATTCATACACACCTTGAACCGTTTTGATATTATGTATTTTACCGTGTAATAAAACCATTCCAATCTGAAAGTCAAACTATACAGACGTGTTTGTGTTTTACTCCGCTCGTATCCCTGACTCAATCATCTCAAAGTCAACCTGTAAAAAATTTCATTGCTAGTTTAGATATGAGACTGCTGGAAAAGAAATTAAGCTTACCTTTGAACTAACTGCATTCTAAAATGTTTATTTCTCTCGTAACAGCAATAAACTTTTAAGTAAATTAAACACTGCTCAATGAAAAAATTATCAATTGCATAGTTGCAAGACATTTTTCACCCATTAAAGAGTAAATAGACGAAACATATGAATGGGCATAAAACACCCATTATTTGAAAAAATAAAGTACCCCTTTTTTTGACGTTTCCTATACAGTGGGGATTCGCTGGTTGGAACACGACTGCCTTCCATCTAGCGAATCCGATCCGTTAGTTGGAACGACTGACAGCTGGTGAAAATGCTCCACACTAACGCAAATGGAGAGCAAATCGTCAAGAAACGCACATATACATACGCATTTGTTCTATATATGGAGACTGCAATGCGACGGTACTCAGACGTCAAAGTCAGTTTGACATTTTCTGTTGACATTTGAGTGCTTTTTAGTTGGAATATTTTCCAACCAGCGAACATCCAACCATCGAGTCATTCCATGTAGCGGACCCCCAACGAGCGAATCCCCACTGTATCAGAAAATAATGGGTACTTTTCCCTCATTAAAGAGTAAAGCCGAGTTTACAGTGAACGCCATGCCCAGCCATTTACCGTGCCAAAACTAAACTAAACTTTATATTTATTATTTATATACATTTTATTCATACCGCCCATTGGACGTGACGTCACTATTTGCGCTGCATAAGAACAGTGGGAGAATGAAAGAGAGAACTAGTGGCACGCATCAATCATCTGCGCCACCTGAGTATTTAAAATCCATCACATTGATATACGACTAGATTTTGAAGTCGTTTCGTTTCTCCGTGTATTGGTTAGAAAACGCGAATCATCATCATCATCATCGTGGAACGTCATCAGCAAGACGTGACAGTTCGGGGAAAACTGTGACACCCAAAACGAAACGGAGTAAAAAAAACTTGGCCGCTGTGCTTCGTCGGCAACAAACAGAACAGAAAAAAGTGCAGTTTTTCCTCGTTTATCAGCCAGTTTTCTAGAGTATAATCGAACCGAGGACGACTCGACGAACCACGAACTGCAAACACGATGGGTTTCTACGTTACGCCACGAATCGTCCGGCAGCTCCGTCCGATTTGCTTCCAGCTTTCCGTTCGGTACTTTTCCGTCACTGATCAACACAAAACACGGTAGGTTTCGGAGAGGTCCACCCAAAAGGTCCCAGAAATGGGATGTCTAATCAACTTGTTTTGTAAGGAACTACCGGAATTACGAAGTTTTTGGTTTATTCGTAAACTAGTTACCGAAGATTGCATTCCGGTAATTGAATACATCAAAATGTTTCAAAACAAACTTTGCTTACAGATCGGATTATATAATTTAATTGCGATTTATTTTCGTTTTAGTTTGGCCGAAGTGGGCAAATTGGAGCTTCCGAAGGCGCAAGGAAAGTACGAAACCGGCCAGCTGTTCCTGCACCGTGTTTTTGGCTATCGTGGAGTGATCTTGTTCCCGTGGTTGGCTCGAGTCTACGATCGGGATTTGCCTGCGCAGAACAAAAGCATTCAGAACGAAACGGCCTCTGGACCGGCCACAGGAGATTCCTCCTCAACGCCTCCGAACACGAACAAGGAAGTGCAGAAGAAGACGCACACTTTCTATCAGGTCCTAATCGATCAACGGGATTGTCCGTATATTCGCGCCCAAACGGAAGCCGTCACCTTCCTGGGAAACCAGGAATCCAGCCGGAGTCTGTACGCCATCCCGGGGCTGGATTATGTGGCCCACGAGGACATCTTGCCGTACAGCTCGGGCGAACAGCATCCCCTTCAGCACGAGCTGTTCGATAAGTTTCTGGCGCATCAGCCAGACAAGGATCCGCCGTTTAGCGCCCAGGATACGCTGAGGGCGTGGCAGAAGAAGAACCACCCGTGGTTGGAGCTGTCCGATGTGCACAAGGAAACCACCGAGGGCATACGGGTGACGGTGATTCCGTTCTACATGGGATGCCGCGAGACGCCGGCTGCTTCGGTGTATTGGGTAAGAGACGATCCTGTTACATTCCTCAGAAAAAAATATATGAGGACTTGTAGCGCTTAAGTGTCTAGAAAATAGGAACTTTGAAGGCAATCCTTTAAAACGTCTATATTTTTAATGGAAGGTTTCTAAAGTATCTGTTTTTTTTTTTTTTTTTTTTTTTTTGTCGGTAGCGATAGGGGTAGTACTGGCACTCTTAATCTGCCCTAAGCTCCTTCCCAGCATTTGCTTCTATAAGCCTCTATTGCGTTCATCACACAGACGTTCCTAAGCAATGTTGCTCAAATGGTCACTGTGTACGCTAGCAGCAATCAGCTCTTGCCGTAGTCTTGCAGTCTAGTAGTTCAGACTACTATCAAACTATGATAAGGCCTGAAATGCTACTAGAGTGGTTAAAGTGAAGAACGAAATAGCAAGGCTGGTAGCGAGTCACTTTTTAGTGACTTGGTCACTTTTTTGAGGCCAGTCACTTTAAAGTCTCTTTTTTGAAGCAATTTCAACTAAAGTCACTTTTTTCGTCAAAAAGTCACTTTTTTCAACTATTTTGAGCTAATTTTTGGGAGAAAATTTTGAATTTTGAAAGCGGTTTTTTTTTATAGGCTTGGATACTATTTTAATGCATATTTATAAAAAGTGTTTATTTTTAGTTAATCAATATGGTATCTAAAGTCACTTTTTTGCCTTAACCCTCTCATTCCCATGGTAGCTCCAGACTTACTATGGTTCTCCAACTCGACATCGAGATACGAAATATCGAGTAAGGGAGAGTTAACTGTAGATTATGATTCTATACTTATCAGATTAATCTAAAAGTCAACTAATGTTTTGAATAGTAAAACTATTGGTAAGCAATCAGTTTACTATTGTGAAACATCCAACAAATTTTTGAACTGATTATGCAAAAAAAATGACCCTTTGAAATATTGTTTTATGAATTACTTTTTATAAAAACGCTTTTTCATAAAGAAACTGTCGATTAAAGTCGTCGGAAATAGATGGTTAATCTGCTTGCAATGAATTCTGGTGCAACATTCTAGAGGCTCCAGACAAACCTTCAGATACTATTACGTAACTATTTATCCAGAGATTCCTTCTGGAATACTTTCAAGAACTCCACCAGGAATGCCACCAGCATTTTTTCAATAGAAGCTTAGAGGAATTTCTTCTTAATTTGGTGGTAAAATTTTTTAGAGCATTCCTACGCTACTACCTCCAGTAATTTGCACAGAGATTACTCTGAAGAAAAAATCTCATTTTTTCCTCCGAATTACTGATTTTTTCACAGATTTCTTCAATCGCTACTTCTAGGATTATTCCCGCAGGCTCTACAGAAGTTTTTCTCAAAGGTTTAGTACAGAGTTTTCGAAAAAAAAAATCGACATTTTTACAAGAAACCCTACAATAATTCCTACTTCTTTTTTCATTTAATCCAGGCCTTTTTATAAGGATTCTCTCAAAAATTCATCCATAATTACTCTCCGGAATTGCTCAAAACTTACTTATGGTATTATTGGATAAAATCTTTTCCAAGAATTGCTCGATGAATTGCATCTGGGATTCCTTATTAGATTCCTCTAGAAATTTCTCCAGCATTTTTTTTTAAATATTATTACTGCGGCTCAAGCACTTCACTGATATTTTTTTCAAATACAGTTTCCAAACCTCCATAGATTCTTCAAAATTTCATTCAAGCTTCTGCACTAGTAAATACTACAGCAATTATTACAGTTATTGCTCCGACCATTGATGGATAAATATGTTTTTATTATCATAGCGATTTATCAAGAAATATATTCATCAAGAATTCGAGAGATCTTTCAGTGATCCTCGTAGGTATTCATCATTATAACTCACACATCAGAAATTACACTAGGTTTTTTTTTTAGAAATTCCTCGCGGATTTTTCAAAATTTTTCACAAAAAAATATGAAATTTTTTCTTGGTATTTCCCTGAAGACCAGTGGATTAAAAAAGGGTTAGTTATCGCATTTTCTCTAACAAAATATGTTATAATTTTGGCGGGTTGTAGTTAAAATAACAAAAATTAGAACACAATTTCTTCCACACTATACAAAATTGAAATAAAATCAGTCATAATTTAAGCAAAAATATTACACATTATGTTTCAAATCAAATAAAAATATAACTTGTTTTGTTATATTCCATTACTGAATTATAACAAAATTTGTTTTCTTTCCTATCATTTTTTTATAACAAACTGTAGATTAATTCAGTTTTATATTAAAATAGCTTTTATTATAACTGATTTTGTTTTAATTGTGTTATATCTTCCTCCATCAACTCAAAGTGCTTCTAATAAAAAAAATATTTGTAACAAATCTTGATATAATTTTGTTGTTATCCACTGGTCGGGAATCCAGGATGAGTAACTGGAAACATTCTTTGAAGATTTCCTTGGCTTTTTTTTATTTGGAGCAGGTCATAGGGAAATCAATGAAAGAATCAATTGATAAATTTCCGGGGAACTTGGGACTTCCTTGAAAAATGTCTGAAACGATCTTTGGAGCAGTTCTTAATGGAATCATCGAAATAATTTCTTCACCATTTTAAAGAACCAACCACTATAATGATCTTTTGAGCTAAAACCATGGCTCGCATTAAGAAAATTGTAGAAAATCATCCGTGATGAATTTAGGAGAGTAGTTTAATGGAACAACGTGGTCTTTCTTAAAAACAAAAAAAAAAAAAAAAGATTGAATTTATGAAGGTATATAAACGATTCTTAGAAGAATTACATAAAAAGTTCGTAAAAATCACAAAACAAACTCCTGAAGAGGTCTTCGGAGTAATAAGAAATTTACGGCAAAACGAAAAGTTACATGTCGTTATTTCACGAGGAAGTCTTAGAATGTGAATACCTTCCATTAAACTGATGGAAAATTTCTTCCTTATTCGGCGTTTAAAGGACGCGGTATAAGCAGTATTTCAATCAAATTCGATCTTCTGTCATCATTTTTTATTTGAAATATTGATTAGTGCATAAAAATGTTGACCTTATTAGGTAGAAGAGCTGGAATTTAAATGGAAACGTGAAATGACAAAAATTTCAATTTTACAAATGTTCCAAATTCTTATTAAAATACTTTGGTAATATAAAAGACACACAATTTTTAAAAGATTGAAAATCTACTAAAAAGGATTATTTACGTAAATATAAACTACCCTGTTTGAAAAAATTCTAGGCGATATCTTGTAATTTTGGAAGCACAATAAAAATGTCCAAATATGGCACTCAACTAGACTTACTACCAGCAGTAGATCATATGGAATATTCCCAATCATAATTGATATTGATCGTAAAACAGTATACTAGAATTGAAATAAAATTACGGCTTGCTTTTCAAGTCACTTTTAGTCACTTTTAGTCACTTTTTCAAGAATCGAAAGTCACTTTTTAGTCACTTTTTTCTCAAATTTGGTCACTAAAATAACTTTTTTCGGTACCAATTCTTGCTACCAGCCCTGAAATAGTTTTATTAAAAGGTCCTCATTCCCCATTTCATTTCATCACTCACTATCGCCACTTTTATTTTCGACACTATCACGTATATCACCGATTATCACTCATCAACTTTCGTAATACCCTTCAGATATACTTTCTATTATATCACTTTTCACATCACACCATTTTCATATAAATCTGTTAGCATTACCATCTGTTAGCATTACTAAGTAATTAAAAGATATTCAATTTAAATGTATCATTATTTTTGTTGCTGTAGAGTCCTTACTATTCAAACTACGATTTAGCACTATGATCAAGAAAGTTACATTAAAAAAAAAAAACACTTCGATCCATTCTTCTGCACTCGCTGTCATTACATATTAACACTTTTATCATGCACGTTTGAAGAACTAGGCAATTATGTTTATATTCAGAAAAATGATTGCACAATGTATTATGGCCATTATTAAATTAGTAGAGTTCACATCATTATTATTATATTTTTAACAAAACTATCAGAATCACTTCCACCTTAATTTTAATATTTTCATCACTATAGATTTAATATAAAATCACTATTAGCACCTTCACAATCACTAAATTTAATAACGACGAGTGTAACGCACAGTTCCACTAAACATCCATTCTTATGTTGCATTATAAAACGATTGATCACACGTTGGCTTCGAAACTTAACCACCATTGCTGATTAGTACAAAGGATGCTACAGCTCGTGTAAACGAATTGAAACATCAAACAACCAGCACTGGTTTATAAGTAACTAATGAGCCCTGGCGGTCCCTCCGTTCGAAGAGGACCTGATAATATGCCGAAACATATTAACAGATCCTCCGCCTGAATGCAGCCGTTTCATGATAAATCATGAACCGTTGGAGGTGTGCCAAAGTATTGGGAAGGTGATATGTTTCACAGACGGGTATTATTATGGTGCACCTTCTACTTTGGCACCGTCAAACCCTGTGATCGTGGCCAGGGTCTATATTTTTAATGGAACGTTTCTAAAGTATCTGTTTCAACCAAAATGGTATCTATAGTATGTTTTCCTTATTTTGCTTGTAAGGAATCCTAGTGCAAAATTATAAAGGCTCCAAAGAAACCTTCAGAGACTCTTAAGGGACTATTCTACAGGTTTTCTTTGAGATCGAGGAACTGCTTTGGAAATTCTTCTAGTGATTTATCCAGCACCTCCGTTAGGAACACTCAGGAATTCTCCGGGAAATTCCTCCAAAAATTCTCCAAGACAGTTTTTTTCATGGGATACTCAGAAGAATTTCTCTATAATTTACACAAGGAAATCTCTGAGCACTTGAACGTCACTACTTCCAGTTCTTAGCACCGGAATTACTATGTCAATTTTCCCAGAGAATATTTCAGGTTTTCTCCCAGATATTTTTCCACTATTTCTTCCTCCGATGTCTCCAGTTGTTACTTTAGAAGATTTTCCAAAGGCGCTTACAGGAATTCCTTTTACTTTTTTTCAGTGGCGCTATTGCATCCGATTGGAAAATCTCGGCGAGCTGAGTGTACAGCTCCGCGAACGACACTGGAGAATCTTTTCCCTTTCGGGCACCCTGGAAACCGTCCGGGGCCGTGGAGTGGTTGGCCAAGAACCGGTTCTCAGTCCTCGGCTGCCGGCATTCCAGTACAGCTCACACGTGAGCCTTCAGGCACCGAGTGGACACATGTGGGGTACCTTCCGGATGGAGCGTGAAGATGGACACATGTTTGATTGCCGCATCCCGCCTTTCTCGCTCGAGAGTAAGCCGGACGATAGCGGGAACTCGACGGACGATTCGACCAGTAATAGCCCCAGCAGTTCCGGATCACCGTCGTCGTCGTCCCCGACGACAGGCGGAGGAGGAGGAGGTTCTTCCAGCGGTAGCACCACCTCAGGTGGATCCACCTCCATGGAGGATTTATTTTGACGACGAGGAACGACGATGTTACATGTTTAAAACAATGATATTTATTAAACAGTGCGAGAGTTATCCGCTACGAAAAGCGACGAGCCAGTGAAACACTACTTCGTTGTAAATATGATTTAATTGCTATTCAATAATCCAGTACCTACCGTAAAAAAGCCAATTACAATAAAACACTTGTGAATGAAACATTTCCATTTGTTTTAATGTACAGTGGGTTTCAGTTTTTAACAACGGGGAAATATCTATGAGACTTTATATTCCTAAATAAGATGATGGAGTGATTCATGGCTGAATCTCAAAAGGGTTCAGGAATAGTGTCTAAAAAAACACCTGGTGGTGGGACAAATATTGAATGAACTTTGGAAGATATCGGCCATTAAGCTCACACTTTTGATTGCATACCTAGAAAATTTAGATACTAGAAGAATCTCAAGTTCCTGAAAGATTCCCTGGAAAAATCTCTGCACGAATCTCGAAATGTAATCCTGATATATTCTTTGAAGGAATCCTTCATATTACAGGATTCCTGCAGAAGTTCTGATTATTTACGGGATGAAACGGTGGAAGAGTTTCTTCCGGATAATTACTTATATTGATTGTAGACCTTTTTTGGCACCGATCAAATGTTTAGATTGTTTCCAGTTCATCCAAAACCGTTAACTGATCACATTGCCTAATCGAGAAACTGAATCTAATCATTTTGGAATCCCCTTTGTACACTGTTATAGAATGAGGGTTTACGTCTTACATAGTAATGTGTTTCAAGCAAAAGTTTAAAATAACCGGATGCAGAACGTGAAGTTGTTGAAAATAATGCAGTCATGCACTTTCAAACTATCGTGAATGTTTGCAAGTACATGGCCTTCTCGCAGTAGTATAGAGTGCGTATAGGAGTCATAATAATTCAGAACTTAGAGTTCAGAGGTTCCGATGCAGATGGAGCTCTGGGATACAGTAACAGTAACCAAAACGAGAACAAACAGAAACTAACAAACGAAATGAAACCAAGACATAGGATTTTCTTTATCATTTATCAGAGTCTGGCCAGGCTTGAATGCGAACGACACGTTGATGGCCTTCCCGCATCTTTACTCTTCCACAATACAGTTGTTGTGGAAGCGATGTACTATGATAGGCAAACAATTTCAACAGAAAATAAATCGCACTCGCTCTACGCCGGTGTGTAGTATTAATGAGATGGATGGATGTGGGTTATGAAAATGGTCCGCGTGATCTGTGGAGTTTTGAATTCGAAACTTGTAACCATCTAAGTTATTGGGTCACCAAGTGGCTTGGTAGCTTAGTTAGTAAAGCGCTCATCTAGCATACAAGAGTCCTGGGTTCAAATCCCAGCCGAGCACGTGGATTTTTTCATAATTTCACCCATAATTTATCCATCTTTATCACGCGTAATGAGTTAATTAATTCAGGATTTCTTTTGGATTCCAATCAAGAATTTCTGTACGGATATTTTTAAACATTACTCTGGAGATTAGTCCAAAGATTCCTTACGGATACCACTATAAATTATTTGAGATTTTTTCCAAGGAAGTCCTCAAAAAGTTTATCCAGGAATTCTTTCAGGAATGTTTTCAGGGGATTGTCAAGCGATATTTGGGCATATTCTTCGAGTGGTGTGAGGTGAGAAATGTCGGTCTCGTATAGCGAAGCGATTATACTTAACTCGAATGAAGTAATTCGCTCTGTAAATCAGATGGAGAGTCAATCGCTCACCTCACAACACTTGTAGAATAAGCCCAATTTTCTGAAATTATTGAAGAAATCTCTGAAGAAAATCTGGAGGTAGTACTACCGACGTCCGAAAGGAAATCCAAGATACTTCTGATGAAACTTAGAAATTTCCGATGTAGTACTGTAAAGATATCTGAAAGAACTCCTGGACTCTTCAGTAAGAGGGAACTTCTAGATAAAAAAAAAAACAATCGAATTCATGAATAATAGCCTACCCGAAGGAATTTTTTGAAATACATCGGATGGAATCCCACAAGAAAATTGTGGAGAAATAACCGGAGGAATAACAGGAATACTTGTTGTATTTGCTAATGTGACACACCAAATGAACTTTTAAAGAACTCGTAAAGATTTTACTTGAGAAATTTATCGAAAAATGTTTGCAAGAACTGCAGGAATAATCCCTGCAGTAGCGTAGCTAGGGGGATGCAGTGGGTGCGGTCCGCACCGGGCCCCGAGTTCATAGGTGGCCATAAATCGTGGTAGGAATTTCATTTGATAGTATGCATTTGATTTCTACAAAATTAACCCGTTAACAAGGAGTTTGAAGTAGACCTTGATCTGCAATAGAGTAAAGTGGGGCAAGAGTTTCTTTTCAAGATTTCTAGCTCAATCCAATACAAAACTTATAAATGTCATTGTGGCTCGAATGCTATTCAAGTAAGAGACTTTCACTCCAAATATCATAAAAATCGTTTAATATTTGGAGAAGTTATGGCTATTTGTTGTTTTTTGACGTGAATATTGTAATTTTTGGTCAAACTTTCGTTGCATGGAATCAATTGAAGAAAAATTTTTTTTCAATATTTTATGTAGGCGTTTCTAGGCCAATCATGAGGATGCTTTGAGGTGTATTAGTTTTTTCATAAATGCTTGGAGACAATTTTTGGCCCATAGTGGGGCAAAAGTTCGAATCAGCGGGAAAAAGGTTCTACCCATGTATATGTTGGAGTATGCAATGATTGTGCCTCGTAAGCAAAGCGGCAACACTGATATGTAGAGAATGGCGAATGACGCATGCGCCGGTAGGGCAGTCGGCGAGCGCGCCAAATATCAAAGGAAGAGAGGGAGAATGGAAAGTTTACCATTCATCCGTAATGTGATGTTCAATCCGTACAGACGTGTTTATAGTAAAGTTCACTTGCGTACAGTAGTTAATTTGTAGTTGGTTCTTTCCTACCGAAATCCTGGTTCCGCGTTCCGCTTCGGTGACCCTGTTCTGCGTTGTGGTGTGTCCACCTCTGCCCAACAGATTATTGGCCCAGCAGTGCCGAAGGGAAGGTTCTAGATTGCGTAGGAAAAAGGATCCGAGAGAGCGAAAGTGATCACGCCGTGTGTGAGTGTGTGTGCGTTGTTTTTTCCGCGGTGGTGATTTTGCGTGGACAAAATGGCGGATGTGAACAAGTTTGCGTTTGCTAGACTGAACAATCAGAACTGGCAAATATGGAAGTTCCGGATGGAGATGCTCCTGACCAGGGAGGAGCTGTGGTATGTGGTCGGTGATGCGAGGCCGGCTGTAGTGACCGATCAGTGGACGAAGGACGATCGGAAGGCTCGTGCCACTATCGGACTATGTATAGACGATAACCAGTTTGCACTGGTGAAGGAAGCAAACAGTGCAAAAACGTTTTGGGACCAGTTGCGTGGTTACCACGAGAAGAACACGGTAACGTCACGTGTGTCTTTGTTGAAGAGGTTGTGCTCGTCAAATCTCGCGGAAGAAGGTGACCTTGAGAGTCATCTGGTGGTGTTGGAAGATTTGTTCGACCGTTTGACGAATGCGGGGCAACCGCTGGAAGAGTCGCTGCGGATTGCGATGATCCTGCGTAGCTTGCCCGACTCCTATGGAACATTGGTGACGGCCCTAGAGAGTCGTGCCGATGCGGATATAACGATGCAGCTCGTGAAATCGAAGCTGATCGATGAGTTTGAACGTCGGAGAGAGCGTTCCGGTGAAATGTGTGAAACGAAAGCGTTGAAAAGTGTGGTAGTGCGAAACGAAGTGCAAAGCGTGGGTGGACTCGGCAATAGAGTGCCGGTAAGAAGATGCTTCTTTTGTGACAAGCCCGGTCATTTGCGTCGCAACTGTCGTTCGTTTATGCTAGCGAAGCAGGAGCTAGAACGAGAGTGCGAAGATAAGAAGAAGCCGGACGACAGAGTGCGTGTGCGGCAAAACGCGAGACAAGTGAAGGACGAAAATTGTGGTGCCAGAAGTGTGTGTTTTATGGCTGGATTGGATCAGCAAAAGTGCTGGTACATTGACAGTAGAGCGAGTCGGCACATGACGAGTGACAGAAACTTTTTCAAAGTGTTCAAGTCGCTGAGAGATGGACAAGGTCAAAGCGTTGTATTAGCGAACGGTAAAGTGGTTACCGCCGCTGGTTGTGGCGAAGGTGTTGTGTATGGCATGGACGGAAATGGAAGCAAAGTGGAAATAAAGCTTACCGACGTGTTGTATGTTCCGTCGTTGGCGAGTGGACTGGTTTCCGTGGACAGACTGACGTCGAAAGCGTTTTCGGTGAATTTCAAGAAAGATGGTTGCGATATTTGTGACGCATCTGGACAGAAAGTGGTAATTGGTGAAAAGTCGGGGTCGTTGTATCGGCTGAAGCTAGCGAAGATTAAGAAGAAAGTTGAGGGCCAGCGGCCGATAATTGGCGAGAAGAAGACTGCGATGGCAAGAAGATCACCCGATGGTTTTGTGAGCTGGTATTCGGAGAAGTCGAATAGAGCCGAAGAACGTGAGGAAGATGAATAATATTTCGATGTGGACACTTTAAGCGAGGAAGTGGAGCCGTTGCAAGTGGAGGAGTCCTACAGTGGAAGCTCGGATTCGGATGCTGATAACTGGAGGAAAGTTCGGCGATCCAGGAGGAGCAATCGTGGGGTTCGAGCCGGCCGGTTGGTTGATTACGTTGTTTGAAGCAGGAGGAGATCAACCCGGCAAGAAAGGCAGAGAGGATGCGGACGAGTACGAGGACAACATTGAGGAGGAGTGTTGGAGTATGCAATGATTGTGCCTCGTAAGCAAAGCGGCAACACTGATATGTAGAGAATGGCGAATGACGCATGCGCCGGTAGGGCAGTCGGCGAGCGCGCCAAATATCAAAGGAAGAGAGGGAGAATGGAAAGTTTACCATTCATCCGTAATGTGATGTTCAATCCGTACAGACGTGTTTATAGTAAAGTTCACTTGCGTACAGTAGTTAATTTGTAGTTGGTTCTTTCCTACCGAAATCCTGGTTCCGCGTTCCGCTTCGGTGACCCTGTTCTGCGTTGTGGTGTGTCCACCTCTGCCCAACAGTATAAACTCACGAAAAAATTTGCAAAATGCCTAAAATCCATATATTATCTTCAAATTTATCAAAATTTGTCTGATCGTGCGAAAAATATCACCAAAATTTTGCATTTCCACTAAGTTTTGCGAAAAACTTTTTTTTGAGTATATTACAATTAACCCTGTTTTGGGCAATTTTTTGATGAAAATTTAGTGTGTATTTTTCGGAAAACTTAAGCTTATGGCTGTTGTAAAGTATGCCTGTCATAAAAGTATCGATATTTTGTGTTTTAGCCAGCGAACTTTCGCCCCACACTAGATTCGAACTCTTGCCCCACCGCCCGCATAGCAAAATACCATTTGCCTTCTATTCCAAACAGTATGATTGTTCTTAACACCGCTAGCGCATGACGGCTCACCATAGTAGCATGTCCGAAAGAACTTGAAACTATTGAGAACCAGAGCTACAGGTCCAAAGCCCTGATAAAGGTGGATGGTTGTGATGGCTATGACCGTGGTCATCATGTAAAGAACAAGCGGACGATGCTGTATCGTGTCAGCATCGAGGAGGCAGCCCCTCTAGCACGATGTAGGTAGCGCAACCCTGGTTAGGTGGCCTATCGAAGACTCTTCACCAACCAAGAAAGGCAAAAGTAGAGCAAACGGATTGATTTTACGGCAACAGACCCGGCAACGAATAAAGGACAACGATTGGAAAGTTGGATCTTGGAACGTGAGAACTTTGAATGAACCCGCGCGTGTTGGGCTCCTGGCTCGTGAACTGCGGAATGTCGGCGTGAACGTGGCAGCTATCCAGGAAATACGCTGGCCGAGAACCGGAGAACGCGAATTCCGAGCGGTGGACCCCATCGCCAACACTTCATTCAAGTACCACATCTACTACAGCGGTGGCGACAGAGCAGAACGTAGAGTTGGCTTCATAGTGATTGGGAAGCAGATGAAGCGAATTATTCGGTGGAAACCGGTAAGCGACCGAATCTGTGTGTTGAGAATGAAGGGCAAATTCTTCAACTACAGCCTGATCAGCATATATGCGCCAACGAACGATAAGCCCGATGACATGAAGGATGAGTTCTATGAGAGCCTGGATAAGGCCTACGGAGAGTGCCCAAAACAAGACGTCAAGATAGTCATTGGCGACGCAAATGCGCAGATCGGGAAAGAAGATTTCTTCCGACCCGTTATTGGAACGGAAAGCCTTCATTCCGTTACCAATGATAATGGCCTGCGGCTAGTAACCTTCGCTGCTGCTAGAGGGATGGCAATCAGCAGTACCTACTTCGCACGAAAGAATATCCGCAAACACACCTGGCGACACCCGAGTGGCGATGCCTGCTCCCAAATAGACCACGTGCTGGTTGATGGGCGACATTTCTCAGATGTCATTGATGTCAGGACCTTCCGAGGCCCTAATATCGACTCGGATCATTATCTCGTTGTAGCTAAAATTCGGGCGCGGTTATCCAGCGTCACGAGTTCCGCAACGCACAGAACGCTACGCTTCAATATACAACGCTTGTCGACTGATGGGGTAGCTGCGCAGTACCGTCAGCAACTAGACGAGAAGTTGGGAAGAGTCAACGTTGCTGGAGACGTCGACAGCCTATCCACGAAGCTGTGACAACAACGGCGCGGGAAGTGATCGGCACTGGTCAACGACGAAGACGGAACGACTGGTTCGATGAAGAGTGCCAGAGGGTGACAGACATGAAGAATGTTGCCAGAAGCCGTATGCTTGTGGCCGGTACCCGACAGAACAGAGAGCGGTACAGGGCAGCGAGATCCGAAGAAAAGCGAATCCACCGCAGAAAGAAAAGGCAGCACGAAGAAAGTGTGGTAGCTGACGCACAAGAAAGCATGAACCGAAATGATATGCGGAGATTTTATGCAACGGTCAATGGTGCGCGGCACAATACCGTACCAGTGCCCGCCATGTGCAATGACCGAGAAGGGAATTTGCTGACCGATAAAACGGCGGTGGCTGCCAGGTGGAAGGAGCACTTCCAGCAATTGTTGAACGGTGAGAATGGAAATGTAGCGAGGAACAGGATGAACATAGATGATGACGATCAAGCTGTGGACCCACCGACCATAGGAGAGGTTAAAAAGGCTATCAGCGAGCTGAAGAACTGTAAGGCTGCTGGGAAGGACGAGATCCCGGTCGAGCTTCTCAAGCACGGAAGCGAGCAGCTTTACCAGTCGATCCACCGAGTACTTCTGAAGGTATGGGAGGACGAAGAATTGCCCACCGGCTGGTTGGATGGCCTCATCCGCCCTATCTACAAGAAAGGGCACAGACTGGAGTGTGCCAATTACAGAGGAATTACCCTGCTGAATTCGGCGTACAAAATTCTGTCGCGCATCCTGTTCAACAGACTGAGACCGCTCGAGGAGTCCTTCGTCGGCGAATACCAAGCTGGTTTTCGTGAGGGCCGTTCGACAACGGACCAGATGTTTAGCTTGCGAATGATCCTAGACAAATTCCGGGAGTATAACTTGCAGACTCACCATCTGTTTATTGATTTCAAGGCGGCGTACGACTCAGTGAAAAGAAATGAGCTTTGGCAGATAATGTCTGAAAATGGTTTTCCGGCGAAACTAATTAGGCTGATACGTGCTACGCTGGATGGTTCGAAATCAAGTGTTCGGATCGCAGACGAGGTGTCAACCTCGTTCGTGACGTTAGACGGATTGAAGCAGGGAGACGCACTTTCGAATTTACTGTTCAACATTGCACTTGAGGGTGCTATTAGGAGATCTGGCGTGCAAAGAAATGGCACTATTATCACAAGGTCGCACATGCTCCTTGGCTTTGCGGACGATATAGACCTGATTGGAATCGATCGCAGGTCAGTGGAAGAGGCCTTCGTGCCTCTGAAGAGAGAGACAGCGAGGATAGGCCTGACCATCAATTCTACCAAGACGAAGTACATGGTTGCAGGTAGAGATAAAGTCAGGCATGGTGGTGTAAGTGCTGAGGTAGTGTTTGATGGGGATGTGTTTGAAGTTGTTGAAGAATTTGTTTACCTTGGAACACTTGTGACATGTGACAACGACGTTTCCCGCGAAGTGAAAAGACGTGTTGCGGCTGCGAATAGGGCATTTTACGGACTACGTAACCAGCTTAGGTCCCGCAGCTTGCAAACCGAAACTAAATTCGCCCTGTATAAAACATTGATTCTTCCGGTGGCTCTCTACGGGCACGAAGCGTGGACGTTGAAAGAGTCAGACCGGAAAGCTCTCGGTGTTTTCGAGCGTAAAGTGCTGCGGACAATACTCGGTGGGAAACTCGAAAATGGTGTGTGGCGCAGACGCATGAATCACGAGTTGTATCAAAGATACAAAGATGCGAATATTATCAATCGTGTAAAATACGGCAGACTTCAGTGGGCTGGTCACTTAGTGCGAATGTCGGAAGAAAGAATTGCGAAAATAATATTCAGCAGGGAACCAGGTAGAGGCCGGCGGCTTCGGGGAAGACCACGAATACGCTGGCTGTACGCAGTGGAAGAGGACCTGGCGACCCTAAACGTTCGGGGCAACTGGAGAAGTTTCGCCCAAGACCGACGAAGATGGAGCTCTACAATACGCCCGGCAATGGCGTGATGCTACGCTGTAGCCATCAAGGTATCAAGGTAGGTATGATTGTTCTAACTGGTAATGTAAGTGTATCACAAATAGTCGGTTTTACGTTGAACAATAAAGATTTTGAAAATTTGAACCGTAAAAGGCTATTTGAATAATGAATGTCAAATAAATTAAAGTGTATGCAAATTGTAAAATTATCTGGCGCTGCAAACTCGTGTGAAATAGTGACAATGTAAGATAACCTTCTGAGAAATTGTTCGTCTTTGTATATGCGCAAAAAAAAAAATTTACAAGTGCATTTTACTATATATTACCTATTTTAAACAGTTTGGCAAATTGTTGAACACACTGATTTTCGTTATTGGCACTTCAATAAAAACATACATTGATTGTGTCAGTTACAAACAATTATTCATTCAATTTTTTATATGACTCGCAAGATTCGTCATATATTTATGTT
Source organism: Aedes aegypti (assembly GCF_002204515.2). NCBI lineage: Eukaryota > Metazoa > Arthropoda > Insecta > Diptera > Culicidae > Aedes > Aedes aegypti. Next base: position 38,158,121 of record NC_035109.1, on the reverse strand, counting down.
TTTTTTTATGAAAAGATACTAACTTCTGTTAATGATCGAAAAGATAGAATGCTAAAAAGGTATTAATTTGTCTTCGAAAATCATAACCCTTGTTAAAATTTTCAAGCTTGTGTATCTCCGTAGTCTGCGTATTTCTGTCAATTTTCAGACCAAAACAACAAAACTTAATCCGTTTGTAGGATTGAAAATGTCACAAAAGTAGTTTTTCTTCAGGCCAAATTAAATTGAATAGTGCTCAAACTAATCCGTGGTGAGAGAAGAAAAAAGAACATTCTCAAAACATGCAACTTCAGCGGCTATCATCCACAGAAACTTCGAGGTAGGATGATTATTACCGATGATATCGCCGACGGGAACACTAATCCGCCGCTTGCTGCTGCTTGTTTTAAGGGAAGTGCAAGCAACTATGTGACTGGAATCTCCCGAAAACCACCCTCACTTGGTAAGATTGTGTAAACCTATATGTAACCGAGTTGATTATTATCTAAAGGTCACGTACATTTTAGGTCCGATGAACCCCGACAACCACTAAATGACCGGATGTCCTGCCTAGGGAGAAGCAGCCGTAGTCACCCGAATAAAAAATACAATACAAAAACAATATAACGTATTGTAACAGTACCATTCAATATATTGGAAATACAATACAGTATATGTAATATTGCAATACAATTACAGTACAATATATTGTTTTGAACAGTTCACTGTATGGTATATGAGATTTTTGCAATATAATGTATGGGTGGTTAAGTATCGTAACAATACAAATATAGATATTTTCTCATACAAACATTTTGAAAATACAATACGATATAATGTTCATGTATTGTCTTGATTAGCAATTCGTGTATTGTTGTACAATACAAAAACAATTCAACGAACTGTATCATGGTTGCATTCGTCGTTACAGCTAATGTCAAGTGACTTCTAAAAAACTACTTATTTTTACTTTTTGAATATTTTTCACCCAACATTTCTTGCTTTCTGAACTTGTTTTGTTTATTTCTTTTAGCAAAGCTACATAGAATAAAGCAACAGTTGTTTCACGTGAAAATAGAAATTTGACCAAAATTGTAAGGTATAAAACCAATTAAAAACAATACAATGTTCTGTTACAATATGTTATATTGTTTTTAAATTGTATATCCAAACAAGAATAATATTGCTTCGACATTCAATTACAATACGCTGTATTGTATCCAATACGTTATATTGTACATTAATGGTTTATTCCATTCACTGAATGATACGTTTTTATCCGGGCAAACCGGTCCGCCAATAGCGCGAGTATGATTAGTGCCAGAAAATTGTTATTTTGTAAAAAGTGCTTCAGTTTAATGCTTTATTATTTATTGATTAAAACCAACCGTGATGCCGTTAGAATAATAGCTTTCTGAATAATACACGACGTTTTCATTTTATTCCATTTTTTCATTTTATTTCGAATAAGGCAATGAAACAAGTAACGTGTATGGTAAACACATAACAGGACAATATTGCTTGTGGTTCAATTACTATAACACACCACAAATCAACTATTACATGTACGTTATCTGTTTTATTACGACTTTATAGTTCAACTGTTTCAACACTGTTTGCAATATAGTAAATTGGCCAAAAACTGGATAGTATCTCAAACATTTCTTGAACTTTAAACAGAAAAAAATGTTCCGGAAAATTGGCGTTTTTGAATGGTTACATAACTTAACAGCCTATTCCCCATATTGTTATTTTTTCAATCACCATTTGCCATTTTGTCAAAACAGTTTGTGGTTCTGTAGATATATTGTTATTTTGAGTATTATACGAAACAGTACATGTATTTGTCGCAAATGGTTGTGGATAATTTTAGAAACAGTACAAGTATGGTTCTTATTTATGCGGGCGGTGGGGCAAAAGTTCGTTTAAGACAATAAATTTTTAAACTGTTATAATTAAAAATGGGTAAATATTTCGACACAAGTATGTTCAGCAAAATGATAGCCAATATGTTAGAGGCTCCCTGTGTGGTATTTGTTTTGTTTCAATTCCTATTGCTTTCCTGGAAACTTTGATTATACCACTAAGGTCGAACTTTTGCCCCACCTTACTCTATGTTTTGGTCACACGATCAATGGTTTTAATAACAAGAGTAGCTCAAATACCTATTCTAAATTCATTATCGATAACTTGATTTATTTTGTAATTTAAACGGATCTACCAAAATGTGCGGGGCCCAGAATCGTATCTGGAACTGATTTGGAGATATGTTTAAGACCATATTTTTAAACAAGCCGATTTTCATTTCAATTATACCTGATTGTAAAAATAAATCAGTTACCATTTCTGGGACATGGTTTGCACACATTCAGGATTAGTAGCAGATCTCTTTGTAAAGGCTTAGTCCCTATTTTAATGCAAATCTCTATTTCTAACGGTCTTGAAAGTCTCTTTTTTAAGCAAAATGGTCTCACAAGTCACTTTTTTTATTATTTTGCTTGTACTTAATCCTGGTGCCAAATTCAAGAGGCTTCAGAGAGCTTCAGAAACTGTTATGTGATTTTTACACCATTGTTCAGGAATTTCTTTACAGATTCCTCGAGTAAAATTTTTATGAATTCTTCTAGTGTTTTTTTACGAAGATCTCTTGAGGTATACTACTTCCACAGACAAACAGACGTAACACCTAGAACAAATTTCTTCAAAATCCATCGCCCAGTTTACACTACCATCATCTGGTGAGCATGTTGCACAAAAAGGTGTTTCGTGAAACAAGACCGGCAGATGGCGGTAGTGTGAAACGTCAAACGCGAAGAAAAACGATGCGCGCGCCTCTGGTTGTGAAATTTGTAACATAGCGAATTTGAAATGATCGTTTAATAAGTGGTCGATGAAAATTTCGTCAGTGTTACGTCTGTTTGTCTGTGCTACTTCCATATGCTCCAGAAATGTATCTATTGATTTCACCACCACTTCTCAAAAAAAAAATCTTCCAGCGTTGTTACAAAGGATCTAATCAACATTTCTTTGTAAATTGCACTCGGAAATCCATTTGCACTTCATAGCTTTTTTTCACTATTTTGATTAACCTTGTTGGAATTTTGATTTACCTTGGATTTTCCAGAAAGATCTACGAGAATTCTTACGCCAGTCTCTCCAGTCAACCTTTCAGGATTTTTTTACATGGATTCTTTCAAAGATTCATCCACATTTACTCTAGGAATTACTCCAAAAATCTCTCTAGGGATCGTCCGAGGAAATGAATTTAACATTTTTCAAGAAGTTCTTCTTCAAACTCAACCTGGGATTCCTCGTGAAGCTCCCTCGGATATTTCTCCAATATTACATGCGAATTTATACCTGCAGTTCTTTCAAACAATTTCTCGTGTATTTATTAGTTAAAGTTAAATTTCAATGACTTTTTCACAAGTTCATCTGAGGTTTCACACCAAGTAATACTACTGTAACTATTCTAGTAATTTCAATCAACTAAGCATTCTTATAACTAACTTACGAAATCTTTCATTTCAATTTTACGAGTTCTTTCAGAGAACTTTTTGCTCATCAAGGGTTACTTTAAAACTAAATCATGTTTCATCATATGCTTTGGCATTTCCTTCTGAAATATCTGCCACCTTTATTAAAAAAAAAACATCAATAATTTCTGAACAAAAATATATACTTGAACTTTTTCTGGAGATATTCCTAAGGAAATTCTTTGCACATATCTTTGGGTAATTTCTCTAAAAACTTCTAGAGTAATTTATGAAGGAATCTAAGGATCAATCCCTGGAGAAACTACTGAAGTAGTTCTTTGATTGAAATCTTAAAAAAAAATCTGAGCTACAGTTTAAAGGGAAATTCTAGAAAATCCCTGAATAAAATGCTAGCTGAAATCTAGAAGGTATTGTAAACGAGAATCCTGTAGGAAGTTTTAATAAAATGATGGTAAAATCATTGGATACATACCTCGAGTACTTTTGTTTTCTGAAAAAAAAAATCCGAAAAAATCGCTGAAGGAATTTTTAATGGAATCTCTTAGCTAACAGCGATGTCTTTTCTTAAGAAACACTCTATGTTGAATTTTTAAATGCATCTCAAAAGGAATCCTTTGGAACGACAAAATCACAAAAAAAAGAACTTTTGAAGAAATTTTAGGAGTTTATTTTGTAATTTATTTGATTCAAACTTAGGGCAAATTAATTTATTTTTAAGACATTTCTTTCATCAATAATTTCCAAATTAATTCCGATTCCAAAATACAAAATTATGGCAATGTCCAAAATTCCCTGGAATACTCAAATAAAGCTGTATATGAATCATTGCTTTCTAGAGCTAGTTCGGCAGCTTATATTTCTACTTCCATGACAATTTACTGGAAGTTCTCTGGATAATTTTCAGAAAACTACTCTATTTCTGAACAAGATTCAAGAATGAAAGAATTGTAGGCTCAATAATTGATTTTTTTGTCATTAATCGACTACGATAACATATCAACATAAGTTCCATCACTATAATCCTAATTCTACATCATCGTTTATTTCAACAGTCGATTTCAAATTAGGGCCTTTTCAACAGATCTCCTGCAAGAATTTGAGGATTAAATGCTGGAAGCAATTTCTTGAAGAAATTTGAACTGGTAAAATCGGAGTAGGTAGAATCTCCTGGAGGACGGCTTTCTGCAGAATATGGAATTGTTCCTAAAAAAATATCATCAAACACTCTGGCATAAAGCTTTGTGGACTTTGCTTGGAAGAATCCCTGTAAGAACACGCAGAGAAATATATTGTAAATGCAAAAGAATTCTGTATAGATTCAACAAATTTTATTGTAGACTCACGGCTTACCAGTATTTTTTATTGTTTCAATAAATATGCTCATTTATTCCTACAATAAATATTGTTGTTTCTAAAAATGCATCCAAGCAGCTAACTGTCAAATACAAAAAATATATTTTTTGAAACAATAATATCGGTTTGTTGGATCTATAAAAACGTTTTATTGAAGTAACTGAATGAGTCATATAGAAACAAAAAATAATAATTGTTGATTCAATAAACCATTTTTTTGAATTTAATTGCCCTTAACCAATGATGCAAAAGGCCTTTTTTATTAATGTTTTCTTGTTTATTACAAAATTAGCTTCTTATGTGATTATTAACCATGTTTATCAAATCACTTCATTTGTCTATTTGTGATGTTGTAGAATTTTGTGTTACGGTTGAAGAAATTACATCCGTGGGTAGTTCCTTGGTTCTATAGTTCACATCGAATATCATCAGCTGTTGTTGTGGCTGAATCACCCGGATGGCACATCCTGGAACAAATATGCAAATTGATTCATTTGTTAATATGTATTTTTGATAATTACCTTCTGCTTGTGCGATAGTTTTCTATCAGCCGCTTTAAATATATTTTCCATTTCTCCGTTATATAGGGAGCCGGGTCCTATTCTTGGCACTTTTGATTCACTTCGGCAGTGGGTTTTTTGAAAGCTACTGAGCTCATATTTGGGCACAATATGCGTTCTATTGAATTGCTTCTTTTTGCAGAGTTTCAGACAATTCGGCCGAGAATAAACCCCGATGCCAAAATGAATCATGGAAGTGCCTAGTAGCTCTGCACCCTATATTGGCTGAAAATGTAATGTGTGATAAATAAATGAAATGTCGAAAGAAAGTATTAACTTACCTCAAATTAAAATATTACAGTGTCTGGAAAATATAAAATTTGCAGCAATCCAATAAAATCTGACTATTTTTTGCCGGATTCACTTTCAGCAGTATTAATTTCGTTCGCGTCACTTTTTCTCACAAAATCATGATGGCGACCGTAAATAGAAAATATTGTCGATTCTACAAATCACATTTGTAGAAATAAAAATTGTATTTTGTTGAAACGAAAATCGAGCATCATATTTTTATTCAACTAGAAATTTTGTTGGTTTTAAAATATGCTGGGTTAGAAACTAATATGCGAATGGATTGATTTGATACATACACGTTTTATTGATTCTAATCAATGGATTCTTAGTTTCAACATATTGAAATTATTCTGCGTGAAACGTTCAAATATCTCCTAGGGCCGCATTCCGCCCGCGGCTTCATTTTATTTGGCCCGCGAAGAGTTTGAAGACATATCTGGCCTGTAGGCTGTCCTATTGTGTCCGTAGTTGGAACATACCAAGTCTAATAATTTCTACTATTAATCCAATTTCGAGCTAATATTTCAAAATTGTCATTCTATATTTCAAATTTTCCCTAATATATTGAACTCATTTAGTTTTGTGACTAATAAATTTAAAATTTAGAAATAATATATTAAATTTGGCTCGGTATAATCGACTTTTGTTTCACAATGAGATCAAAATAAGTGGTTGGTACCAAAAAAAAAAAACATTTCCTCCAAGGGATGCTGAAGGTTTCGTTGACACCACATACATTCCATGTTTTCTAGTTAATAGATGTGTAATGATGATTTTAAACTATTTCATTTTTATTTGGGTCAGTTTTGCATAGAACTATTCTCAGATTTTGAAGGTGTAAGCAATACAGTTAGTTCTGTTTGAGAAAGATTGCAGAACAAGATAAACAAATCTTGTGCAAAGATGTTGATGAAACCCAAGGCACAATAGAATCCTGTGCAGAATTCTTAGAAAAAAAAACTTAGGTAAGATTTTTACACAATCCAGAACATGATTCTCACTGAAATTTGTGCAGAATTTTAAGATAATATTAGAGGAGATCATGAAGGGTTTTTTTTTTTATAATTTCTGATCAAACTCCGGGTAGATTTCAATTATATGTATGAATTCTTACAGAATTCTGGATCAAGAAATAAATAATTACCTAATTCCAGGTAAATTTTTTTTTCCACAAACCTGTGCTGGATGCTTAGAATCAATTATCTTTTCTAGAAATTTCTTAAACGATTTTTTCACTGCTTGGCATGATTTTTGACAATGTTGGAAAACACTTTTGCCCGCTGTTTATTCTGGAATGTCCGCAACGACACCAACGAAGCCAAACTCCAAATACAGGGTGTCCATTCAAAATCAGTTTTCCAATTCCCGGATTTTTCCCGGACGTTCAATAAATAATGGTAAATCTTGTACGGTGCGCATAAAAGCTAGGTCGCAGTGATAGGCATACGCAACAACTTTAAATTTCCAATCAGTAGAGAAAATTTCCTGGAAATACAAAATTCATCAACTCTGAAGAAATAAATGCTGGCAAAATTCTTTCATTAAAACTGGTTTACATGCCATAGTTGTGGAACAAATTTCCAGAAAATATTTTTTTTGAGGGATTTCAGAAAGAGTTCGGGAGTAAGTTTACGATGATAAAGGAAAATTATTTCGCAGAAAAATTGCAGATACATTCCTAAACATTCTTGTGGAATTTCCGGAAGAATCGAGAATTTAAAATAGAAGAGGAAAAATACCAGTAAAAATAAATTAAAACTAAACCTTCACTCACTTACAAGGTAGCCTTATCCTAGCCTTTTTTGTTTTCGATGAACTCGAGAAACACTGAATGATGTATTTATTGGGCTATAATCTTGGCTATAATAATTAAAGATAATCTAGACTAGATATTTTTCCATACTTGAAGTATCCATAACAACCGTATCATTAACGCCTCTACCAGCAGCTTCAACTTTTGACGTTAACTACGTCTTACGGCAATATACTGGGTGTCAATTGAAAATCTAAAATTTTGCGACCGTCACGAAATTATGTAAGATTTTGAACGCTAATAACTCAGTCATTTATCGATAGATTTTCAATATTTTCCCACCAATCGATCGGAAATGTATACAACAATTTCCTCGAATGGAGAAAACTATTGATTATTGACAATAAACTATTGAAAATTGGGAAAATGTCGACCCCTTTCTTACGCAACCAATCACGTGCAAGCAGTTTTCCACGCTTCTTTTGCGTTCCGCTTCGCACTATAAAAGCAGACCGATTCCTGCTTCTTCGCTCATTCTTCTTTTTGCCGTCAGACTGTGAACATGGTCGGCGAGCAAGTCTCGAGTGCCTTTCGCATTCTCAGCTCAGTTTTCAATGGAACGCGAATGGAACAACAACACGCCGCCACGACTGAAGCCGCTTGTTGAAGCGCCCATCGTCATCGCCACCGCAAACCTCATCGGGCGAGAAGGATTTCTACCATTGCGCCGTCAGCACCTCGCTACCAGAGGCAAGCTCTTGATCATCAAGCGGCGGCAAAACACCAGCGTCCGGGGCGCAAAGGTAAGTTTGTACGAGGTGGCTGAAGAAAATCGACCAAAGCCGCTTGTTGAAGCGCACATCGTCATCCGCACCGCAAATCTCATCGGGCGAGGAGGATTGCAACCAGTGCGCCGTCAAAATGTGTCCGTATTACGTAAATTCAACAATTCAATCGGCACTTTTCAGAGCCAACAAATGTGTTTTAAAGAGTTGATTGTGTAATATTCCTTAATTTGTTCGAGATGGCTGAAGAAAATCGACTAAAGCCACCGAAATGTGTCCGTGTTACGCAAATTCAACAATTCAATCGGACCTTTCCAGAGCAAACAAATGTGTTTTAAAGAGTTAATTGTGTAATATTCCCTAATGTGTTTACCACATACTAGCTATAATTTCTCAATTCATCTCATAGCAGTATACAATAATTGATTTATTACGAATAATTGACAATACGGCAATTTGAGGATGTTTCCGAGGACGCTGCTGCAGTGCCGTCGGGATGCAATAACAGCATAATGCTAATCTTGTACATCCCTTACCCAGACATCAGTTTCATATAGCCTAATTCCCAGATAAGAACACTGAGGAAACGGAACTTATGAGGTACATAAGAATTTCTTATGGAATAACGACATAAGAAGTATTTTGTTCTTCATTCGAGAATCTTATAACATTCCACAACAGACTTATGAAATAACACTCATTACATAGACAGATGTAATTCCATAAGAAACTCTTTTTGGATATCAAACGCATTGATCATTGGCATTCATAAGACAATCTAATGGAGTACGATTTTCTTAACAATTTCATACGAAAATCTTATGAATTACGTGGAGAGATGCTAATAACAAAATATTCACGATTGAGATTCATAAGCGCGCGTATGACAATGATTAGTAACACTTGTGAAAAACAGTCGACTTCCTATCAAAAACCACGTAAGAATTTCATACGAAATTCTTTTGGAATAAAGACATAAGAAGCATCTAATGAGACCCATAAGAAAAACTTGTGAACTTCCATCGATCATTGCGTTCATAATACAAATAGGTATAATATCATAAGATACTCTTATGAAGGATCATAGATATCAATTATGGAATTCTTTAGGACCATTATGTATTTAGAGAATCGCTCTTTGAATTTAGGAAAATAAAGATATTCATAAAATCTCTAATGATAACGACAAGAATTTCTTGTGAATATCGGACGTTTTGTGTTTCATAAGAGTCTTATGAAAGAGAGAAAACCAGTCAAGAAATCAATTCACAAGCGTTCACTTATGAAATTCGTACGCAATTTCTGGCTCAGTGAAAACGAAGAATTTGAAAGGAGGAGCATCACCTGCTATTCTAAGGGTATAAAGCATCCCTTCTTCGTTGAATTCGGTTTCATTCTGTTTTCGCTTTCGAGCTGGTAAGAGCTCCTCCAAACCTGTTCAGCTCCTCGCTACCAGAGGCAAGCTGTTGTTCGAGATGGCTGAAGAAAATCGACCAAAGCCGCTTGTTGAAGCGCACATCGTCATCCGCACCGCAAATCTCATCGGGCGAGGAGAACGCAACCAGTGCGCCGTCAAAATGTGTCCGTGTTACGCAAATGCAACAATTCAATCGGCCCTTTTAAGAGCCTACAAATGTGTTTTAAAGAGTTGATTGTGTAATATTCCTTAATTTGTTCGAGATGGCTGAAGAAAATCGACCAATGCCGCCAAAATGTGTCCATGTTACGCAAATTCAACAATTCAATCGGCCCTTTCCAGAGCCAACAAATGTGTTTTAAAGAGTTAATTGTGTAATATTCCCTAATGTGTTTACCACATACTAGCTATAATTTCTCAATTCATCTCATAGCAGCATACAATAATTGATTGATTACGAATAATTGACAATACGGCAATTTGAGGATGTTTCCGAGGACGCTGCTGCAGTGCCGTCGGGATGCAATAACAGCATAATGCTAATCTTGTACATCCCTTACCCAGACATCAGTTTCATATAGCCTAATTCCCAGATAAGAAAACGAAGAATTTGAAAGGAGGAGCATCACCTGCTATTCTAAGGGTATAAAGCATCCCTCCTTCGTTGAATTCGGTTTCATTCTGTTTTCGCTTTCGAGCTGGCAAGAGCTCCTCCATACCTGCTCAGCTCCTCGCTACCAGAGGCAAGCTGTTTGTTCGAGATGGCTGAAGAAAATCGACCAAAGCCGCTTGTTGAAGCGCAAATTCTACAATTCAATCGGCCCTTTCCAGAGCCAACAAATGTGTTTTAAAGAGTTGATTGTGTAATATTACCAAATTTGTTCGAGATGGCTGAAGGAAATGGACCAAAGCCGCTTGTTGAAGCGCATATCGTCATCAGCACCGAAAATCTCACCGGGCGAGGAGGATTGCAACCAGTGCGCCGTCAAAATGTGTCCGTGTTACGCAAATTCTACAATTCAATCGGCACTTTTCAGAGCCAACAAATGTGTTTAAAGAGTTGATTGTGTAATATTCTTCAATTTGTTCGAGATGGCTGAAGAAAATCTACTAAAGCCGCCAAAATGTGTCCGTGTTACGCAAATTCAACAATTCAATCGGCCCTTTCCGGAGCCAACAAATGTGTTTTAAAGAGTTAATTGTGTAATATTCCCTAATGTGTTTACCACATACTTGCTATAATTTCTCAATTCATCTCATAGCAGCATAAAATAATTGATTTATTACGAATAATTGACAATACGGCAATTTGAGGATGTTTCCGAGGACGCTGCTGCAGTGCCGTCGGGATGCAATAACAGCATAATGCTAATCTTGTACATCCCTTACCCAGACATCAGTTTCATATAGCCTATTTCCCAGATAAGAAAACGAAGAATTTGAAAGGAGGAGCATCACCTGCTATTCTAAGGGTATAAAGCATCCCTCCTTCGTTGAATTCGGTTTCATTCTGTTTTCGCTTTCGAGCTGGCAAGAGCTCCTCCATACCTGCTCAGCTCCTCGCTACCAGAGGCAAGCTGTTTGTTCGAGATGGCTGAAGAAAATCGACCAAAGCCGCTTGTTGAAGCGCAAATTCTACAATTCAATCGGCCCTTTCCAGAGCCAACAAATGTGTTTTAAAGAGTTGATTGTGTAATATTACCAAATTTGTTCGAGATGGCTGAAGGAAATGGACCAAAGCCGCTTGTTGAAGCGCATATCGTCATCAGGACCGCAAATCTCATCGGGCGAGGAGGATTGCAACCAGTGCGCCATCAAAATGTGTCCGTGTTACGCAAATTCAACAATTCAATCGGCCCTTTCCAGAGCCAACAAATGTGTTCAAAAGAGTTGATTGTGTAATATTCCCTAAGGTGTTTACCACATCTCTTTATTCATCTCATAGCATCATTCAATAACTGATTTATTACGAATAATTGACAATACGGTTTGAGGATGCTTTCGAGGACGCTGCTGCAGTGCCGTTGCTCAACATTTCACAACGATTGTAAAATAGAGTTGCATTTCAAATAGCGTCTTTGTTTTCTCATATTTCATGGGACAACTTCGATGACGAAAATTATCACATGTAACAAAATTGCACAGTCGATTCTAGTACACGACACTGAAGACGGCCTTACAGTTGAGGTCGAAATACGCGTATCTGTCAAAGGATACAAACTCTAGTGGAATTTAATGATATTGTAGTAAATTCAGTTTTATAATCTATTTCAAATTGCACAATTAAAATAATTTTGGAAATTGTAATAATGGATCAGAAATTTACCTTCATAATAAATAAAATTAATGATTATCAATATCTAATTATTGAATATTTAGTAAATGTCGACCCTTCCAACAAATCATTCATTTCTTACCATTAGCATTTTCTGAGATTTTCAAGTAATTCTCAGTCCAACACATCATTGGCACATGCCCTTTTCCCAGATTGGACTATCAGAAAGAGAAGAACACGAAAGGGAGGAGCATCATTTGCTATTCTAAGGTAATAAAACATGCTTTCTACGTCAGATTCGGTTTCATTCCATTTTCGCTTTCGAGCTGGTAAGTGCTCCGAACCTGCTCAGCGAGGAGTACCTCTCTGCCAGAAGCCTGCTGAGATGTAGATTTTCAAGTTGCCAATCCAGCGTCTGGTTTGTGAAATCGAACAAGATTTCTAGATTGGCTCGCGCTTTGAAAATTGGACCTGCAGGAATCAGTGTGCGCTAATGCAAGATTTGTACGAGATGACTGAAGAAAATCAGCCTAAGCCGCCTGTAGAAGCGTTCATCGTCATCGCCACCGCAAATCTCTTCGGGCGAGGAGAATTTTAATCTGTGCACCGTCAAAATGTGTCTGTGTTACTCGAATCTAACAATTCAATCGGCCCTTTCCAGGGCCAACAAATGTGTACTAAAGAGTTAATTGTGTAATATTTCCTAATACCATATACTTGCTATAATCACTTAATTCTTCTCGTAACATCATACAATATCTGATATGTTATGAATAATTGCAAATAAGAGCCTTCCTTAGCCGAGTGGTTAGAGTCCGCGGCTACAAAGCAAAATCATGCTGAATATGTCTGGGTTTGATCCCGGTCGATAATTTCGTAATGAAAATTTTCTTAATTTCCCTGGGCATAAAGTATCATCGTACCTGCCACAGGATGTACGAATGCGAAAGCTCTTTGTTAATAACTGTGGAAGTGCTCATTGAACACTAAGCTGAGAAGCAGGCTCTGTCACAGTGGGGACGTAATGCCAAGAAGAAGAATAATTGACAATACGACAAATTGAAATTTACGTTGACGATGACGATATCGATAACTGGAGCACTTTTCCGATCTTCTCACTGTTCTTAAATTCACAAACCGTTACATTCTGTAAGGTTGCTAATATGACAATTGACTTAAATTCAAATGCAGCAAATCACATGGCGTAGTTAACGTCATGCGGTCGTGTCTTGTACACAACCCTCACTGATTTTTTACCACAGAAAAATACTCAAATCGTTATAACTTCTTTGTTTTTCAATATATTTGCAAGAAACATGATTAAAATCGACACAGATTTTAAAAGTAGAAGAGGTTTTTTTAAACTTGTGAAAAAATGATGCAAAAATATTGAAAAACGAAAAGGTTATCGCGATGTGAATATTTCTTTTGGAAAAAAATGAAGCTGCTAGTAAAGCGTCAAGGACTAATAAATAACACTTATTTTAAACTAATTTCAAAACAATTAGCCTATGTAACCATGTGTGTTTAAACAATTAATATTTCTATTCCAAAGCGAGTATTTGGAATAGAAATAGTCGTTCGGGGTGGTTGAAATAAAAAGGTACACACTATTGATACACTATTGAATGCCTGGTGGATTTGCTGATTTTTTTGTACAATTTTATGAATCTATTTTTTAAAATAAATTACTAATCTATCTTCTAGGTAAATTATTATAGTAATAATTCCTGAACAAGTTTCTTACAAATACGATAAAACAAATGTTGGTTGAAATTTCAGAGTTTTTTCAGGCTTCTTAGTTGAGTTTTCTCAAAAAGGTATGCCAAAGATCTCCCTAGATTTCTCTATAAATCTACCTAAATAAACTCATCTGGTCTGTCAAGGATTAGGCTGACATTTTAAAATTTTATGAAAATTTTTGTCACAAAACCCAGCAAATGAATTCCAGATATTCTATCAGAAATGTGTGTGCACTATTCACCTCTCCAGACACTTTGATATATGTACTGATAAAAAATGTTTTCATTAGAATATTAAAAACCAGTAAAACATCACTATTCTGCTGTTTAGGTTTATGAAGCGTGGGGGACGGACCTGGTGTAGTGGTTAGAACACTCGCCTCTCACGCCGAGGACCTGGGATCGAATCCCATCCCCGACATAGTCACTTATGACGTAAAAAGTTATAGTGACGACTTCCTTCGGAAGGGAAGTAAAGCCGTTGGTCCCGAGATGAACTAGCCCAGGGCTAAAAATCTCGTTAATAAAGAAAAAAAAAAAAAAATTATGAAGCGTAGCTATCAATGATTTATAAATAAATTACAAGAATTGTAACTTTAGTGATCATTTCTTTGAAAAAAAAGGTGAATTGTTGCAAATAGTGGCGTTTTAGTGACCAGAACAAAAAAAGTGACTCGCTACCGTCTCATAAGAACTGTGTCATAGTCAAACTAACCTAATCCAGAAAAGGCTTAATCGAAAATCAATTTTATAAATAATCCTAGAAATCCGCCAAACGGAACTTTTCATTAATCTGTCCAGGATTTCAGAAGATATCTCAAGAAATAGGCCATGTATTTTTTTTCGCTTGGATTTTCATTAACAACTACAAATCTTTTAAGCAGAATCATTCAAGGATCTTTTCTAGAATCCACTACAAACCTTATAAGCAATCTATATATAACAATTTCAGTGATCTTTCAGAAAAATCTTTCAAGGAACTGGTCAATTATCGATTCGATTCCCGTTAGGATTCCAGCAAAGATTTCATTAAAAATTGGCCATGAATTTGAATAGAAATCAAACAAAATTTTCGCCAAGAACCTTGACATGAATCACTAAATACCCTACTACAAATGTTTAATAGATCTTAATTGTTAACTATCTTTCTACCAAACTACCAAAAGATAGTGATAGTGGGAAGACTAGTGCACCTACTGGGAAAAATTTCGCCCATAGCGCTTGAAATTTGAAGAAACCGATAGTCTTACGTTTGAAATACATGTTTCCCGGGGTGTTCTTTAAATTCCCGGGTATTTCCCGGTCATTTGTAATTCCCGGATTTGTCCCGGTTTTCCCGGATGGATGGACACCCTGCAAATATTCATGAGTACAAATCTTGAGAACCAAAAAGCGGTTTAAATTGAAAACTGTATTGATTGTTTACCACTAATCGATAAAGTTTTAGCTTGAATGATTGTCTGGTTCTCTAGATTTGCTCTCTTGAAAATTTGAGGTTTGACTTCGATTTATTTTCACCTTAAGCATCCCAAAATCGCCAAAGGAATTTATGAGCAACTTCCAGAGAGAATTTGTGGAAAAGTTCCTGAAGCTTTTCCTAGACGGATTTTTAAACAAATTCTCAAAGAACTTTTGTAATAATCCCGTAAGAATTTCTGAAGATTCCTTTAGATCCTCTAGAATTTTTCACCAAGATTCGCGACAAGCAGAGACTTTTAATTAAAAATATAATCTTGCTTTGAAATTGCTTCTAAACAAAAACCAGTATCAGTCCTGAAACATGACAATCAAATTATGTTCAAATAGGTGTAAAAATACAGAAAAGACTTGACAAAAACTGGATCTTAATGTATTATAAAACTAGCTTTATTCCCTAATCATGATAATATTTATCTACATCGTCATCGTCCTCCGGTTCCGGAGGATCGAAATCGGTCGTCTTTACGTCGGCATCTTCTCCATATTGTATGACATTGTCGATCATCAGTAGCAAATCGGCTATATTCTCCTCATCGTTGATGTTCAAAGGAGTAAACCGTACCAAGCTAAAGTCCTCGATTAGCAGTCCTATTGTCTCGGAGAGCTTCCTATACTTTCGCCCCCACGAAGACTCGCTTGTAACTTCCCCGAGCAGGGCCTGCGGATCCGGTTCCAAGTACTTATCCAACTGCCCCTTGCTGGTCTTGCTCAACAGATCCATCTTGCTCAGAATGTTCACATGAGGCAGCTCCATGTTGACCATCACACTTAGCGCCGCCATCGTCCCGGACAGGAACTTGGCCCCATCAATCATAAACTGTGAATCCACCAAGAACACCGAACACAACCGGAAGTTCCACGATTCCAACAGTTTCGCCAACTGCTGGCCGGCCTTCAAATGTGTGTACAGCTCAATTTGACCCGGCATATCGAACAGAATGTAATCGTCGTCCGGTTCCTCCACGCCATCGGCCACTCCTCCTTCCTCGTCATCCTCGTCATCTCCCACTCCGCAAAGCTGGTTCCTCAGCCAGTCGGAGTTCTCCAGCAAATACTCGATGCAGAACACCAAACCGCCATTCGGTCCGTAGTGTAGCTCTTCGTCCTCCATGGCATCGTCCAGCTGGATCAAATCGCGGATGTCGATGAACGGCTGGTACTCGAACGTTTCGGCGGCCGGATCCAGATTGACCACCTTGATCAACCGCTTGTCGTCGTAGCCATGCCGTTGCATTGTGGCGCAATATGTGGACTGGGGGATACGCGAAACCGTTCATTTCAAAGTGGTTTTAAGATATCATTTTATGTTAATTTGTATTCTTACCTTCCCACTTCCGGCAGGACCCATCACTAGCTGGGCGTATCGCATTTTTGGTAATTTAGTGAGTCTATTGGGCACACAAAATGGAAATTATTTCCTCGCACTCACGATGTTATGACTTGACTGAACAACAATCGCCTGCAAGCGTGATCATCGATGTGGGGTAACTGCGGAGGATCCGGAGGATGGCGAGGGTGATTGTTTACAGTGATTCGAACCAATCTGTCATTATTCTAAGCAAAACAGGAGCTGTGATGTTAAAGTCACCAAAATAGGCCAGGGGAAGTGGTTCACCTAGAGTGAATTTCTGTCAAAGAAAAAGTAGATTTTGTATGAGATTTGACAGAAAAATGAATGACAAGTTCATCCACTTCTCCTGGCCTATAGCTTTGGTGAGCGAATTTGACGGATAGCGCCGACAATTTTTGTCGCATAGGATTCATCGAATGTAGCGCGGTTGTTGCACCATGGCCAGATTCATTTCCCGAGCGCGTGCACGGAAAGAAATAACAACAGTAGCGGAAAATCAACTGATGATCATTGTCGTTCTACTATTATCAAACATTTTAATAAAAATAAAATGCTTTTAGAAGTGCGCAGCAATGCTAAATCGGTCTGATGTATTCTGCGCAGTTCATATGTATTTTCCACACGTTCTCCTATAATTGTTTTTAATCCACTTCGATACCGTCAATCCGCCCCCAAACTGGATGGCGTACACTCAGCTTAAGGTGATTATAAAACGAAGCCAAACAAGGGCACAAGACTGGAGAATCTGACAATAGTTTGCGTTGAAAACCAATCAATCTGCTTGCTTGCTGGTGGTGACTAATGGGATAAATTTTCAACGGTGAGAGCTGTTTGGTTCTCAAGTCTTGTGCTTTTGAAAATTTGAGGCTTTGTTCTATAATCGCCTTAACGCAATTTATAATTAAGTATTGAGTTGTAAATATTAGTATATATTAGTTGTGTTGCTAGAGGACATCTTGAAAATTCACTGAGATTCTTTCAGAAACCCTTCTGAAATTATTATATGTAGTTATTTCTTTGATCGCTCTGATTTTTCCAATAACCTCCTTGGGACTTCCTATTGGACTATCCCAGAAACCCATCTTGGGTTATTATAGAAATCCTTTCAGGATTCTGCTGTAAAATTCTGGAATTCTGCCGTAAAATTCTGGAATTCTGCCGAAAATGATTTAATGATTGCTTTCCAGTGTAATGGAATCTATTTTAAAAATCTGGGTTCGGGGATTCTCACAAAATTTCTCGGGATTTCTTCTGGAAATCCAATCGAAATTATTATTTAAATTCTGATATTTTCCTCGTAATTCTTCAGTATTTCTTCCGTGAAACTCTTTGAAAGTTCTTCTAAATCCCTTTGAGATTCTTTCCGAAAAATGTCTTAGATTATACCTATTATTCTAGAATACTCTCGGAAAGACGCCTGAGACTATAATCAAAAAAATCTATTATTTCACTTCACTTTCTTCCGTGCAAATTCTTGGGATTCTTTCAGAAATTCCTCTGGAATTCTTTTGTAAATCCCAATGGAATTCTCCCAGAAATCCCTGTGGAATACTTTCGAAAATCCTGCTAAGAATCTTCCAGATGACGGGGATTTTTTTAAATCTTTATTTATGGAAATCATCCGAAAATTCCTCTGTAATTGTTTGCAAATCCTCCTTATATTCTTACAGAAATCCTTCTTATATTCTCACAGATTTATTGCTATTGATTTTATTGTTTCTGCCTGAGATAATTTTGTATATCCAGAATTATTCCGAATATTCCTTCGTGATTCTTTAGAATTTTTTTCTAAGATTTTTTGAGAAAATAAAACTCTGTGATTCTTCTGGAAATTCATAAGGAAGTGTTTTTGATTTTTTTCGTGATTTATCATTGATTTTCCTTGAAAATTTTCTTAAATCCTTGGCAGAATTTTCTGAAAATCCCTCTTGACTTCAAATGGAAATCCTCCAAGAAAACTACCGGACAGTCACTGGGACTTTAAAAAAATACCTATGAGATTCTTTGATTACTGATTTATTTTTCTGAGCATCTTTTGAAAGTGACTTTTAAATGGTTCTGGAAATTCCATTTGAAATTATTCCGTAAATCTTTCTGGAGCTCTTCTGGACATCGTAATTATTCTGGAAAATATTCATGAAATCGTCTGGATGTCTGTGACTTTTCATTGAATCTTCAGGGGTTCTTGCGAAATAACTTCTGGGATTCTTTTGGATATCACTGTAAAAAAACATTCAAAATCCATTCGGAATTCTCCTGAGATTGTTTCAGGAATTTACGAGAATCCTTAAAATAATTCTTTTAGAAATCTCCCTGATAATATTTTAGTGATTTCTCTGTGGTTCTTCTGTAAATCGACCTGGGATTCTTCCGGAAATCCTCCTTTAATTCCAAAGCAATTTCCAGAAGAATTTTCAGAAGGATATTTTTAAGAATCCTGTATATTTTTCCCTAAGAATCTCAATGTATTTAAACAAAATTCCAGGATAATTTACGGTTGAATCCCACAAAAACTTCCGGTGAAATTCTTGAATGCTTATCATTCAAGCAGAATTCCAGTCGTATTTCCGGATGAATTTCGGGAGGTTTTACGGAAGAATCCCAGCAGAATTTCTTGAAAAATTCCAGTAAAATTTCTGGAAGAATCTTTGAAAGATGTTTTGAAGTCCTCCAGCAGGATAACAGAAAGAAATCTGGGGGTATTGTAGAAGAATTTCCGAAAGAATCCTAGAGAGATAGTCGAAATAATAACAGTTTTCTTGAAAAATTCAGGAAACTCCCAGAGTCTAGAGGTAATTCGGGAATAATTTCTGCAAGAATCCTTAACAAAAGGATTTGAAGGATCCTCAGAAAGTTTTTCGAAAGTATCCCAGAAGGCTTCCCGAAAGAATGATAGAAAGATATCTGGAAGATTTCCTACAGGATTTTTGGAAGAGTCCCAGACAAATTTCAAGAATATGGACGTAAAAATCTCAGTGGCATTTCTAGAATAATTTCAGAAAGTTTTTTGGAAGCATCCTCGAAAGTATTCTAAAGGGATTCCGAAAGCATCTCAGGTGATTTCCGGAAGAATACCAGAGGTATTCTCATAATAATCCCAGAAGTATTTCCGGAAAAAGGCCAGAGTTATTTTCGGAGGAATTCTCGACGAATTTGTAGTAGAGTCGTAGTACATTTTTTGGCAAAATCCTCTAAAAATATCCAGAAGCAGGGATGGGAAATGTACTGTAGCAAACATTTACCACCTCGACATTTACATTTTTCTACACGACCATCAAAATCCAAAGCAATCCATGACCGCTCAAAACAAAAAAATGTCACGGCTCTTCAAAACTGTAATCTTCTTCTTCGCAACGTTTTTTCAAACACGAATGCGAAATGACTCGAACACAGTGGTAACAAGATTTTTTCTATTTTCGGGGTTTTGCATATTTGCTCGATAAAGGCAGCATGAAATTGAACTTTTTTATATGTATCGCAACGGAATGATTGTGCTTTTGCTGTTAAAGCTCATAGATTTTAATTAGTTGAAAACACAAGCTATATATTAGCGATTGAATTATTTAACATTTTTTTCAATCATTCACCTCGAGATGGCTGCCCGAAAACGGTCGTAGTGGAGAGACAAAAACAGTCAAGCAGTGTGTGAACCGTTGGCAACGCAACACTTGATGGTATTGATGCTGCTGCTGCTTTGTGTTTTGGTTGACTGGCAGAATCGATGAACTGTGGCAAATTGTGATCACAGTTCCCATGCCTGTCCAGAAGAATTGCATCAGGATTTTTGTTAGAATCTTCCATTGAATTTCCGAAAGAATCTTCGAGAATTTCGATTCGAATTTGATTTCCAGGATTTCAAAAGTAATCCTTAAGGAGATAAACGCAAACTCACATACAGATTTATGCAAATATTCCAATAAGATGTCCAGAAGAATCACAAAGCATATCGGAAAGAATCTCAGATATAGTACCGGAATGCTAACGATGTTTTTTAGATGAGTTCAAAAGCGATATCTGTAAGTATTCTGTGATTTCCAGAAGAACTTAGAGAAAAATCAGAAATAATCTTTAGATTTCCAGAACAATCCCAGAGAGGTTTTGAAGGATTCATAAGTGATTTAAGGAAGAATCCCAGGAGGGAAATTCCATAGAATTCTGGAGTAATTTCTGGACCAATGTCTTTTTTATATGCTGTATCAATATTTACAAGTAATTATAATAAACAAGTATTTATGGAACAATAACAATTTTAATTTATCGCCATAATTGAACGACAATTTTAATTGGAATGTGCATCCACCACATCATCCCTCTCAGAAGGATTGTGATTCTAAATTTTTTTTTTGCGGTGATTCAGAATTGTAATCACATACTAGTTTAATTGTATGTGGTGTCATTCAATATTTAAAATAAGATTCGTTAAACCGAACATGTTGATCCTTCGACATGAACCAACGAGCATTGCTTGAAATAATGAGATTTTTTCGATTACTTTGATTACTGATTTCTTTTTCTGAGGATCTTCTAAAAGTTACTTTCAAATGATTCCTAAAATCCCGTTTGAAATTATTCCATGAATCTTTCTGCAGTTCATCTGGACATCGGAATTATTCTGGAAAATATTCATGAAATCTTCTGGATGTCTGTGAATATCTTTTAAATCTTTCAGGGATTCTGGCGAAATAACTTCTGGGATGCTTTTGAATATCACTGTAATTTGGATTTAGAATTCTCATGGGATTATTTCAGATATTAACGATAATCCTTCATACAGAAGTGATGTTTCTGTGAATCGCCTTGGAATTCTTCTGGAAATCCTTCTATAATCCCAAAACAATTCTCAGAAAATTTTTCAGAAGGATATTTTTAAGAATCTCAATGGAATTTCTGAAAAATACCAGAACGATTTACGGTTGAATCTCACGAAAACTTCCGGTGGAATTCTTGAATGATATCCGGAAGAATGACAGTCGTATTTTTGGATGAATCTTAGCAGGTTTTACAGCACAATCCCAGCAAAATTTATTGAAAAATTTAGAATAGAAAGATATCCGAAAAAAAACTCCAACAGGATTTTTGTAAGAGTCCCAGGAGTATTTCAAAGATATTGGCGTAAAAATCTCAGTGGAATTTCTTGAAGAATTTCAGAAAGATTTCCGAAAGCATCTCAAGTCATTTTTGGAAGAATACCAGAGGCATTCTCATAAGAATACCAGAAGTATTTCCGGATAAAAATCTAGAGTTATTTTCGGAGGAATTCTCGAAGAATTTCTAGTAGAGTCGTACATTTTTTGATAAAATCCTCTTTAAATATCCAAATGGATTGCATCAGGATTTATGGTAAAATCTTCCATAGTATTTCGAAAACAATTTTCAAGAATTTCAAAGAATTTAATTTCCTGGATTTCAAAAGTAATCCTTAAGGAGATACACGCAAAATCACATACAGTGTTCTGCAAAAAAATCCAAAAAGATGTCCAGAATAATCGCAATGGGATATCCGAAAGAATCTCAGAAGTAATACCGGAATGGTAACGTTTTTTTTGGATGAATCCCAAAGCGATATCTGGAAGAAAATTCAGAAATAATCTCAAGATTTTCAGCAGAACAATCCCAGAGAGGATTTGAAGGATTCATGAATGATTTAAGGAAGAATCCCGGGAGACGCTCCCAAAGAATTCTAGAGTACTTTCTGGAACATTTTTTTTCATATGATTTATATATAAAAATACTTTGATTCAAATATATTTCTTGTGTAGCATTAAGTTTAACTACAGACATAGTTCGTAACATCAATAATAAATTAAATTTATAAATCTTTTAAACACATCCAAATTAAATAACAGTTCAAAGAGTAAAATACCATTCTCATGAGTTTTTGAGAATCATATGGTCGATGTTTAGACAGACCAGACTAGATTAATTTTGGAGCTCTAAGGATACGTAAAGAACTCCATCAATTTTAAATCTTCCATGTTATTTTGATACAAATGTATCATCAAATAGATAGGGTCCATTATTACAGTAAATATTTATAATATTTTGATGTTTCACATGTTTGGGGTACATTTTTCTTACTCGATTGAAAAAAAACACTTGGTTCAGTCTGTCTGAACACCGACCATATCTATGTTTGCTATTTGATATTTAAATACTTGAATTGTGCTGTATCAATATTTACAGGTAATTATAATAAATAAGTATGTATTGAACAATAACAATTTTAATTTATCCCCATAATTGAACGACAATATTAATTAGAATGAGCCTCCCCCACATCATCCCTCTCAGGAGAATTTTGATTCCCAATATTTTTTTTTTGCGGTGGTTCAGAATTGAAAATATCAAAAGTCTATTGCAATCACATCCTTTTTGTTCAATTGCATGTGGTGTTATTCGATATTTAAAATAAGATTCGTCAAGCCGAACATGTTGATCCTTCCACAAGAACCAACAACAAGCATTGTTTATGTTAAGAGATTTTATCGTAATGCACAACCAGCCTAAACGTTCTTCCCCTTTTGTATATGTACTAATTATAATTTCAAATTATTTTAATTAAATTAGTTGTGTTGTCTACTATTGTACACGGCAATATGTTTCAAAATAAGTGGAGCTGCTTTTAAAACAAACTTTAACATCGATCAACCAAACCATAGAATATCCAATAGCGAAAAAATAATAATAATAACCGATCATTGCAAATCGAGCCGAACTGGCGCTCTTTCCGTGCGCACGCGCTCTTTCCGTGCGCACGCGCTCTGTCCGTGCGCACGCGCTTTCTGCAGAGCTGTCAAACAGACTTTTGTGCCTTCCTTCTTTCGCTCTCCTTCAACTCAACAACTCAGCACGATCCACCTCGCGGTGGATAGGCCAGGAGAAGTGGATGAACTTGTCATTCATTTTTCTGTCAAATCTCATACAAAATCTACTTTTTCTTTGACAGAAATTCACTCTAGGTGAACCACTTCCCCTGGCCTATTGGTGAGCTGTCTGGTTGTTGCAGATGAACACTTATCGTGTAGCGTGACATCATCATTGACAGTAATGGCCGGTACGCTGATCATAAGTACTGTGCAAAAGGATAGGACAAGAAACGGTCAAGGAATGATTCCGCTACCGAAATTACTTGAGCTGTACGCTGTTGAGAAGTAGAGCTGATTTCATAACATCGGTAACGCCTGATGTACAAATCAAATGGAGCTGTCACTTTTCCGTACGGAAAAATGTGCCGCTCAATTATTCCGCAAGTAAAAGTGACATTTCGCCCATACTGGATCAGCTGTCAAAATTACTTCGGTAAAAAGGAGAAATTTTACTTGAGCCCTTTACGTTTCAGGTGCATACTACGCATAAGCGTGCAACTCACCAGACAAACGATAGGTGTAATTAACAACTGCGCTAGGGTGACCCGCAGATTTTTTTTCACCGCGCGCTTAAGGTGAAACAGCTTGGAATCCAAACATGACTGTCACAAGGGCCGAGTCACGATTTCGAAAGCAATGATTTTGCATATTTTATGATCTCACACTAAAAGCCATTGGTAATCAAGTGTGTGGCCAGTACCGTAACGTGCGGTTGGCACTCGCCAAGGGCACTGGCTTTTGAAGGCGCCAAAATACGTAGGACGTAGCTTAGGACGAGACATACATATTCAAGAAGGGCGCTCAATGATTCACAGTTTCAAAAATAATTCGTAGTTATTATTCTGTTATTCGTCATCAAACGTCAACACCGCAAAAACGCTAGTGTTTGGAGGTGATTTTAACCTCCAAATTGCCAAATAACCTCCAAATCATCACCTCCAAGTTAGTTCTAATACCCTCCGTTATATGAAATATGGTGGCGCGTCGATCGTCGCAAGTTTATCGTTAAACAGTCAATTGTTGCTTGTACCTTGATGGCTACAGCGTACACTGACAAATAATAATAGTCACAGAATTACTACAGTTTATGCATCAATGACTATTTTCTATCTGCCTCTCTTTCATTCTGCTGTGAATTTTTACACTAAGGACTGTTCATTTTATAAAGTGGACACCTTGTTTATGCTATATCTTTTTTATTTTTTGATGAAATCGTAAATGGTTTTCTGTGTATCGTTCAACTATTATTCTACAATGTTATGAAAATACAGAAACTTACAAAATGTTTTCGGTTGAAGAACTAAATAGTTTTTGCAAAAACTCCTAAGAAAAACTGTTCGTCAAGTTTAAGCATTATTTTTCGCATGAAAAAAATCCTAAATTTAATGAACAAATTGTATGTTGGTATCCTTTACTATTCAACTTAAGGTAGAGCTTTTAAAAACATCAATAATATTCCACCAGTTCCTGACGCTGAGTCACTTTAGTGATCTATTCCTTATGGTCAAATTTGCTGATACACCATCTTTTTACTACCAGCAAAAAAGTAAAGTAATAAGCGTGTTCAAAACTGGTTTAGATTACTAAAGAAACTATATATGTATAAAAAAAAGCAAAATCTTGAGTTTTAATCGCATTCTTGGGTACCAAATTTACTCTTTATGGTCGTTTTATTGAAAAATCCCATACTTTTAAAATTATATACGCATGTTTATCGATCTAGAGCAAACTGTAAGCGTTTTTCTCAAAATATTTTGATAGGTAGTCTCAGAATAACACATTCTGAAAATAATACATGCAAAATAAATTTGATTTAATTCAAGCAGTGTTCCCAATCTTGATGATTGTCATTGTGCTTTGAGTGGTCTTCTGAAAATAAATTATTTGTTTTTCTATTGTGCTTAAAATATGACGTGGGGACTAAATCAGCAACTCTATGAAGGCGTAAGTTATTTTTATTATAAATACTATATTATTACTTCCGTCTGGACGTACTTTAAACCTTAAAATTCTACTCATATCAGTTCCATTTAAATTTATGATATCTGCAAAATTGCTTCTCCAAAAATAACTTGATATTTTTTAGCAAGCTTCTAATTGATGATGCTTTCTAAGTACAACCATTTTTTGAAAATAAAAAATATAAATTGTCGAATTTTCCTGCCGATTTTTAATAATCCTTGATTTTGATAACCTCCACAAATCGACCGTTCTAAACGTTGTGCCTTATTAGTGTGAAATCATATTATTTTGGTAACTTTTTTATTACCACAGCATTGTATAATATTAGTCGAACGATGTACAGAAAACCGATTTCGATTTCATTGATAAATTAAAAAGATATTGCATGTCCAAAGTGTCCACTTTATAAAATGAACAGTCCTTAAATGTCGTTTCGCCTGGGTTGAAGCTTAGCGATGCTTCAACCCTGGCGATTTGACAAATAGGATTAAAATTTCCTACAGAATGAAAGAGAGGCAGACGACTAAAAATCACCCCTATTCTTGTTTACGTTCGAATACGCTTTCGATCGAAAACCGTTTCTACGCCAGCTAAATCAAATGGGCCATGGATTCGATCGAAAGTTGAATCCGCCGTAAAGAAGAATAGTGGTGAAGAACTATTCGCATCTTTGAGCTTTTGATACAACTCGTTATTCATGCGTCTGCGCAACACACCATTTTCGAGTTTTCCACCGAGTATACTCGCACACTCTGAGATAACGCCCTAAAAGCCATTTGGGTTTATTCTACGAGTGGCGTGAGGTGACAATTGTCGGTGTCGTATAGCGAGGTGACAATTCTCGACTCGAGTGAAGTGACTCGCCGTGTAAATCAAATGGAGAGTCACTTCACTCGAGTCGAGAATTGTCACCTCGCTATACGACGCCGACACCAGTCGTAGAATAAACCCAATTGGTAACGATGTGTGTAGCTCGTTGTTTCTGAGCAAATGAAAGAATAAGCACCCAAACCAACATCACGGGCAGGTAGATAATGATCTTTTCTTCCCCATAGCGTTGTTAAATAACATGAAAATACATTAAAATGCTCAGAAACAACGAGCTACACACATGGTTACCAATGGCTTTTAGAGCGAGATCAGAAATTATGCGAGTATGGTCCGAAGCACTTTACGCTCGAAAACACCGATGGATTTTCGGTCTGCCTCTTTCATCATCCACACTTTGTGCCCGTAGAGAGCCACCGGTAGAACCAATACAGAGCGGAAAACTGCGTTGTCACATGTCACAAGTGTTCCAAGCTAAACAAAGCCTTCAACAACTTCCAACAAATCCCCATCAAACACTACCTCAGCACCAACATCACTAAGCCTACCTCAATCTTTACCTGCAACCATGTACTTTGTTTTGGTAGAGTAATGGTCAGGCCTTCCTCGATGTCGCTCTCTTAAGAGGCAAGAAGACCTCTTCCACTGACCTGCGATCGATTCCAATAAGGTCGATATCATCCACAAAGCCAAGGCGCCTGTGCGACCGTGTGAGGATAGTGCCGTTTCTCTGCACGCCAGATCTCCTACTAGCACCCTCGAGTGCACCGCGTCTGCAATCCGAACACTTGTATTCGAACCATCCAGCATAGCACGTATCAGCCTAATTAGTTTCGTCGGAAAATCATGTTCAGACATTATCTGCCACAGCTCATTTCTTTTCAATGAATCGTACGATGCCTAGAAATCAATAAACAGATGGTTGGTCTGCAAGTTATACTCCCGGAACTTATCTAGGATCATTCGTAAGGTGTATACATGATGCACGACTGTGTTTTGTACGCCAAATTGAGCAGGGTATGTCCTCTGTAATAGGCACACTCCAGACTGTGCCCATTCTTGTAGATTGGGCGTACGAGGTCATCCAACCAGCCTTCAAAAGTACTTGGTGGATCGTCTGATAAAGCTGCTCACTCCCGTGCTTGAGAAGCTCGAACGGGATCTCGTCCTTTCCAGCAGCCTTACAGGTCCCCTGCTCGCTGATAGCCTTTTCAACCTCTTCTATGGTCGGTCATTATGTTTATCGCTACATTTACATTTTCACCGTTCAACATTTGCTGAAAGTGCTCCTTTCACCTGGCAGCCACCGCCATTTAATCGGTCAGCAAATTCCCTTCTCGATCATTGCACATGGCGGGCACTGCAGTGCACTGGTACGTTATTATGCCACGTCCCGACCAGAACCTCGTAACAAGATTATAACAAATTCCTATCAACAGCAGTTAAAAATAACAGAACTTGATAAAATGTTGCTATCAAGATGGCTTTGTTCTCAACTTGTTATATTTTTAGTAACACATTTATAACAACATTTGTTACATTTTTGACATCGCATTTATAAGTTTGTTGCAAATAACATCCGATGTCATAAACAGTAACATAGTTTGCAATAATTTTGTTATTTTGTAACATCCTTGCAACACATTCTGTAATAATTTTGATATAATTGTAACAGGGTTTGTTATATTTTAGTTTAATTTGGTGAAAATTTTGTTAGAATTTTTGTTATTTTAACTACTAACGGTACATGTTTTGTAACAACTGGTGATAGAAAAAAATCATATCAGGGGAACACATTCTGTTATAATCTTGTTTCTTCCGTCTGGTCGGGGTGCCATTGACCGTTGCATAGAATCTCCGCATATCGTTCCGGTTGGTGCTATCTAGAGCTTTGGCTATCACACTTTTTTCGTGCTGCTTTTTATTTCTGCGGTGGATTAACTTTTTTTTGGCTTTCGCTGCTCTGTACCGCTCTCTGTTCTGTCGGGTACCAGCCGCAAGCTTTCGGCTTCTTTTGGCATTCTTCATATCTGTCATTCCCTGGCACTCTTTATCGAATCAGTCGTTTCGCCTGCGTCGTTAATCAGTACAAATCACTTTCCGCGCCGTTGTTGTCACAGTTTCGTGGATAGGGTCCCACAGGCTGTTGACATCTCCAGAAACGTTGATTCTTCTCAACTGCTCATCAGTCGTCAAGCATTTGATATTGAAGCGCGCCCGAATTTTAACTACAACGAGATAATTATCCGAGTCGATATTAGGGCCTCGGAAGGTCCTGACATTTATGACATCTGAGAAATGTCGCCCATCAATCAACACGTCGTCTATACTCGGGTGTCGCCAGGTGTATCGTAGGATATTCTTGCGTGGATACTGCTGATTGCCATCTCTCTAGCAGCAGCGAATAGCCGCAGTCCATTATCATTGGTGACGGAATGGAGACTTTTTGTGCCAATGACGGGTCGGAAAAAATCTTCTTTCACGATCTGCGCATTTGCGTCGCCGATGACGATCTTGACGACAAGATGTCAAGTGTTTTGGGCACGCTCCGTAGGCTCTAATAGAACTCATCATCGGGTGTACTGCCCATAACTGCATATTTGTAACATTCGACAAAAGTAGGCACTGAGTAAATGGAATACCAAGTGTGCATTTCATTGCAGTATGGGAGGAAACTAAAATTTCAAAAAATTACCAGGAATTCAAAAATGCTTATTTGAGGCTGATAATTTGTACAACAAATATCATATACTAGGTGAATAGTCAGAAAATGATTCTGATACAAATTTCATTGCTATCATATTACGAGGCACATTAATAATCTCAATGTGACTGTTATGCGGTTATAATTACCAATGTGACAAAACAACTTGGTATTTTTTTTCGAATTTTTTAGAACAATCTCACAGATTTCATTAAGTTGATCGAAAGTATTTATCATTAGATGACTCTCCATGGTATTAACTCCATTTTGTCAAAAATGTCGAATGTGACTGTTATGCAGTTATGGGCAGTGTATGGTCCATTGGAGCATATATGCGGGCCGCACGTTATGACTGTATCTCCTAATTCTAATAATTTCTTCGGGGAGCTGTTCTACTCCCAAAGTTATCAAAATCTAAATTATAATGAAAACTATTCACAATCAGAAATAAAAATGGTTGTAAAAACATGGCTGAGGATCACTGGTTTAGGAGGTTACAAGTTTCGATTTCAAATTCCCACAGATCACGCAGACCCTTTTCATAAACCATAGCCATCCATCTCATGAATAAATAATTTAAAGACCATGAGGATTGTAGTACCGAACAGCTCAATATAAGCGTGAATTATCACATAGATTATTTCGTTTGCAGTGATACAGAAAAAGGTTCTCACCTTTAGTTTTTTCGTACTGGTGCGTCATGCCATTCCAAGAAAATTGGTAATGGCGCCACAATATTAAAAAGTTTGGGAATCTCTGGACCTTATCATTCACTCAGATAAAAATAATCCAATGATTGTTATGTAGACAAACAGACGTTAAACACTCGCATTATTTCTATCGTAAAGCAAAATAGAGTGCTCAATTCTAATATTTCTTGATTACTTTTTCAAATCGACGTAAGTAACTTCCATACGGTTTTGAGAAAATTAATTCAGAAAAATCACAACCTGTCTTCTAAAACTGTTTAAAAATAAATAACCTTTTTAACATTTTTTCGCCGTGTACATTGCTTAAATTTTGCATACAATGAGCTCACGTTCAAAAACTAGGAAGTTCCTATTATTTCCCACAAAAAAATTATTACAAAATGATAAGCCGATTTATTCAGTTACTTGCGACGTTTTTGTACCAGTGTAAAATTGACTCAAGTAGTGTTTTGTTTTGATTCGTGGTTAAGCCACTTTGTCTCTCCATACAGCGGAGCGGCGAAAGTAGTGGTTAGGTTGCGAAAGTTGAAAATCTTACTTTCGTCGTTTTGTAAATCCAGAAATTAAACGTTCTAAAAGTGAAAGATCGAGTTGGTTTAGAGCAAAATGTGTAGAATTTCGTCTGCGAAACACGTACAGCTTGAGTTTGAGCTTGATTGGCCGCCCGTGGATGCTACTCCAGTATCGCCAGATCAGCTGCACTTAACAAGGGACCTATCGAATGACTGCTTGTCATTCCAGGACCAGAGTCTACACGGTAAAAAATCAGCACGTTCGATTGAATAGATTGATCACTTGACTCAATTCAAAACATCAATCACCATGATTTGAAGAGTTCTAACTTTGGATTTGCTCTACTGTCTCTAGAACTAGACTCTGAAGTGAAAAGTTGTTGATTTTGAATATTATGTCTTTTGTGTGAAAGCAATCATTGACAGCTCGTTGTAGAAAGTGATTGAGATCAATTCAATCCCTTTCAACATATGCGAGTTGGTGTCGAGGTAAGACACTAGACTTGCACTCCGAAGATTGTTGGTTCAAATCTAGGTCAGGCGGAAAAGTTTCTTTTAACTTTTTTTATTTCAATTCAAAACATGCAACGTTGAATTCAAGTGCTATTACCTTGATTTTGTCAAGATTCAACAGTAGTGCAAATCCAAGTGCAGAACTATTGAGAGAATGGTGCTTATTTTTTACCGTGTATGAATGGAGAGTTGCGCGAAGAGTGAAACCAAATCTACCTATCGAACTGTCAAACCGTCTACCTATCGAGCAGACCAGCAAAACAGATAGGGGCTATTTTCGAAGACAAAGAACAACCATTCGAAGAAGCCTCTTCACGCAACTCTCCATTCATAGACTCTGCTTGGGACTATCAGGCATCCTTAGTGTATAAGTGCTGGTGATCTTCTATTTTTAGGCGACAATGGTGCCTGCCACGTCAGAATGCCGACCAATGTGGGGAAGGGGAGGAAATGATGTTGCACTTATACTGGCCCACTGTAGACCGTGGAGTCCGACTACATCTACGTCAGATCATGCGGAAGTGTATGGATTGGGAAAAAGGCATGGCAGAGAGGTTTGCTTTTGTGGTTAGCATACTGCCTATGAATCAGGCGTATGGGAAGGCATGCGCGTGGAAGAATGGAAGCGTTAGGGAAACGGTTTCTTGTCCGTCTCTGGTTCTAGCGTTTGCTATGAACGAATAGAGTGTGATATATTTAAAATGGAAGACAGAAGCAAGTGAGAGATACACAACAAAGTACGAGGAAACGGACGGGCCTGGGATTGAACCCATGACCTTCTGCATATGATGCAGAAGCAGTAGTCACTAGACCACCAACCCCGTCTTATTCGTCTGCGAAACACGTAGAATCGATAAAGTAAGTTTGTATAGGGGTAGTCGGGGCGGTTTGGCCAATGGGGTGGAATGAGCACCCCCTTAAAACTGCATAAATTCTTTAAATTTCATCTGAAATAACATGCAACCCCAAAGCTGATGAGGAAATAAAGCAATAGGCATGTTATAAGTCAATGTTCAAAACTCAAATAAAAATAAATAAATGATGTTCGAAAAAACTGCCCATATCGCCCCGAATGACACTTTTAAATTTCATCATTTCAGAATTATGATGTTTGACTGTTAGAATGTTTTTAAAAAAATATATCTTCCTGCACGGAGTATTTATAAATACTAATAACTTTCAATTGTGGTAACAAAATAATCTAATTTTTAGATTACATGAGATTATTTTGCAGTCAAAAATGGGGTGCTCATATCACCCCATCAGTAAAAAATCGACTCGAAAAATGAGAAATTTTGAAAAATCAATCATTCATCCGTGAACTTTATAAGACAAAGGAAATCATGCGGATCTAGTGTATTCATCTAAAAATTGTTGGAAATCATACAAACATTCGAAAAATTCATAATATTTTCAGCACTTTTATCGACTTTTCCTTAAGGTGGCCAAACTGCCCCACTTTCCCCTACTTTTTTGACTTGAGTCTGTTTGAATAAGTTTTCGAAATTTGATAGTTGGCTAACGGTTCACTCGTGGCGCTCATATAGCTTTTGTTCATATTTGACGTTTGGGCACTACTGCTACCTACTTCCTGGTTGACCAAACACAGTATTTTTAGTATTGGGAGTTAACCCTCTCCTTCCCACGACTTTGGCCGACTATTTCTTTTTTATAAAAATTTAGTAAATTTTAATTATTTTTCAATAGTAAATTGGTTGTTTATCAATAGTTTTAGTATAGAAACAGTTAGCTGACTATTAGAATAATCTAATGAGAAATCATTGAATCATATTCTAGTAACTATTGTGAAATATTCATCTGATTCGATTTGTCTCAAATTCGTCGAATAAATGGAGCTCTGGAGCTACCATGGGAAAGAGCGGTCAATAATTTATAGGGTTAACCTGACAAAGGCTTTCGGACACATCGACAAGACGCTTGGTAAGTGAATGTTCATTTTATATTCCTAAAGTAAAAATCTTTACAAAAGAACCTACTACTAGTAGTTAGCATTCAGTGTGTACTCTGTGTATTTTGATATTTTTTTGAATAAATTATAGCTAAGCTAAAGGGTTTACCTAATATAAAGTGTGTATGTATAGACAAATTAATAGGATACTAACGATTTTCACAGATTTCACCTCTTATAGTAGCAACAGGATAAGCTTATCAGCGGAGTTTGAATGTGGTGCCCAACTGTTGCAAAACGTGTAGATTCAGATCATGTAAGTCTAAAGATTATCAGTGTTATTGATTTAGTTCTACTACTTTCATCGCCTTCTGATCACTTCGATTCTCAAAGGATAAATTGTATTTTAGAAAAGTTACTTCGCATGCAAAACTTACATTAATACCATCACGTTCAAATCACATATTTGGGAGGCCGGCAAAAGACTTTGTTTATGCTTTCGTGCAATATAAGTCGACAAAATCTCAATCATTCTTCACTCTTCCCAAGAGGTCGCAGACAAACACACATACAGACATTATCAGCCCAATAAAACCAAGGGAATTGCTAATTTTTGCGAAAGGACAGTGACCTATCCGATCGTTTAGGTCGGTTTGCGACGTTCTGCAAAAAACCCGCTTTATATTTACATACTTATTCGAGAAGAAATGAACGAAAATGCTTACTCTTCTAAAGGCATTTGCTAACGTTTTCAGTTAATGGCTTGGTCGTTTGCTTCATTTCTCCAGAGCTTTATGAATGCAAATGTGTGAAGTTGGGTCAAAAATGGAGCACCTATCGCAATATCCGAATTCTACTGTTGCAACGAAGCACATCTAATGGGTATTCCTATTTCTGGACCAAAAACTACGTAGAAGGGATTTTGCTACTCAGTTGTGGTTGTAAGCGAGCGAAAGATGACAAACAAAAAACGAAGGCTCGTTTGGACCCACAAGGTGCTTACGGTTTCGGCTCTTCTACGCCCCACCGTTGTAATCCTGGGCCGGCTTAGGAGGTAGATTGGCTGGAACGTACTCGATAAAGTTGGCCGGGAACTGACCCCGCTGCCCGTGCATTTCTCCGTACAACCACTCGGATGTGATCTGGCCTAGCACAGTGACATAATCGTTTTCCTAGAAAAAAATTCGAATCATTATTGGACCTATTGAAACATTTTAATGCAGCTGAGTCTCAGTACGTACCACTATCGTCAAATCTTCTGGAGTTTCGGCGTTGAAGGTGTACAGCACACGCACCTTCGGGTGGTGGCTTTTAAAGCTATCGGTTCCACTATGACTAATATCACTATGATTGATAGCAGTTTCGGATCTGCTACTGCTGTTGTTGCCGCTACTGCTGAATGCCTTGGTAGAGGGTAATCGTCCTTCTTCCAATGGTACCTTCACCTCTATGTAGTTGGCAGGGAACATTCCCTCGCAGCCACGTCGATCTCGCCCTAGCAGCCATTCTTCGTTCAGTCGCTTCAGCAAGTAGATTTTATCGTTTGTCTGTAATGAGAGCAACAGTAGATAATCATATTAATAATAAGTTTTTAAAGCAAAGATTTTATCTTTACTGCAATATATTGTTTAGATGGCATTCGGCCAAACGGCTGGACATCACTGATTCGTATAAGAGTCTTACGTAGATGTTAAACGTAATGAGAAAACAGTCGTTGAATTTCGAAAATTCGGATCCCCTCAAGACTACATGGTAAAAGATCTAAAGTCCTTGAAGAAATCCCTTGAAAATTATGGAAAAATATTACAGGGAACTAAATTTGTGTAAGCATTCACTAGATGTATTTTTGAAGAAGTTTTGAAATAACACCTTAAGTGCGGAAATACAGGAGAAATTTTTTGAAGATTCTTTGCAGTTATCTTTAAAAAAATGTGTTAGGAGGAATCCCTGGAGTAATTCTTTAACAAATTTTGGAGGAAATTCCAGAATAAATCACTGATTCCTTAACGAATTCCTTGGATCTACATGCAAAAATCGTCAATTGGCAAAGGAAGCTCTCGATTAATAACTGTGAGTTTTCATAATCACACTAAGCTGAGAACCAGTTTTATCCCAGCCTAAAAATCCAAAAAACCCTTGAAAAGTTCTTTGAAAAAAAAATCCTGAAGAAATTCGTAGACGAATTCTTAGAAGTATCTAAGAAACACGACAGAATTCTATTGAAAATATTGGAATAATCCAGTGTTTGGATTATGATCCGAATAAGCCGATCGAACCATATTCGGAGAGTGTTACAGTTCGCGAACCATAACAGGTCGTGATACATCGCATTCGGAGAGCTCTATGAACGTATATAATCACTCTCTCATTTGGTACGTGGCACGAGAGCGTTCAAGAGCAGCAACTCTCACAGACTGCAACAGTAACGAGCCATTCGGGTGATTTATGTTTTGCATAAAATTGGTGATAACTTTCATATTTTCTAGTAATGCAGCTTTTAACAACCTAATTATAATCTATTGGATCATTGAACATCCCTTTGGTTGCAAACACAGCGCAGAAAATGGAAAATATTCGCCTCTGTTTCTTGATCAGAATGAGAGTGGGTCAGCGAATGTTACAAGTGTTGACACACAATGATCGGCGCCAAACAGTGAGTGGTGTGTGTCTGTCTT
Organism: Aedes aegypti; assembly: GCF_002204515.2. Classification (NCBI taxonomy): domain Eukaryota; kingdom Metazoa; phylum Arthropoda; class Insecta; order Diptera; family Culicidae; genus Aedes; species Aedes aegypti. Next base: position 38,122,957 of record NC_035109.1, on the reverse strand, counting down.
GTTTACGTTCATGGCTCGTTATCTTCCCGAACGGTAAATGTCATGGGTGTTGTATGAATATAGGCGAATAAATGGGATGAAATTAAGGCTCGTGTGTCAATGATCGTTAAATTTCCTAAAGCCTGGAATAATCCTAGAAGGATTTTCCTTGAAAAAAAAAACCGAAGACGAATGTAATAGGATCAAAGAGAAATCCATGGTGGATTTTTACAACAGGAAACCTACAAAGAAAGTCAATTCCTTGAATAAATCTTTAGATGATAAAAATCCGAGGTTTCCTTCAGGAGTTCCTCCAATGATTCGGCCAATTTATTTTTTGAGGAATCCCTAGAGAAACTCCAAGAAAGAATACTAATTTACTAAAGAGTTTACTAATTACTAAAGTGTAAGGACCATAAATGCTTAGGAACATTGGGAGAATTGACAATCGAAAATTACATTCGGGGAGAAGCAACACAAACCCAGTAAATTATTCCACTGAATATGAACCAGGGAATACTGAACAATTTTAAAAATATCAAAAGTCCGACCAGACACCGTTTCGACAAGCCAAATATTAATCTTAATATTTTTTTCATAATCGTCTCTAGGAGATTTATTTATTGACTGAAGCGTTTTTCTAATAATACTTCAAAAATCTACTGATTCTTTGAGAAATTCCATCAAGAAATCTTTTATGATTACAAACTGGATTTTGTCTAAGGATATGACAAGTAATTACATGCTCCAAAGATACCTGAAAAAAAAAAAAATAAAGGAATTTTCAAACCAATCGAAACACAGTGAACACATTTTCGTTGAGAAAATTTCAGTTTGGACAGAAACACTGCTGTTGAAGTTTCGATGATGACGATTATTACGATGACGGAGCGTTGAATGTTACGCATTTATTTTCAAGCGAGTCTTTAGTTTATCCTGTGATACTTTCACAAAATTCCGTCCATGATTTTCGTTCAGAATTTCTTCAAGAATATATCATGAAATCCTTGTAAGGTTATCTCCATGCATGCAACGTTCCTTATCCTTGTGGTAACGTCCGCCATTCTTAAAACATCTGGGTTATACGCAGAGGCGACTCGTAACCTCACTTTTTACCTGTTCTACGCATCTAAAAATGCATTTTTCGACAAATTGAGATCATAAAGCAAAAAGTAAATGATTGAAATCTTTCCTTCTAGTAAATCTTCACTTGATATATGCAAATTGATTGCATAAAATCAAGAATTTCTATTCGTGGAACAGGTAGATTTGAGGTTAGGGAATCGCCACTGGTTATACGAATAGCAACTTTGGCGTTAAATCTCTCAGGTAATAATAAAAGACGAAATAAAGAGATCCAAATCCCTTGCAGTTATCCAAAATTTTATGGCACATAAGGTAATAGAGCAAAATCTAGAATGATGTGAAAAGTGTACTGCTATCTGTCAAACTTGGGTACCTTTTGCAGTACCAAGGGACCAAATGCAGTACTAGAAGTGGTACCCATTCTGAACCCGACTACTACGTTTCTATTGGTTTCTGTAATAACTGTGGAAGTGGTAATAGAACATTAATCAGGAAATAATGATTTGTTCGTCTAGAGAAAAATAAATGATTTTAAAAATTTCTCAGATATCCTTGTTGAAATTTCTGAACAAATTTCTGAGTGATTTTCCAGAAGTTTTCCTGGCATTCCTACTTAAATTGATCCAGCGTATTCTCCAATATTTCCTTCCAGGATTTATTCAAGATAGTAGCCAAGGATTTCTCTAAGGAAATTCTAGACATTAATCATGGATTTGCTTGAATGCTACCTTCTGAAAATTCTTCAGACATTTCACAAGGAATTATTTAAATAATTTATTAGCGAATCCTTTCGGGCATTTCTCTCAGAATTAGTCCACGGAATTGCCATGAATTTATTGAGAGATAATTGATTGAATACTTGAGAACAAAATGATAGATGTTTTAAAGAAAATCCTCAAATAACTTACTTTTTCGAAGAAGTCTCGGAGCAAAACCCTGGCTAATGTTCTGCATCATTTTGTATAGGAATAGTCGAACGAACTAGTATGTAATTTGGAATATATGACCCTCGAATATACATTTTAATGTATACATGAAAATTTACATAATAAACAAGAGTCCCCTGGGGTAATCCCTGGATGAAATTCTGGGGAAATATGGAAATTGTAGAACTATTAATTAAGAAATCGGTGGATTAATTAGGGAACGATTTATTGAAATATCTCTCAATTAGGGAAGAGAACTAATTTTTGACCTATCTATACGGTTTGGGCGATAAATTGGACAGAATTATTTTAATTACTTCCTTTTGTATAGCTTATTTAAGTTTCTAGTGTTAAGGATTTCTTCAAGAATATAACCAGTAATTCTTGAAATGATGTTTAAGGGAACCTGTAAAGCAGTGATTCCCAAAGTGGGCGAATTCTGGTCCAGGGGGCGAAAATTTGTAAAATGGAATTTGGGGGGCGAAAAAATTAGAAAGGGGGCGGAAGTGTGAGAAACTGAGAGTACTATCATGCTCATTTTATAATCACGATAGACAAAACTTCAACAAACATTGTCAAAAACGAAATATGTATGATGAGAATACGATTTTCAATGTTCACTTTGAATTATGAGTTTCCAAATGTATTATTCTCAAAAGATAACGTATCTTGATTTACGTTATCCATTTCTAGTCACAGATAATAATTAAATTGTTTTTGAAGTGATTATTAGATTTGTTTAAATTGGTTTGAAAATGTAAAAGAAATAATTTGATGTTTTATTAGTAAAATAGCTTTAAATTTGGACTGCTTATTTTACGATTTAAGATATCCGGATCCACAAAGGTAAAGTTTTCAATACAACTTGTTTTGATGTTTTGTTCCTATCACTTAATTCATTACTTAACGTATACACTATGTTATGAACTCATTTCAGAAAATTTGACCAGGAACAATTAAGTGTCAACACTAAAGCCATCAAATACCAAAGACGTAAATAATGTAGCTAAAAATAGATTTGAAAAAATATCGTATTGAAACCTCGAAAGCTACAGAAAGCAATCTGGATTTTTTTAACAAATAAAAATCTTTTTAAGGGAAAGGTAAAAACAACTTTCAGGATTTTCAAACCTTCATTACTCGAAACTCTTTATCTCGATATCGAGTTGAAGAACCATAGTAAAAATTGGTTCTCATGGCTTACTCGATGGTCTCTTGGTTCGCAGTTACACTGATTTAATGTCTTTTAAGTCGATACCTCCCTAACTCGATGGTCCCTTTAATATCGAGATATGGAAGGTTGATTCATCAGAAAACAACTTTCAACCAATCAAATTAATTATTTCAAAACCATAGAAGGGGGCGATTTAAAAATATGTTGACCTCAAGGGGGCGGCGAAAGTCAATATCAAATTCCCGGTTTTTTGCCGGTATTTTTAAAATATTCCCGGTTCAATGATATGCTAAGCAACATTATTGCGAATTTTTTTACCATTTCAAACGACTTTTAAGTACGAGTTTTTTGGGTCATAAACCTAAGCATTTCTATTAGGAGTAGACGGAAATCAGATCTTCTGGGCTTATACTGATTCTGCTAAACTTCAGTTTGATATGGAACGATATTTTACGACGGTCATTTTAAGTAATCGTGGAATGTGTTATGAAAAAGTTCAGTGTTAAAAAAGGCCAACCCTTGTTTATATGATGGGATAGATTTGGTAGACATAAAAAAGAATTTATCAATTGTTCAACATTTCGTTCCTAGAACATTTTCTCAGAGCAATGATTTCTGATAAAAAAAGACAGTCGTAATTCCGAAATGAATTAGAATTTTATACTATTTTTACGAAGCCCAAACAAGAAACAAATGGCAAATCTTCAATAAATATCATAGGTTGTAAACGCATTTATTTTGATCTTAGTGAATTGCAAGCTAGCTTAGAAAAGTTTATAATATCCAAACATTGTGATTCTTAACATAAATTGTTTCATGAAACTATAAGAATAACTGTCTCCATTGAAAGTTTTTTATTTACTGTCTAATTATTTACTAGAATAGAGCAAGTGGTAACATTTGTATAAAGAATATGTTCTTGACTTTATTGACTTGGGATTTAAATTCAGAAGCTTTTGTAAAAATCCACCAAAGTATAGATTGTGCTGGTTGAAACATTACTTGTTATGCAAAATTTTCCCGGTGCTAATTGAAATTCCCGTATATTTCCCGGTTTTCTCCCGGTGATTCAAAATTTCATATGACCTTATGACAAATGGCTTTATGCCAAATGATCCGGTCCTTTTAGGGATTTCTGCAGGAACTCCTGCAGATATTATTATAGAAAATTGTCAAGAAAATTCAATGAAATGCGCTTAGTGATTCTTCTATGGATTTCATACAAGATTTTCATTCAGCATGCCAAGAATTCCATATAATTTCTCTAAGAATATCTCTAACAATTCTGGATTTTACATTTTTTTTCCAATAGTAATTAGGGAGCTGGATCTTATTCTTGGCACTTTTGATTCATTTCGGCAGTGGGGTTTTTTGAAAGCTACCAAGATCATATTTGGCCACAATATGCTCGTACTAAAGCGCTTTTTACAAAGTTTCAGACAATTCAGCCAAGAAAAACCCCCCAGGCCAAAGTGAACCATGTAGCCCAAGTAGCTCTGCGGCCTATTTCTAGAGAAAATCCGGAATTAATATCTTAAGGATGTTCTGAACTCTTAAAAAAACCTGTTCAACATTCTGCAGAATGTTGTATAGGAATGATCAGTAGAACTATTGCCACTTTTTTGTAGCATTTCTTGATAAAAACATGTGAAGCAATATGAAGCATGTGAGCCTTCAAAACACTTAACTTAAAATTGTGGTTGATGATTTTAATTTTAAACAAATAGAAATGTGTGAACATTTCATGACTCTTGTTCCGGACGCCGCCTTACTTTTGCCTCATATTCCGGACACTTTGATTCAAATTCCGGACAACTCAAGCAAATCATTATAAAAAAAAGTCATATCATCATTTGAAATCGTCAAAGCACTAAAGAGACGTCTAAGGCAGTTGGGAATTTTAAATTCCTATAGACATCTATGAAAAATGCTTATTAAAACAAGCCTCGAAATTGAGAACTTTTGAACGGAAAAACAATGAAACATTTCGTGTGAAAGATTATAAAGTAGAGTGTCCGGAATTTGAAGCTGTCCGTAGTATGAATCAAAACGGTAATTCCACGATGCTTAAACTTATAAAGAAATGTTTGGAGGAGCGTCATGCGGAATTCCTGGGCGAACTTATTGAGAAATCTTGAAGAAATTTATATAAAAATCATTGAAACATCTGGATTTGGAGGAAGAATTTCTGAAGAATTTTTCGGAATAATCCCTGTAAGATTTTCTGGATAATTCCTGTTTTTTTTTATGAATTACCGTAATGACTTGAATAATACCATGAAAAATCAAAGTTTGACCTCCTGAAGGAATGCTTTGGATTGACTAGACAATTCTTAAAAGAATTTCTGCACAAACCCTTGAATCATTCGTTGTGGATTTTTCTTTAACGAATGCTGTAAGAATCATTGAAAGCTCTGGAGTAATAGCAAGAGCAATCGGTTGAAGAATTACCGGAAGAATCGTTAGATACCTGGTGGATTGTCAAAGCTCACATTATTGTTGGACTGCTGGATAAACTACTGGATGAAATTCTGCAGAATTTGTTGGGAATATCCGTTAAAACCTCTGTAAGAATTTCTAAAGTAATTTCAGGGGAGATCTCTAACGTATCGTACTCATATGGAAATCCCCTAAGTTTTCATCTGTATTGTTTCGCTATCTTAGAACACAGATCCGGAAGACCTTGAGGCATCAAAACAAAGAAGATTTGGCAATGACCCAGCCAGCGGCCAATAAGTACATAACCCGCCGCAAAACAACACCGTTAGCTCACGACAAACGAGTGTATATGTAAAACATCGCGAAAATTCCCACACCCCCGCGTATGCGAAAGAAAATCTGTTTCCCCAGAAATTATTACGACGCTGCCACGTTGAAAGGTCAGCTTGTTGCTTTCTGTTTGCCGCGTGCTCGTGCGTCGTCGTAAATAAGTCTATAAATCTACTGTTCCGTTTTTCATCGGGATAATGGGAAAAAGGGGGTCACTCACCCGAAAACTGAGATCCTCATCGGTTTCTCCGTTGAAATCGTACATTGCGATTCCGTATGGCTCGCCGCCGCTTGCTCCGCCGGCCGTCTCAAGGTCCTCAGACTCATCCACCAAACAAGGTGGTGGCGGAGGTGGTGGAATGTTTGGCATCGGTGGCGACGGCAGGGAGTCCAGGGATTCCTCGCCGTCATCTTCGTAGCTGGCCCCCGTAGATAGTAGTCCAGCAGCTATTGGAACCGAAGACGGCAATGGGATTGGTGGTTTCCCCGATGTCCACAGTGGCAGCGGTGCCGGTTTCGGCTTCAGACTACTGTGCACGGGAGTACTCTTTTGACTATTGCTGGCACCACCTGGTTTGATAATAGTGGGCATTGCCACGGTTTGTACTTTTGGGGCAACGGATTTGCCATTGCACAGGGGATCTACGAATTCAGATGCGTAGAGTTTGCTGTTCACCGCGGGAGCTCGAATCGTGGCTGAGCCTACCGGTGCGTAGATGCTGGAGGGATTCGTTGTTGGTTTGGTGGACGTCTGTTGCACTCCGAAGGCGTCGGATATGTCCCAAAGATCTTTCAGGGCTGACGAAGACGGCGTCGCTGACGTGGACGACGCCGGTGTAGTGGCCTTTGACCGTTGATGTTCGTGCTGGCTAACGAAATCATCTTCGAAGCCGCTCTCCGCCTGGGACATGTTCCCATTGTTCGGTGAGGAATAGTTTGAGTCGGAACTGAAACTATCCACACTGATGCAGTCGCTGCAGGACTTTTGCGTGAATGTGGGTGAACTGGGTGGGGAATCGAAGCTGATCAGCTCGGATCCGGTAGCGGTGGGTTGAGCATTGTTCCCTGACGTGAACCCGATGGAACCGTAGTGTCCAGTTGGGTGTTGATTTAGGGGCGGCGGTTGCTTCGGAGGTGGTGGTAATTTCATCGGCAACTGTCCTTGCTGGGACTTGGTCACTCCTTTCGGTGCATGACTTCGCTTCTGGCCGAAGAGGTTCGACAGAATATTGATGGACTGCGGCTGACCGGGTTTCTTCAGCGCAGGGACAACTTTCGGTGGGGGAGGCCTCGGTGGAGGTGCCTTCTTGGGTTTCGTGTTCAGTTGGTTTCCGGTCAGGGGAGGGACAGCTCTACTGCTGGCTGCGGGAAAGCCAACTGCCGGTGGACTGAACGGTGTGTCATCCCAGTTGGTGGCCGGACTATAGCGTGTGGTTTTGTTGGAGGATGCCTGTGGAGGCGGTGGTGCTGGCCTTGACGGGATCGTCATATTTCTGAAACGAAAGGAGATAATGGAAGTTAGTTACTTCTTTGTTGATCTATATATTTAATATAATAATTTTGTAAGAATGACATTTTTGAAGTGGAAATCCTATCATACTAATATGTCATTTCATGGTCTCTTTAATATTGAGTTATGAATTGATCGTATAAGCCAAAGTTCACAGTTCGACTGGTGTCGGAACAATGCGATTAAAGTGCGTCGACCTTCTCAAATCATCAATTATATTTGATGGCACATGTCTGACAGCGTTACGTTTTATCTGCCCAATTCATGAAGGCCACATTCATGATATCTAGCCGCTTGTACAGGTTAGCGAGGGCTTTAAGTAGTAATTTTAAAGCCTCGGCTTCCATCAAACTTAGCTTTCCTACCCAGAAAAAAACAGCTTTTTGATGGGATGTAATTAATTGAACAAAGCGCACTTACTCGTTATGATGGAAACTAGTTGCACTTTTTGAAATCACAAATTATGTAAAACCGCGGCTTTACTTTTGGTACAAAAGGTACTACCTCTACCTATCATACGGCAATGAAAGACAGACACTTTTCGCGCTGAGCAATGACGGGCCCCCCTCATAATGTCTTGTTTTGCTTTTCTATTTTTGCCGAATAGTTTGCTGCTTGAATCGGGTGGAAACGTTTGTCGAATTGGAGGAACCTTCAAGCTTACTCATGCCATGCCTCACCTCTGAGCAGCAAACAAGCAACGACGACAGCCCCGGTGTTCGGTTTGTGCAAGTGCGTTAAAAATTGTGACGCCATCAAGCGCGGCAATAAGTCAAGTCTCAAACGGTTTATTTTTTCGATTCGACGAAGATACTAGGCTACACGCGGGGTCTCCGCCGGATCAATTGTTCATCGCAATCTCTCTTTCCGTCCGTCCCAGTCATGGTTTTTAATATTCCTTGAACTTGCGTTCGGTTTGACTGCAGAGAGCAGATACAATCAAATACCCAGAATATATAATTCGTCAATTGACGTATATGACTTTGCTATTAAAGGTAGTTTTATTCAGGTCACGAAGAATCATATTTCAACTATTTCAACAGGTTAGTATTCTTATGATGATTTTATGCTATACTTATTTCACTTCATGTTTCTGTTGAACAAACAACTATTTGTTAATGGGATAACGTGGTTGAATACATAGGGTATTGTGGAGTAATATGAGTTTCAAAATGGTGTGCCGACAATAAGGTAGGAGCGTCCTAGCTCTGGTCCTCACAAGCCCCTACCTCACGCTCCCACGGGTCAAACGATGATAAAGACCTATTCCTTCTGACATCAGCTAGAGCGAGGGGATGCGTCCCGAGCGCCTGTTCACCAGGAGGTGCGGCTCGAACAGCGTCTGTACTGGCATCCAGCGGCTGAGTATGAAATGCTGTATCACGTCAGCTACACCTAAGATGGCAGCCCCAGCAATGTGTTGTAGACCGACCAACCAGTTTTCATAATTCTATATAGATCATTGTCCAACGATGGCGATTGCTAACGACTCAAAACGAATTGATATCGATCGCTATCGAAAATCACGGACTGGTTGACCGGGAGGTAGCGCGACCCCGGTAAGGTAGCATGCCGAACCTTCAACTTACTACGAAAAATGAAGAAAAAAGAAATAGAGAACGATATTTCCGGCAACCGGCCTGGCAACACTACGTTCAAATATAACATCTACGGCGGCAGAACATGGAGTCGGTAGCGAGCGAATCTGTGTGCTTAGGATATGGAGCCAGTTTTTCAACTACAGCCTGATCAACATCGATGCGCCGATGAGCGGCAAATCGGATGACGTGAATGACGCGTTCATGAGGCTTATGAAGAGTGCCCAAAACACGACGTAAACGCTCAGGTCGGAAGAGAGATCTTTTTCCGCCCAAATAAGGAGAGCCTTACAAATGACAACGGCTTACAACTAGCCACTTTCGCTGCTGCCAGGTCAAGATAATTTGCATTACCTAGAAACCGCCGAAAGAATTTTTTGGTCGTATGGATTGTTAGTTTGTTAGATCAGGGAAATTTACATTATTTAGAAGCCCGCAATATCCACTGTGAACGTTCAACGCTCCGTCATCGTAATCATCGTCATCGTCGAAACTTCAAAAGCAGGTTTTCTGTTAAAAACGGGAAATTATTCAGTGAAAATGTGTTCACTGTGTTTCGGTTGGAGAGTAGATACAGTGAACACATGTTCCTGTAAATTGTCTTGATTTTGAACGAAAAAAAAAACTGGTTTTGAAAATTCCGAAATCAATGACTGAGCTCTGATGAATGTGTAACACATTTGAAATAGTAGTAAATTGTCAAATGTTGTCTAGGCCTAACGACCCTTCCGGCCTAACGACCTGCTCCCGAATAAACATCCTGTTCAACAGGTTGAGACCGCTCGAAGAGTCCTTTGGATCAATTGTTTACCCTACGACAGATCCTCGATAAGTTCCGGGAGTACAACTTGCAGACTCATCATCTGTTCATTGATTTCAAGGCGGCGTACGATTCAGTGAAAGGAAACGAATTGTGGGAAATAATGATAGAACATGGTTTTCCGGTGAATCTGATTAGATTGAGTCGTGCAACGTTGGAAGGATCGAAATCAAGTACACGGGTTGCGGTTGAGATTTCAACATCCTTCGTAACCTTAGACAAACTGCACTTTCAAACCTATTTTTCAACATGACGAGCTTGCGTGCATAGAAACGGAACTATCATCACAAGTTCCTATATGCTTCTAGGTTTTGTGGACAATATCGACATAATCGGGATTGATCGCCGAACCGTGTAGTCGCATGAATCACGAGTTATACCAAGTCTATAAAGAAATGAGCATTCTTCTTCTTCTTCTTGGCATTACGTCCCCACTGGGACAGAGCCGGCTTCTCAGCTTAGTGTTCTTGTGAGCACTTCCATAGTTATTAACTGAGAGCTTTCTTTGCCAAAATTGCCATTTTCGCATTCGTATATCGTGTGGCAGATACGATGATACTCTATGCCTAGGGAATTCATGGAAATTTCCATTAATAAAGGATCCTGGACCGATCGGGATTCGAACCCAGACACCTTCAGCATGGCTTTGCTTTGTAGTCGCGGACTCTAACCACTCGGCTAAGGAGGGCCCCTAGAAATGGGCATTGTTAATCGTAAAAAAGACGGCAGGCTGCGGTGGGCTGGGCATGTATCTCGCATGTCGGAGGAACGGCAAGCTAAACTAATATTCAGCAGAGAACCAGGGAGAGGCTGTTATCTCAGTGGCAGACCGCGCATCAGATGGCTTTTTGCAGTTGAAGAAAATTTGAGGTTGATTAACGTTCAGGGCGACTGGAAGTAATTGGCCCAGGATCGGGCTTCATCATTTGGCAACAGCAACAGCAAGGAAGTGTAACCTATCAAGTTTGAAGGAAGTATGGGATATCCTCACTAGGAAAATTCGGTGGAGAATCCCTAATTTACATACCGAAAAAGTTTTGTTAAGGCGCTTACAAAAGGAAGGCCGGATACTCCTTCTGGCTTACATTCGAAAACTACTGTAAAAATTGTCATTGTTGATTCAGTTTACGATCAATCACCCTCATTCTTGTTTACGGCGGATCCAGCTTTCGATCGAATCCTATTCGTTCGAATCCATCGCCCATTTGATTTTGCTGGCGTAAACGAGAATGCGAAAGGGTTTTCGATCGAAAGCGCATTCGTACGTAAACAAGAATAGGGGTGAATATTATTTTAAACACCTAGCATAGCATAGCATAGACTGACTGTACATGTCAATGGTTGCTACTCCGTGATTGATCCGAACCGGTAAGAATTGCACTTCGATCCAAATGAATAAGGGATGGGATTTTCCGCATATTCTCGAAGTGCAATTTTAGCAGCTCTCATTTTATTGATCAGTAACGGCGCCGGCCAAGTCCTTACAGTCAGTTAGGAAGAGGAAGGGACGTTATTGTGTAATGATCATTGCTTCTAAAGACCGAGAATACCTCTGCATCTCCACAATCATCACAGGACAGGTGTGGTTAGTGAGAGAAAAAAAAAGATCTGGGAGTCACCTTTGGTCGGTGATGCGATCCATGAATTATGAGGCAAAATACGACCTTCAATTGAAACTAATTTTGCATTTTTGTATCGCAGTGAAAATATATTTAAAGAATTTATAAAAAAAAGTCGACATTCATAATATCAAACTATTCAAAGGTTATTTTTAGTAATGATGAAGACAGAAAGGTTTGTGTATTTTAAAAGTGTATGTAACAGAAATAAGGGTATTATCGTCACATCTAATGACGAACCATTCAAAGTACGTTTGAAAATAAAAGAAAGGTTACGTTGCAACAAAAAAATGTGTACGTCGACATTCGTAATGTCGAACTATTCAAAGGTTATTTTTAGCAATGATTAAAATATAATGGTACCGTTAAGTCACCAGTCACCGTGCGGTCTCCATTCACCGTGCACATATACAAATTCCTATAGAATATTCATACAATTTTCACAAATTATTCTTTTGTCAGCAAAATAAGATAAAACTGATGAAATGAAGTAGTTTTTGTCACAAAGCATTTTGAAAAATCTAGTTTATGTAGTCAAAATCATGTGAATTCTGTTTGATAATAAGATTTTCCAACACTCTTAGTAGAAACACCAAAAATTCACATTTTTCATTTTAACGTTAGAGCACGATTTTTTTTTAAATTTCAAGTAGTTTTTACTGTGGATACTATTAGTAAGATGTATTTCATCGTATGAGCAATGGGACTTTATGCAAATTAGAATTTTTTATTGTGTCTCAGTCGAAACCCAAATGCACGGTGAATGGACCCTCTTCAATATATATGGTTGTGCATTAGTGTAAAAGGCATGAAATTATTCGGTAATACAAGATTTATTGTTACATTGTGATTAAACTACTTTATATTTAGTTTTTAGTGAATATGGAATGGGTTTGACAATACAGTCAAACCTCCTATAACGATTTTAGTGAAAAAATAATTATTCAGCCATTTTTTAAACTTTTTAAGGTTTTTATTGTAAATGTAGATTTTAATACTCTTAAAAATGAGTGCGCACACTACTAGTAACATAGTTACTCCATCAAAAACGTTTTTTCAAGATACGAAATAAAATCACGACGAAAACTATACGCACGGTGAATGGTGCACTAGTGTGCATGGTAAATGGTGACATAGAACGGTACGAGGCGACCGAAGCATGACATTTTCAAACATAAATTTTGAGTTTATTTTTGTTATGCATCACTAGTTTTAAATTTTTCCCTGAATTATGATATAATTGCACGCTACTAAGTAGTATTCTAGTACGCTCCAAATTATTTGGAAAAGGTATATAATTTTTTGCAGAACATTTTTTTCTTAAATGCACGGTGAATGGTAGCTTGACGGTATATTAAATTTAAATGAAACACGAAAAAGTCGACACTTGTAGTGACGAACCCTTCATAGCTTGTTTGAAAAGAAAATAAAAATAAAAGTAGCTTTGCAACGATAAAAATGAATTACCATAAGCATGAAATGATCTCACCAGTACTTCATCCTCGGCTGAACACGAAGCTTTTCGCACTTGATCAACACGAACCGAACACGATTTGTCTTGATTCCGTACCTCGTCCCTCCGGAACATATAACCGAATCGAAAGACCACGCACTCGGTTTACGATCAATATTACTTTAAACACATAGGCAAAAAATGGAGTACAAATTTTGTTGTGAGAATTTATACCACAAACTTCAACGAGTATTCCGACACAAAAAATAAGACATTCTACCAGAAATGACATTCACCTGATTTTTCCTGGAAAGCTCGTCAGGTATCTTTTTTTTTCGCGATACTTCTTCTTGACATTACGTTCCTACTGAGACAAGGCTGGCATCTCAGCTGTTCTAAGAGCACTTCCACAATTATTAACTTTATTAACTGAGAGCCTTCTTTGTCTAACTTGCAATCTCCGCTTTCGTATATTGTGTAGCAGACACAATCATACTCTGTGCCTAGGGATATCAAGGAAATTCATATTACGAAAAGATCAGCATTGCTTACTTTGTAGCCGCGGATTTTACCACTAGGCTATGGAAGGCCCCGATATTTTAATTCTCAAATCAAATATACTATGCTCTTATCTATGGAAAAACAACAATCTGTAAATCACAACTGGCTTGCTATTGCGTTTGTGAAGCTAATATGGACTATCGCTTCGTTATGATGATCCAAGAAATTTCTTATGAACAACAGCAAATCATTTAGCATTCTTGGAACCGTGCTCCATCATTACCCAGAACAAAAAACAGTTTGTTATGGTAATTGTGATCAGAAAAAGTTTAAAATATTAATTTGCAGACAATATAAAATATAATGATTCAATCAAAATTTATTCAGGATCTCCCACTCTGCCCATAAATCCATAACTGTTACATATGGAAAAAGTAGACATTGTGGTTGTTATGGGAGTTAAAAGATACTGATTATCCCAAGTAACAATTCCACAGCAATTTGACATTCGTGTGGATTTATTAATGTTTTATGACAGTTACGTGAGTGCTATGATAGCTAGAGGCGACATTTAACGTTGCTGGAAGATGATATTTTGTAAGTCCGCTCTTAGTCGTTTTCCAAACCTTTTAGAGACAAACTATCAAGATCAAATTTTGTGGCTACAAGATTAGCTTTATTGCAGCATATAATACCTCATTTAAACTGCATATGGTGGCTGGATGATACTTATTTGTGACGGCTTTGGTAAAAGATTGATATAATACACCTTGTTGTCATAAAAGCTGCTTTAAAACTGATTGACTTGCACTTGAATCTTGATAACTTACCTTATATATATCCTTTTAAATCAGTATTTGGGCTCTTCAGATGCATTGCAAATGCATTGCGAACACTTATTACTGACGGAAAAATGACAAACTAATGTCCGTTTTATTTTATTTTTTGCGTATGAAGCATTATGAAGAATGACATACCCAAACTGTAAACTTTGTTGAATGCTGCTTGTTTACCATAAAAAGCCAAAAAAAACCTGAATCATCTTCAATCAGCATTTTTAAAGTAATTTTACATCCACAAATGCCGTATCATAACAGCGTGCCCTTATTCGTGTATTTATGATGACAAAACAGCATTAGTTGATGACAATCTATCAATTATGGTTCCGCCATATTAATTTCACTCCGGTTGTTACAATTTCACTTTTTCAAATCATATTATCTCAATGAATTCGCTCATAAGATGCTATGGTGTGATGATTGAACGTGTTTGAATATAATTTGAAGCACAATTACTGCCCAATCAAACCAAGAAATGTTCAATATGTTTTATTCTCCACCAGGCGGTTTATTTTAGCAAATGCTAAATAAGTAGAATTATGCCCCTTTCAGAGGGGGCACAGGCAAATTTACTTCTTTCTCATCACATTTCACAGTAAATCTCAATCGGCACTAAATATTTGAGCACTATTTTCAAATAAATCACATCAAATAAAAAGCAATACGAAATATATTATCACAGACGTGTTTTCAATCTTATTTTGTTTTGTTCACGTTGGAATAAATCCGGCAAGATCGACGTTATGATAAAATCATTTTCAAGATGAAGCGACATTCATCTAGAACAGGTGGCCTCAAAATAGCTACCATTAAAGCTATTTTGCTTTATTTGTGTGAAATAAATATGCGCTTCATAGCCTCTTTTAGAGTACTAGTCACGTTCTAATCTACAAGAGGTTTTGGGGGATGCAATGAAGGCAACAGTGCCTTGACCGTGGTTTTATGGGCGTTTATTTATAGCCCCCTGGAAGGAATTCGTAAGACTAAAATTGTTACTTGGGTATGCCTTTATTTACGACTATGGGATGCAAATCATTAAAAAATACTGAAAATATTCCTATAGCATCACGTTGTATCGTTCCAAAAGCAGCGTGTATTGACAGCATATGCGCAAGAAAGTGTTACGCGGAGCGACTCTACGAAGAACAATTTTTAATAGATCCAGTCAATTTTTTTGCTTCGCGCAAAATATGGACATTATCAAATGAACGTTTGAAAAGTTTGCTATAAAAGTGTTATCTGTTCAGATGTTATCTAAATAAATGAAACACGTTTGGATTTTCTTTGAAAGACAGGGCTAAGATTTAACTCATAACCTTCCGTTTACTAAGGAGACCACAGACACCAGTCTATATCTTTCGGAAGCTACTTGTTTAGATTATATTTTCACTCCACCTCAAAACGTTTCGTCCTAACACAGAAATGTATATTCAATTTACCAATTTTCTACAGTACCTTCGTATACTTGACAACCGACAATTCAAGCTTTGTCTAGTCTGCACTCTGCACTGTTATAATACTAACTGCAAATTATAAACTGCAAAAACCATCTCCACTATACATCCCTTCGGACTCGATGCAAAATTGAATGAATACCACGCGTGGCGTTATCAAAACACATTTCAGTGATAACACAGCAACATGCCCCCGGACGGTGGCGTCTGAGTACGCCTCCTGGTAGTCGCCGTATTCCAGCGAAATTCCCAGTGACGCCAAACCGCAACGCCCCATCACACTATGTTATACGTCTTAGTTTCCCAAACTATATGTCACGATCCCCATGCAGGTCCATGGCTGGTCTTTGGATAGTCACGAAAAAAACTTAGTTTGCAATTGGTCCATTGGTTTAGTTGGCTTTAGTGATTAATACTTTTGAAAAGATCTTTTCTTATATTTGCCTGGATTTATATTAAGCTGAAACATTTGAAACACGATTTTCAGAAAATATGACTATGAAAAATGGACAGTAGGATGGCCCCATGATAATTAAACAACAAAACTCTTAAGTTACACCCCCAAATTTGTTTACTTGGACCTCCAGTAGCTACGGTGAAAATTTAAGCGAAATCAGTCAAATCTAAAGGATTAACGAAGTTGAGGCTTGAAGTTTGAATGAATAAAATCGAACGAATATATGGGGAAACGGGTTCGACCATAGATGGCACTGTAGTTGATGAAAGTCTTTCATTATTGATTTGAAGATTGTCCAATCAATAGAGATGAGACTGCAACAAACTGAAATGTGGGTTTCCCCCGGAATAGAATTGGCTCCGCAGAAAGAGGTATTTTCTCTCAAAAGTGCTTCGATTTCGTATTTTTGTTGTTATTAGAAAGCCGCATTTTTTCTTTTCAATTCTTGCAATGATGATGTTCGATGTATTATTAAAAATGACGCAAAGAGATATAGAAAAATAGCCATTAGTAAGAATGCTACAAATTTGAGAAAGGGGCGGGCCTGGGATACAACCTGAGACCTTCTGCTTGGGAAGCAGAAGTGATATCCATTAGACTACTTATCCCGTCTGATTTATTCTACATAAATAAATTCATAATATTTTTTTCCAAAAAATACAATTTTTCCTCATTAAAAAAAATGCCTTTACTGATCTTAGTTAAAGATGACATTTAGACTTTAAAAAATTGAAGAACAGACATTATTTACTGTAAAATATATATAAACATCACGAATTCTGCAATTTAAAACGGATTTGATGCATGCGTATCATCTTATCAAATCACAATACACGAAAGTTTCATCACAAAACTCAATACTTCACATTTTTTCCCCAGTTGGTCGCAAAGAATACACCAGATCGCTAGGTGAATTGTGCACCCAAAAAAGTTTGGGAACCTCTGATATACGTACATTTTGAATCGTTTCTTGGGTCGTTCCTGCTGCGGATAGAGTCCATACGATATGGCCGATAAAATATCACACATGTTTTGCCAGATCCAGATGCGACTGTGCTTTACTATGCTGTGGCTGCTCTTTGTTTTGGTCGGAACTGTGATTCCGACAGCGAGAGCGGAAGTTTTAGTTTTTATGAATGTAACTAGTTTATCTTCCAACTTGCGCCGACGCTTTTTCACACTTTCTAATTTTTCTTCTTTTGGACCGTTCGACCGACGCAAAAGATACACTACCGACGATATGCTAATGTAATGGGACTTAATTAGAAACCGCGCAATTCGTCGTTTTCCTCGCTCGAAGGTACGAAACTTTTTGTTGCACGCGCGAGATATTGATCTTTTGCTGCTCTATTGACAGTGATATTTTCTCGTGAAAATTCGACCGTTTTATATAGACTTTCTGCCACCAGAGCCGAGGTGATATGTGAAAACAGCAGCGCTGCCGTCGTGATGACGATGTCACACTTATATAAATATATATAATTAATATCAGAGTAAAAAGGTTGTTCTTCGGAACACCGGATACAAACAACTGCTGTTTACCTACAAGGCGCGATCAACATATAAAGGTTTTGAAGCTTCTCACACGCGAGCCGTGATTTTCGAATACGGGATAGGTGCTCTGCTTAACTATATCTAGATATAAGTATTTACCTACACGGGATGAAGATGTTCTACGCAGGCGCGATTGAATGATTTTTACGAATTTCATTAGACTGAAAATTGGAGCAGGCTACAGGAAAATGCGCATTATGTGTTTAATACTATCGGATTGATATCGGAACTTGTCAAGGAATCAGAAACAGATTCCATCGAGTTGGGGAACACAGTAATATAGATATCGACTAATAAAGGGATCATAGTACGCTAGATTGACGGAATCGCAAATTTCATAGATTTAGGAAAAATATCGAGTTACAGCAGAGGCGCGATCGCATTCAAAGCCTTGGGTAGCACAAACGGTAGAGTAAAACTATAACGGAAATATCGTAAATTTAATCCATGGGGAAAACTACTGGGAGTGCAAGGGATTACCAGGATTTCGCCATAATTTAAGGTGAAACATCTCGGAATCCAAAGATGGCCGGCACAATGGCCGACTTGTGCGCCTACTCACGTTTTCAAAGGCGCTAAACTGGAGAAATAGTTGGCAAAGCTTTCTGCTAGTGTAAAAAGCCAAAATAAAAAGTACACTGTTGTTCGATGCTTTCTTCGCGAGATTTGTGCCTTTGAAGTTTTAGTGCAATCTTAGAAGTTGATTCGAAACTGTTTCACCTCAAACAACTGAGATCCTTCTGAAATCTGACGAGGTCTCATAAACCACAGGCAGCAGTTGTTTTGGATTAGGAAGATACTGAAAACACTATATCAGTTATGTATGGAAGCTAATGGCGATTCGCTAACCTCAAATCTACCTATTCCACGAACAACAATTGATAGTTTATCACAACAAATACGTATCTACTGAGCAGGGAATGGTTTAAATTGTTGTTTCTCACTTTGGTGAACTACATACAGTATTGGACAAAACATTTGCAACTTTTTTCGATTTTTCATACAAATTGATCAACTTTAGAGGCTTAGATCTGAGTCATTTATAAACCGATTTGAATACAATTTTCACAGTGCTTCAGAAATAACTTTTACTACAAGGAGTATACATCATTGTGCAAGAGACAATTCCTCTGCCAACAGCTCCGGAGGTCTGTTGATTCAGATTTAGAAAGTTCCTACCAGGTGGCGTGGAATGACTTTCCCTTTCCCCATTACATGTACAAAGCCTCAGTTGTAAGAAGGGCCTGGGATAGGTCAGTTCTTAAGGTAGACTGAAGGGTGAAAGCCAAGTTTGACATATGTAGCTAATGCAAAATAGTGTAGCAGGTCTACGGTCGAGTAGCTCAGGTCTCTTTATTCTCAGACTCTGCGGGTTTGCTTGTGATAATAAAAGGGGTATCTGGAACCCTTCGTTGTAAGATGTGCAACAATACACTAACATGTCCTTGGGTACATAATATGTCCCAGGCTTTCGGAAGAATTATAGATCTAGATAGTAATAAACCAATACAAAGCTTGGAGGCCAGCTTTTGGAGGCCTTTGCTTTTCTTAAAAAGGAATCATCACTTCAGTTAGATGTTGGACTACAACAGCGAGGATCGTTGCTGCATGGATAGATGTAACAGCATTGTACATGGCAGTACTTAGCTTAGACGTGAGCTCTCCTAGCATCTAAATTGAATTTCCTTATTATTGGAGAGGGGCCTGTGTTCCCACGAAAGTGTAACAGTACTGAGATGGAGTCTGACGTAATTTATGAACTAACCCTTAACAAAATTGACAATGGGTGTACGCGATGGTTCTAAGGTACTGAAGAATGCTGACCTCGTATTTCGTCGATCTCTTCGGATGAAACCAAAAAAAGATCATTAACCCTCTCTATCTCATGGTAGCTGCAGAGCTTCATTGATTTTCAAACTTGGCTTGAGCTTGATTGGCCGCCCGTGGATGCTACTCCAGTATCGCCAGATCAGCTGCACCTACACAAGGAACCAAGCGAATGACTGCTTGGGACTAACAAACACCCTCAGTGTATGGTGATCTTCTATTTTTAGGCGACAATGGTGCCTGCCACGTCAGAATGCAGACCAATGTGGGGAAGGGGAAAAAATGATGTTGCACTTATACTGGCCCACTGTAGACCGTGGAGTCCGACTGCATCTACACCAGATCATGCGGAAGTGTATGGATTGGGGGAAAGGCATGGCAGAGAGGTTTGATTTTGTGGTTAGCAGACTGCCTATGAATCAGGCGTATGGGAAGGCGTGCTATAATGATGAGAGAATGGAAGCGTGGGGAAACGGTTTCTTGTTCGTGTCTGGTTCTAGCAAATGATATGAACGAATATTGTGTGAATGTGATAAATTGAGAGTGGAAGATAGAAGCAAGTGAAAGATACAACTACAAAGTACGAGGAAAGGGACGGGCCTGGGATTGAACCCATGACCTTCTGCATATGAAACAGAAGCATTATCCATTAGATCAGCAACCCCGTCCTTCATTGATCTTCGAACTTGGGACAAACCGAATCGAATGAACACTATGCAATAGTTACTAGAATATGATTCCATACTCATCAGGTTCATCTAACAGTCAACTAACTGTTTCAATACTAAAACTAATGATAAACAACTATTTTTTTGAACTGATTTCGAAACAATTAGCCCATTTGTTTTTTTTCAAGTACTTTTGATAAAAACTATTCTTTTGTAAAGAAATAGTCGATCAAAGCTGTGTGAAAGAGAGGGTTAGGGAGCCAAATAGAGATCATACATACAAAAACCATAAGATAAGAGGTTAATATGATTTTCATAGAAAACCCGATCAGACGTTTCTCTATGGAATTGCGACAAGTATTACTCGTGACATTATGACAAGTATTACTACATGCATACATTTCTTCAAGATTTTTCCATCATATCCATTTCCACATGCAAGATTTTTCCATCCATATCGATTTCTACATGCATGCATTTCTTCGAGATTTTTCCATCAGAAACTAATTAGGTAAAACCAAGCTATTATCCCAAAGTTTCCTTCAGGTATTATCAGATTTATTGAGAAATTCATGTATTGGTTGTTTAAGGTGAAGATAAATCGAAGCCAAAGTTCAAATTTTCAAGAGCACGGATCTGGAGAACCAAACATCCGTTTAAGCTGAAAACCTAATCGATTGGTCGATAGTCGATAGTCGAGTCTAGTACACGACACTGAAGACGGCCTTACAGTTGAGGTCGAAATACGCGTATCTGTCAAAGGATACAAACTCTAGTGGAATTAAATGGTATAGTACTAAATTCGGTTTTTTCATCTACTTATAGGTATTCTACTAAACAGCTCGAAGATTTATTATATTCACCTTAAGGGCTTTTTTATGGAAATCGTTCATGAATTTGGATCAAAATATATTTAAGAATTCAACGTAGAAATTTATTAGGATCAATTTCAGAATTTGGTCCAGAGATCCTTATTTCACCATTAACTTTTTCAGGAATTCCTTCAAAGGCTTATATCACAATTTCCTCAACAATCCTAAGGCTTGCAGGGGTTCATTAGATGATTTTTCCATCGATTTCGCTGGGAGTTTTTCCAAGATTTCCGTTTGGCATATCTTTATTAAATTCAATCAGTAAGCTGCTGCTGCGTTGCTTTCACTGATTTCTTAACATTTCCTCTGAAATTTTCACGTAGGATTTTTTCTTTATCCTTCGATCATAGCAACAACGATTAACCTTCTATCGTTAAGGTATCACAACAATCCTGGAATAATCTCTGTAGGAGCTTTGTAGCAGTTCCTAAAACAAAACGTTGATGATCTCGTGAAGGAATCCATATGGAAATGACTGCATGAGCATTGATGATCGTACAATTAGTAGTTGCTACTCCGTGATTGACCAGCATTATCGAAATTGTACAGGGAACTAACAGGTGTAGCATGGGAGTAGCATACCATCTTCAATGTTCATTTTCGAGTACTCTGAAATTATTCATGTCAATAACGACGCCGGCCACGTCCTTACGGTCATCGGGGAAGGGAAGGGATGTTAGTGTGACATCCATTGTTACTAAAGACCGAGTATACCTCTGCATCTTAATGGTTGTCACGGGAAGGAGTTTTGTTAGAGGGAGGGCTTAAAAGCTACATGATCAGGATTCACCTTGGTAATTGATGTGATTCATGTAACCTCTGTTTAAAAAGTTATCTATCAATGCGTCGACATTTTAAACATCGTTCTATTCAAAGGCTTGAAGCTCGAAATTTTATTAAACATGAAAAAGCACTTAAAGTGACGAGCCATCCATACTTTGTTCAACAAATACATAAACAAATCATGTGTTATTACAAGCATGAAACGAGCTCACCAGTTGATAATCCATCGTCGACTGAAGTCACAATCTCAGCGTACATACGCATAAACAGGAAAATAATATAACTCCGCTGGCGCGCAAACTAAAAAATATAATATCGATCCGAGCGCGCGAAAATGAATCGGACGGCTTGGGCCTTCGCAAAGCACTACCCAAGCGAATAAAGCCAACAGAAAAAACATTCCGAGCGCGCGAAAAACGAATCGGACGGCTTGGGCTTTCGCAAAGCACTATCGGAATCCATATGAAAATGACTGAGAGAAAAACTTGAAAAATCGACCAAGGAACTCCTTGAAGAATTCTTGTAAGATTTCTTGGAAAAAAATCCCTTAATGAATTGCTATAAATACTCTAGGATAAAACTTTGACGAGTTACTTGTAAGAACTGAATAAATCTTTGGAAGATCTGCTACAGTAACTGGAGAATCGGTGGAAAAATTAGTGGAAAAATCTTTGAAGAAAATACTAAAATGGTATCCGTGAAAATTTCTAAAGTAATTTCTGTGGAAATTACTGGAGGTAGGTTTGTTGAATTTCCTGGAGAACATTTCGAATAAATTCTCTTAATTATTCTCTAGTAAGTCTCTGGGGGATTTTCTGGACTGATTTCTAGAAAAGTTTGTGGAAAATCTGGAGGAGCTCCTGAAAGTATTCCAGAACCTCTGGAAAAATCACATGACGATTTTTTACTAGAGAAATCTGAAAAGGAATTCCTGAATAATAATCTCGTAAGAGTCGTCTACAGCATCTAGAATCAGTGATGCATTTGAACGCGTTCAGTTCGCGTTCCAGTTCATTTTGTTGAACGCAGCGATCAAGTAGGCTTGAACATTGAGCAGTTCAAAAATATGAACCCATGCGAGCCGAAAAATGAACGCGATCAGTTTTGACTGATTTACGACAAATTCTAGGTCAATGTTATGTTTTTGACATGAATAATATCGAGGGCTGTATGATTTCTATATTCACGATAAATTTTGATGATTAATACATTCATTCTTCAAGTGAGACCTCCAATCATTATTGTGAACTGAACGGGCCGTTCTTGAGCAACGGCAAGCTCTTGCTCGTAAGTTCATTGACTACTACGTTCAAGTGCAAATTTGGCTCGGGCTCCGTTCATTTTTTGCTCGCGTTCAGTTCAAAATGCACCACTGTCTAGAATTATGCAAAAGGGTAGTAAAACGAGAAAAATAGTTACTTTAGAGACCAGTTTTGATTGAAAAGATACTTTAGAGACCTTCAATTTAAAATAAACTTTTCATAGACTTGCATTGAAAAGTTACCTGTTACTAGCCCTGGAATCGAAATCGAAATGCTGAGCGTAGCTTTACCAGAGATGAAACAGTTTCAAATTTTTAAAATATAAATTATCGTTGCATCGATTTTGATGAAATTTTCAGGAACTTCGCAGAAGACCCCGTTATCAAATCGGACACCTCAATAGTAAGTTATTGATTTTCATATGAGTTGAAAATCTTTGGCGATAATAATTTAGCTTCTCTGCAGGCATCACTGGATATATGCAGCAAAACATAGTAGCCATGATTTGTGTGCGCATAACTTTTCTATCATTGGGTAAAAATCAACCAAATTTTGCACACTTTCTCATTGATGTGTACAGAATGGCCCATAAAAATGCGAAAATCGTCATATCATGTTTTATGGTAGTTTTTACAAGGAAATTGTGAATTAAACATACATATTATTCATTACCTGTATTGTTTAGTCCATTTAGACTCTGTTTTTCGCTTTGATCATGATTTTTATCTGTTACTTTCACTTTACCAGAGAGGAATTGGAAGCATACCTTTAAAATTTATCATGCGGACGTCGAGTTCAATATCTGTGTGATGAAAGCTTCTAAAACATCAACGATGGCGTGAGATTCTTCACAGGCCTTTCTCCAGCATACGACCATATCAAACGATAGAATTGGTTCATACCTGGGTACACCCGATTCTGTTTTTGCACGGATTTTTTTTACACGGCCGTGCAAAAAAAGTTTCCATACAAAATTTTTCACCAAAACCTTATTTTTGCATGAAACGTCGAGAATTGGTGTTACTTTTTTTGCACGGTTTTTGAAATTTTGAACTGAAAACTTTTTTTGCACGGTACGCATCCCCCGTGCAAAAACAGAATCGGGTGTAATTGGAGACTTAAACATATTTTCGAAAAAACGGCTCATTTTGGAGAGCTTCGATTGAACCTTCATATAAGTATGATAAGCGGCTCCGTTTTGCTCAAAACCTATGCGCTAGTATTGATATAAGTTGTATCTAACTGAAGGAACAAATTTCATCCTCAAAAATACTTGGAGTTTTTGTATGTCGTTTACTTAGGACCATTTTTGGTGGCATTGGGAAGAACTGTTTATAGCGGCGAAGGCTGAACCAAGAATTCCATTCTACATCGATGTATGTTCAAGAATGTGGCAATAATGCCGAAAGTGGTCGTTCATCTTATGTACCATACAAATTATTTTTAATTTTCATTTCTGACAAAAAATCTTACTATGCACTGTGTTTTATTTTCTCGTTTTCATGCGCTTTTTGAATAGCGCCTTAACCGTTGATTTTAGCGATATAGTTTGTTCGGAGAAGTTTCTTGGTATATTAACAGGGTGTCGACTCAATTTTGAAAACAAAATTCCCTGACTTTCCCTGACCTTCCAGTCGTTTTCCAGAAAAAATCCAGATAATTGAATTGGTTAAATTGAAGTAGGCTTTGTACAAGAAGATACATATCCAAAGATTTGCACGATGTATAGTTTATGTTATAGGTCGAACGTACAAACTGTGGAAAAGTTCAACTTTACTGAAATATACCTGTTAGATAACATTCTACAGCGCTTATTCTAGTTGATATGATAAAACTGAGCAATTGAGTATCTATTACTTTCCAAATTTGAAAATTCGTATGAACAAAGATGTACTCAGCTACTGAACTACCTCAGATATAATTTCACAAATTTCAGGCATAAGCGACAATTTTGGACTCCTTCCTGCCTAAACATTATTATATTTTTTTTTTATAATACGCAACACTATTACGATCATCCACCATGCTTTTTAGTGGAAGTTATGCTGAAATTTGGCCATTTTTTCCCAGTTAAAAAGCTAGCCATTGCCAAAGAACTTTCTTGGAGAATTGCTTCAAAGAGTTCCACATCGATGTCTAACAAATTCCTATCGAAATTCTTAAACATATCTTTCCAGATATTTCTCCGTGAACTCTTTTAGGATTTCCTCTAGAAGCTCCTCATCTCCATGATTCTTTACAAATTGTTAGAGAATTTCTTTCAGTCTTGAGTCTCTCCAAGAATAGCATTTGGAATTCGTAGAATTCAGGATTTTTCAGGAATCACATATATTTTTTTCAATAATTGTTAACGATGTTTCGTTACAGGTAATTTGTTTTAGTTATTTTTTTTAGGATTCCGATATGAATTACGTAGGTTTTCTCCTTAACTGAATGCCTTAAAGGATTAAATAATGCGTTTCATAGAACATTTCTGAAATTTCTGCTTTTCAATGATGTTTTGGATTCCCTGATGAAAATCAAGGATTTTCGAGAGGTATCCTCAGAATTTCTGGAGAATTTCCTGAGTATTGGGAAAAAACTCGGCATATCTTTAAGAAAGCTCCTGAAAAAAATCAGGAAATATCCTGTCCATACCCTTATATATGAAACATAGGCATTTTTGGACCAAAATTTTCATTTATTTTTTCATGCTTCAACCGAAAAAATGTACCATCATCAGGAGCAAAATCAAGAGAACCAAACAGCGTTCAGAGCTGAAAAAATTATCGATTGAGCGCCACCAGCGAGTAACCAAAATCTTTTTTTTTTTCAATAAATGATTGTTTGATTCACCAGATTTGTGCTCTTGAAATTTTGAGATACGGCTTTTATTCATCTTCACTTAAAAACTAGAAACCTTATTGGTTTTTCTCTATAAATAATTTCACCAGTTTCACTTGGATAGCAAACTTGTAAAGATTGACATGATTGGATGAAGTTAATTCCCTTTTTTATGATTTTGAGCAAAATGCGCGAAACTAGGCAATGAGTTGGTCTAGGAAACTTTAGAACAAAATATGTTTAAAACAATCCACGCCAATTTGGAAGTAGTTGTTCGTAGAGAACTGTTAAAAAGCAAATAATTTTGAGTATAATACCTTGGACAGATAACCTGATACGGTATATGTATATTAGGGTGCCAATGGAATGTATGGGAAAAATTTTGCCATCGAATTTCAAAAAAAGGTAGTGCTCAAAAGTTTTGTCTCCTCGAAAAAAGTCCCCATGCAAAATTTGAGCTCAATTGGACTTCATTAAGTGGACCCCCAAAGCGGTCAAAGTTTGGCTTTTTTGACCCATGAAAAATCTCCAAAGGGGGGGGTACATGAAATTTCCGAAATCGAAATTTTTTTTTGATGCCAGATGTCTTAGAAATGCATGAAACGTCGAGATCTGGTGTTATTTGGAAAATTTTTTTTTTTGAAAAAATCGACCTTTTAATTTTTTAGTTGGGGGAGTGAATTGAATTTGAAATGAACGATTTGAATTCAATTGCTTAGAAATTCAAGGCAATAGTATTGAAACATATCCTATATCATTGTTGGCCACTGAAAGCATATTATATGTGATATTTCATTAGGGTGGTTCATTTACTTTCCATTAGGGTGGTCCTTTTTGTTAAAAAATAAAAAAAATAAAAAATAGAATTTTAATTGAATATTGAAGACAATAGTATTGGAACATCTCTCACATTATCGTAAGCCATTTTCTACATTTAATATGTGGTATTTTATTAGGGTGGTTCACTTATTTTCCATTAGGGTGGGCCTTTCTATCGAAAAATCATAATTTGAATGGGATATTAAAAACAATAGTATTTTATCACCTCTTTCATCATCGTAGGGCATTTCCTTCATTACATTCGTGATATTTTATTAGGGTGGCTCACTTATATTCCATTACGGTGGTCCTTTAAAAAAAAAATTGAGAATTTGAATGGAATAGAAAATATAAGAGTAATTAAACAACTCCTATGTCATCGTAGGCCACTGTAAACATATAATATGTGATATTTCATTGGGGCTATTGTCCTCAGTTTTGCATAAGGGTGATCATTTAATTTGTTAATAAAAAAAAATATTCTCAACAGATCTAAAAAATCAACTTTGTTTGTATAGTTTTGAATCATGATTCTTCATTGGCATGCAACTCTTCGTTAAGATATTTTCATTAAGGTTTTCTTTTGAATAGTTCAAATAAAACGTTCCAATAACAATAATCAGTGAATTCAGTGAAGCACAACTCTAACTGCCATATTCAAAATACAGATAAAAAAGGAATGAAACAATTTTTGAGTATTCAAATTAAGGGCAACAAAAGTGTTTAATTTATATTTTCAAAAGAGATTCTCAGCCTTGGGCTCCTTCATTCCCGAACCAAAAGTACGTTGCCTTCTGTTTGCTATAGTACACGCGATTCGGTTGTGACAACGTAGACAATTCTAGTTTTAACAAACAGTTCTCGTTTATTCTTCAAAGATGAAACAAAGTTCCTTATAGAAATTTCGTCGGAATTTCATATGGATTTTTTCGTTGGAGTTTTCAACGGAATTTTCTTTGGATTTTCTTTTGGAATTTTAATCGGAATTTCCTTCGAAATTCCTTTTAAAGTTTTTTATTGGACTTTTCTACGAAATTTTCTTTGAAATTTTCTACGGAATTTTCATCAAAATTGGAAATTTATCCTGAATTTGCTTCGGAATATCCTGTGGAATTTTCGTCGGTATCATTAGAAGTGCCCTGTTCAATTTTCTGTGGTATTTCCTTCGAAATTTCCTATGTAGTGTCCTTTGGAATTTCATTCTGAACTTTTCATTGGAATTTTCTTCGGAGTTTTTTTTTTGAGTTTCCTTTGAAATTTGCTTTGGAATTTTCTTTGGAGTTTCCTTCCGAATTTCTACTAGAGTTTGTTTCGGAATTTCCTGTGTAATTATTTTTGGAGCTTCCTTCAGAATTGTATTCGAAATATTATTTGGAATTTCTTTTGAAGCATTGGAATTTACTTTGAAATTTTCTTTGGAGCTTTCTTCGGAATTTCATTTGGGATTTCTTTTGGACCTTCGAAATTTAGTGCGGAATATTCTTAGAAATTTCCTTTACAATTTTCTTTGGAATTTCTACAGAGTTTTCTTGAGAATTTCCTTACAAATTTGCTTTGGATATTCCATAGAAAATTGCTTAGTTATTTTCATCGAAATTTACTTTGCCATTTGCTTCGGAATTTCTTCTGGAGTTACCTTCGGAATTCCTTTTGGAGCTTCATGCTAAATTTGATTCGGAATTTCATTTGGAATTTCTTTTGAAGCTTTGAAATTATTTCGGAATTTTCTTCAGAAGTACCTCTACAATTTTCGTTTCCTCGGTTTCCTTCGGAATTTTCTCTGGAATTTTCTCTTGAATTTCCTTCGGAATTTTCTCTGGAATTTCCTTCGGAATATCCTCTGGAATTTCCTTCTGAATTTCCTCTGGAATTTCCTTCGGAACTTCCTCTGGAATTTCATTCGGAATTTCCTTTGGAATTTCCTTCCGTATTTCCCCTAGAATTTTCTTCGAAATTATCTCTGAAATTTCCTTTGGAATTTCCTCTGGAATTTCTTTCGGGATTTTCTCTGGAATTTCCTTCCAAATTTTCTCTGGAATTTCCTTCAGAATTTTCTCTAGAATTTCCTCTGGAATTTCCTTCGGAATTTCCTTTAGAATTTCCTGCGAAATTTCCTCTGTGTTGCATTCCGAATGAAAATCACGCAAAACTTTTCAAAAGGACCTTTCTAACAATGAGAGGCTTTCTAGAAAACTCTTTTGTTGTTAACTAAGTTACCTTTACATTTTTCGTCGAACATTACGCAAATATTATGTAGTAGTCCACACCATAATCTTTCGGTCTGTAGATATTAAGGTTGAAATTTTTACAATGACACCATAATTAAGGAAAGTGAACGAGACTTTTGCGAGAAATCATAGTTTCAAACTATTCGAAAAATGAGGCACCCTAATGGAAAATGAGAGAAACTCCCTAATGAAATATGTTAACAGTGTCCAAATGGAACTAGAGGCGCATGAATTCAGAGGAATTTAAAGCCTCTCAAAACAAAAATGAAGACAATGGCCTACGATTATAAAAGAGGTGTAAAAATACTATTGTGCTAAAAAAAGGATCAAATTCAAAATTTCTTGATTTTTTTTTAATTTTCGGCAAACACCAATGGAAAAAAGTGAGCCACCCCAATAAAATATCACGAAAGTAATGAAGGAAATGCCCTACGATGATGAAAGAGGTGATAAAATAGTATTGTTTTTAATATCCCATACAAATTATGATTTTTCGACAGAAAGCCTAAGGGAAAATAAGTGAACCACTCTAATAAAATACCACAATTTAAATGTAGAAAATGGCTTACGATAATGTGAGAGATGTTCCAATACTATTGTCTTCAATATTCAATTAAAATTCTATTTCTTATTTTTTTTATTTTTTAACAAAAAGGACCACCCTAATGGAAAGTAAATGAACCACCCTAATGAAATATCACATATAATATGTTTTCAGTGGCCAACAATGATATAATACTATTGCCTTGAATTTCTAAGCAATTGAATTCAAATCGTTCATTTCAAATTCAATTCACTCCCCCAACTCAAAAAATTACTAAGTCCCAAAAGGTCGATTTTTTCAAAAAAAAAATTTTCCAAATAACACCTAAAAACTTTTGTCTATAAGCGTCTTTGCATAGGTTTTTACTATCAAACAAATAAGCCTTATTAAAACGAATTCGACTGATAATTATTTTACTTTAAGAGATAGAGAGGAACAATGTTCAGCAAAAACACACGATTTAAGATGTATAACAACTTTGTCAAATACATGAAAAATGTTAAAAATTTAAGTAAAAAGTTATAAACGAAATTAATTTTAAACGATTTTTTTCATACAAATTTGTGTACTTTAAGTTAAAAAATTCGTACCTCTTTTACAAGATTTTTAACATTTTTTATGTCTTCTACAATGTTGTTAAACATCTTAAAACGCGTGTTTTTGCTGAACATTGCACCTCTTTATCTCTTAAAGTAAAAGAATTATCAGTCGAATTCGTATTAATAAGGCTTATTTGTTTGATAGTAAAAACCCATGCAAAGACGCTTATAGACAAAAGTTTTTGTCAACTGCCGAAAGGGGAGATATGTAGGTGAATTCCGACGAACAATTTCTTCGAAGAGAAGAAAATTTCTTCTATTACGCACCAGCAAGAAAATTTTCTTTTCTTCGAAGAAAATACGCGCCGGAATTCGCCTAATGGTACTTTCATGATTTGTAAGAGTTGTCTGCGCCATTTTGCGCCGAAGCCAGTTATAGAGGCCAAAGCTACCCCTTAAAAAAAGAGTAATTCATGAATAACTTTGTTGCTTCAAAATATAGGGTGATGATATGTTCAGCAAAAACACGGGTTTTTCTATGACAAACAACTTTGTAGAAAACACAAAAAATGTTAAAAATCTTGGAAAAAAGTTATGATAAAAAATATGATTTTTAGGGGTCATTCACATACAACGGCATATATCTCAAGAAGTATAAGAGATAGAAAAATTGTGTCTTCGACAAAGTTGTTCCAAATTGCCAATTCTACACCTTTGCCGAAGGCACCATATGTCTAAATGTTTTGAAAAAATAGTTTTTCTATCTCACTGCTAGGTGGGTTGATCACAAAACTTTTTTCGTCAAAAGTTGCGCTTTAATATACCAAGAAACTTCTCCGAACAAACTATATCGCTAAAATCAACGGTTAGGGCGCTATTCAAAAAGCGCATGAAAACGAGAAAATAAAACACAGTGCTATGAGAGAAGGGGGGTTTCAAAACTGTCAAAATTGTCTTACGTGATTAATGGACAGCCCCAAAGGAAACGTTGAGAAATAAAGTAAAAACGGTTCTGAAGAGATGGCATTTACACCTAAGTCGAGGCAAAAGTAGGCGTGGAGCGCAGTAAGGCTGATCAGGTGCAATACGATTTGATGTTTTGTGCAAAGCAAAGCAAAAATACGAAACAGCAGCGATTTGCAATTCCAAAACATTAGGCCTTTCTCAACATTGGCGTTTGATGGATCGCCAATTGGCTGCTTCCAAAACTACGCACATATCACCTTCAAAGTCAAAGCATAAGTAGCTACTCCAATGCAGTGATTTCAATTTCGTTTCGACTGACGACATACACGGTCCACATAGACAGCTGTCGGCTTTTCACCAACAACGATTTTTCGCGTGCGGCCAAAGTTTACAGCCGCGAGAAATTTCGCCGCCTTTTTTCTCTGGTGTACCTACGGCGCTCTGCTGTTTTGATTGTTTATTTTGCTCGCTTGTATGATTTATTTACACTGATCCTCCTCGAATCCCGAAGTGGGGAAAGCAGCAGTGGCGCGCAAAAGCACTCCTCTCGTGCCACGTGCCGTTGGGAATGCCCTCCATCGCACATCGCTCTGTTTAGGTAGTTGCGCGTCGGCCCAATTTCAAAACAGAAATTTGCTCTATGTACCTACTCTACTTATACACAAAACAGAGCAAAGGCGAACGTTCTCGTATCTTCTGGTTCCCGTTTTTTTGGTGGCAACGTGAATGTGTTCTACAAATCAACATTCAAACCACTTTACACTTCCTGAGACGGCCTTGATGACGACGTGAAGCAAAGCCGAATGAGAAGGCAGTGACCGAGAAAGGCGCAGTAGTGAATGTTCCAATACGATTAAAGAGCCAGATGAAATCCAAAATCTTAATGAAAAATTGAGTCAATAAAAAAAAGTACTATGACAAAGTTTATCAACCTCTAACGCTCATCTAATTTATAGGACTACTGCCCCCAGTAACATATTGTTGACATAAAAGTTGAACCACAGACAAACAGACGTAACGGGTAGATCAATAGTTTTTTTTCTAAAATAAAAATTCAACATTTGTTAATTTAATGTATACACACTTAAAAAATATGTGTTGAAAGCATTTGAAAATATTTGAAATTTGTTGATTATTCATGGAGTTATAGCCAAAAAGAGATGTTTTTTTTAGTACACTAAAGTTTTTTTCACACGTTTTTTTTTTTTGCACGTTTTATTTTTACACGGCTTTTTCATACGCCTTCCGGAATTCACACGGTACTTTTTTTGCACGGAATTAGGAATTAACACGTTTTTTTTTTACTTATTTACACGGATTTCGGAATTAACACGGATTTTTTCTTATTTACACGGATTTCAGAATTAACACGGTACTTTTCCCACGGATTCCAGAATTAACACGATTTATTTTTACACAGATTCCGGAATTAGCACAGTTTTTTTGCGCGGATTTTTTTTTGCACGGCACGGGGAACCATGTAAAAAACCTTAGTGTAAAATGAGGGAAAATGTGGAGAAAACTGCTTTCAGACTAGTTTTGATTTTAGACAAATTCGATGTCCTACAAACTTAAAAATTGAATTTTAAAAAGAATGATTCCAAAAACTTCAAAAGAGGGATATGAAAGTCTGGAAGAACGATATTTAAATCGTGGTCAAAAAGAAAAGTCGTCAGTATTACATGTGTTCCTCTGTGATTGAAATCTTCGAAAACACCCACGCAGTGTTTCACAGTATTGCCACCGCAAGTCACTGACTGACCCGACCATCGTGTGCGAGTGTTTCCTGTGCACTCACGCGATGATCTGGGTCAATTTAATTCAGATCACTGTGTGATTATTCGTTCGTTGAACACATCTAAACACACTCGTTACATGAGAGACCTACGTCAAGCTAGTGATCGCCCATAGTGATGCCCTTATGTCTCTTTCCCCGCAGTGTCAGGTCAGGGGAGTCATCAACCGTGGTAGGCTAACCGCTACCTAATCTGTACTTCATCCGAGCTACTGACGCGTGTTAGCACAGTCTGGTTTCCTATAAGACGCTGCCACCCACATTCACCACACCGCAATATCTCAGAGTTTTTTAATAGGATGAAGCTGTTTTTTTTTGTTTGTAAATATGGATATAAAAAACTATGATTAATCGGCTTCCAAATACTAATTTTAATCAATTGCATATTCGTACGCCTATCAAAATTCAAACATACAACATTCAAACTAAATTTTAAAACGTTAGCTGTATGTATATATGGATACATTTGAACTTTCTAAAAACCGATATGTTTGAAACTTCTGCAAATTCAAGAAAAATACCTTTTTTTAAATGTTTTTTTGCGATACAAACCAGTAACGTCAATATTTTTCAAATATAATTTTCTTAGGAATGATAACTGCTAATACTGGAGTTTCGATGTTTCGAAAACTACGTTTTAAAATAGCTAAGAGTGAATATCGCCATATTACACGTAGAATCTTGGTTGGTATAAAATTTATAATTGATATAATTGAAAACCAAAAAAATAGTTCATTTCTCTCAGATGGGATCTTGAAAGGGCATATATAAATCATCGTTTATGTTCCTATTGAAGCAAAGCATAACTATGAACAAAAATTTGGTTTACATTGATTCTGAATATAAGGACAAAAACTGCTAAGGATTCCCGTACACTAAATATATTTTAACCCAAAATCTCCAGAGATCACGAATACAATTTTACAATGAATCCGTTAACAAAAACGATCGTTACTATTTAACTTATTGTATTTAAAACAAAAACATATTGGAAAAGTAGGATTTTTCACAATTTTTTCTAAGATGCATATATGTTCGCTTATAAATTGTTCAACTTTAAAAGTACTCTACTAAATCTGAACAACGTTATGAAGCACTTGAGCAATCATATAAAGCATTGAAATTTAGTTTAAAATGTTGTATGTTTGAATTTGTATAGAAGTTCGTACGAATATGGGATTGGGTCAGTTTTAAACACAAATTCAATACTTTTAGAGCATTCCAAATATGACAGTAAATAGAAACAGTTTATGATTGTCGAATTTGACGATTGATATTCATTATTGATAAAGTGTTTTGAATTCAATATTATCGTTTGATAGCTTATTACCAACTTGATGTGAAAACAGTGAATCGGTGACTACAGCTGAGAAATTGCGGTGGGCATAAAATTGGTGGCAGCGCCTAATAGGAGACCTGACTGTCACTGTACGCGTAAAACTCAATTGTGACTGAAATGCAAATTGTTTCGTTGTTGAGTGCGTGCGGGGAGCTATCGCGGAATGTTTATTGTGGGAATCGAATCTGACACCAATTGCAATCTGTCGGATGGATGGGTCGGCGGATAGGTTCAAGGCCGCCTCATATGCTTGCTTTTGTTGTGCCGGCTAGTAAACACTCTTGTCAACAGAACATGGAAACTTGTTGACGACAGGAAGGTATTTTTAACAACGGAATTTTTTCAACTGACAGGCAATTTGCATACCAGAACAAATTCGATACCATCCAATTGATCCTATTTTTAGACAATCGACATTTTATTGTTATGAATGTCATATAGACTGAATAGTAAGTCAGCAAGACATCACTTTTAGTGTTTGTAGTAGTAATCCATAATCAATACTTGAACATCCAGAAGCAAGCTTTCGTCGGGATGACACGGCATTATTAATTAAATTACTCACGACATGCTAGAGCTAGAGGACAAAAGAAACAAAAATAAATCGCGATAATCAACTCATGGTTTGTGTATTTTTTCACATCACTTTACACTGAAAGAAGAGTTTCTA
Source organism: Aedes aegypti (assembly GCF_002204515.2). NCBI lineage: Eukaryota > Metazoa > Arthropoda > Insecta > Diptera > Culicidae > Aedes > Aedes aegypti. The sequence goes on along the minus strand of NC_035109.1, from coordinate 38,088,083 downwards.
CGATTTACTTATAGGATGTCGACAGTGATGATTGATAATAGACTGATGCAAAGTAAATTGCGTTATTGTTTTCGGTAAAAAAAAACACAATTTTGGTGCCATGAAATAGCATTGAAAACGCTTTAATAACACTGAAAATTAGATTCTTCTTGGAAATTGTTTGTTGAGACTGTTTTCATACCAGCAATTTGATTACGAGGTATAACAAAAATATCCAACTTAGGGATTTCCAGATATGAAGAACGTTACTGAAAAAATCATCATGGGTCTTTTTTACTAGGTATCGGGGAAAATATATTATCGATTCTGTTTAAAATGCAAACCTTTTTTTAATATTTCTCGATCACTTTTTCAAAACGACGAAAGTAACTTTCACACGGTTTGGAGAAAAAAAATTAGACGAATTAAAACCTTACTTCTAAACATTTTAAAAATAAATCTAAATTTTACCATTATTTTTAACTGTATCCTCAAAACTTTGAGCAGTATATGATTTTCTTTGTTCAATTACTTACGACGTTTTTGTAACAGTGTAACGGTGACTCAAGTAGTGTTTTGTTTTAAGTCATGTTTTTTTTCTTTATTAGTTCATATTTGTGGATTAACATTAAAACTGTGCAAAATGAGACTTTAATGAACTGTTATTGCTCGAAAAAATCTCAATCGCACCGTCGTTGTGGTTGTTGTTACTTATGTATAATTACATTACTAAGGCTTAAATTATGGTGTATATCCCGTATGCTTATGCAAACTATGCGATGAGTTATTATGGAAATCTGGTTATCATGAAGTGCGCCTACTTGAACTATATTCTCATCTGTGTAATTGTACAAATCAATTGTTGGATGGAGAAATGGAAGTTTGTATATAGCTTTAATGCATCTATTTCAGGGTGGCCACCAAATATTCATTTTGAAATTCCCGCTTTTTTCCCGGTTTTCCCGGTACAAATTTCAATATTTTCCCGTTTTTTTATTGATGGGCCCAAACGTAAACAGGTGCCCCTTTGGTCGGTTTTTGAGGTGAATATACTGAAAAAAATCGACTTCAAGCTTTTCAATGGCGTTTCAAGGAAATTTTTACAACCACTCGGAAAATAATATTATTCGTAGAAGATTGGCTTGTTTTGGCTTTACACAATTAGTATAGACTGAAAAATTACTGAAAAGCTTAAAAGTCTATTTCCAAAACTAAGTTTCTTTCATTTATACCCTCATTTAGCTAGCCCACTGTAGACCGTGGAGTCCGACTGTATCTACGCCAATACATGCGGGAGTGTATGGATTGGGGGAAAGGCATGGCAGAGAGGTTTGCTTTTGTGGTTAACAGATTGCCTATGTATCAGGCGTAAGGAAAGGCGTGTTATATAATGATGGACGAATGGAAGCGTTAGGGAAACGGTTTCAATTGTGTTATTCTATTCTTGGCACTTTCAATTCACTTTGACAGGGATTTGTTTTGAAAGCTATCAAGCTCATGTTTACCAACAACTAGTTTCACGGCAAACTTTGTATTTTTCAGTAGGCCGTACACCAGGCGTTAAAAAAACTCTAAATTTGTGTCAAATTTATATTATTCGTTTTCTCAACTTTTTCGGAGGAGTTTGAGAAATATTGTTCTGCACAAACACGTCGGAGCCCTTGATGAAATCAAAAGTGAAGGAATTGTTCAAATCTATCGTCTTGTTCTCAATCCAACTCGTGACATAAAAATACCATTCCATTTTTATGTATATAGATATGCCCATTTTGTGCATCTTACTACAATATTTAAAAGTATTTCAACTCATAATCTTTTTTTTATCTTTATAGAAATGAAGAGTTTACTAAAGCAAATAAGTTAAAGGTAAGAATGAAATAAAGCAAACAAAGCTAACGGTGTTGAACCATGTATCTCACCTTTCTTATAAAACATTTGGTCAATTAGATAACGAATGACACATTAGAATGTTTTTCAAGAACAAGTTTTCAAGAACATTTGGATTTATCGATTTATTCAAAGCAACCAAACAACATTTTGAGTGCTAAAACTGTCTGCAAGAAGTTTTGAAACTCTGATTCAAAACTTCGAGTCAGATAACTTAGAGAAAAATCAAGTCAATAGTAAGAGGAAAAAAATCTAAAATATTATAAAATATAAAATATTTCGAAACATTGCTAACCAATGAGTGAAGTGAAACAGTTCTAAGAAGTGTAGCAAAGTAGATTATTTCTGTAGTATTATTGTGTAGCAAAGTAGATTATTTCTACAAGAAATTGAATCATTATTGTTTAAAAGTTATTTGTGCATAGTTAAACATGCACTATCATCAACCGTAACAACTTTCTACGACTAATTTTGGTGATTTTGTAGATTTAGAGCTTAAAGATCTTCATTCGAAATTATTTTCCCGGTGATCATCTTAAATTCCCGGTTTTTCCCGTCTTTTTCCCGATGGATTCAAATTCCCGTCTTTTTCCCGCTTTTCCCGTTTTTCCCGGTTCGGTGGCCACCCTGCTATTTTGTTGCACTTGTAGTCCTTCCAGTTGATTCCTGCCTACTGAGCCCCATACAGAGGCAGCATATTGATAGCGACTGCTTATGAAAGCATGGTAAAATATTCAACAATACATATTTAGGTAAGAAATAAGCAAGTTTCCTAATAAAACCACATAGTGGAGCACAGCTTTGAATCAAATGTCTAATGTGTATCTTCCAAGACAAATAAGAATCGAGGTAGATTCCCAGATATTTGAATCTTTCAGCTTGTTCAATTTTAATATTTTGGAATACTAATCTAGAAACGTACGAAGTACCGTTCGACGTCCCCTAAATATCATACATTTGATTTTGCTTGCATTAAGTGACAGCAGATTGTTTTTCAGGAACGCATGAATAGTTTGTAGGTCCTCCTCCATCTGGTCGATGATTTCTTGTGGATAATTGCCGGCGTATGAAAGGACAGTATCATCAGCGAAGAATCGAGGAATTACGTGAAGTTTAAGCTGACTTAGGTCGTTGATGTAAATAAGGAATAAAAGGGGCCCAAGGTTACTACCCTGTGGTACCTCGATTTCAATTTTACGATCATCGCTTCGATGACTGTTTATCAACACTGTCTGTTTCCATCCGTTCAAATAGCTTCGAAAGAATTCATTGGGGAGTCCTCGAACACCATACGCATCCAGTTTTCTCAGAAGAAACTCATGATCAATTGTATCGAAGGCTTTCGATAGATCCAAAAACAAACAGCCAGCAATTTTCTTTTGTCGAACAATTGTGTCCGATAGTTCCTCGACTAATTCAAGCGCAGCAGTTTGAGTTGAAGGTCCCTTCCGAAATCCATTGTTTAGCGCCGAAAGTATGGAAATTGGACGATAATTGTTGAGTTCTTTCCGAGTTTAAACACTGGAAAAACTACAGCTTCTTTAGGCAGTCCGGATAAACTCCACTACTCACAGAGTCATTGAAGGCGTTGCATAATATAACGGACAGTGCAACTCGGTGATCGTTAATGTTGGATATCGGCAGACCATCATAGCCAGAGGCCTTCGCACTGTTCAGATTAGAAATGACAATGGCTACTTCTTCCGGTACAGTAGGTCTTACGAACAAACAGGACGATTCTTCTCTAATAGTACGATGCTGGTTAATATTACCTGAAGAGGATATGTTTTCAGCTAGTTTGTAGCCAATAGAGCTGAAGTGTTCATTGAAGAGGTTAGGTAGTTCAGTTGGATCAGAAACTTCGACATCATTATGGACGTTGATAGCAGCAACTTCCTCCTTCATCTTTGAACCTAGGAATTAATTTATCCTTCCAGAAAAGTGTTTGATTTCCAGTATTCATAAATCGCTCATAGTACTCCTTCTTGGCTTTTCTTTTCGCTGCAGTAAATATTTCTGTTAATGTGTTTTTGGGGCATAAATCTGAGTAATTTCATCGAATTGTCCAGATTGGCCACCTTCCGGGACTCCAGTAATCGGTTTTACATGGACCATACTGGACCGAAATTTTCAGGGAATGTGCGCCGGTAATTGGTCCCTTATTACAAAAAAAAATATGCCAAAATATCCATCAAAATATCCAATCAATCAAGATGATGTATTAGAAGAAAAGAAAGCTATCATGGATAGTATATTGTTTGCATAGAATAACACATTTTTTAAATATGCATGCTTTTGTGAAAATAGAGATGTTTGAAAATCGTTGAAAAGTTGACGTTTCGCCTTAAATTTGAGCCTAATTAGTAATTATTTTGAATATGGCAAAATAGTTATGATTCAAACATGCATGATCGAATTTAATCGTAAACTAACTGTGGACTGTCGTGAATACCAGGTCCCAACGCATCACCTTTTCATCGATTTCAAGGCGGCATACGACAGTATCGACCGCGTAGAGCTATGGAAAATCATGGACGAGAACAGCTTTCCCGGGAAGCTCACGAGACTGATAAGAGCGACGATGGAAGGTGTGCAAAATTGTGTGAAGGTTTCAGGCGAACACTCCAGTTCGTTTGGATCCCACCGGGGACTACGACAAGGTGATGGACTTTCGTGCCTGTTGTTCAATATTGCGCTAGAAGGTGTTATGCGAAGAGCCGGGCTTAACAGCCGGGGTATGATTTTTACGAGATCCAGTCAATTTGTTTGCTTCGCGGATGATATGGACATCGTCGGCCGAACATTTGAAAAGGTGGCAGACATGTACACCCGCCTGAAACGTGAGGCAGCAAAAGTTGGACTGGTGGTGAATGCGGCCAAGACAAAGTACATGCTAGCTGGTGGGGCCGAGCGCGACAGGGCTCACCTTGGTAGCAGTGTTACGTTAGACGGGGATACGTTCGAGGTGGTCGACGAGTTCATCTACCTTGGATCTTTGATGACGGCTGACAATAACGTTAGCCGTGAAATACGAAGGCGCATCATCAGTGGAAGTCGGGCCTACTATGGCCTCCAGAAGAAGCTACGGTCAAAAAAGATTCACGCCCACACCAAATGTACCATGTACAAAACGCTCATAAGGCCGGTAGTCCTCTACGGGCATGAAACGTGGACGATGCTCGAGGAGGACCTGCAAGCACTTGGAGTCTTCGAACGTCGGGTGCTTAGGACGATCTTCGGCGGTGTGCAGGAGAACGGTGTGTGGCGGCGAAGGGTGAACCACGAGCTCGCCCAACTCTACGGCGAACCCAGTATCCAGAAGGTGGCCAAAGCTGGAAGGATACGATGGGCAGGGCATGTTGCAAGAATGCCGGACAGCAACCCTGCAAAGATGGTATTCGCTTCGGATCCGGTTGGTACAAGAAGGCGTGGAGCGCAGCGAGCTAGGTGGGCGGATCAAGTGCGTATCGATTTGGCGAGCGTGGGGCAGAACCGAGGATGGAGAGATGCGGCCACGAACCGAGTATTGTGGCGTGAAATTGTTGATTCAGTGTTATCTGTGTAGATGTTAACTAAATAAATGAAATGAACTGTGGACAAACTACAGTTTTCGTCAAGCACCTCCTGTCCCGACAGCTTGATTTGTTATATAATATCTTAGTAATTCTTGCACCAGTGTCTCAAAATTCATTATGTTTATGGATTCCGTCAATAATTGTATCAAACATACGATATAAATAAGAAGAATGAACATTCAGAACAGCATCGTAAAATGTGGTATATTTCGTTATACATGAAAGAGGTTCATACATGGACAAGTTGCAAACTAAGTAAAACTCGTAAATGTTGCAAATGCATTAAATTGTCAATAACAAACTATTCCTGCAGTAAAAACATTCGATGGTGTACACATTTACAAAAATCGAGCCATAGCCATAGCCAGTGTCTGGTGTTGGAAGCCACCTTGATTGACCATTTTGGTACTAGAATACATCTCTAAAATGTAATGTCAAAATTCATTTTTATATGTATAAATTCATTTTTGTAAACTATAAAAAATATAATATGTATAAGTATCTAGATGAAAAATACGCATATCTGTCAAAGGATACAAACTCTACTGGAATTAAATGGTATATTACTAAATTCGGTTTTTCATCTACTTATAGGTATTCCACTAAACAGCTCGAAGATTTACTATAATGTTTATGGATAACAGGATCACATAAAACCAATGATTTTTCATTTATTAATTTGGTGGCTTGAGTGTCCGGTACTGAGGGATCTCCCCCTAAAGCAAAATTTTACTTTTCAATAAACCCGTTCTCTTCAATATCGAAATCATGGTACCCGAAAAAAATAACACAATTTTGTCTGGGTCCCCTAACACGAAATTTCCATCGAGCAGTTTCGAGGTGTCATTAGCCTCCACCCAGTTCCATGACGCCTCTCGTCATCAGTCAAACCAGGCACGTTAGAATTGTCCTCGTTGGGATTCAATTGGGTGACATTGAAAGCGAGTGCAATTTTTAAGCCGATACACGACCAAGCGAAAATCGACGATAACAACCTAACAACAATCACCGACGACAGACGGCGTTCTTTAAATTTTGATCGCTTTCAAAAGCTGTACTCGTCGTCTCCGTTGTGTCCCGATCAGGAATGCATAACACAATTATATCAGCAACTGTAATTTATATTAACGCTTGATACATTTTGATGTTTTTCTTTTGAGTTGTCTGAAAACGTCATATCAAACTCTTTTACGCATTCGGACCTTCTGAGCAGAAACTCGATTAAGAGAATCATAAGCATAAGTTTGAATTAAAAGGCACAATTCCGCCATAACTGCTCATCTTTTGACAGATACGCGTAGTCTTCTTCAGTGTCAGTTGCCACTGAGTGGATGCGAGTAACTGACACTAAAGAAGACTACAAGCGATAGACGAAATAGGCGTATTTGTCAAAAGAAAATTAGGGGGAAATAAAAAATAAAACATTATTACCAACCAATATGTTGTTAGATATTTTGTATTCAGTTTATAAACAAATGTGTGATAACTTTTCAGCGAAATTTAATTGATTATATCTCATTTTGTAATAATTAGATACAAAGTATGACAATTGATATCAGTGGAACAAAATTTTGTTATTTTTTTTTTTTTTGTTATTTTAACATCTTATCAGTTATTTCATGACAAGTTCTGTTATAAGAAGCCTTGAAATAAATATCTCAGACTGTTATAATTTTGTTAAACACTAATGATCGGGTATAGCTATAGCAGCCACCCCGGGTTGGTACCGGCACTCGGCATTCCGTCTTCGTTCGATCGCGTGTAGTATGATGCACAAGGCGTAATATGGAGCATCGAAAGCTGACGGTATCTATCTACACAAGTCGAAAGTGACGCATGAAATCGTGTCACCAAAGAGCTTCGATCGGTGCCTAGTCTGAATGAGCCGGTGCCGACCGAGACAGTTCAACGGTAAACATTGTATTTGAAGCGCGGGTGAAATGTGGAGGTTGCTCTAGAAAAAAATGTTGTTTGAGCTTAGTTTTCGATTTAATGGCGTTCCATTTAGCGACTGTGGATCAGAGCTAGTTGCGACAGATTGTCTTGAAAATAGGAACTTTGAAAATCTGTTGCTTGGAAAAACAGAACTTAAAAAGACCAAAACAGGGACTAAGTTGAAATAAACCTAACAAGAACCAGACAATACGAGTTTGATTCCCTCATCGATCGGATCTGAAAATACTAGAACAATATTACTAAAACTTTTTTTTACGAATCCCTTGTGTGGTAATTACTAGAGAGACTATCATTGGGTGCTCAACGATTTCCTGGTGCAAACAATGTAAACATTCTTCTAAGTATCCCTTGAAAAATCACTGGAGATTGTCTTGGCTAATTGAAGGAGCAATCACTAAAGCTATAGAAGTTTCTAGAGGAGTCCCTAGAAGTATTTTAGTATGAATTTCTATAGAAATAACAAAGAGGATTCCTGAAGTTTTCTATGAGGAAATGAAAAGAAAATTTCGGCAGAACCTGTGAAATAGTCGAATAACACAATTTTGTTCAAAATAGAAACTTAAATTGTCTTCCATTAAAAATAGACTTTTTGAAGACTTACATTAAAATAGTGACCAAATCATAAAAATTAGACCTGCCACCGGCTCTGATAATTAGATATGTAGCGAAGAATTGCTGAGGTTCCCTGACTATAATTACAATGTCCTATTATAATTTCGAACGGACAAGGCGTAAGCTTGTTAGGTTTTACAAAACGCTCAACAATGATGTATTTACAAAGGAAGCGAATGAGTGTAGCAAATATTAGTCAAGGTTTCATCATTTCGAAGCATTACAAGTTATTCCGATATATAAATAAAACGTATTCTATACCAAGCTACACATATCGTGAGCACACGTGCCGTTATCTAGTGGCGCTCGTTTACTCTATTTGAAACGGACATCCCCATTAATGGGGGGTGTTTTACGCAAATATACCACGGACCCACAACTCTAATCACTTCATAACATTGATATCAATAGTCTAGATCGCAATTTGCACATGCTGTTTGGTTGGCAGAGGCGCCTAAGCTTACAACAATGCGCAGGAAATCGATATTTCCTGTGTGTCTGGCTCTCTTCAGACGATTGTCAATACACCCACCAACGTCAACCCCATTCATGCCTGGCGACGATGACGGACGATGGTGATTGACGCGGGCACATTCTTTGTTTTCCATTACAGGAAAATAAAAAACGGTCTTCCGACAATCCGCCCCGTGCTACGTAGTATAGTAAACGGAACTACTGTTCTTACACGGGACATTGATGTTTGCACTATCCTTCTCCCAAATGTACTTGACGCTATTACTATACAACCGTTGTAATCGGTTTCTCAGTGGCCAAATTTCAAACACCACCTAAAAAAGCTCAACAGGTCGACGCTTATTGACTACTTTCCAAAATTGGCGCTGCTATGATGTCATCTTTGTGATGAATATGCTTCACTAGACTGATGCAAATTTTGAAATTTTTGCTCCCCTATGCTTAAACGATGTCAATTATGATGAAAATGATCCTCCCAAAATTTGAAGAGATTCGGAAGAAATTTGATTGTGCACACGCTGTTTAAAGTTTATATGGAGATTACTATGGAAAACGCCAATCTTTTGTGTTCAGCCCTCTATCTCTTCGTCATAACATTTTATGAAAAGGTGAACATACTCATCTCATGTGAAAACTTCCCAGCTACAACTTTGCTGAAGACCACATTTTGATGCGACGTAAGGATAATTTGCTATTCTTGATTCCAAAGTCTAAACCATACTTAGATGATCATTCAATTACTTTCAGAGCAACACTGTTTTTTTGCTATAGAACATAGTAGCCTGGATTACTTTGATCTATTCTTCCCGCCAGGAGCACCACTGTTGCCTGCCGAACAGTTGGTGAAGCATGCTACATGCAAACCAACTTTATAATTATGAATAACAATTTATCCAGACGTCCAATCAAAAAGTGGTCTTCGGCAAAGTTGTAGCTGGGAAGTTTTCACATGAGATGAGTGTGTTCACTTTTTCATAAAATGTTATGACGAAGAGATAGAGGGCTGAACACAAAAGATTGGCGTTTTCCATAGTAATCTCCATATAAACTTCAAATGGCGTGTGCACAGTCAAATTTCTTCCGAATCACTTCAAACTTTGGGAAGAAGCTATTTACCATAATTAAAATCGTTTAAGCATAGGGGAGCTAAAATTTCAAAATTTGCATCACTCTAATGCTTCACAGATCCGCAAATGGATGTCCAAAGGTGACGGTGTTATTCACGTAATACACTCAGGTGAACCTAATAATCTACCGGTTTTTGTGTAATACTTTGTGCAGCTTTCGATGTACTGATCATTTTGTAGTTTTCATTGCGTTGCAATATTCGTCCAATTAAAAAGAAGCATAAATCATACCTGTAAGTAAAAAGAGAAAAACATTGGTTAGTTAGATATCTACAGAGCTTATCAGTGTAAAAAGACGGATTTGTTGAGATAAGATGTATTCGAATCTGAGACATTCGAATATATGTTTCAACTGATATCGATTTTTGCTCTGAACTATTTTCCGTAGCGTTAATTCAATGATCAAGGTCGTCAAAGTCACATTCTGCATACATTGACCTATCACAAACAAAAACGAGTTTAAAGAATTGACACCATCAATTCATGGTAATCGGGCTTCCTGTCAATCTATATAAGCACTCACAAATCAAATCAACAGACCGCGATAGTGCGTTTGTTTCAATGATTTAGGTTAATTTTGTGTCTGCATCTGAGTTAATTTGTTATGAATTCAGCGAGATAAAAAATGTCATTATTATGGGGTTTCGTCACGTTAACGCAATGGCCCAAATCGAATACAAACTATTAGATTAGTCGATTCACGTGAACGAGTCTGAACACAGAGCTTGCCTATTTGAATCAAGCTATCCTAGTCCTTGTAAATATTGAAAGCGAAGCTTCAGAAAATCTTACAACTGCCAGTATACCGTGATGAATCAAAATCCGGACGGTACCAATATCCGGACACTCCAATAACATTCACTAATTTCCATATAAATTTGATTAAAAATGTGCTTTTAATTATTCACATCTGACTTGTGTAACATTGCTTGACACTTTACTATGATTTTTCATCTAGTAATCATTGGAAGAAAATTGAAAATAATAAAAACATAATTGTGACCCCAGTTTGACAACGTATTTTCATGGAGCAGTTTTTGTGGCTTTAGCTCGCCAGCAAAAGAAGAGAAACTTTGTGTGAACGAAAATTAATTGAAAAGTGAATTGTTTGTGGATTTGTGGTAATAAAAGAGTGTACAAACTAGTAAATGAACAATTCGAACATGTCGAAGCGGCAGAAAGTAGTGTATAAGGATGTTTTTCGAGCGAAAAATGAGTGTCCGGGTCAGTGAACCATGATTTTAAATCCGGACGCTACGCATTCGAGTTATATTTTGCGTGAGTAAATAACTATTTGAGAAGAAAAATGCGAATTAAACTTAAAGGAAAGCTAGGAAAAGCGTATGTTTAAATTAAAATTGGATAATTGCGGAAAAAATGCTTCAATGACAATTATTATTGCAGATCATCTGATGCTAACTACAGTCAAAGAGAGTAAGTAACCGAAATATTAAATTTTCTCACAGTTAATTTTTGAGAGCATTTATATGTGTTTCCATGTGATAAGGTTAATTAAATGTAGTCTAATGACCGCATTTGAATACATTTCTTGGAAATTTATTTGAATTTAGCTAGCTAGAGTATGAGTGTCCGGAATTTGATTCAAAAGTGTCCGGCTTTTCGATTCATATGTCCGGATTTAAAAACAAGACTTGTGTAGCAAATATAATCATTTTAGTATTTAATTCTTTATTTGAACAACAAAACTTGTCATTATCATGAAGAATAATGTCCAAACGATATGCGACATGGTGGTACATTCATAAAATCAAACAAAAATGGATTGAAATAGGTATCAGATCATTTGTCACTGCTTAAGCGTCCGGGTATTGATTCATCACGGTAGTATTGATTGATTGATTTTGACATGCCCAAAAACATGATGAGATACAGCCATCTAACGTGCACAAATCCGCCAAGCGTTGCTATATCAAATCATCGGCATATCGTATCGCGATTTGATTGTTTTGATTGATGGACGACGTATTTTCGTCTATCAAGTCTATGAAACAATTGGATTGGAGTTGAAGGACCACTACGTAAAACAATTTCAGAGAGGTTACCGATATTCTATTTAATTTTATAATTCCCAGCTTTTTCGATAAAAACGCAGACGTAGTTGGGGGGAAGGGTTGAAAGTCAGCTCTCCAAAACTGAACAAAAGGCAATGTGTTCTGATCAAATGTGCTTATTTCTACATGGATATGGTACATTTGGATGAATTGCTTAGATTTTATTTTGAATTGCTCATTTGTTCATTGCCCCTCCTCCCAACTACTCCATAAGTTGAGGCCTATGTCAATGGTAATTCCCTTATGTTAAAATACCTGCTCCATGAATAAGGTTTTATCAATTGGGTTGTTTTTAGTGGTAAACAATTCACAGTTTTTTGTAGCTCGATTGATAGAGCACATTTTTCTAAATATAACACGATTTTGTTGCGGCTCAATATATTAATTTGGATATTTTAAAAGATTGAAAAAGATTTCAATCCGTCGACTCAATGACATTTCAATTTACATAATGACAGCTCGTCCCGAAAGACAATTTTCCGAGAGGTGATTCAGAAGCGATTTCAAACGTGTTTTTATAAAATAGTTGCAGGCCACGAAAAATTGTTGTAAAAGTTCAATTGTTAACGTAGATTCAGAAATATGTAAGAAACTTAATAGGGGAAGGGGTGGTAAAATGAACACCTTAAGGAAATCATCTTGTTTCTGATGGAAAAACGAGAAATTTCTATAGTTCTATCGCACAACATCAAAAATAGGGATGTAATCTATAGCAGCGACATGGATTTAGACTAAAATAGCTGAATTTTCACATAATTTCATCGCTATCAAAAAGCGATGCAAATGTTCATTTTACCTGCACTATGTGGGTAAAATGAACAGCGGATGGTGGTAAAACGAACACCATGCAAAAAACGTGAGCAAAACCAATATTTCTGAAAATTTTCATTGCCCCACCGAAAATATATCCATTAATGATTGTAACCCCTTCAAAAAGAATTCTTAAGGTATCAGATTTGACATCATATCATAACGATATTCACCTCACCGAAAAACCTCAAGTCTTCCGAGCCAAAAGTTACGTCAGTTCTAATTTTCAAACGTGGTTTTCGAAAATCTTAGTTTTCGTTGATGTTTTTACTTCGATTGACCTACGTATCAACTCGAACACTCAGATTTATGCTCTAAATCGTCCGTGCCTGATAAAAATCCATCGAAATTTGTTTTTTCTCGGTAAAAGGCACGGTGTTCAATTTACCACCCCTGTTCATTTTACCACCACTTCCCCTACCCCTAAACAAGCCAATGGTAGTCATAAATATAGATCTCAAAAAAATATAATTACAAGAAACGACTATTTCAATAATTTACTGTTTGGTTTATGTTCAAATTGGGCTGAAATCGCTGAAATCCTGGTCTTACTTTTTTGTCGGGCCATGTTTTAGTAAATTAAGGAATCATAGTACAATGTTCGTGCCTTTGGGTGTCAAGTGTCATATCAAACTTGTTGGCTCGCGGAGCACTTCTAATTTATTTTCGCGAGGCACCTGATATTTTATTTTTCCAACTCCGTGAACTAAATCTTACTTCTACAAATTGTGCCGGTCACATTTTTATTGATTATGATTCTATTTCAAAACATTTTATTCTTATCTAAGAAGGTATGCTTTCTAGCAAGTCGCTTCATTTCAGACTTTACTTGTGACGATCCGACAGTTTTCGCATACCCTCGAAGTGCAATTTTAGCAGATCTCATATTACACCCGATTCTGTTTTTGCACGGATTTTTTTTACACGGCCGTGCAAAAAAATTTCCATACATTTTTATCGCCAAAACCTTATTTTTGCATGAAACGTCGAGAAATAATGTTACTTTTTTTTGCACGGTTTTTTTAAAATTTGAACTGAAAACTTTTTTTGCACGGTACGCATCTCCCGTGCAAAAACAGAATCGGGTGTATTGATCAATAACAGCGCCGGCAGTCAGTCAGTTGGGACGGGAAAGGAATGTTAGGGTGTAGTGATTGTTGCTTCCAGATACCGAGAATACCTCTGCATCTCCACAATCACCACGGGAAGGTTGTTTATTAGTGAGGAAGGAAGAAGATCTGGGAGTCACTGTGCCCCGATGCGATCCATGGATAAGGGGAAAGTACGACTTTTACTTAACGTTCAACGCTTCGTCATCGTAATCATTGTCATCATCGAAACTTCAACAGCAGTTTTTCTGTTCAAAACTGAATTATTTTCGACGAAAATGTGTTCACTGTGTTTCGGTTGGAGAATAGAATACAGTGAACATACTTTCATGATTTTGAACAAAAAACTGCTTTTGAAAATTCCCAAATTGATGACGGATCCTGCCCCCTCAAACTATTTTTGTATTTTTTTTCTCGCGGTGGGAAGATATTTTAAGATAGATGATTAAGAAAATACGTCAACATACAAAATGTCGAACTATTCAAAGGTTTTTTTTAGTAATGACAAGAACAGAAAGCTATGTGTGATAAAATTATATTTATTAAGCATAAGGGTATGTCGAGACTTAAAAAGACGAACCATGCATAGTTTGTATGAAAAACATAAGAACAATAGTAATAGAAGTTAAAAAAATAAGAGGAGGTTGTGTACAAGACACGACCGCGTGACGTTAACTACGCCAAGTGATTTTCTGCATTTGAATTTTAGTCGATTGTCATAGTTACAGCCTTCCTTTAGTTCAAACTCTAACATAATATCGTAACGGTCGCAACATAATAGATTTTCAATTGACACCCAGTATATTGCCGTAAGACGTAGTTAACGGCAAAAGAAGAGTGAGCGAAGGAGCAGAAATTGGTCTGCTTTTATAGTGTGCTTCCCAACCCACGTGTTTGGTTGCGTAAGAAAGGGGTCGACATTTTCACAATTTACGACAGTCTATCGTCAAAAATTGAAAGTTTTCTTGATTTGAGTAAAACGTTGTATAAATTTCCGACCGATTGGTGGGAAAATATTGAAAATCTACCGATAAATGGCTGAATTATTAGTATTCAAAATCTTACATAATTTCGTGACGGTCGCAACATTTTAGATTTTCAATTGACACCCAGTATATTGCCGTAAGATATTTCTAGTAATGGCGAAAAATGAAAGGTAGGGGGGCTGGGGGCAAGAAGGACACCTTAAGATATATAGGTTCAAATCATGATTGATTAGAACATTTTTTGAAGATTATTCCAGTGTAGGGGCAAGCTCACCTCTTGTTCTAAATGATGTTATCGATAGATTTCAAAAATATAAGAAACACATGATGATTTGAGATTTTTGAAAATGTCCCTTCTTATGAGGTTTTTAAACGAGGCACGGGGCAAGAGTGTCACTCGTATGGGGCAAGAAGACCACCAGAGCGAAATTCCACAAATTTTTGTATATTATTATTTCTCCGCCTAAACGACAAATTCTAGAATAAGTAAAGATAAAATCTGAGGGATAAAAGTTGACTTATAGTTAAAAAGTAATTTCACGAAATTAATTTAGTTCTCATCTTATTCGACTATAACAATAATAGTAAAAAATTTCAGAAACCATTTTGAATGTCCAAAATGGTTTATTTTGATTTTATTTAGTAGGAAACATTGATTTAATGCAATATCAAACAAGAAATATAAAAGTTCATTTGATTTTATATGAGAAAATTGCGGTGTCCCTCTTGCCCCCTAAGACATACTGTTTATATATGTAAAACTTAATGTCAAAAGGACTTTTTCGAAAAAAATTCCTCACAGCTATATTAAACAATTGAAAATCATCAATACTGTGCGGAAAAATCAATATGTTTTGTATTTATTGAGAGTCAAACCTTGTTTTCCAACCTTACATTCTTATAATATTTCACATTTCAGTGAGTTAAAGGAATTTTTCTAATTTTTTGTACTAAACATTTTAACTGTAATATTTACACAACCCTCAATTAGTACTCAATTTATTCTTATATTGAGTTTAACATAAAAAAATTGATTTGAACTACGTGAAATTAGAGGTGGCACTATTGCCCCGGGTGTCGCACTTGCCCCATGCCTCCCTATATGTATAACATTATTTAAAACCAAATAAGGGTTTATGTCGACACTTGTAGTGACGAACCGTCCATAGCTTGTTTGAAAAATACAATAACGTAACATTGACTCAATATAAATGTGTAATCATAAGCATGGAACGAGCTCACCAGATGGTAATCCATCTTCGACTTAACACAAACATCCTTTCGCACTCGCACAACGTCAAAATGGTCTCTAAAGTAACTATTTTCCATTTGCTCGCAGTGAATTATGATTCGAAATACCTAACCAGGAATTTCCACAGGAATAACAATGGATTTTTTTTTTAAATGCTACGCCATTTGTTTCAATGTTTCAAAGCAGAATTTTAAATTTTAAATTTGGGTGAAATTGATCAGTAGGATTAAATTGATTACAAAGTCATACGACTTTATTTCTTACTAATATAGCTGAAGATATTTGTTACGTTAAAGAATGTAATGTAAAATTCCATAATATTTTTCGGTGTGACATTGTCAGATATCTATAAACTTCTAATTTTAATCAAGGATTTAGACATGATGTCAACCTCGAAGTTTTGAAGGATCAAGTATGTAGAGTTGTTTTCAAACCTAACAATAATTGTTTTGACTAGTGATCAAATTCAACCCGAAAGAGAAATATCTGATTTTTTTATTTCAGTGATGGTTTTCAGCACTAAAATCACATCTGTATGGAAATTCCGGTACATGAGCCAATGAGGCTCACCGTCGTACTTGTTTTTCTGCATTTCGGTGATTGGCATTGTCAACATTATGGAAAACAGACTAGAAAAATCGTGAAAAATTATCAATTTTACCCGAAATTACAGTAATGAAAATCAAATATCCGCAAAATTCCAAAAAGTTCTAATACTAATACAGTTGATTATACTCAATTCGTGAATGTTGCGTAACATAAATCATCTATATCAAAAACTTATACAATTGTACATAATAGATGATAACATTAAATTTTCACTGCATTGTTCTCATTCAAGTCCAAAATTAAAAAATGGTTTAGTTGAAATCAAGACTAGATTCATTCATTCATCGAAATTTTGATAAATTGGTGCGTTCTTGGCATCCCCCCCCCCAAATCCGGGCCTGATTAATGGTATTTAACCTTTACGTCCCCGACCCCCCACAAGGCATTTTCAAAAAGTTGCCATTTCATCAATGTCTATTCGATTTTTTAAAACCCATCTCAGTTAGCTTTACAAAGGTATGAGTTATTTGCCATAAATCATTGTCCAGGATTAGGAACCATGCCGGAGATATTCCGGGTTGTACTGGGGTCACGGTAATGCCAAATTTGAGATATGTGATTATTTTTTGATTTATTTCACACCGTAGTTACAACATCGTAGTTTTAATATAACACGTGTAAAGTTTTAATGTAAAACGTGTAAAAATGATTGATTGTGCTCATTTCAACATATTTTGAAACAGTTGTTCGTTCCGGAATACAGTGGTCAGTCAGCCACGACCCAGACCCTTTGAGGACATTTTATGTGCAGAACATACCGGGCGATGTCTCAATATTCATGAATTCGAAAGAACTTGTCAATAAATGTAGAATAAACTCGGTATACTTATTATGCTCTTGAAAAGGAAATGTCCCCAAAGAGTCACGTGTCGGGTGCTCTGGAGTGGCCACATATCTACCCATAACTGCATATTTGTAACATTCGACAAAAGTAGGCATTGAGTAAATTTAATACCAAGCGTGAATTTTATGGCAGTATGGGATGAAACTTAAATTTCCAAAAATTACCAAGAATTCAGAACAAACTCACAGATTTCAGTGATTTGATTATCACCTGATGACATTCCCCGATAATAACTCAAAATTGTCAAAAATGTCGAATGTGACAAATATGCAGTTATGGGTAGATATGTGGCCACTCCAGAGCACCCGACACGTGACTCTTTGGGGACATTTCCTTTTCAAGAGCATAATAAGTATGCCATCCGACGTCTCAATCTTCATGAATTCAGATGAACATATCAATAACAAAGAATAAACTCTCTACTAACTTATGTGGCCACTCCAGAGTATTTGACACAGGTTCCGTTGGGAATAAAGAAGCTAAAATATTTGTCAACCCGTCAAGATCCTCGACTGGTTGGCATTGGAACGTAGCACCACAGTGTTACGTCTGTTTGTCTGTAGTAGCACTTTCTGCCTAGTTTTGCAGAAAAGCTATGCGTTCATCGCATCGACTGTTTATGCCCTGTCGTTGTACACATAATTGGGATTGATTTTCAAAAGGATATCCCAAAAATGTTGATATTTACAAATGATAATATTTACAAATGGTCTTTGTATGAATTGTTATGGCAATATCAAGTTATAACATAGATCTTCTTCGTTTATAGCTTTGTTAGATACAGTATATTCAAGTTTGTCTAGATTTAGTACATCCCGAATCTATCAAGTAGAACGAATGTTGCTTGTACGGTTTAATGAAAAAAATGTCGAAAGATTAAACGACAAAACCTGTTCGATTAAATATGCTATGAATATCGTTTGGCAAATAGTGATTTTTTATCTTTCTGAAGAGCATCATTCTTTCAGGAAAATTTCGTTTCGTTCCAATTCTCTCGTTTCGACTTTTTATCATCCAACCATAATGGTAAAGTTAAAATATCTCGAAATTCAAAAATTAGCGTCAAAATAGTCAATTTGTGTCCCTACTTACATTTTCAAGGGCACTAATATAGCATGCCAACGAACTAGTATTTTTCAAGTTGGGCTTTTTGTTAACACTTTGTATGAGCTACTTTGTACACACAAAGCTAAATCAAAAATTGCACGGCTATTATCTACTCTGCTTCTGAGATGTGTGCCTTTGAAGTTTTGGTTTAATATTAAACTTGAATTCCATACTGTTTCACCTTAAGAAATAATTTGAAACACTTGTAGGTTCATGTATAGATATTAATGATTATTTCATAGAATCCAGGGCAGCGTGTGTTAAACATGCAGAAGAAAAATTTCTCCAGTAAAGTCCCATGACAGAATCAGAATCAAACACATCGGCTCCAGATTGGCGATTGAATGATTTGCTCTCAGAATAACTAGTTCACAAAATAATTTGAGTTCAATTATTGGTCAAGATCAGTTACAATCACTTATGTATGTGAGCAATTCGCACGTTTTTTTTTTGTTAGGGTCAACCCAAAGCACTCCTGGTGTTATCTGGAACGAAAATCTAAGGACGAACATTTCGACCCAATCGACTGATCGATCGAACAAGATTTTCAAAGTTAACCGTTAGCTGGTTCTCTAAAAAAAATAGAAAAAAAAAACGAGGCGAGCTTTCGGTGTATAGTCAATTTGTTCGATGCGGGGGTATGTAGAAACGATCCACCGAAAAGTGTGGGGCTAAAAATTCTTTCGTTTGTCGTTGCACACCCACAAAAGTTTGGAACGAATACTTGGCGCGTTTTGATGTCTTGGTTACCCGCTTGCACATCGATCATCATCAGTCTTGCAATATCTACTCACTACAGGTGGTGGAGAAGTTCAGCGATGCGTTGAGTTGACTCACTCACTGTGTGCAGCAATGATGACTACACACCTGCCGGCCGTTTGTTTGCATGTAGTCTTAGGAACGGTGTTATTAGGTGCTTCTGCTGGCCAGTCCAATCGACTTTTGCTTCGATCGTGGTAGTGGATACACGGTGCTCTCCAAACCGTTACTATCAGAAAATAATTTCCGTCAAATTTGTTTGGCAATGGTGGGCTTCGTGGCCGTGCGTTTAGTGTCGTCAGGCAATGAGCGTATCGTGTCATGGGGTGTGGGTTTGATTCCCGCTGCTGCCATTGAAACTTTTCGTGAGGAATGTTTCTCGGCTGTACCATTGGAGCATGCTTGTCCGTTGTCTAGTGTTAAGTTACAGTCTGTGCAACTAAATGGCTGAAGACGGTGTCCATGTCTTTTTTTTTAAATATTAAAAAAAAAGTCTGTATTGAAGATACGTCCTTCTTAAAGGCATTTGAACGGCTTTTCCTCGGATCTCGGATCAAATGGAATCAAAGCTTAGTCCATAATTGTTGTTTTTTTAAGTTATTTGTAAATCCGAGCGAGATTTCGAATAAAAATATCAACAAGATTTTGAGTTACCGTCGTGCGGGGTGACATTGGGCCATAAGGGTGACTTTGGGCCAAGATTTTTACAGCAAACTAAAACCAGAGTAATGAAAACAATGTGTCAAGCATCAAGAATACGTTATAAATAGCCACTGGATGGTAATAGATTAGGTTTTTGACTCCCCTACTAGCCGTCAGATACACCGAAAAGGGCGGTCAAAGACACCCCCTAGGCCCAATGTCACCCCGCATGGCAGTACGCCTTTTTTGCGGCGTAACGATTAAAAGTATTAATTTCTAATATATTAATGAGGCAGTTTAAGGTGAATCTTAAAAACTCAAAAGCACAAATCTACAGAACTAGACAACTTTTCAGCTTACATGGCTGTCTATTTCTCTAGATATGTGCTCTGGAAAATTTGAGATTTGGCTTCGATTCATCTTCCTTAATACCTTAATACCATAATCATGTTTAAACTCGAAATTCGAAATAACTAAACAAACCAACTATGAACCAAGTTTTGATGGAATATTACTGCTGATAATCACTGTAAAGGAAAACTGTTCAAATATCTCCAATTTTCATATAATTTCTGTACTTTTACCACTAAAAGGGCGTATTTCAAAACGGTGAGCAAAGATTTTTTTCTGGATAATAATAGTCTGAAGAGCACCTTATGATAATGATCATGGTGAGAAAAAAAAAACTGCTGCTGCTGCATCGCTAAATGTGCTTGTTGTACACAGATGTATCTATTACATTGTGCTGCACATGAGGAATTTTTCTCATGTTAAGTTTTCGATTTCAATTGTAAAAAGCGACCGGAATGTAATGAATGACGGAAGCACTCCCACCACTACTGCAAAGATGAGTTAACCATTTTGCTGGGGGATTTGAGCGTGACAAATTTTCGTCAATGTGAATGAGTTTCGTACCTTCGCTGGAAGACGGTGCCACATACGTGAGACTTGGCCTTAAGATCGTTGGTGAAGTGAGACAGACAACAGGAAACTGTCTAAAGCTTATTCTTGCTCAAACAGGTGGAAACCAGGTGAATCCGAAAATCCAAGCAGCCTGTCTTCCGTTGGTTCCTTTTCGTTTCACACGCACCTGACCATGAAGAACGGCCAAAGATATTTTTTTATATCTGATAGATGTATGCAAATCAGTTTGTTTCGATTTGCTCTATTCTAAGAACTCAAAATATGTTCGTTGCAAATTGTCCAAAATGTTATGACACGTGACCGTGAGTTAATAGAGCAAAAATTAGAATGCTAAGAGATGTGTATTTAGATTTGTTAAACTGGGGTATAAAGTTTCCTAACTAGGGATCAAATGTACCATGCCCACACAGTTACGGATCACCCACAGTGACGGATCACTTTGGCGTTCAACATCGGATAACTCGCTCAAAACATTAAAGTTGACGTAAAACATATTTTTCCCATGTTATACTATTTGTCTTCTAGCATTTGTAAAGTTAAGCATAACATTCAACCGCCTAATAACGGTGTATTTGACAAATGTTTAGTTGGTACCACACAGCTATCATTATATGATCGTTTTCTGTAAGAAGTGCCGTCAGCATTCATAAGCTCCCACAAGTGGTCAAATTCATATGTTATAGCATTAAACATGCTCGTTCGCTTCGATTTAGTGTGAACTCATCTTTAGAAAACAGTTTTCTTGATTGTTGATTCTAAATACCGAATATTAGCACTTCTAACTAGTGATCCATAATATGGACCAGGAAATGATTGTTTACCACGGTTATGGATCACTAGCAAAGAATGTAGATTTCTACCATTTTAAGCATTGTATTCGACATTTTCAGACAATAGCGCTAAGGATAAAACTAATACAACATCAAGGTTGGAAAATTTCATTTTTTAGCAGACAAAAATGGGTGGAAAACTTGGTGTGGAGCGAAAACAGTTCATGCCTCAGTTACTACAATGCAGTATATAACAAAAAAGGACATTTTACCCTTGTTTCCAGCTCGAACAATGCTATTTTTTGCAGTAATATGTGACACATTGTTAACTTTCACCAAATCATGCAATACAGATGCATTGAGTTTAAAATCTCTTGATTTTGCGCACTGATCCGTAATATGTCACAATTTGATCCATAATATGAAAATGGATCCATAATATGGTTTTCAGAAACCGATGCAATTTTTAATTTTTATGCAATCCTATGTAAATATTACACACAAAACAGTTTACTAACCGAAGTTCCAATGTGAAACGATTCAATTCGTGCTTTTAAATTACAATTTTACGTTTTCCATGTCGTTTTATTGAATTTTATAAGTTGGACTCCATACTATTTGATCCATAACTGTGGGGTCATGGTAGTACTAGAAATGGTATTTATTCTGAGCGTGAATACTACGTTTTTTTACAATCTTGCAAAAAATAGAAACAAAAGATAATTAAGTCATAACCATGCTTAGTGTAAAATTTAAATAATTCAAAATATTATAGTCAATAACGACGCAAGCCACGTCCTTATTGTCATCGGGGAAGGGAAGGAATGTTAGTGTGGCATCCATTGTTACTAAAGACCGAGTATATCTCTGCATCTTCATGATTGTCACGGGAAGGATTCAGAAGCTACACAATCTAGATTTAACTTGGTAAGTTATGCAACGCATGTCCCCTCAAATGAAAAAGTCATCTATTGACATAAATGAAGAGATAGGAATTCTTGTAGGATTTCCTGCAAAAATTATCACGGAATTTCTTCAGAAGCTTTAGAACAATCCTTGGAGGGTTTTCTTGAAAAAGCTCCTGTAGGAATCATTGGAAGATCTGATAGAGCTAAAGTAATAACTGGAAGCATATGTGGAAAATAGTACAGAAATCTCTGAAAAAATTTTCAGGATAGACTTTGTCAAAATTTCCAGGGTTATCCCCAATATATCTACTTATTTGAACGTCTGAGAGGAGTTGGGTTTCTTTTAGTAAATTAAGAAGATATTCATCTAAGCATACCTTGAGAAAACGCAGATAAAATTTCTCAACGCATCACTGAGAGAATTGATGAGAAAACTCTAAGGGAATTTTTGGAGAAATACCTGATGGAGTCCTCGAAACTATTCCAGATAAAAAAGCTAGAAGATCTTCAATCAAAAATAAAGACTTTTCAAAGACTTGCATTCAAATAGTGACCAAGTTTATTAAAAAGGATCTGTTACCAGCCCTGCAAATTGAAGGTTTTTATAACCTTTTACATATATTCAATTGTTTCATTGCTCACGATAATGCGTTTTTTTTTTGTTATTTGCTCAACATATCTCTCTCTCTCTTCCCATTCAATCTAATGAAAAAAGAATTCATTATTCATTTGATATGAGTCCAGGTCGAAAGTCATAAAACTGTATCGCATGATTCTACCAACAACTGACCAACGACCATTCATAATTAAATTATGCGGACATACCCCCGGAGAAAGCAAGGGTGGGCCCCGCTCGATGTCTGCTCTGGTGTAGTAGAAAATTAACAACAACACCAGTCGTACAGTGGCGCCACTCCCGTCACTACCAGACGACAGACAGTTGGCCAACCCTGCACGCAACTAGTTCAACCGAAAGACGGACCACTACTGCTCGTTGTTGATATACAATTGAATCTTGTTTCACTTGTTCATGCACTTGCTACCGGTTGTTTTAGCTGTCGCTAATCGAATCAGATTTAGTAGTGTAGATCATGAAAACAATTAATACTATTTTACTTTCCCTTCCTATTGTTATGAAGTTATTTGATTTTTCATGTTTTGACCTTTCTGAACTGCTATAGATACAGATCTCTCAGTTTTGATTTGCCTCGAATCACGCATAGATCACTGCGTCCGACTTTACTCTCCACTCGCAGTTATCCAACGCCTTGCAGAAAAACCAGTTTCGCGCTAATTCTATGCAGCCCACTCCGTCACTATCATCGAACTAACATGTCGGCAGCCATTTCTATAAGGGATGTGGTCGTTGTTATCGCATCAGTCATGTTACACTTTTCATGCGCGATTACGTATTCAAAGAGGGGGTATCGAAAAAAGCTAGCTCGAAACTTCATTCAGCGTTTAACCAAGCTTAGTTAGGGCCTTCTTCACTCGTCGCACGTAAATCGATTAGTAGCTGGCTGTCTGCTGCAACTTCTGACAATAACGTGTGTTAAAAATTTACAGCCCTTTGGCAGTTAGAGACAACGCCACTGTGTGGAATGGATTGATGACTCTGTTTCGAATTTAACGCATGAATTGGCTATTACGCACAAGGTGCGTCAATCGGAAGCGAATCCGAATGGTGTGAACGGAAAACATTTGATGAACTTTATATGAATCAGCAAATTGTTTTGTATGGTTTTACTCTACCATGGAAAAATACTCAGTGAAAAATCATTAACCTAACTTACTGAAAAGCCAAACCTATTGATTGAATTTCTACAACCATTCAATTTTTTTTTAATATAAATTAGCATTAGCATTAACGTTATCTGTGCCGAAATAAGTAACGTTGTCTGTGCTTTGGGATCATATTGACCACACATTCAAAATGCGATAACCTCAAGGTACACTAACAGATTTTTGATTATTCTGCTATTTGGAAAAGAAATTTAAATCCTTTTATAAACACCATTATTACATTCTATGAACAAATCTTAAGATGGTTCTATATTCTGAAATTGGTGTTCTGGCAATGTGCTGGTGCAGGGCTGATAGTGACTAACTGCTTTGGAAATAGAAACTTTAGAGGCTTCTTTCCAGAATAATAGACCGAATTGAGATCTAACAGGAAGCATAAAGATACCACATAAGGTACTTATAAAGATAAAAACAAATTATCATGAACTGGGACAGTATAGTTTCCAACCTTTTTGAAGCTGCGACTCCCTTTTAAGTCTTCCAAACATCCCGCGGATTCCCAAAATGGATATTGTTGATAATAAGGTTTCTAAAAGTGCTCCAAAGGTCTCAATATGAATCAACAGATATCCGTGGAAGGTACACTCAAAAATCACTTCTGTAATCAATCAAGTCTACGGTAAAATTCTACTAAGATCATCTGTAGTCCACTAAATTTACTAAGTATCTTGCCAAAAGTCTACCAAAAAAGTTTTCAAGAGTCCGAATAACTTTTAAAAAATGTCTTTCTTAAATTCTACAAAAAATGAGATAGTTAAGAAGATTCCAACAAGAACTCTTATCAATATTTTGTCGAACATACTTCCGGGAGCAGGATAAGGATTTCATCTCAAAAGATTTTCACGAGATTTGGAAATTTTCTTCGAGTATCCCAGAGGTTGCACTAAAATTACAAAAAAAGTAATTTAAAAAAAACAGTTCATATATCAACCAAGCATTTTTTGTCTGCAAGTTTTCGTTAAAACTTTCGTTGGAGAACTCACCAAAAACCGTCTTTGCAGAATTTTTTCAAGAATCACTGCAAAAGTTAGTCAAAAATATCATCGAAAAACCTACAGATAGGTTCTCGAAGATTCCGCCAATGGATTGAGTGGAAACTGTGAAGAATTTTAAATTTCTACGATCACGTTTTCTAGGAATTTTCTATGGAAATTTCTAGGAACGGTGTTAGTTACATTCAAATAGTGGCACTGGAAAACCAATATTTTGTGCTATGGTTGTAATCTATTATTAGCAAAATGATATTGAAAGCATCATATACAGCCATTCCATGAAAAACCGATCTAGTGGGTCATTGAATTTTTGATTAGAATGACTATTTCCGAAATAAGGTGACAAAAAAAAAATCGCGACTTTGCAAAATTTTTATTTAAAAAATATCATAACTTTTAAACCGCTTGTCCGATTTTCAATTTTCATGGACGAAATGAAAGCTAAAGATTTTGATTTACAAGAAAAATATAAAATTTCACAAAAATTGTTTTTTACATGGAACCAGTGTTGCGATGGATCTTCTTCGTGAACAATGATCGACGCATCTTCGCGATCCAACATTCGCCAAAATTCATTTTTCATTTTTGCGTCACGAAGAGCATCGCAAAAAGCGAACGGATGCAACGCCGAAGAAGCAAAATGAACACATCGATAAGTGGTTCGCGAAGCATTTCCACACGTAGGATTCATTTATCCACGCGCTGTTCATTCTCGTGATTGATTGCAAGGTTGCTTCTTCTCGTAAAGTCAAGCAAACACTCCACGCTAAGCCAGCTCCACGCAGCGCATGTGTGAAAACTACACAGAATGAGGCAACCAATGCAGAACTGGCTGACTGAGTGAAAATTCTGAGTAGGTCGCACTCATTCTGTGAGTTGCCGACGTTTTGTCCTTCGGTTGTCCGGGATCGATGGATACGGAACTGTCAATGATATCCCGCGCGGCAGCAAACAGTTGGGCGTTGGTAAGATGGGGAGTTTTCTGAGATGTTTTCTAGCGAAAAGCCGGGAGATGGTCGCAAAGTGTTTTCCCCATTTGCTTCCGCTTCGGCTATTCAAATGAAAAAATCTCCAAAAAACTTTAAAATAGGAATGTTTTTTTTTATGTTTTCAGAACCAAAACAAAAATGGAAACGAATTCTGCATTCCAAGCGTTCCTCCTCTATGCGCAATTCACTCATTCAGTTTTGTTTACCACCGTTTGCACAAAACTGTGTACAGCTCCTTTGCACAGAATCTGTGCTGCACGAAAAGAGGCCAATTTTGTGCGCTCGGCACTCATTTTTGAGCGGAGCAAGTTTAGCGTGATTGTTGCAAGCCCGCATGAAGATGATCGAAATGAATATTTTCCTGTTCTTCGCGAAGAGCAGGCAGCATGGATCGTACCGTTCACATTATCGAGCGATGGAAAATCACCCGAGTCGGGAGAAAAAGCGATCCGAAAATGAAACACGAACGAATGAAGCGCCCGAACGGTTGTTTGTGTTTATTCGCAGATTCTGTTTTGATGCCTACGAAAATTCATCGTGCCTCGCGTTTCCGATCGTTGTTCAGCAACATTGCATGGAACAAATAAAAATATTCCGTTCTTTCGTGTTTTGAAGGGCTAAAAAATTAGAAATTTTATATTTTTCACGTAAAAATACTTTTTCGGAGTTTTATCTTCTTCTTCTTCTTCTTGGCATTAACGTCCTCACTAGGACAGAGCCGGCTACTCAGCGTAATGTTCTAAGAGCACTTCCACAGTTATTAACTGAGAGCTTTGTTTGCCAAAATCACCATTTTAGCATTCGTATATCGTGTGGCAGGTACGATGATACTCTATGCCCAGGGAAGTCAAGGAAATTTCCATTACGAAAAGATCCTGGACCGACCGGGAATTGAACCCAGACACCTTCAGCATGGCTTTGCTTCGTAGCCGTGGACGCTAACCACTCGGCTAAGGAAGGCCACTCGGAGTTTTATATATTTTCTGAAAAATTGGAATCTCAAGCTTTCATTTAATAAAAAAGATTGGAAATCGGTTGAGTTGTTCAAAAGTTATGATTTTTTTTTTAAATAAAAAAAATCTGATGCGCTGAGACCTACAGTGTGTGCCGATGAAAAATGACTGATTTTTTATTTTCAAAAAATATATATCTCAAAAACTAAAAAACATACATCGCTGAAAATGCTGAAAGCAACGTAAAATTTTCTGAACTTTCGGGAAAAATTGAGAACAGCAATAGCCCCTTTTGTCACAAGGCCTTCAAAACACGAAAAAACGGAAAATTTTAATGTTTTTTTTTTCATGTAAAAACTATTTTTTGTGAAATTTTATATTTTTCTTGAAAAGTCAAAATCTTTAGCTTTCATTTCGTCCAAGAAAATTGAAAATCGGTCAAGCGGATCAGAAGTTATGATTTTTTAAAAATTAAAATTTTGCAGAGTCGCGTTTTTCCTGGTCACCTTTATTTGGAAATGGTCACCCTAATCAAAAAAATTTTCAGATAAGGAACAAAATAGCAAATTTTCACGAAATTCGGTGACCCACTAGATCGGTTTTTCATGGCTGATAATTGATTGTGTAAATAGGTTAAATTTTTGAATAGTTACCTATGATTGAAATTCTCAGACTTAGATTCCTTACATTGATTCATTAATCAAGTCAAACGATACTTATTAACATTGACTTCGCGGACCCTCTTAGAAGTCATCACGGACCATCGGTAGGGAAACCCTGAACTAGAAAATAAGTTGGTATTTCCTAAGAGAATTTTAACAGAAATAAGAAAGATATTTTTTGAGAATTCCTAATCACATTACAAGTATTACTGCTCATATTTCTTTATGTACTTTTTCATTATTTAACCCAAGTTTCCTTCAGATATTAGGGAGAGAGACCCTAGCACCAGACACGGACAGCACCCAATACCGGACATCGTCAACAATTTAGAAAATCGTGATTAAATCCAGTATTTCCAAACCAGTGGTCCACGTACCCCCAGGGGACCGTGACGACTTTTTGGGGGATCCACGAAGCCTTTGTAAATAAGTATCGTGTTTCTATTGATGCATAGATGTGAGGAGTCTCACTTGCTTTACTAAAGTTCATTATTACCGCATTGCAGAGTTTTGATACTTCACATATTTTAAAATTAGAGTAAAGTGAGACAAAAGTTCGAGTGGGGCAAAAGTTTCTTTTTGAGATTTCTAGCTCAATTCAAAATAAAACTTACGAATTTTATGGTGGTTCGAATGCTATTCAAGAAAGAGACTTTCACTCCAAATATCATAAAAATCTATTGAAATTTGGAAAAGTTATGACTGTTTGTTGTTTTTTGACGTGAATATTGTAATTTTTGGTCAAACTTTTGTTGCAACCAAATAAAGATATAATCTTTTTCAATATTTTATGTAAGGGCGTTTCTAGGCCTATCATAAGGATGCTTGCAGATGCACTAGTTTTTGCATAAATGCTAGGAAACAATTTTTGGCCCATAGTGAGGCAAAAGTTCGACCTATGTATAAACGCCTATAAATGCCTATAATCCACATATTATCTTGAAATTTAGCGAAATTTGTCTGATCGTGCGAAAAATGTCACCAATATTTTACTTTTTCAATTAGTTTTGCGAAAAACGTTTTTTTTTGGGTATATTAAAATTAACCATGTTTTGGACAATTTTTTGATGAAAATTTAGTGTGTACAGTATGGCACATAAAAAATGCGAAA
The DNA here is from genome assembly GCF_002204515.2 of Aedes aegypti. Lineage (NCBI taxonomy): Eukaryota > Metazoa > Arthropoda > Insecta > Diptera > Culicidae > Aedes > Aedes aegypti. The sequence continues at coordinate 38,059,171 of NC_035109.1, read as the reverse complement.
ATCGTCATATCATGTTTTATGGTAGTTTTTATAAAGAAAATGTGAACGCAACATAAACGTTATTCATTATTCGTATTGTTTAATCTAATAAGACTCTGTTTCTCGCATTGGACATGATTTTTATCTGTTCCTTTCACCTTACTAGAGAGGAATTGGAAACACACCTTCATATTTTATCATGCAGTCATCGAGTTCTATATCATTATGATGAAAGCTTCTTGTCTCTAGCATTCGCCCATATCCAATTATAGAATGGGTTTATACCTGGAACATTGGAGACTTTAACATATTTTCGAAAAAAACAGCTAATTTTTGACAGCCGCGGTTGAACCTTCATATAAGTGTGATAAGCGGCTCTGTTTTACTCAAAACCTATGAGCTAATATTGATAAAAGTTGTCTCTAACCGAAGGAACAAATTTTTTTCTCAAAAAACTGTTACATACCTCTGTATTTATTTTTAATTAAACTTTTACAGAAAATAAAGGCATTTCAAACCCATAAGACGCAAACGCCCTCAAAACTATGACCCTGGCTAAATATTTTACTGTGACTATGAAAAACACGTTCTCTAAGAACTCCTCCATCCTCTAATACCAAACAAACTAAGATTTTCAACAATAAAGTGTAATTTTCGAAGATGGAAAGTTTATCACCAGAGTATACGACAATCAGATGCTGTTTCTAACTTGGAGCGGAAAAAACCTTTGAACTTCTTTGCTTTATTACATTAAGAACATTAACAAAAATATGACAAAAAATGTCAGAATATGACTTATCATGTTTTTTGGGATTATCTGGGAAATTCATGCTAATAAAATATTGCAAGTCAGCTTATTCTTTAGTCAGGTTTTTCTTGCAAGATTGGGTCGAAAATATTCATCACTAATTTCGTGGGCAAAAATTATTCTCTCACCAATGGCGAAATCTGCTTAAATCTATCACCAGGATTTTTGGTTAGATTTTCGAAAGGAATCTGTAGTACCGAACTTCAGTAGAATTCGGCGACAGTTCTGACAAAATTTCTGAGAGTTTCTGGTGAAAATTGAAATTGTCGACTGTTTAAGAAAAAGAGCTTCCTTCATAAAATATGAATAGCAGCTTCCAGAACTGATTCTTAGTGGATACCTATTAATTAAAAAAAAAGTCCTGGCATGATGTTCTAGGATTACTGGTAATCCTTGAGGAGTATCTGAGGAAATATTCAAAACTTTTCGAAAATTCGAATCTTCTGGGAATACCATTGATGAATTGCTGGCAATATTTTTTGGAATCTTCCCAAGTACTTGGAGATTTGATTTTCATACAAAATTGTCAAAATGAGAGATTTATGATTACTTAAAACTTCTTATTCAGAAAACTGAGATCCAGGCATTCATGACTATTTTGTAAGAATAACTAACAATTTATATTTCAATCTTTCTAGAACTGTACTTTGTAGACACGTGCCTAAATTTTTACTGATACTTCTGGGAAACAAAGTATGATTCTTGCATTATCTGTGGTGGATTACAGATGCAATTTTTAGGTGTGTCTGTCACGTACTGCTGTTGTTATACTCTGAGATCTTAGGCAGTTTCTCACTAATCTTGTGAACAGGATCTAATTGATCTTTTTGGTATTTGATGAGACCATTCGTGGAAATCTTGCAAGATATAGTTGCTTCAGTTATTCATTAGAGTTATAATTCGGGCAAATCTTTCGTTTTCGTGTTTTGATTTCAAGATCATCTATTTTCAGGAGTCCGCAGTATGTTTGTAGACTTTCGAAGGGGCCGCAACGTCGAAAAGCTTGAGAAACACTGGTTTAATCAAGAGGGTGGAAAAAAAGGCTATTGTGAAGAGTAATGTTTGCGTAAGTAATTACGTAGGAATGATTTTTTCAGGAATTCATTTAGTAATTTTTACTGCCTTTCTATGGAATCCCTTCAAGAGTTTCGATTGATATGCCTTGAGTATTTTCTCATAGATAACCACAAAAGTTATCTCAGATATTTCATCAGGGATTCCTCATAAAACTCTTTAAGTTTTTTTTTTCAAGAAAGTCACAAGTCCACCAAGAACTTTTACCAATGATTCTATAATTGCTGCCTCTGGGACTTCCTCCAAGACTCTCGTTCAGAACATCTTCTAGAATTTACCCATTATTTTCTACAAGGTTTTTCTATGATTTTCAACAACATACACTTCAGTCGTCGCGCTGTTGTATTTTGTACAACACTGTCAAAAAAACCTCGCTTTTCGTGCACAACACGACGACTGGAAGGTTAAGATTCCAATCAGAAGTACTCCAAAAATTCCTGAAATCTTTCAGAAATTGTTTGAGTAATTTGAAGTCTTTAAAAAAATCCAGTCATTTTTCCAATCATGTCTCTGAAAAAAGTCCTCAAAAACTATTGTATTCTTAGAATCTACGTCAGTATTGATGTTTAGTCATATTGTTTTGAAGATATTGAAATGTTCCTTGGGGAACGACATTCCCTATATAAAAATTGTTCGGCCGCCATTTTATTTTTAATCAATTTATCAAAAAAACTGGGCTATACAATGTCAAGTTATAAAGAGCTCCTCTGAAAAAAAAACATGGAAATCGGTTCAGTAATCTTCAAAAAATCTGAAAATTACAATTTGATGTTTTTTGAAGTTTACAAGATCTTCATACGGCCAGCGTGGTACCAGAAACAAAAATGTTCATTACTCCAAAACGGTTGCATCAATTTGCTTCATTTTTTTTTACAATATACTCTCATTGAAGTATTGTTTCGAACAATGAATGACCGAACATGAGAAAAATTCGTTAGGCTGAGATATTCACGTGGGTCATGGCAAAACGTCGGTCTCCCCAGAAGTTTCGGAATATCTCCGAATCCAGATGACCAATGATCAATATCAACACAGATTCCTAAAACGAAAGAGTTCTTTGAGGCATTGTGAAAAAATGTTCATCGAAAAACAATAAAGTTATCGCTGTTTGAAATTTGTTTTGTGATATAAAAATGAAGCTGCCGGTAGAGGGGATAAAGAAATTGTATGCATGAACTACAGGAGTAATCATTGAATAGAATGCTGGATAAATTCCAAGAGAAATTTCATGAGAACGATGAACACGAGAAAAATGTTGAGTAATTCCTAGAAAAGTATTTAATATTTGGAGGATTTGTTTGAGCAACTCCTGGGAGTAAATGTGTAAATAAATAATCTTCGTAAATGGTCGATTTGCAAAGAAAGCTCTCACTTAATAACTGTGGAAGTGCTCATAAGAACACTAATCTTAGAAGCAGGCTCTGTTTCAGTAGGGACGTTATACTAAAGAAGAAGAAGAAGAATTTCAGGAGGAAATCCAGAGTTAGTGTCTGGAAAATCACTGTTTGTAGAAGCTTATGAGTGCTCGAAGATTCCCTGGAGCAAATTCTGGAAAAAAAACCCTTCCAACACAGCTGGAAGAATTGATTGGAGACCATCATTTCTCCACTTGAGTAATTTCTGTAGAGATTTCTGAAGGAGTCCATGAAAGTATACCATAAGCAATCTCTAAATAAATCACTAGCAGAATCCCCGAAGAGATCTAGAGGAATCTATTCATGAAGAATTTATGAAGTAACTGTGAAAAAGATGCGTAATAGTCTCTAAAGCTTCTATAAATGCTCTCTAATTTGGCAGCAGGATTCACTGTAAGCTAAATAAGGAAAAATGAAACAGTTTTGATGAAAGCAGAGGCTTTCAAGAGACTTGCATTAAAGTTTTGATAATTATGAGGGTAGTGTATGCCAGCAGAAAAACCCTTTCAAAGAATATTTTTTATTGATAATACTCATACATCATACTAGGGACCCAGATAGCCGTAGCGGTAAACGCGCAGCTATTCAGCATGACCAAGCTGAGGGTCGTGGGTTCGAATCCCACCGGTCGAGGATCTTTTCGGGTTGGAAATTTTCTCGATTCCCAGGGCATACAAGTATCTTCGTACCTGCCACACGATATACACATGCAAAAATGGTCATCGGCATAGTAAGCTCTCAGTTAATAACTGTGGAAGTGCTCATAAGAACACTAAGCTGAGAAGCAGGCTCTGTCCCAGTGGGGACGTAAACGCCAGAAAGAAGAAGAAGAAGACATCATACTCAAAAACCAGCAATATCATCAAGATGTGCGTCATTCATTCTGACCGCAGCTAAAAGACATTTTTGTTCGAGTTTGTTTTGTCAGCTGTTTTGATCTCTGTGCTACCTACTGCAACTGGTATTCATCAAGTGATACAACCGAACAAGAGTTTGAAACTGGTTTAACCGTTTGCTTCTAATTGTACAAACTAAAAACGGTGCACGAGTCGACTAATACGCTGATAAGGTCTGGTACCTACCACTTCTCTAGTAAAAGATAAGAAAAGTTATGTTATTTTCTATCTCGTTGTTGAGTGATTGATCGACAGATTGTAACGAAACTAGTAGCCAATTTGTGAGGTACCATTCAACATCAACGTTTTCCTTTCATTTTCATTTTCATTTTGCAGCGTTTGGTGGGGCAATGAGAGCGCAAGTCAGTCCAAAGCCGGGGTAAGGGATAGGTAATGGCCGTAATAGTCTATGCGGACCACTTGAACACCATCGGAAAGGATAAGAAGGGTTGGGGTAGGGTATAGGGAATGGAGAAGACTTGACACAGTAATGCGATTAATGCTGCAAAATGTAAATGTGCTGAAAGCAATTTAATTTGAGTTTTGAAGTTTGATTTGACTTATTAAAATTCCAAATAGATCGGCCATTGTACAAGTAAGAAAGAATATGCTGATCGCTTTCTAGAAATTTTATAAACAACAAAATAATAACAATATGAGAGTGATGCTAAGGGCTGCTGATGGCACAATGCGACGCTTTAGGAGATTTTGATACTGAATGAACATTACTATACAGAGCGCAATTTAATCGATGGTGATAACTTTACAAACTTTATCTGTTTTTACACTGATTGACGATGCTGATTTATATAAAAATATTTAAAAAATATTTGATATTAGTTCATTTGTTTGTGTGATCTAGGTGTTAATAATGGAAAAATTTTACATACCCTTGATGAAATACTTCCCTGACCAGAAATATTATATTTTGAGCGCCCTTTTCGAAGCTATTCTATCCAGGTATCCATGTACTGCTTTCAATCCTGAAATTATTCTTATTGTGCATGCTCATGCATTATATTAGTGATGCTCATAATCATGCAACAGATAAGAAGGAGAGAAAAAGAGAATATAGGAAGAGTGATTAGTAATGAGTTAATTATGTAGTTTTGTTAGAATTATAAACAATTAAACAGCAGTAATGAATAACTTATAAAATTACTTTGCAGCATAGCTGAGCCTTTCGGAACGTAAGACCGATGTATAACAATAATTTGTTTCGAAATTGTCCGCGTGGTCTTCTAGTGCCCCTATTAGATCAGAATCAGTCATAGACATACATATCGAATGCTCGCCATGACCCTATGACCAACATTTGTATATGTATAGACTTAGCTGATGCGGCTTTTCTAATAGGTAGTTCTTTCACTCATTGATTGTCTTCAAAACCTTGTCAAGTATAGAAAATTGATTTTATTTCATTTATTACTACATTAAAGCTACATTGTACTTATTAAGTATTAGGTATTATTTTATGTTTTTATCACTATTGATATTATCAAGGCCAGAATTCCCAGTGAGTGAAGAATTTTATAGTACTAGAACACCATAGAAGATCGCTTAACATTACCTAATCATGGAACGGCTTTTTGCTCTATTATTTTAGGTAGATGCTATTGATCTCCCTTTGCTCCTATCCGCAACCCGGTGCACGCGCCCTGTTGGTTTTCGAAAACCTCGTAGAAGATTACAAACCGTCAATGGCATTCCCAATTACTACCCCACATTGCACATTCAAGGGTCTGACTGTGCTCCTAACCCACCCTCAGTTTGTAATCTTCTCGCCAGTTTGAAATTATATTTTCCCGAAGTGAAAGTAATTTTGATGAGTGATAGCGTAGTGCAGCCCAACTGCATAGTACAGTAGTTTAACCAGAATCTTTAGGTCAGAAGATAAAATCTAAATTTTGTAATAAAAAGGTTGCCATTGCTTTGAAATTTACCCAACATCTAATCAAAACTACTAACAACAGCGATCAATTATCAAAATTCATCGCTCCCTGGAAAATATAATCCCAAGCCCAGGGACCATTCAACATCAACGTTTTCCAGGGTTAAAACAGTCCCCAGTCAGTTGATTGATTGACTGAACTGATTGACAGTCTGGTTCATTTAGTAGTTGAGAAAAACCAATTGCAACAACAATAAGTTTTTATATGAAACATCGTAATCTGCTCTGCATTGATGCCTGCTTTGCTGTGCATGATATTCCGAAAAGTTTCACAGTTCAATTGATACAGGATCATCATAAAATGACAAAGAATGATTATCGTATCGTAATCCATCTACTAATGCAAAGATACGGTATAATACAAGATATTTAACTTGACCTCAATGATTTATCCAGTGCAGAAGTAAATTGTTATATGAGCCTGATTATAAGGTGTTAGGTCATTTGGCATAAAGCCGTTTGGCATAGAGTCGTTTGGCATAATGGTCATTTGGCATAAAGTCGTTTGGCATAACGGTCGTTTGGCATAATGATCATTTGGCATAATAGTCGTTTGGCATAATCAGTCTGAAACCAAGAATTTCTCAATTTTCCGTTTTCACGTATCTATTGAATTTTTCTGATGACATTTGACTTGTTTTGGAGTCAATTGATACAAAATCTACACTACTATGACACTTTATTCAACAATCATTCACTCTTGAATATATTTAAGCATATTAGGAAAGTTATTGCCAATAGTATTTTATTTTTTATCCAGAAATTTTCCTTTTTAATTAATTCTTTATTTTTAGTTTCGCTATTGGAACAAATTTTTTGCACTGAAGATTTTTATATATTTAGCACAAATTTACCCTTCTTTTAATTGTTTTATTTTCTAAATATGATGTATCCATAATTAAAGGTATGAAAACTGTTGGTATCAGGTATCAGAAGGCCGGCTCCAAAGGCACGTTCCCCACCAGTTGGGAGATTTGTGCCATCGCCATATTTGAGCCTATTTCATCATCTACCCGATGGGAGAGGAAAGGGAAGGGAAAGATGGGAGGAAATAGGAGTGGGGTCCCTTGAAGAGGGAAAATCGCATAAGCGAAATGAGAGCATGTAGCTCCATACCACAATGGGTTCGAACAGCGCCCTAAAAAGGGCACTGCAAAACGCATGAGCGTAGAGAGCCTATAGCTCATTACCACAGCGGGTTAAGAATAACAGAATATCCTGAAGATTCAGGCTTCTGAATTCAGTTTCACTCAATAAGTGTTTACCAAGTAATTGGAATCGCATTTGCGAAAAAACTGGACAGTTACATATCAGGTGATACGAAGTTCCATAATCGGAGTCACAACTATCACACACAAATGAGTCAGCACGCTGAATATTTGCCATGTGATAGTTGAGTCGGCAGTGGCCTGTCAACGCTCTGACCAAGAGACTGCAATTCTGCTTTGACAGATTTGCTAAATACTTTGCCACCCTTGGAGATGGCTCAGTAATGTACAATTTTGTTTGACGACATGACTCCAAACTATTCCAATATTGCTTGTGCTGAGTTGCCGCCCAAGAGTTTATCTGAAGCTTCACCCAGCACTTCGAAATTGGAATAGCCGGCTCAGGGCCAATGAAGTCATGCGATGCTCCATCGCGAGCTAGCTCATCAGCCAATTCATTTCCAGCGATGGAAGAATGGCCTGGTACCCATACAAGGTTTACAGAGTTGACTGAATTCAGTTCCTCAATTTGAGTTCGACATGCGATAACAAGCTTCGACCTTGAGTTGGCCGAAGCGAGAGCTTTTATAGCAGCTTGACTATCTGAACAGAAGTATATGACTTTACCCATTACGCGCTGTTGAAGTGCTGATTGCACTCCACACATAAGAGCAAATATTTCCGCCTGAAAAACGGTGCAGTTTCTACCAAGTGAGTAAAACTGATTCAGTCTTAGCTCACGAGAATATACTCCTGCACCAGCTCTACCTTCAAGAAGGGAGCCATCAGTGTAACATACTATATTGTTTGATATACTTCTTTCCAAATAGCCAGACGTCCACTCTTCCCGTGAAGGGAATTGTGTGGTAAATGTCCTGTAAGGAAAGTGACAAGCAATTGTGAGATCACTTGGAGCAAGGACAATTTTGTCCCAATTCACCAAAAGTGGAAACAACGAAGTGTGTGTAGATCTACGATTCACTGGATTTTTCTCCAGTAGATCCAGTACCCATAAACGGTAAGAGCAAGAAAGTGCTTCTTGTTTAAGATATATGTGTAGTGGCGCAACGTTGAAAATGGCCTCAAGCGCTGCTGTGGGAGTTGTAGAGAACGCACCAGACATCGCCATCAAGCACATCCTCTGGAGATGGCCCAATTTTGATTGGATTGTTCTCACTTCGCCCTTTTGCCACCACACAAGACATCCATATGCCAATATTGGTCGAACAACTGTTGTGTAAATCCATTTGATATATTTGGGTTTGAGGCCCCAAGTTTTACCAAAGGTTCGCCGGCATTGACCGAAGGCCATGCAAGCTTTTTTGACTCTGAAATCAATGTGAGCTGTCCATAAAAGTTTAGAATCTAGAATGACTCCGACATACTTTGCTTGATCAGTCACATTAATCTCAGTGCCAAAAAGACGTAAAGGTCGAATTCCATCGCGGTTTCGTCTTTCCGTAAAAAGAACAATAGATGTTTTATTCGGGTTAACCGAAAGGCCATATTGGCGACACCAACTCTCGACTACCTGAAGAGCACTTTGCATCAGGTCGAATAGGGTGCTTATGCACATACCAACTATCAGAGCTAGATAGTCGTCGGCAAATCCATAAGTTGGAAAACCGCTATTATTGAGTTGCCTCAATAGCGTATCTGCTACGAGATTCCACAAAAGTGGTGACAAGACTCCCCCTTGGGGGCATCCGCAAACACTCAATTTTCGAATCGCTGCTTGACGCAATGTCGAGAAGAGATGTCGGTTTTTGAGCATTTGATGAATCCAATTGGTAATCATTGTAGGTAGCCCATGGTTTCGTGCGGCTTCCAATATGGCATCGAAAGACACGTTATCAAAGGCACCCTCAATATCCAAGAAAACACCCAAGCAGGATTGCTTCTGAGCGAATGCTTTCTCGATATCGTATACAACTTTGTGTAAAAGAGTCACAGTGGACTTTCCAGATTGGTAAGCATGTTGATTCACATGAAGAGGCATGTTTGCCAAATAAACATCACGGATGTGATGATCGATAATGCGTTCCAGACATTTCAGAAGAAAAGAGGTCAGACTGATTGGTCTAAAACTCTTCGCTTCCTCATACGACGCACGTCCTCCTTTTGGGATAAACTTTACAGTAATATCACGCCAGGATTTGGGAATGTACCCGGTAGCAAAACTGCTTACAAGTAGCTTTTTCAAAACATGTTTGATAAACTCAAATCCCTTTTGGAGCAGAACAGGATAAATCCCATCCGCTCCTGGAGATTTGAAAGGAGCAAAACTATTAAGTGCCCATTGAATCGATTCAGTAGTTACGATACTGCGAGCCGAGGCCAGAGACTCGTAACTACATGAAAAGACATTTGGTTCATCCGTAGATGCTATGTCCACACAACCGGGGAAGTGTGTATTGAATAAACATTCTAAAACTTCTTCATCGGAAGAAGTAAAGTCACCATTAGGTAAGCGAATTTCGGTCACTTGGAAATCCTTAGACTTTGCAAGGATTTTGTTCAGCCGACTGACTTCACTCAAACTGGAAACATTTGTACAAAGGTTTTTCCAGCCGGATCGTTCAGCAGAACGAAGAGCCGTCTTGTAAGCCTTGCGAGCCGACTTGAACGACTCTGATCCAGCTGAATGGCGTCTGTTCCAACTCCTTCTACATTGTTTCCTGAGTCTAGTCAGATCGGAATTCCACCATGGGGTCCCTCTTGTAGTCTTTACAGACCGCAGAGGACATGCTTCTTCAAAAGCTTCCATAATGTAGGATGTTGTAGTATCAACGGCATCATCCAGATCACTTGGATTTTCAATGGACGGAGAATATCCATGAAATTTGGTCGCAACCAATTCAATATAGAGTTCCCAGTTTGTTGACCGGGGATTCCTAAAACGCAAAGTCTGCGCAGTTACATTTGAATGTTCAAAGAAGATGTAGCGATGATCCGATAATGATTCCTCATCGGATACATGCCAATTCGTCAACTCGTGACTGATTCTATTCGAGCAGAGCGTTATGTCTAACACTTCTTCTCTATTAGAAACCATGAAGGTTGGGCGATTGCCTATGTTAAGTAATCCAAGGTCTGTACTACTTAAGTATTCCATCAGACTGGAGCCTCTCAAATTGATATCCGAGCTGCCCCAGATGATGTGATGAGCATTGGCATCACTGCCCACAATCAGCGGAAGGCCTTTTGTTACGCAGTGTACGACAACTCGTTTGAAGTCATCCGTTGGGGATGGTTCATCATGTGGTAAATATACCGAACAATAGACGTATTTCCTGTTAAGGTCACCAACAGAAACATCGATTGTGACAGCACATACATCTCTGGTAGTTGACTCAGATATGAGTGTAGCAACGATTGCTTTATTAACGAACACGCATGCGCGGGGCATGGAGCGCGAGTTTGCCATTTCAAGTTTGCTGAAAGTAGCAAAAACTGGGTCCACAAGGTTACCTAGATAGAAGTTTCCTCTACGAAAGTAGGGTTCTTGAACTAGCGCCACTTGGGCTGCACCATTTTGCATGAGTCTGCAAAGATTGATAGTTGCTGTTCTTTTATGCTGAAGATTGATCTGAGCTAACCTAACCGTAGCCACTACTCAAACTAGGCAGGATTAAGCTTTTTGCAATCTCAGCACGAAAAAGACCAGCAACGAAAAAACCAGATCGGTATCTATTTAAAGTCGCCAAAGGCGAAAGAGCACAGAAAACACTGTGTAAAACGCATAATGCGAATCCATATAGGTGATAATTTAAATTAAATGTCAACATATTCATAATCCCACCCTTATTAAGCCTCAGGATAGAGACTGAAGAAGGGCAGCCGATTATCTCGGAGAAACACAAGGTAACCTGCACCATTGCTCCGGGTAGCACAGGAAGGACTCAATACTGTGGAGGGCGCCCTGGTACCCCACAGGCTCCGTTAGCGGTTAGGTTTTATTTAGACCCCCCTAACCATTCATTCCTAGGCACGGTACGCATCACACCATAAATTAGGGGTCACCTGTGAGGTGGACTTTTACCACCGGAACAGGCAGTCCGTAGTGTTAATTCTTAGCCAGTTGAGACAACCGCTACCGACACTACGCGGCTATCTAGGCTGCTCGGGAAAAGGAGGTTAATATTGATGATTAACTCCTGACGTGCCCAAGCAGCCTGTGTTTTTAATTAATTCTTTATTTTTAGTTTCGCTATTGGAACAAATTTTTTGCACTGAAGATTTTTATATATTTAGCACAAATTTACCCTTCTTTTAATTGTTTTATTTTCTAAATATGATGTATCCATAATTAAAGGTATGAAAACTGTTGATTTAAATTTCAAGAAATTTCTCCTTTTTTTATGCATAGGCTGTTCTTTAGAGCTATATTTTTTAAATATTTTTTTGTTTCCAACTGGCAAATGGGTGGCAATCGAAAACATTTATCTGCTCAAATTACCAGCGAAAAGAGAAATCAATTACTGCAGTTACTTCGATAGGTTGAGCTACTTTTCCCCGAATGCCAGCTCCCTGAATATCCCGTTTCTCCGACTAGCCCACTTCCCCGAAAAGTTTTTAGCACTCGTAATTGTCGTAGCTTTATACATTTCAGGGTGGTGAACGAACTGGCCATCTCATATGCACCCTTCTTTATTTAATTGGCGGTTCTTTCGAGTTTTACTGTCATCAGCATTTTTGCCAACATGTGTATAGCCGAGAATGACAGAATACTTCTTTCTTTTGACTGTTCATCGTTCTTTCTCATCACTACTTTTCGGGGAAACCAGTAATTTGGAGAAATGGCATTCCGGGAAAAGTAGCACAATCACTTCGATGATTCTGAACGCACTAATTTTTGGCGTCCATTCTTCTATTGGTTTAGTAGTTAATTTTGCCTTCTTTTAAAAATAGGCTGTTCTTTATATTTGTACTGTTTTAAATTTCATTATTCAGTAAAGCTAAATGTGTTTATACTTTGCTCTTTTATCAATTCTTGCCAGATGTGTTGTTAGAATGATAATTACTTCAGAACCTGCCAATATTCAACATATACGTTTTTGTGACAAACGTGTGATCTCCTTCCGAGATATGCTGGACAAAATATTATTTCAATCACAAATTTTTCGTTCTCTCGATAATAAACGATATTTTCGATGTACATTTCCAAAATTAGAATTTATATTGAGCAGTTGAAAAGTTTTGCCACAAATATTTTCTTTTAAAGATGTGTTGTTCATTTGAGCTATGCTGTGAAAAGATTATTTTTGCGTTAGAGCCTCAAACATTTTAAATGAAAAATAATCTGCTCTCGTATATAGGCTATTTTTACATTGAGTCGCATTGATAGATCTTTGGATTAGAGCATTTGATATTTTGCAAAAATAATCCATTCTTTTATCAAGCAATTTTTATCGAGTGTTAGGGGCTATCCATTAATTATGTAAGGGTTTATGGGGGGAGGGGGTTTTGAAATTTCTTACGCGTCATACAATTTATTTTTAATTTTCATACTAAAAATCTTATAATGGGGGGAGGGGGGGTTAAAAAACCCCGGAAATTGTCTTACGTAATTAATGGATCGCCCTTTACGTACAAACTGGGACAGAGCTTGATATGCAGCGAAACATTCTATGAGCGTTCCCTTGATAAATACATGCTAACTTTCTTTGCCAATTTACTGTTTTCAAATGTGTATAACCCAACAAGCTCAAAGATACTCTTTGTTCTGAGATGTAGAGACCCGTCACGAGTTTTATTTAGTAATGCTCTCCAATGTCACCACAATTTTTGAAATTCTTAGCTTGGAAAATCTCTGAACGAACACTACGCTTGTTTAGAACCTATCAAAGTTTGTTGCTATTGGCTCGGTGGGGTTGATCTCGGTAAAAGCTTAAAAATGCCGGTATTTATTTTAAGCCAATCATTATGCCAAACGGCCTTTATGCCAACTGACCATTATGCCAAACGGCTATTATGCCAAACGACCATTATGCCAAACCACTTTATGCCAAACGGCTTTATGCCAAACGACCTTATGCCAAAAGACTTTATACCAAACGGGGTACAATCGATTATAAAGTGGCCAAGAAGTTTTTGCTACAATTTGAAATGTCCTTGCCTTTTGAATGATAAGATGTCGGTAGATTTTATCAGGGGCTTGTCTTTTACATCTAGTGGATCTATTGTTAATAATATAATTCTAACAAATAGTCGATATACCACAACATCTGAATGTCGAGTTTCATGTTAAAAATAGAACCATTACGACCGAAGTCGTAAATCACCCTCTAGCTACGATATCAGGTTGTTGTGATCAATGTTGCAAATTTACGATCAAGAATTTATTTAATACTTACAAATTAAACTATTATAAAATATGTCTACTACAAAATTGTTACGTCTAGTTAAGCCAGTCAGTGAGGTCTTCCTCGCAGCTATTCATCTTTTCAAACACCAATTTACTGGCACAAGGCTGTGTTCAATACTCCACCTGTACACATCTCGTTCAATGCTAAATATTGCTAATGCGATGCATGTAGATCAGAATAAACCGTGTATATAATTGAAACAGAGAATACAGCAGCCACAGCCGCCGATGACGACCTGTTTGACTGCATGTGATCTTCCATTGTGGAACCGTTGTCGTTGTATTACGAACGCCAGCCAGGCCAGCCTCGAAGTTGTCTGACAAGGTTATACAAACAGTCAGTATAAGGGATATCAATATTTATAGCCAACACGCTAATCAGCTGATGGCGATGTTCCTTCAATACGGTCATTATACCGGTCGTCATCGTTAGTCGTCGGATGAGGTGTGTGTTTCCAGTTCGATCTCAACATGCAACATGGTATAATTAATCCCGACATGGAAATTCTGGATGAGATGACGTGGAAGCAAAATGCAGGGGTGTTAACGATCAATTGTTTAAAAAATATATAAACTTTAGTGGCCTCATGCCAGAAAAAAGAGACCAAAAATAAGACTTAAGAGGGACCAAGATACCATGAGGAATTCAACATGGAATTGTTATAGCTAACCCCACAAATTACAGCAAAGAATGTACCAGTAATTCCTACAAATATTTCCTTTGTAGACCTGTATGAAATCATGAAGAGTTTCTGTCATCTATTACCCTAGGAATTCGTACATGTTTTGCGTTAATCACACCTTCAAGAAGGCAATCAGTTATTTCTCCAGCTATGTCTTCAGGCATTTCTTGAGATTTCTCACAATAAGGATCAGCATGTATTCAAGAACCAGGAAGCTCTCTAAGGATACAATTTTTGATAAAAAGAGCCTTGTATTTTAACAGTGACCAAGTCTCTAAGAAGAGACCTGCTACCAGCCCTGAAGATGCATTGTAGAACTCGAACCAAACGCTACAATTACCTATATTTAAAGTGCGCTCAAAAATTGAACGAATCTTAGTAAAAACTCGTCCAAACCGGCGGAAACTTCTTGACGATTCCAATGTCGCGGGAAGCTTTGGCACAAATTTGGCGTCACGCGGCCTTGCCGCAGAACGACACGTGAAGCCGCACGCTTTGCTCGCATCGACTTGTTTTCCAATTATAGCAAATTGTCCACTTATTGTCAGTCTTCGTTATTTCTTGTCGTCCAGCAGCCATTCATAGAACACACAGCGAATTCCAGTTTCCTTTTGGCTCTCATGTAAATAACGGGATCCATTATCACTTACGAAGGAAATGGTGCCTGATTGCGGTTATCGAAGGGGCTGTTGATGAATTTATGGGCGAGCATCGGCTGACACATTTCCAGTTGAACGGAAGTGAATAGAGGACTACAAAAAGCGTAATCTGTGTCATTAAAATAAGATCATCATATTAGGTCCGAGCGTGATTGAGAAGATGAGCGCATCGGAAGCAGTCTAATGACAAAATCAATCAATAAGCTATTATAATAGTTGCAACACTTCAACCAGGGTCGACTCTGTTGATTCAAATGTTTCAACGAGCATAAAGATTCACCGGTGGGGCCTTCCTTCCTTGATGGTGTTTGGGTTCGATTCCCGGTCGGTTCAGGATCTTTTCGTAATAATTTTTTTTCTGACTTCCATGGGTAAGAGTATCTTCGTACCTACCAGACAATATACGAATGCGAGAAAATGGTAATTTTGGAGAAGAAAGCTCTTGATTAACAACTATGGAGCTAAGCAGCAGGCTCTTCTTCCATGGGGCGTAATGCCAAGAAGAAGAAGAACGAGCATTTCTTCGTGTGTGAAATTTGCTTTAATGGGAATAGCGTACCGCATCATGGATTACGCTCCTACCATAGAGTACAGATGTAATAGGATTGCAAGAGTATTCATGAATTTATCCAGGGATTTGATCAGTCTTTATAGCATTCATTCTGCAGCTGATACTTCTGAAAACTGCTAAGCCACATTTTCCCAATTTTCTTATGGATTTCCACATGATTATTTGCCAATACCTGCGCAGGGCTTGTAGCAAAATAATAGTGACTTCAGTGACCAAAATGGTAAAAAGCATAGCGTTAGCGTTAGCGTAGTTACGGTATACTTCGTAGATTGGATACTAGCAACATTCATGTGTAATTTGATAATTTTACTCAGACTGCTTTCAGGAACAAGGCTGGGGAGTAAACCTTGGCCCAATCTTGGACAATATTACCAAAAGCATGAATATTGCTATTCCCGGCCATCAGGAAAGGTTTGACGTCAGGATTCGCCTGAAAAGCTAGCGATAGACAAAGGGCATTTGTGGTTAAGTGTTGTAAATTTATTCTTTTGAATGCCGGCAATCAAAAGAGAACATTTCTTTACTGGATTTATTATTAGGCACTTGTTATGATGATTCGGGTGTTTTTTTTTTCTGCTCAGAAGTAGATACAAAGCAGAACCAATCCCTCTAGGGTCATTGGATCGTAAAAAATATAACAATAAATAAAAACAAAACGCGATTAAAACACTTTTTGATATACGAATAAAACTCGACCAAGCAATCGTACACGGAGAAATATTTTTACCTAATTTTTGAGTTTATTTTACCCAAAATTAAGTATATCGATTATAGTTTCAACCCAAAATCTATCGGTTTTCTCTTTCTCCCACAAGAATGTTGTCAAAAATAGAGAGAGCTGCATCTACCCATTGGGGGTACTTTGTCCCAATAAGCCAAATTTGGGTAAATGCAACTTTTCTTATGTTTGAGTGGAAAGAACTCAACTTTGCGTTAAATCAACCCAATATTGAGTATATTTTTCTAATGGAATTAAAGCCAAACTACCTAGTGGGGACCTTGGAAATTTAGCCAAAATTGAGTTATTGGGCTCAACTACTGAATTGCGTTGAAACAACCCAAAATTGAGTTGAATTCCATCTCCGTGTATCGCACTATCAGCAAGCTATCATCAGGGCGGAATGCGCGAACCGAACAAAAATGTTTATCTCCGGAGATTGGCGAAAAAAAAAGTTCCCGTAACGAAAACACACAGCAAGTTCCGTCAAAGCAAACCCGTCAAAAGGCAATTATCGATCCGATACCTATCAAAATGCGATTCATAAAGTAATGGAACAAACTCACCGGATTGTTTCAAATCGTGATCAAACGTGAACATCCCACCGCAAAATCGCTAGTGTTTGGAGGGGATTTTGACCTCCAAATTTCCAAATAACCTCCAAATCATCACTTCCAAGTTAGTTCTAATAATCTCCGTTATATGAAATATGGTGGCGCGTCGATCGTCGCAAGTTTATCTGTAACCTCCGAATGGAAAAATGTGTTCCGGCCCGAGCACCACGGCATCCAAAATCAAGCTGGACTGGATCACGGCACCCGAAACACAATTCAAATCACTATTTATTGTTTTATATGACACTTCTTTTCACTAAAACTTTTGATAATAAAACTACAACAATTAAATACAATGAATAGGCAGAAAAAAAACGTTTTTGACGGCAGCGAAAACTTTTCACGTCCGATTTTTAGCACGGCTCACATCGATCCTTCGACGAAAACACGCTCGAAACCGTGAGCAAAATCTATCGGACGACGCAAAACCGAACCGTCCTGCTTGGGCTTCACGAAGCACTACACTGAACGAAATCTCCCGCCATTATTTGAATGTTTTTTGCCTCATCCGAGCCCCATACCTATTTTCCGACACAAACAAGATGATTTTCATCATCCTCGAAATCATCTGTTTACAAATAACACCGAATGAAAATCATCCACTTTTGAAACGATTTTCAGCCTTCAATAAAACGTACGAAATTGAATGATTATCATGCACCAATGTAAACATCCCTCATTACATGTTTTTTCGTAATTTTTAATAAATAAAATTGAAAACAAATAATAACTCACTGTTGGTGGTTTCGCGTAGCTCACCATTTATTCACGAGGTAATTTAAATATAAAAACAATCACAACAACTAACATTTAAACAAATGCCCAAGCTGCGCGTAACATAACTGATTGAAACGAACATGATGTCTAAATATCGCCTCTAATGCGCGCATAGACGATGACTCGTGCGTTGAATGGTGTTTGGTCCTCTTGATAATAATACATGAAACTACAGTTGATAATTCCTCTGCATAATTCCATCATAAAATGCGAAATTACCTGTAAAATCCACGAAGAAACTCCGCTCCATGCTGCTGCCGCCATGTTTATAACAACATTGACAAGGATGATTTCAAGTTTAGCATCATTAACTACTCATATGAGTTTTTGGACTATAATTGAATGATTTTTGGTTTGGGACATCGAAGAAAAGAAAATACGTCAGAAGCTGCATGTTATTCATTCGTATAGGCATAATTCAATAATCTACTTTTAATCATACGAATGTATACTGAAAGCCATCCACATATTGGATGATTTTAATTTGATAGTCGGTCAATGTTCATATTCTTGAATAATCATTTAAAATGAGATATATGAGGATTTGTAGACATGTGAATTACAAATCATTCATTTCATGGCGGGAGATTTCGTTCAGTGTACCCAGCAAGACGCTCCGAAACAGGAAAAAAAAAATCTCCGGCGATGATAACACGCGCCCGGCCGGGAGACATCCACACTATTCGTGATCAAACTTCAACATCCCACCGCAAAATAGCTAGTGTTTGGAGGTGATTTTAACCTCCAAATTGCGAAATCATCACCTCCAAGTTAGTTCTAATACCCTCCGTTATATGAATGATGGTGGCGCGTCGATCGTCGCAAGTTTCTCGTTAAACAGTCAATAGACCCTTTAGTGTGGATGTATTCAATACAAACACCAGTGTCGTCGCTCGGCGGCCAGTGAAAGAAGCTGAATGTTCGAAAGGTTGTTGCCTGTACTTTTTGCCGCTGGCGCCAACTGTTAGCGTTTAAGAACGAAATAAACAGTCGTTACCCTATTCGGTAATCAATAAGTTAAGGGTCTATTTAGTAAATCGAGTGGATTCATGCGACTCGCCTGTAGTCATTGTCGATCAAAGTAAGCATGCATATTTCAGATGTCACCCGTCGACTCCCATAGTAATCCAGTCACATAGAGTGACAACTGTCGATAAACTTTTAAACTTTTATACTCGAGTGACAGAGCCGAGTCGAACAAAATTTTTGGTCGACAGTGACTCCAGTCGAGACGTTTTTTGTCGACTCGACTTATAAAATAGGGCCCTAAAGTCTGATTTGCTGCTGAACAGGGATTGTTAAAGAAAATTCTCGTCGATTCCTTGCAGAAATTTTCTACAGCGACTCCCGTTTGAACTGACATCTCTTTTCAACTGCGTACTGCGATCATAGAAAAGGGCTTCCTTGATCGATTCCTTGCAGGAATTTCCCATACATCAAGATAGGCCAAGAAATTACTTGTCAGCCGCGAATCAGGCTTAAAGCTAAGTATGCTGTTTCGCTCAAGAAAAGTAAAGAAATTCCTTGACTGAAAGGGTCAAGAAATTTCCTACAGAAAGCCCCCTTTGAAGTGACATTTCTTCTCAACTGCGTACTGTGATCAGAAAAAAGTGATTTTCTTGACCATTTCTTGGGAGAAATTTTCCACGCATCGAGATAGGCGATTCCTTTTCTTGTCAGTAGCAAACCGGCCTTAAATCTTTAAAATTAATGTTTTGCTAGTATGCTGGATAAAATTAAAATTCAAATTCCACAGGTGAATATCAAAAGTTTTGTTTTGACATTTCGATTGGTTCAGGTTAGGTTAGGTTTTTTTTTTCGATTATCAGTGGAGCATTTTACAGACTTCGGCAATGTCATAGATTTACAAAATGTTAGGTAAATTTTTATCCCAGCTTACCGAAATTCAGTAATTTTGTAAATGACGCACTGTCAAAAGCTGGCTATTTACCGAAACATCTGTATATTTTATGAGTGACTGCCTCTCAATCATGTCGTTACAGGTCGGACTCGATTTGCCGGAGTATCGAATCACTAAGAAAAAAATTGAAATCTTCGATAAAAGAACATAAATATTATCTTTTTTTTGTTGTTTTATTTATATGATGCGGTGGCGTAGCCAGATATTATTTCTAGGAACAGCAGGCGTCTTTACAAGAAAACATTTTTTTGTTGAACAGCATACAAAAAACACTTTTCAAAACCCCCCTGTTCTTATATACATTCAAAACTGCAAAACCATTCATGTTGTATATTGCAATACCAAATTATCTCAGATGTATGCATAAAAATTGTAAAACAAGAACATCAAAAATCAAATTCCGGATAATCGAGTCTAAAATTGCGGATAATCGAATCCCGGATAATCGAGTCTCCGGATAATCGAGTCAGACCTGTATTTGAATGCGAACGACACGTTGATGTACTTCCTCCATCTATACACTTCCCCAATACAGTTGTTGTGGAAGCGATGTGGGTATGCGTATGATAGGCAAACAGTTTCAACACAAAATAAATCGCACTCGCTCTTCGCGCGTGTGTAGTATTCATGAGATGGATGAATGTGGGTTATGAAAAAAGTCTGCGTGATCTGTGGGGATTTGAATTCAAAATTTGTAACCATCTGAATTATTGGGTCACCAAGTGGTTCGGTAGCTTAGTTGGTAAAGCGCTCGTCTAGCATACAAGAATCCCAGCCAAGCACGTTGGTTTTTTTTTTATCATAATTTCACCCATAATTTATCCATTTTTACCACGCGTGAAGAGTTAATTAATATATTTTTTTCTGCTTATTCTGCGCGGCGTGTGAGGTGAGCCGAGTCGAATGATGTGACAATTGCCGACTCGTTCCAATTGATTTACATTAGTCGTCTCACGTCACTCGAAGTGAGAGCGACTCGTCTCGACTCACAAGCCGCGCAGAATAATCACATTTGTCTAAATTCAAATGCTCATAAGTTTTTTAAAAAAGTGATGAAATCGGATGCATCCGGAAGCATTCGACTGTTAATTCGGTCTAGTTTTAGTTACTTCTTTGATCATTCATATTTGTCACCGGACACAGAACGAAGATCGTCCCGATTTTTGAAGGCAATCAATGTTCAAAACATTTTTTTTCTGTCACCTGCATTTTTGTGTGGTGTGAAGTTTGGTTTATGTTGAAATTTTAATTCCCCGGATTCCCTGAGATTCGCTAGAAAACTTTCGAAATATGGCTTGACCATTTCTGTAAAACTGATTTCGAAATATATGGTCAGTCATGTTTGCATTTCGAATCATGTATCATATCAAACTGTGCAAACAATTTAAAGATATTTTAAGATAATGCTTCAGAAAGCATATTCTGAATTGTTAGATGTACTGACTGAACACTCTGTAGTAGGTTCAGGGGTCAATATGGAGCATTTTCCGAACCATATATCAATATGGGTAACAAAACTTCAAGATTTTTGAATGTGATGCTTTCGGGAGCAACTCCTCTTCAGAGAGCATTTGAAGGATTAATTTGAAAATGTCTCGTAACATTGCGCACGATATAACTCTAGGCATTTTGTCATGCTTTCCCCGGGAAAATCTTTAGTAATAAATTGAGACAGTTGTTCGAAATTTCCTCCGAAATTCTTGCTGACGTTAGACGTTAATCGAGTTTTTGAGAATCTAGTTTCTTCTTATGAATAAAAACTTTTCAGAAATTCCAGAAGTATTTATGATTCATTTTTAGCAGTTCAACATTTTTTTTATGGCATGGTCACCACATACCGATTGGTAATGGTCCGATTCTTCGGGGATGAGAGCGATTCTGAAAAATACATGGTATTTACCTACGTCTTTTAAATATAAGAAGACATCAAGGAACTGCAGATCTTAACCCGTAACGCACCATTCTTAGGTGATCTGCGTGCATTACGGTACTGACCAAAATTGTAAAAAGCATGACCAAAAAGTGACTATGAAGGGTCTTCAGATTTAAGTATTGATCCAAACAAAATGTCTACAAACAAATTTCCTAGCAGTTATCCATCTACGATGACTTGATATCATGGCTAGTAATTAGGATACGGGCCTCCTAAATTTGATAGGTTAGAATTAACATGATGGGGGAGGCTTTACCAATATGGTGCAATAATTATTATTATGCTTTATTAGAGACACTTTACCAAAATATGATGCAATAAGGATTTCACTCTTCACGAGACTAATATAAAATTAAATACTCGAGGAAGCCTTTTTTGACAAATTCTTAGATGATTTAGAGCGGAAATTTTCGATGCTGATTGTTGATGTTTTTGGCGGATTTCTTAGAAAATTCATGGATCAATTCAGAAGTTTTGATAAAATTCCCGACAAAATCTAGAGTTTAATAATAACAATATGCCCCAAGCGAAATGTTTGGCAGAATCCTATACAATTTATTTGTATTATATTCTTCATGATAACTTCTCAACGACATTGATTTTCGTCAAACTCGAGATTTGTCTATTGAATTGTTGAATATTATGACATTTTATGTCTTAATATAAGAATCATTTAAAATACAATTACCTTTTCCTAACTCGATATTGCGTTTCTCGATATCGAACTATGCAACCATATGACAAGTTGGTTTTCATGGCAAACTCGATGGTCCCTTGAACCGCAGTTGCACTGATCCTGTGCTCCATTACTTGATGGTCCCTTCAATATCGAGTTAAGGAGAGTTGACTGCATTCATAACTATTGATTAACAATTAATATTACATTGCTACAGAATGCTACAAGTTGGTTTTCATGGCAAACTCGATGGTCCCTTGAACCGCAGTTGCACTGATCCTGTGCTCCATTACTTGATGGTCCCTTCAATATCGAGTTAAGGAGAGTTGACTGCATTCATAACTATTGATTAACAATTAATATTACATTGCTACAGAATGCTTGCTCAAACAACGCGTTTTTGGTAAAGAAGAAGTCGTTCAAAGTGGTGAGTAAAGGGTTTAGGCTTAACCATAGGTCAAATGTCTGGTCATTTGTTGGAATTCATAGTTAAGTCCTAATATTTCTAGCAAAATTATTAATTAAATATCTTAGGGGCGGTCCATTTATTACGTAAGGCAATTTTCGGGATTTTTCAAAACCCCCCCCCACCCCCCTTCCCCCCATGATAAGATTTTTTGTATGAAAATTAAAAATAAATTGTATGCCGCGTAAGAAATCTCATAAACCCCCCCCATAAACCCTTACGTAATTAATGGATCGCCCCTTACTGAACTCTTAAATAAAATTTAAGTTTGAAGTCATAGAAAAGTCTCAATTTGCGAACATGTCAGGTGCAAACATCCACTTTTATAGTAAAGTATTTGACAAGTTTCTGACGAATTTTTTGAATATTTGGTTGGAATTCCTGAGAGTATCTGGCTTACCTTCCGAACGAGCTTAGCTCAGATTTTTTTGAAAGGTAGGTCTAGAAAAAAATAGCCAGAAAAGCCTTAAATTTTGAACGAGTTTTCGCTTAAAAATCTCCCAGTACAATATTCAATACTTCAAACTTTCTTCCACAAATTTTTACGAAATATGCCCTGATTTCTTCTAGAAAATTAATCAGGAATCCGTATTTTTGTTGATATCTCAATTTAGAAATCAAACATAGTTTTTATTGTAAATTAAATAAAAAAATGAGTTTGAGAAGCCCATAGTTTCTTTATCATCAGATCATGAAAAAAGTGTCGCAAATAGTGACTCACTACCAGTCATGATATAGGAAAATCTTCTGCAATGCCTGTAGATATATTTCTAGGAATATCTCCAGAGATTCTAAAAAAAATGTTTTCAACGATCCCATATAACTATTCCCCCTGATTCCTCTGCCGATACTTCAAAGAACACCATCACGAATTTGTGCAGAAGTTTGTTCATGATATTCTCAGAAAATAGCTCTAGGATTTTTTCAAACGATTTCAAAAATCTTCAGGTGATTCCACCAAGAAATTCTTTAGGGATTTTTCCAGGAATTTTGTCGAGATTCCTTTTAGAGGATCCATCACAAATTTTTCCAAGGATTGCTCCAGGAAGCTCCTCTGGAAATACTGTCAGAATTTCTTCAGGAGTTACTAGCGGTCATTAAAAAATGACGTCCACCTTTTCGGGAAGAGGGGTCTACAAAAGTGTGACAGTCAGTGCAGGAAAGCGTCATTGTAAATAGAGAGTGTCGAGCGACTTTACATAGATGCTTCCCTCACTGTCATCGGACGGCGAGACATTGACAGAGACTTTCTTTCAGAGAATTCTCTTTCATTTTTCCGTCGCTATGACTTGTGATAATTTTTAGTCTATTATCTGGTATGATTGTTATCTATATCGCTGGAATCATGGAAGGATATCCACTTAACTTATCAAACACATTTACTTCCCGAAATTCTTCAAAAATAGATAGCAATTTTAGTAGCAAAACAACAACAAAATTGCTTTCATGAGAGCTCCGTCATTGCAACGTGATGAAGTATCATCACATAAAATGCAGCTTCGTCTAGTGACAGTGAGAAGTCTCGTTTCGTCAGTGTCGCAAATCCGTCATGATACTTAACAGCCTTGGTGACAGTGCATGTATAAGACTGGAAGGGAGAAACCGATACAAAATTTATGTATGAGATTCTGCAAAATTTATGTACGGGATTATGTTGCCACGAACTGTCACTGTGAGCCCGGATCTTAAAGAATGGATAAACATGATAAAAGTGCGTAATTGATCAAAACATATTTTTGCATTTCAACAAATTTGACAACAATCGGTTTAAAATCAGTTCTTGCACACCCTAGAGGGTCTAGAAATCTCGAAAAACGATGGACGTCAATTTTATTTTTCCCTCTACAAAAAATACTCCAGGGCTTTACTCCATGTGCAAATCCAATAATTCATTCACCATTCAGGAATTTTTATGAGTAATTATTCAAGGATTCTCCTACAATGCGGAACATTTGTTGTCTCGGAAGAAGACAAAATAACAGTAGATAGTTAATTTATTATTCCTGAATTTACTGCCATTTTAAAAAATATCAAAACACGTATAGTTTTCGAGATATTGGATGTTGAAAATGCATTCTTCAATATTTTCAGTCTACTTGCATGCAAGTTTACCAGCTTGTATGGAGAATTATTTGCTTATTTCACCACAAAGTTCAAATATTATGTGTTTAAGAAAACTTATCAGCAAAGTTTATAATACTTTTGATGCTCAAAATTTACTTGTCAATGCTTTCGTAAAATTTGCATCTTGCCATACAAAAGATACGAAAAAAATTTTATGTGAGCTGCAAGCTAATTGAAAAAATCGATTCGATCAACATTTAATGGTGCAATTTAAACCAAACGAAAGTTTAAGTCCTATTCTGAGTGCTTGGTGGATTGGGTCACTAAAAAAAAATATAAATTGTATTTCAAATTTCATGTGAGTAATAATAAAACCAATATTTTGTAAAACTTTGGCGACCTGTAGCTCAAAATTTTGACGTGCTAAATCATTTCTCCTGGTCTACTCTACAAGGTCGAGCAAATTTTTCTTGAATGTCGGTTTTCCGAACGTCGTTTCATAAACCACTTCCCCGAATATCCCATTTTCTCGCTCGTACATTTGTATGTTGTACGATTTTTATTCAATAAATTTCTAAAAGTATTCCTGCAAGGATTACTCCAGGAGTATTTATAGGGTTACTTAACGATACATACACGATTTTTTAGCATATCTTTAGATTTTTTCACAGGATTCCTCCAGGATTCTTTCTTGATTCCTCCAAGGACTTTTTTATGATAATTTCCGAAATACCTGCAGAATACGCCTCACATTTTTTTTTTTGTTTTCTTAAATTTCTTTAAAAAATCCAGGATTTTTCCCGGTTTTTTTCTGGAATACAAAAAAGTAATACTCAAGTATTTTTTCCAAGGTTTCATTCAGGAGTTATGCAAGGAATTCCTTCCAATATGAATCCAAGTGTGTACAGAAAGAATTCTAACATCGATCCTCCACAGATGCCTTCTGAGATTTTTCGAAAAAAAGGGACAATACTGCATGTGTTCTTCTAAGAATTCTACTTAGATTTCTTTCAACTTCAGGAATTCTACTAAAATTCTTCTTCTATAAATCCTTCAAGCTAGTCTACCTGGGTTTTTTCTCAGAGTATGTATGTTATTTTCCTGTAATTTCTCTAGGAATTCTACAACAAATTGCTTCAGGGGTTTCTCCGGATAGTTTTCAAGAATTCTTAAAATCATTCTATAGTGGATTCCTTAACCCCCCCGGGGTTGGGTATTACCCCCGCCTTTAGACGGGGTACACTTTGGAATTTTGTGTATTTTTTCGTAGCTCGGAAATTAAAATGATTTTATTTTTGGCTTAAACCTTGACTCATAACACGCATATAAGAAAAGTTTTTTATGACTTTTGAAACTTATTTGTATTATTGAAAATTGTTTGAATAATTGTATATTTATATAACCTACAAATGCCTGGGATTCATTTAACGTGTATTATAAAAAATCGTAACTGTTATATTTTTTTACGATCAACCTATCACAGAAGAAGAGCCTGATGGTATTGAAATAATTTCAAATCTGTTTTTCCGTTAGTTACACGGAAAATGAAAAATGCTCCAGAAAAAAATTAAAAAAATCATATTTTCAAAAGTATAGTAAAAACTCAAATTTTAATTATTGTCAAAAATCAGTAACCAGAAGAGGCTTCAAGAAAAAATTTAAAAGGATAGGGATGTTCAAAAATAAAAATAATAAAAATCAAAATTCATAAATTTGCGAAGAATTAATTCATTGTCCAAACCGTGTTTAGAATGATTTTAGATAACGAAAAATAATATTTAGATCAAAAACAAAATTTGGGTATTAGAGGGTTAAGCAAATTTTCCTATGAGTCCTTAAAAGATTCCTCTAAAATTCTTACTCTAGCGAGAATTTCTCCATATATTTCTAAAAGCAGTTTTCCAGGTTCATTCTCGAATTTTTTAAAACTTCTCCAGGGTTTTGAGGGATTCTCTCAATGATTCTTCCTTGAATCTGTTCACAGTTGAATGAATTTCTCAAAGAAATCTCCAGGTTTCATTCTCATGAGTACAGCAATTCCTATATGACTTCTTTTAGGAATTTCTCCAGGGATGACTACATGAGAGGAATCGTTAGATTCCTGCTAAGATTGTTTTCAGTGTTTGTTCCAGACATTCGTTCATACATTCCGCCGGAAATTCCTTCAGTGATTTTACAAGGGTTATTAGGCTGATACAAATATTAAATTTCTTTTATGTCCGAGACCACTTGGAAGGCACGAGGGGGGGGATAAAAATAAATAAGGAACAAAAAAATAAAAATGAAAAAAAAAGTTTTTTTTTTTGAATTTTTATTTTTAATGATAGTTGTTAAACTGTTTTTAATCGTCTTCTGGTTCATTATTTTACTTGTTTTTTACTTTGTAAATTGAAAAAACCTAACTGATGTCAAAAATATGATGAATCTTTTTTTTTCTCCCCTTCAAAATTTTCGGATTTTCGAGGGGGGGGGGGGTGACATAAAAGAAAATTAATATTTGTATCAGCCTTATTAATTGCGAAATCTCATTTTCACTCATCATCTTTTCAAGGCATCCATGTAGAAACTCGTTGAATTTCCTCGTATATTTATAAAACTCTTACAGTGATTCCTTCAGGTTTTTCCGAAGTGATAGTTTTAGGCTATTATTGGAAAAACATTTTCAGTTGTGCATGATTACAAGTTTTATAATGAATCTATGCAAAAATCAAGACAAGAAAATATGTATTTACTCAAGCCATACAAGCAGCTACGAATTGTACGATGATCTATACTTATTTTATGCTTATGCTTATTGATATACGATTTAAGCCATTTGTTACTTCAAGTGGGCACTTTATTATGGGGATGAATGTATCGCATTCGTTGAATCAGACTATTTAGAATTGAAGGACTCGAAAGCAAAAGGCTGTAACATTTGTAATATTACAACGTTTCACGAATGTTTCTCACAATCTAAAGTAACCCATTCGAAAATTTTCCAGTTTCCTACGCTATATGTAAATTGTGCCGGAAGAGTTGTTCCATTCTTTCCTGCTTTAGAACCCGTTTCCTAGAACTTTAAGGAGGAAAACAAAGCTGCCGGCCGCACAAACACGTGCTCAAACAGTCAAGTGGATTTCCTAAAACACAAGGTACCGCGATTGCTTGCTAGCCTGAGCCGTTTCAACATTCGAGAGAACTGCTTTTGGCTTTTCTATACACGGTAGAGGTACAGTATTGGACAAAAGATTTGCAACTTTTTCGATTTTCCATGCAAAATGGTTAACTTCAGAGGGTTTTTATATTTGAATGAATTTCTCTAGACATAATTTGAATTTCAATATATATTTTGTAGGAGATTGAAGTAGGCAATACAATTATTAGGAAGGTCATAGTAGGCTTTCAATAGCAAGTTAGGATCTTTTCGATGTATGACAGTCATTAATCCTCGAGACGACAAATAAACAAGATCGATTTATCAGAAGCTCTCTGTATTTTGTACTTCAATTTTTGATTGATCGAAATCCAATCTAGCCAACACATCTCTAATGTCTTTCTTATCTGTTTTTTCTTGGGCCCTGAGAAATGCACCTAAATTGGTTCTGACAAACCAAAGTTGATTATTTCGTATAGAAAACCGAAAAAGTTGCAAACGTATTGTTCAATACTGTATAGTTTGAAGTGCTTATCGTACCAACAAACACAACACACCACCTTGCCTCTGGCTTCTACACCTTCGTTCGGTCAACCATCTCCAAGCAAGATCAGTCACCAGTCACGGTGCTCTAGCATCAGCGTATAGCAGTTTAAAAGCACGAAAGATTGAAAGGTGTGTGGGTATGTTCGCAGTCAACACACGGAGTCGTACGGAGAACAAATATATTAAAGAAAAACAGAGTCAATAGCCTTGAGACCTCAACTATAATAAACTCAACCGGAGGGTCGGTCACTGCCTGGAAGAATCGGTATCTTCGGGGTTTATTGGGGTTTCGAGCCACCTTCTTTTCTACCGAAGTTCGTCCAAAATCACCGCGAGAGAGGAAATGACATGTAAATTTGTTGCATCAACAAAAGAGGAAAATATCTTCTGCTGGGAACCGTTTGCAACGTGAACGAAAATGGGAACGAGATTCCACTGACTGTTTTTGGACTTTGCTGAGTTGAGTGTGAAATTCCCTCTACTAGTTGGGGCATTGTTGCTTTTGGTACTTTTTTGGAGCTGTCGTTACGCATGGGCGTAGCCAGAGGGGGGCAGGGCGAAGCCGTCGCTTCCCTTTGACTGACTTTATGTACCTTGAAGCCAGCATACACATTCTTTTAAAAACTGCGTTACTTCTCAAAGAGTCCTTGGATTTGAAACAGTTAAAGATCTAACAAGAAAAAATTGAAAGATGTCAAAAATCCGCAGGGACATGCAAGGATATTTATTATTTTCCAAATTCTCAAGAATTCTGTCAAGGATCTTGTCATAAGAACTACTAGGTATCTCAAAATAAATCGATTCAGGAAGAATAGACGTTAGATTTGTCTAGAAATCTCTCAATTCCTATTGACAATCCTCCAAATGTGTTTCTTAAGATTTTTCCAGGAATTATTTTCAAAATTTAACTGAAATTTGCAAGGTAATTTCCAGAGCCTTTCCAGAGACTTCCTTATTCATAGCGACAGATAATTTTCCAGGAATTTCACTAAGAATTCTTTCAGGGAATCTTCCAGAAACTCATCCAAGAGTTTTAACGAAATCATTTCTAAAATCCTAAGGAATTTATCTTAAGATTTTTTCAAGATTGTCCCCAAGCATTCGTCTAGGGTTTCCGCTAATGGCACCAGAAAACATTTCATTAAGGTACCGTGGGGCAAGTGGGTAATGGAATTCGTATAGTTGAGATTCTTCAAATTCTAAATTGAAATAAATGAGGCCGTGTATATTTTTTAGCTTGACTCCCGCCAAATATAAGCAGTATGCTGAAATTGATTTTTATGTAAAATTTAAGAAAAAAAAAATACAGAAAAGGTTTTTGAAAAATTGATCCCTGCTTTTTACTTGCTCCACAAAAAATTTGGCGTTTTGAACAGTTAATTGAAAAACAGTTATGTGTACGATTTCAATTAACTTTAACATTTGTTAAGGCGTCCCAATGAACAATAACATAAGTAACATGTGAACAAAGATTTTTTTTTCTCGTCACTTCAATATTCTTCTGTTCAGTTATGTATGTTGAAATGATACAACAACATTATAACTACAACATTTACAATGTTAGTTCTTACATCATGAGACAGCAATTGCATTTCTGCTCTGTAGAATTTCCACCGCTCATTATTTATTTTCAAAAAAGTCGGATATGACATCGCATAACTCTTCGGAACAAATCATTTATTGTTACAGAATTCTTCAATAAAGTATCTGGAATCTTTTTTTGTGTGGATAGAAACTAATAGCCCATTTTTATGTTTTGAACTAACTTTACATGTACATTCCATGGGATTTAAACGTGTTCTCTTATATTGTAACTTTACATTCAGCGTCTTTCTTTCAATCGGCTGTCCGAAGTAGACACATTAATATTACAATGTTTGGCAATCTCTTTTAGACATGTTTCATGATTTCTGATAGCTTTTAACGCTTTGAGTATAGTGTTTCTTGAATTATCAGCTCGTTCTGTTTTTCTATGATAATTGCGAGCCTTGTTTACTTATAGCTACTTGAAGAGAAAACAAAAATTCAATCTCTAATGAAAAACTTGTCACTTGCCCCACGTGATAAAAAAATTGACGTTGTTTCAAATTGATTATTTTTAGGTCTATGTCGAATTAATTCTTACCCTTTTTTATAGCAGTTTGAAACTGTCAGAGGGGACAACTTAAAAATGGTACAGAAAATTTGTTTCCGCATCTTTTTTTCCACTGAAAATATTAAAAGAAGATATCACGCCGCCAACATGTAACGGAGTAGTAATTGATTGGTTAACAATCTTTCGCTCTAGTATGCAATAATGGTTGAAAAATTTCAGAAATCTCTTACCTATTTAGCGTAATGTTCTGAACGGCCAAAGATTTACGCATGAGTTTAAACGGTTATTTCACATGTTTATTGAAATATACAAATTATTTTCACTTGCCCCATTTACCCACTGGTACCGCGGGGCAAGTTACATACTTTTTAAGATTTTTTTACATTCATTCTCTCTAGAATTCACCCAAGAATTACAACCTCAATTGTTCAACGATTTTTAGTAATCACTGCAGGAAAGTTTCCATAAAGTATTAGTCATTCCATTTTCATTAATGCTATCTTGTTTAGTTCTTTATACCTTGTCCAACTAAAAATCAGGCTTATCACAACGATGATTCAGATTTCCTCAATAATTCGCAACAAGTTTTACAAAGAACGAATCTGTCTGCCAAAGTTCTTGCCAGCAGAATCACTATTTTTTTTTTCAAAATAAATCCATTTATAAAGAATGGCTGGAGACCAACGTGGCTCAGTTGGCTACACTATCGCTTCATAAGCGGAAGATCTTGGGTTTGATTCCCAGCCTCCGTCACCAACTTTGCAAGATGCAGGCTGCATCGCGTAAAACGGTGCTATGACAGGGATCATTCGCCAAACATGGCGATTCGACTTTCTCTGATGTCAATCATCTACTACCAGCCTGGAATAATAATAATATTCCATAATAATAATAATAAATCTTCCATGAAGTGCTCCGAGATTTTTTGAAGAAAATTTTCAAAAACTCGAAGAAAAATTTCTAAGACTCCTCCAAATGTCAATCTAGTACTGCATACTGGATTTAAAAAAAAAATTGGTATTTTTAAGGTACACCCACTTAAATTTATTCATGACTTATCACAAGGTTTCTTCCACAAATTGGCCTAGAATTTAAGATTTTTATATATTTTTTCCTGGGAACTTCTCCAGGAATTCTTCTTGACATTTCTCTAAAAAATATGTCTCTTATGTGTTTCCAGTAATCATTCGCGGCATTACATCTTAGAATTCCTACTGTGATTCCTGCAGGTTCTTACCAGTTTTTTTTTTGAAAAATCTTACGCTTAGATTTTTTTTTCTTTATGTTCTTCTAAGAAATTCCTAAGAAGAAGTGGCGATTGTTGATGCTGATTCATGTTTTAAAATTTACATAAGGTGCATTACATGAACTTTTTTTTTACAATGGCATGCCTAGAGCTAGAAGTACAGTCACTCCACAGTTATGGATAAACTAGGGGTAATTTTTTATAGTTATCAATGAGTAAAAATCATGATGACGCAGTGCAAAACAAAATTATCTGCCTGCAGAATATAGCTGTTTTCTGGAATACACCTCAAAATCCGCAACAAAAAACAACAAACGACTAGAATCGCATATTTGTTGATGAAATTCGTGAACAGTTGGATTTGAAGTAAGGGAATAGCCACTGATATCACTATTGATTAATTATTATTGTCTAATAATGTTCAACCATTCATTATAGGAACGTGTGTTTTGTATAGATATAGTCACAATGTCACATAAAGAGTATCAAGTAATCAGTGGAAAAATGTAAAGCTTTTTTGTTGGAATTTCAAATGCATTTTTTTTTTTTATTTTTCAACCAAATTAGTCCTTGCTTTTGAAGTCCTGGACGAGTTTCTGACAAGCTTTTTGAATTTTTTATCTGCAAATCGTCTCTGGCATATTTTCCGAAAAAGTTTTGAGGAGGTTTTCAAAAAGCAGTTTTTTCAAAAAGCAGATTTAAGATTCCTTATATAGCAGCAGATTACTTCACTAGTAATTTATTCAGCAGGTATGTCAGGTTTTCACCAAGTTTTGTTAAAATATTTCGGCCAGAAAATGTATCCCAAAGTCGCTTTCTCAGAAAAATTTAATGGATTCTTCCGCAAAGTTAGCCAGTCCCTACCTTATTTGACACTTTGATTTACAAATTACACTATATGTATTTATCTTTATGATAACAAATAATTATTTCTTGCTGGTTGTTTTTGAAAAGCTAACCAAGTCACTATAAAGTCTAAAGGGACGAATGACCCTCGGGTTAAAGTCCCCCTCATCAAACAACAACTACTAAAAAGTGATTTACTATCAGTCCTGTAAAGTAGTCTCTGACTAAACTTCTGTAGAAATTCCTAATAAACTACTGCAAGGGATGGGAGTTGTTTGGCTCTTGAAGAAGTCTTGCACGATTGTCTACATAAATTTGAAGGATGTTTATAAAAAAAAATAGGAAGAAATACTTTAAAAAGTTTGCGATATGGACGAAAAACTGGAGTAATTGATGAAGTATTATTTGTAGACGTGGAACCTTGAAAAAAAAATCGAAGAATTCACGGAGTATGTAAAAACTACAGGAGTATTACCGGAACGAGAAATTTCTGAAGACATTTCATGAGGAATTCCTGCACGAATTTATTGAAAAATTCCTAGCATAGTAGCTTTTCCCAAAAGATTTCTTGATGTGTTTCCAGGAATAATCCCTGTATGAATTTTCAAAGCCATGCAGGAAACCTAGGTTAGTTTCTGATAAAATTTCCAGACTGGAATTTACTAGAGCTGGTAGCATAAAGTGCTTTAAGATTTCCTGGATGGAATTCTGGAGATCTTTTTCTAAGCACCCCTTGCAAAATTGCTGGAATGTTTCTGAGAGAATAGATTGAAAAATCTCTAGAGAAATATTATATTAAGGGCTTTCATCATTCTGAAACTCAATCCACATCACATTAATGATGATTACCGCTCAATTATTACGGTAACCTCTGACATTGCAGTGATGTTTTCGTTTCATTTCGTGGATATCAGTGATGCTTCTCTAGGTCTCTAGAGGCACACCAGGTTCAGGTAACCAACCACCTATAGGAGGAACGCGGGAGGTATCTAGAATCGACATCGCGGAGCGGACAGTTATTACTCACCTACTGTTCATATGGCAGAGGTGAAACGAAATCCAACACATACACTCTCGTCCCGTCCCGCTCTAGCCTTTGGTCTGGTCTGGTCTCTGCTGCTGGCTACCGAACACGAGAGCT
Source organism: Aedes aegypti (assembly GCF_002204515.2). NCBI lineage: Eukaryota > Metazoa > Arthropoda > Insecta > Diptera > Culicidae > Aedes > Aedes aegypti. Next base: position 38,025,381 of record NC_035109.1, on the reverse strand, counting down.
GGCCTCTGTTTCCTGCTTCACGTCCTTCTACACTTCTGCTGGTATTGCTTCGCTAAAGCTCTAAGCGCACTTCAACCAATTCCAACCTATACCTAGCAGTAATTCCACACAATCACAATATATAATTTGAACCGAAACACAAGAGCAACCCCCTTTCGAACACCCCTTGAATCGCTCTTCTTTCTTGCGACACGGGCCTTTATTTCTGCGCACCACCGATGGAATTCGACGCAAATTTTCACAACACAAAAAACAAACCCGTCCTTTCGGATATGAGTTACTCGCGCAGCGTAAGGAAAAGCTAACACAACCGAGCAGGGCAAAGAGCTTCCCCAGCCAATGGTGGACACGGGAAACTGGATCCGAAATTCCGCGACTAAACTGGGTGCAATGTAAAATTAAGAGGCGATTACGCGACCATCATCCCGCGATGCACCATTTTCTGTGGAACAATGAAACTCAACTGAACTGACAGACAGCGCAGTGAACGAAACGGATCTCAAACGACGACGGTGGCTCGCTCGCAAACTAGCGTTGGGCGATTCCGAATCGATGTTTTAGTGGGATTTAAAGCCGTCGAATTCTCGCATAACATATCTAATGGGCCTATGATCAAATTGTAAACAAAATGTGTTTTAACTTTGTTTTAACACTTCAGTCCTCGCGCTGTTGTATTTTGTACTCGTTTTTCGTTCACAACAGCAGCGTGGTGGTTCTGACGATGGCAAACCGCGCGATGACTGGAAGGTTAAGGCTGGTTTGCCATTGACAAGAAAAGGAAAAGGTGCGTGAAAAATGTCTTCCCAGAAATGGTCCAGAAATCACATTTTTTTTTTCTGATCGCAGTACGCAGTTGAGAAGAAATCTCATTTCAAAAGGGAATCTCTGTTGGATTTTTCTTGACCCATTCAGTCGAGGAATTTCTTTACTTTTCTTGAGCGAAACAGCATACTTATAGCTTTAAATTTGATTTAATCGAGTTTGAATACTGTGGTACTTGTTGACTTGACAGATTGAGTAATAATGAATTCTATCAAACGCTCGGCCTGCTCAGTTTAAAGCCAAACTACCACATCTCCTTTTCTACGACAGAAGATGTGCATTTGCTCTGAATAGACAACTTTTATTTATATAAACATCTGAGTTCAATATATTTGTATGTAGTATGCTTGCCATTGAACCTTTTATTCTGGAATTAGCCTCAAATTTGTTTCTTCAAAATGAATTTCCTGCTTGACTACTTTCGAAGCACTTTCTGATACAATATACTTCTTCATTTTCCCTATTTGTGGCAACATCATTTTCTATTTTTTTACACTATGTATCGTTTCTGTTATTTCGACCAATTTTCTCCAGAGCTCACATTCTTTCTCTCAATTCGATTGGTATTCGGTTGATTAAGACTGCTTCCTTTTGAAGTAAGCATTTGAGTTTTACCGCTGGACCCAACGGATCGTATCCGTTGCTTTGAATGTTCCCTTCAAAGGACCTGACAGCTCACAACAGTCGTTATAACTGCTCCCTTCCAAGTATTTGCTTCCCTTCACAAATATTTGGGTAAATATTTGTTTCATTCATGGCTCCATGTTTTTCTGTGAGTTAGTTAAACTCGCCTTCCTATCCTAGATAGGACTACTCCGTCACTTTCTTATTTGCCTGTCTTTGTTGAATATTAACAATTTTTTATAGCTGCCTATTTAAAGAAAAGAAAATTTTGTTCAGTACTCTGAAAACGGTTCTGTTAATACAAAGGCTTTTTTCTGAGGTTTGCTTTTTTCGTTTGGATTTTAATTCACTTGTCTTCCTCCCATTTGCCTTTCCGATCAGTTTCCCTTTTTAAGAGAGATAACTTGCCTTCTCCAAATGGTTTTTCAACCGTTTTTAAGGCGTTTCCCTCTCATGAGGCGAAACATTTTTATTGCCTTCTCTGGTCAGATTTTCATCCGCCATTTCGGCGTTAAGGCGTCTCCAGGGGGTGGGAAACTCGGCTCACCTAAAATTGTGCCGATTTGTGCCGACTGTGCCGAAGTGAGCGACCGTATCGATATGTCATATTTGTCTGGCTGCAATGCAATAACTGGCAACTCTGTTCGTTCCATGGCAGATTGTTTTTGTTATTTTCAAAATCATCGATTGATCGAATTCGTTTGAACAGCATAAAATCTAAGGTTTTTGATTGACGATCGGCCGCTATTTAGATTTCTGGTAAGTTTTATGTAAAATTATGCCTTCAATAATACATTAATATAATTTTGCAGTCCAGTGGCAAAGAAAGTGAGCGGATAATGATCGTAGATTTGGATGATAGTGGATTTGCAAAATAGTTTCCGAATTGTAGTGGGTGACCGTGATCGTGGAAATGCGAGCTTCGAGGTCCATTTACAGTGCGTTTGTCGTACTGCTGGAAGTGTTAGGATCAGACGATGGTGAGTCTTTCGGATTATCCTCCGGCAGAGAAACTTGAATGACTCAAACTCCCCTTCCATATAACCAGTGCATTCTCAACAAATCAAGGACAACACGCTCACCCTGATAAGCGGAGCGCACTGCTTCCAGCGATTGAACGGAACGCACATAATCGGGTGCAGTTTCAAACTAAGCTGATCTGTGGGCGTTCTGCACATTATTCGTTCGGAGTCGAACATTGATTTTGTGGTGCAAAAGCATCTTGCTCCTCCTTACGGTCCGGATCTGATGCCGCACCTGTTCACGCGGGAAAATATAATCCAACTACGTAACCAACTTGGTCTTCAATTTTCCACTGAGGAAGAGAAAGAAGATACGTGTGATGTCGAGGATGAGTTGGACTCCTTGGGGGACGGGGCTGTTGGAGCTGCTGGAGGACTTCCCCTTTCCGGGCTACTACGTGACTGATCCGGATGAGATTGACAAACTGTACGATTGCTTCGAGCTCAGAATCTCTTGGTTTGGATACCCACCAGGGCGATAAGGAAAAGCTGCTGATCAAGAAGGGCGATTTATCTGAAGCCCCATAGATGAGTAGTTCTTGTGGAAGTTCTGAACATTGTTGAGAAATAATCTGGCACGGTCATTATTATGAGTTGCGACCACACTACTTATCAACAATGCCGGCACCGATGCGCTGAAGGACGACTGGAACGTAATATTTGGGTATTGCCGACCAAAGGGTGGTGTAGAGGGAATAAAATTAATTACTGGTTTTTGTTATTACTGATTTAATCATTTCGATGATGTGACGGGCCCATGAAAAGCCGTTGTTGATGCTTCTCAGTGGAAGCTTCAGTACACGGCGCGGGACCTGAAGCAGGTTAATGCAGACTCGTATTATCGATATGTATGCCAAAGACTAGTTGTATCAGAATGGTATGTGATACACCCTGTCTTTTGAAACTTGAAAAATATATTTGAACCGCTATGGCTATACATATACCCACGACTTTAAATTAATTATATCCATTTAAGCACGTTCTCCATCATTAGACTCCTCCACAGCTTCTTCCTCTTCTTATTCAGCTGTCTTACCTCGGCCGGCATCTCATCCAAGGGGGAGTCTTGTATCGGCCCAGTACTGGATTCCATGCAAGTACCATTTCATTATATTTTCCAGGTCTACACTCAGCATTCCTTGGCAGAGATTTTGAAACCTGTTCCTTTTCAGAAGTGGGTCACAAACAAATCCGGCAAGATGATTGGATGGACGATAATGTTTCGGATCTCATCGTGGATGTGATTTTTTTGCCTGCATAACAGAGACACATTCGTTAGATTGACCCTCTTCGGATGGTGGCACAGAAGGATCTTCTGAGTGTATACATAAATTCTTAATTTTGTACTTACTAAACAAATTCGTGATAGCAACAATCTGGTTGAACCGCACGACCATTTTCTGTAGTAAGCAAAAACAAAGATTCAGCTGTCAAATCCAATTCACTGTCGATTAGAAGGGTGCCCAGATGTGCCGAGTTGTGCCGAATACTGTGCCGGGCACAGTGAGCCGAGTTTCCCACCCCCTGCACGTGCCCATTCGTCAGCTTCTAAACCACCAACTGTTGTAGATTCCTGGCCATAGCAATCTATACCGACTGAATAATTCATTTGATATATGTTGTAGACTGTTCAATCAAGCGTGTAATGTGTTCGACTTTAATATTAGTAAATTAATTTAGAGGAATAGGATTAAGTCAATTTATCAGTCTGTGCAACTCCCATGTTGAAGATGAAGCAAATAAATAAATAAAATATTGCGGCGTTCATTGTAAATTCACATCCAGCGGCTGCACAAACACAACGTCAAAATTCAAGTAGGTTTGGATTTTTTTCGTTCTATAAGGACGCTAATGTTCCAAATTTGTTAAATCTGAACCATTTGATGATTTTTATAATCACTGCGACGATTTATAGACATTTTAAGATAATCGCATATCGTGGATTTGTCTTACAGAGCACAATAAATAAATATAAATTGATTATTTAACTACATCATTTTCTGTGCATTCATTTGACTGATCATCCGAAACCACTGAAAAGAAAGTCATAGTAATGCTGACCAATTCGACATTTTTACCACATGATTTTTACAGAACACGTTTTATTATTGGCATTATTATACCATTGTAAAATTCTCTATGGTTTGACAGCATAATTGACAAATTTACCATGTGTTTGGTGATAATGATCAATTTAGTACATTTTACCCCTGTGTTATTGTACGGAGATTTCCAGATTTGACACGGTGGTTCTAAACCGCCGTTCCTCAAATCGCCGTCCAAATAGCTTAAAACCCCGATTATATAATTTCGATATTTTGGCGAAGTGCCCAGTGCTGTCGCTAAGCGATGTTTTTTTTTCGTTTGGTCATGGTCTCATTCCTACCCCTCGATCCGTTTATTTTGATAACGAAAACCCGAAAACTTTTCGAACTTTGACAGTTTGTTGCATTTTGAGAGCTCCCCGTTTATTTATTGTTGTTATCAATGCACTTTTGATATGCGATTATTTTCAATTAAAATCCTTATCAGCAAGGAAAGTGTTTTACTTACATTCATCTAAAAAGTGGCACTGAAAATCTCTCGGGAATTTCTAACTACCTTTCCAATTGATTGGTGTAGCAAGAATGTCTGCTGAATGGTAAGTTGAATGAGTTTTATTCTTGAAAATTTGCGTTTGCGATAATAAGGCTTCATTTTGAAAAATCTGTAGGAGATGCATCCGGCGCAACCAGGACGAATGCCGGCGCTATCTGGACCAGTTTAAAGTGTTCGATCATCCGCTAAAGCAATCAACTATAACGGTGCTGGAAAGCAAAGGGACCCGGATGAAACCGGCGAACAATTTCAGCGACAGTAACAGTGGATCTTCTTCCACGATTTCGCTGGATCCGCTCAGCTTGGCCCTGGATGGGTCTGACCCTTTGAGTCAATTCGCCCGACAGGATTCCGCCCAGGATCCACTGTCGCAGATGGCAGCCGAGTTTGATGGTGCGCTAAGTGTGTCTTCCGGTGCTAAATCCAAGAAGAAGGAAGTTACTAATTTGCTGGAATTGGACTTGATAGAGCCCTGGGCCGGGAGGAGGGGTCCCATATTGAACAAGTATACCACAAATGAAAAGTTGTCGATTGTGACCAGCTTCCTGAACGGCGGAGAAACCATCAAGTCACAAACGACCATGGCCGAGAAGGTGAAACATCGGCTAGAGCAATTGGACGAGTTTGAGGAAGGAACCATCCGGCAGATGCTGGATCTGTCCCAGCAGGAATACGTGATCAAGATTGAACAGCTGAACCACGAACTGGTTCAGGCTTGGAACACCGATCAACGGGTGAAAGCGTTGAAGATTGCGATCCAGTGTTCGAAACTGTTGGCAGATACGTCGGTCATTCAATTCTATCCGTCGAAATTCGTCCTGATAACGGACATCCTGGACATTTTCGGAAAGCTGGTTTACGAACGGTTGCTGGTCAAGTCGGGGGAGTCGATGAAGCCGGGCGGCTCTAGGGGACCGGCAACTTTGCCGGACAACTTCACGCCCGATATGGTGCCCGAGTCAGCCAAAGAGACGTGCCAGAACTGGTTCTACAAGATAGCATCGATTCGAGAACTGCTGCCGAGGTAAGGGGTTTTCGGATAGATTTTTTAGAGAGTTGGTCAGGAAGATCTCTGAAGTCACTTTTAAACCAAAATTGTCTATAAAGACATTTTTCCACTATCAATCCTGGTACAAATTTTTAATAGGCTTCAGAGAAACCTTCAGACACTCTAACGAGACTATTCCACAAGTTCGTCAGAAATGTCTACCCACCATGAAAACTAAAAATAAATTGTATGGCGTGTAAGAAATCTCACCACCCCCTTCCTCCATGATCCCTTACTTATATAATGGACGATCCCTTAAGCGATTTCTCTAGTGAATTTTACAGACATCTATAGAGGAAAACTTTCAGGAACTCTTCTAGGAATCCTTGAAGAAATAACTGTAGAAAATTATTTGCCAATTCATCCAGAAATTCTTCCTAGAATTTTATATTTGATGCTTGTATGAGTTTCTCCGGTATTTGCCCCAACATGTTTCCAACGATTCATGGTGCAAGTAAAAATGGCGCAAAAGTCAAAACTGAAAAGGCAGTTTTCTCTTTTTAAATAGACAAATCGAAGAAAATAAAAACACACAGGTCTATTATTTGCCAAATAAAACAGCTAGGTGTTTTTATTTTCTTCGATTTGTTGGTTTAAAAAAAGAAAATTGCTTTTCCAGTTTTGACTTTTGCACCATTTTTACTTGGGTCCTTAACTAAGAGATCTTGCAAAAGTTTATAGCAGTTCTTCCAAGGAAAATTTTAGGATTTAATCCTCGAAAGTTTATGAAGAAGCTTGATTTGAATTTTATAAGAGTCCTTCCAGGAGGTTCTACGCGGATTTTTTTTTTTAGTAATTCTTACAGCCGTTTTCATATGGATTTCCTAAAGGAAACATCAATTTCTCTCAGGAATTGCCTAAAAAAATCCTCTAGGTATTATTCCAAGAAATGGATAGGGGATACGAGTAACTGACACTGAAGAAGACTACAAGTAGTAGTCGAAATACGTGTATCTGTCACAGATAAGCATTTAGGGCGGAAATGAAAGGTCCAAGAAATCTGTTGAGCATTATTTCAGACGTTCCTTAATAAATTCAATCAGGGCTTTCTTTTGGAGTTCTTCAAAAAAAATCTCTAGGAATTCCTCCAGCATTCCGTCTAGAGATTACTCTACCAGTTCTTCAAAACATTTATGGTGTATTATGAAGTAACATAACCATGAATTAACAAAAGTTATCTTAAGATTCCACACACATTTAACAATTCTTCCAATGATTACTGCTATCATTCATACTGTTTTTTTTTTAGAGATTCCATCCGATGTCGTTAAAAAAAAATTGCAGTATATTATCCAGGGATTCGATTAAATATTGTTCCAATTATCTTACCAAATCGTCTATGAAATACTCAAGAGTCCAGAGGTTGTTCCAGAGATTCTTGCAGGAATTTATCAAAAATTTCTTTAGAAGTTTCATCAGTGATAACTCAAGGATTATTATCAGAAATTTCTCCAATAATTTTAGAAAAAAATATTCATGACCATTTAGATTCAGATCACTTATCACTCACCCACCAAAATAAGATTTATAGAATGAACGTATTCCAGAAGAAATCTCTGGAGAAAACAATAGAAGAATTCTTAAAGCTTTTCCACGAGTAATCTGACAATAAATTTATCTGTAATAATTGCTCAAGAGTCTCTAAAACTTTGCACCAGGGTGACCTGTGACTTTAGATACCATATTTGTTAAAAAATAAGAGCTTTATAGGCCTTCCACTAATAATACACTTCTGAGGAACTTGCATTGATATAGTGACCAAGTCTCTAAAAAGAGACCCAGGCCTGGTATCAGGTCATTTTTTAAAGAATTGTTATCTATTTTAATGCACGTCTTTAAAAAGTATCTGTTTTAAATGAAAGGTATTCAAAGTCTCTTTATCTCTTTATTAATGCACATGGTCTCTAAAGTCACTATTTCCCATCTCCTTGTAGTATGTACTGATTCGAATTTCCACAGAGATTGCACTGCAAATTTTGCAAAATATTATTCCAGAATAGCTGTTAGATCTTCCAAAGCCTCCTACAGGAATTCTTCCAATCTTTCAAGGAAATCTCCAAGGGTTTAATATTGAAATTCGTTAGGAGATTTTCAAGAAATCCGCAAATATTACATTTAGTAAATTGTAATTTATTCATTCATTCAACGTAAGCCTGTTAGTTAAAAACTTTTGATCAGGTCAAGGAAAGGTTTAAAGGAAATTTAAAGTAATCGGAAAAATTTGGTGTTGTCTAGAGAATTTAAAAGGGAATCAGTACAATTACAAGTAAGATTTCTAGTTCCATAAATCTACGTGAAGTCTCTCTTAAACGCTGCAAGCGTCGATTGTTGCCTAAGGGCTAAAGGCAAATGATTCCATGTTGAAGCTCCGCTGATAAGCACACTTTTCCTACTGGCCGTCGTATGGTGTGGCAAGACGAAGGAGCGTGCTCGGTTGTTTATTCCTGGTTGGAGGTGCTGTAGTAAGTATTGGGGTAGCTCTCGAAGGTATCCGCGCCGTAGGAAGCAGCAGACGCGCAGTCTATAATTGTCTAGGAGATTTCTGCCTAGAATCGTATGACGGATGTCAGCTGTGGTGTCACGTCAGCGAAGATTGTAGACGAATCGTACGGCTGATTTGAAGCTTCGGTGTAATTGCTGCTTTAGCGCTTCCGTTAATGCTGGATAGTATACATCATCAACCATCACTGTGCAGTGGTGATTGTCAAGATTAGCATAGATATTATGTGTCACTTCTGCCAGTGCAGTTGTGGTGCTATAACCGCGTCTGTAGCCTGATTGATGTGAGGCCATGAGGTGAGGGTTGGAGTTGTCCAGATGATGGGAGATCTGCGCCAGCAAAATCTTTTCAAGGATCTTCGAGATTGATGGAAGAACACTGATGGGGCGGAAATCTTTGTGAGACGTAGGGTTGGGCGATTTGGGGATCGGTGTTTCCAGGAAGATGGGAAAGTTTTGTCAGCAATGATCGTATTGAAGATATGAGTCAATAATGGTAGTATGAATGGGCTCAGCATCTTCACGAAGGAGATTGGGAGATTGTCACATCCTGTTGCATTTGAACTTATCTCAAACATGTGTTTGGCAACTTCCTCTACACTGGTGGGTTGGAAACGTAGCTCTTCTTGAACGATGGCTGGTGCAGCTTCTCGAATTGTTGGCGCTGTTGGAGTGACACCACTGTTTTGCAGTGTTAGGTGTCCTTCAGTGAAAAAACGGTTAAGTTGATGCGCGTCGAAGTCGTTGGAGGAATCTGTTTTCTTCACCCTGATATGTACTCCTTCTCTACGCATATTACTCCATAGCTTTTTGGCAGGAAGGTCAGCTGAAAAATGTGTATCGCCATACTGCTTTTTGGCACTATTAATCAGCGACTTCACTCGATCACGGGCACGTTCATATTCTCGCCACTGATTGCTGTCTCTGGATCGGTTGGGATTACGGACGTATAACGCAAAAGCAAGATCTCTCACAGCGATGGCTTGCTCAATATCTCGGGTGATCCAAGGTGTTCGTTTATCCCGCACTTGGATAACTCGCTCAGGAGCATGAGCGTCTAGTAGGGACTGTAATTTTGCAGTTGTCAGTTCGACCTTCCGGTTGACATCGTTTGCGTCGAAGATTTCCTGAAGATCTGTCGTTTGAAAGTCCACCTGCAGTCGAACCACATCAATTCTTCGCATGTTGCGGACTTTTACTGTTTGGGGTGCTGCTCGTGGTACTCGGATGTCGGCAATAAGATAAACAACCTCGTGATCGGAGATGGAGCTTCCGTAATGAGTCTTAGACGTACGGATCGATGATGGAGAATTGGTCACCAGGAGGTCAATAGTTGTTGCGCTTTGTTCGGTGATTCGTGTAGCAGCTGTTGGCAGAACGGTTAGATTGAAAGTAGAGTGAATGCGAGCGAGGGCGTCTGCATTTCCACAACGGTGATGTGCGGCAACGTTAATGTTGTAGTCACCAACCAGATAGACTCTATCAAAATCGAAATCTTGTAGGTCGACGAGAAGTTTTTCGTAGCGTTGGGCAAACAATGGATTTGATCCGTTCGGATTATACACAACCACAATGCAAATGTTGTAGTTGTTGATTTTGGTTTGTACTGTAAGGAATTCGAGTCGAGTAGCGCTATTCTCTCCAGCTTCGTAGGTTGACTTGATTATGGTACATAGTTGTTTTGATCCCTTTCTTTACGTATAGTCCGACACCATCGAATGCTCTTACTCTGTGTCCACGCCCAGAGGATAGAGAATGTCGGACAAAGTTGAACCCAGGGATCCTTATTGGGCCGGTGGCTGATGAAGGACGGAGCATAGTTTCCGTTACGGCAAAGAAGTGGTATTGGGAGGAATCGAGCAAAACTTTGACGCCATCGATATGGCGTTCTAGGCTTCTGACGTTGAGGTGCCCGATACGGAGGTTAGCGTGATTGATTCTGGACATAAGGCCTGGAATGTAGTCGTCTGTCTGCAAGTGCTTTTAGGATGTAGAAACGGATACGGCAGAATAATCCGAACCTACTGCATCAAAAAATACTGAAGAATTGTTCCCCTCATCCGTGGGCCGGGTCAGTTCGATGAGATGGTCGACGTCTTTTACTTTAGTGTAACGGGGTTGGTTCGGTAGTCGAACAGAGACTGAACCGTTACAAACGAAAACCGACTGGATCAGCTTTCTATGCTTCATTCTCAATGCTAGATTACGAATCCGGAATGTTGCGACGGGGAGTACTTCGTTGAGTGTGAACCGGTAGTCCAGTGGCACATCGGGTAGGATCCGGCATAACTTAACGTCGTTATATTTTTTTAAGTACCGGCGTAGAACTGTGTCGCGTGCATCGTGGTCATCTAGAATGATGATAATAGTAGGGGTGAGGGACCGATCAGACCATTTGGAGGGTTTGACTGGTAGTCGGAAGCATTTAACAACGTGCGGCATTAAGGTGGGGATGCCGAGGAAACCAAAGAGCTCTTCTACTATGCCCGTGACATTCTCTCCGGTCCGATATGGGATCTTGTTGACTGCTATTCTGAAGTTGTTCACACTTTGGGAGCATGTTTGGGCGAGTTTGGCACCGGATTCGATTATTTCGAGTTTACGTCCTACATCATCCAAAACTTTTTGCTGCAAAGCTTGTCGTTCTTCTGCTCCACTAACTTCTTGTAGACGACTTTGAAGACGATCGATAAGTTTTTTGTTGTTCGATCGTAGTGAGTCGAGTTCAGTTTGCAGCTTTCCTATCTTTGATGTTAGATCTTCGATGCGGTCGGTGATTTGCTTGAGATCTTCAGAAGGCGCAGCAGGTGAAGTTTGAGAAGAAGGCTGCTTCGGAATAATATTTCCGATGATGCTACAGTCAGCACAGAAAAACCAGAAATGTGCTAAGGCTGGTAAAATCACTTCATTGATACGCACACAACTAGTGTGACACCATTTGGCACAGCTATCGCAACAAATCCAGTTTACATTTTCAGAGTTGGTTTCTTTGAATTCTTCTTCCGTTTGCCGGATGTCGGAGGATTTTTACGGCCACATGCATAGCACGAGTCGGACATGGTGACGTTTTTAGCACAGCATTAAACGACTACGGCAGAATTTCACTTATTGTTCCATGTTAGTTCGTGATACGGACACTACAGGAGCCTCGGCGGTTGCCAATAATCTAAGTACGCACAGCAAACCGTCGTGACCGTGACGTTTTGCGAACGGATTTTGTGCTATACACTCCCATCAAAAACACCAACAAGCAGCAGTTCAATTTGTGTTTTGCTCCGTGTTCACTGTGCTTTGCTGTACAAACACAACCAAGCGAATATACGTACACAACCGTGCACCGCCCCGTCTGGATTTTTCTTTCTTCTTTTCGCACTGCGGGGGTCACAAATCGATGACTTTAAGGACATTATAAAAGGAAGCCATGTAGACTACTGCAGAAGTATTTGTTAAACAGCCACTTTTTTCAAACAGTGATAATGTTTGTGAGGGAGAAAACATATCATGAATACAATTGTAAAACCATACTGTCGCTACTAGGAAAGCCACCAATACTACAAAACAACACGATAGCAAGCAGTCGCCGTCGTGAATGTTTACATTTTGTAGGAGTGAAATTGGAAGTAAAAATGTTTAAGCACTTCCTAGCGATTTTAAGTTTTGAGCAGTGAACTTAACTGTACACACTTAGATTAAATTACTGGGGTCGGTAAAATTTTACTGGGTTTTGGAACTACCGAAAAGGTCAGTAAAATGAAAACTGTCGCTACGCGTAATTGAAAAGCAAATTTCACCATGTTTTATTTTTTACCGATATATGATATAAAAAGAAAGCTCTCTGCAAAATTTCGGTGAAAAATCTCTGTTTTTCGATTTCTGACATTTATTTTTAGTTTACTGACTTTTTCGGTAGTTCCAAAACCCAGTTATTTTTACCGAACAGATTGAGTGTGTAGTGATGGAACATTGATAAATCAACGATTCAAGTGATTATAATTTCATCGGTGAATCTTTTGTTATAGAGTGTTAATATGCCATATAAAAATGTGTAACGTGATTGGTGCGAAGAAGAATAAAACCAGAAGTTGGAAGAAACATATTTTAGCAAGGTACTAAAAACGCACGAATTCTCTGTTAGCAATGGAATTAAATGAAAAAAAAACGGAGGCTCAGCAGGTACAATGTATATGCACGAGCCAGCTGTAGCAATTTTATGCCTCAACCAGGTAGGTAAGGAGAATTTATTTCGCATAATATGCTTGCACTCGATCGCCCGATCCAGTTGCGTGGCGAAGGGGGTGAAAGTGGGAAGAGGTGCGGTAGGTGCCATATCAGGCGCCATATTTGGCTTTGCTTTATAATGTCCTTAAATTCTCTTTTATCGGCTCAAATCCACAGAATGACACCATCCGTGTACCGATTACGCTAATTACGAGCACACTTTCGCGATTCACATACTTTTCGCGACCGAACTCGATCAAATCGATCCGAAAACCTGCGATTTATCCACAGCACGAAAACACCACGCGACGGTCCTAGTACGATCACACCGTTGTAAAATCAATTATTCCGACCATTACGACAAATTATTTTTCAGGATTTCTGTTCTAAGTTTTTTTAAGAATAGCTGTAGAAAGTTCTGCAGTTCAAATAATTATTATTTTTTCATTCGCCACATTTGCTTAAGTCGTAAACCACATTTACCCATATGATTAAACTATGTTTAAGGCATAGAGGTTGGTGAAGAAATCGCTTATATGTCTTCCTCATCAAATAAGGAGCTTTTCAGAGATCCTCGCAAGAGTTCATCAGAAATTTCTTTAGAAGTTTCATTAGAGATCAATATAGGATTTGTTTTAGCGATACCTTCCGTTTTTTTCAGTGGATCTATGGACTGATTTCTAGAGGTATCATTAGAGAAATCTTGGAAAAAGTGAGCGACAATTCTGGATGCAGAGCAATCAGTGGAGGAGGAGAAATTATTACTTTAGTTTTTGAAAATGTCCTGAACGGAAATGTTGGATGAAATCCTATGAGATCGATTTTCTTGAGAAATTTGTGAAAAAATCTTTGGAGAAGTTCTTGAAGAAAATCATGGTGTAGTATCTGGAGCAATTTCTAGGATTAGGCTAAAAAAAACAGGTATTGAAGGCATATTGAACTAGTTCCATGAAAAAAAATCTCTATGAGTTTCTTTAACATTTTATTCTAGGATTACACTAAGTGGGCTACAGGTTTAGTGCAACGAACGAAAATTGACTATACTCCTATAAGTCTGCTAATTTCCCAAGTAATTTCCTAAGTAAAATCTACATGAATCTACAAATTTTGTTGAGGGTTTCACACCACATTCAGCAATTATTCCAATGATTCCGCAATTCCAGCAATTCCAATTCTACATTTTTTTTCGATTCCGTCCGATGTTTTATAAGGGGTAGTATTTTCTTCTAATGATACCTTCAGAAATTGCTCTAGAGACTGCTTCCAAGGCTCCTCCGGGAAGTCCTCCAGCGATTCTTTACTTCTTCGAAGTCTATAGTATATATACTATAGAGACTATTATATGCCTTCCGTTGCCAAAAGGTAGGGCGACTGGTCGGGGGCTGAACTTCTTTGAGCAAATCAAACGGACTCCGCAAATTGGTGGATAAGCTAAAGCTGAATATCATGAATCGTGCTCAACATCATCTTACAAATTTTCAGTGCAACCACCAGTTATGCCCTATCATCCAAATCAGTAAACTCAGTTGGCATCGGCTTTGCCGGATCTTCTCAGTCTCTGCTGTGGTAGTTCAAACACTATATTGCAGCACTTCAAATACTTAGCTAGAATATACTTACTTGCTTATAATATAAACTTAATGAAGACTATTTATTTGATTAATTCCTGTTTTCTTCACATATGCAAATTCTTATTCTATAAATTATTTCAGATATTGGTTCTCACGTAGCCACTTATTGTTAATAGCAGAAGTGGTAAAATGCTATCGCAACATTTTTCATTAAACATAGACTTTCTATAAATTCAAGTTCAAATAGTGACCAAGTCTTCAAAGGAGACTGAGCTGCTACCAGCTCTCATTATAGAATAGTAGTTTATAACATTTACAATATTCCAGATTGTACGTAGAAATGGCCATACTGAAGAGCTATAGATTTCTAACGGCCAACGAATTCAGTTCAATTCTGATGCGACTGACTCAAATGATCCGAGGTATTGGTGACCCATTGGTCAATATCTATGCTCGATGCTATCTCTGTCGAGTGGGAATGGCCATAACGACGGATCGCGATTATATCAAAGAAAATCTGAACGACGTTCTCACAATCTACCACACCATCCTGAACGGGGGAATCAGATCGGAAATAGCCAAGCATAGAATAACCCTGAATGGATACATATCGCTATTTCTGCCGGCGCTGGATTGGCTCATGCAAGGTGTCACGATTCTCAGTACCGATGCCGAGTTGGACGATGTGCTGAAGCGATGTCGCGACAAAAAGCACCCAGCCCTACTCATGCAATCGATAATGCAATCCTTCCGGCCGGATTTCATAGCGCTACGGGCGGTGCCATTCGTGGAGATTTTATCCACCATCTCGGTGGAAGGCTTGTCACGGGGACATTTGCTGCGCTGTTTGGGAAGTATTCTGAGTCAGACGGCTCCTCCGGCCGAGCAGAGGGCACTGGTGTTGAATGCGGCCTGGCGTACCATCAGCGGCATGGGTAACACGGAAGAGTACATCCAGTGCGCGGAGATGTGGGCCCAGTACACTAGTCAGCATTTTGGGGTGAGTATTCTGTGGTTTTGGTTATCATTTAGTGTTACTTATTTTTGGCTCTCATTTTTTCTAGTGATTTATGAACTAATAAAATGTATATAAAGTTTCAATTAACTACCTACCATCACTTAGTCAGAGCAATACCACTGTCTTTGATATCTATCATTGAATACAGTCATCATTCAATGACTATTTTTTGTTAGTTTATCTCGAGACCAACAGTTTTACCTGTCCTGTCCAAGAATTTCTGCAAACAGTTTCGCATGGATTATGTCTACCAACTTTTTTCAAGGAGAGAATTAAAGGAGACTTTAAATTTTCCCAGTAGTTATTTTTTTCTTATTTTTTTACTTCTTGACATTACTTTCTCGCTGAAACAGAGTCTGTTTCTCAGCTTAGTGTTTAATTAGCACTTCCACGTTATTAACTGAGAACTTTCTTTGCCAAAGTTGCCATTTTCGCTTTCGTATATCGTGTGGCATGTACGATGATACTCTATGCCCAGAGAAGTTAAGGAAATATCCATTACGAAAAGATCCAGGACCGACTAGGAATCGAACCCAAACACCTTCAACATGGTTTTACTTTGTAGCCGTGGACTCTAACCACTCGGCTACGGAAGACCCCAAAATTCCTTACGGCGCTTGAATCCTCTAAATATTTCTTCAGATATTTCTTTATCAATTTCTGCATAGGTTTATATAAATGGTTATCTAGGAACTGCTCCACAAATTACTTGTACTTGTTTTAGTCCTGTTCGGATCCGGCACTGCGACCACCTTTTTAGGTCTATTGTGACATCACCCTTGCCCCTCACCCATCTTTAGTATAGTGGAAGTCGTATTACTCAAATTCCATCGAGAGGCAATAAAGTAACGGTTTCCATACAATTCTTGCTTGGTGTCCTCAGAAACACTGATGGATCAAATAAGCTAAAAAGGTCCTGCTTTTTAGACCCTTCACATAGAATTAACTCAAAGAAGGCAAGGAAGGCCCTTATCATTCATAATTGATCCATATTTTGAGAGAAACAAATCATTAGTATTATTTAGATTATTATATATTTTAACATGCATCGGAAAACTAGCCTCATCCTCGCCCAGCTGTAAACTAAGAAAAAAAAGGGCATTTCAAATAAGTAGGTTCATTCAGTAATAAGGTTTATCGCATGTTCCTTGAATACCTGCATTGATCAGTCTTTGGAGAGTTAGTAGATTCAGAGATCCTAGACATCCGTGCCAGCTGAAAACTTGATCGATTGGTCACTCGCTTGCGGTGACCAAGCGATTAAATTTTCAGCACGAATTTCTGTCTGATTCTTTAGATTTATGATATTCAAGATTTGTATTTTATGTGGAATTAAATTCTTCACGGATTCCACTAGGAATTTCTTTAGTAAGTTTTTGATTGAAACTTCACCTTGAATACCTCCAGGAGGAATTACTCGTCCAGTTTTTTACTTACTTACTTCTGATGACGCTACGCGTCCTTCAATACATGACCTGTGTCACAATGTTACGCCAACTAACTCGGTCCATGGTTGGTAAATAGCTAGAAGTGCCGACCATCAATCAGAACGTGGTCGATTTGCGATTCTGTCTGCTGTGGTGATCTCCAGGTGTATCGGTACGGAAGGCTGTGCTGGAAGTAGGTGCTACGAATGGCCATATTTTTGGAGGCGGCAAAATCAATTAGTCGTAGGCCGTTTTCGTTCGTCAGGCGGTGGGCGCTGAACTTTCCAATCGTCGGTCTGAATTCCTCCTCCTGGCCAACCTGAGCGTTTAGATCTCCTATGATGATTTTGACGTCGTGGCTTGGGCAACTGTCGTACTCGCGTTCAAGCTGCGCGTAAAAAGCGTCTTTATCATCATCAGTGCTTCCGGAGTGAGGGCTGGGCACGTTTATTATGCTGAAATTGAAGAACCGGCCTTTGATCCTCAACTTGCACATTCTCCCATTGATCGGCCACCACCCGATCACGCGCCTCTGCATATCACCCATCACAATAAAGCTATTCGCAGCTCGTGTGTGTCGCCGCAGCTCTGGTAGATGGTATGGTTACCTCTAAACGTTCACACATCGATCCCTTCCAACACACTTCCTGCAACGCTGCGATGCCGAATCCGCGGTCCTTCAGCACGTCGGCGAGTATGCGTGTGCTCCCGATGAAGTTGAGAGATTTATAAACACTTAGCTCAGATTACCGACATCGGTAATCTGTTTACCGAAATCTCAACAGCTGATCTGTCGGTAATCGTTTCGGTAATCCAACAGACTACCGATTGTTCGATGATTTGCATTTTTGAGTGCAGCTGTCAAAACAACCGACCGTTCGGTAATAGTTTACCGAAAAACTGTAGCTTCCGGCCTCCCGTTTTTTTTTCTCGGATACCAAATTTTTCATCAGGCGTAAAACAAATCATAATCAATGAAAATATGTATTCACTCAGAGAATATAGAAGAGATGAAATATTCAAACATTTATAGCATTAGAACTTGATGGGTCACGCAGTAAAGTTCGTACGCATATGGAAGCGATTTCAGTTGCATCAACCAGAAGCGGTATCGTCCGAGAGATCCGGGAAAAATCTACCCAAAACAGCACTCGTAGATGGCCGGCCTGCAAATAATTTAGTTGATCATTACATAGAATATTTCAAATCTGTAGATTACTTACAATCTTCGTATTTATTCACGCACAAAATGATTAAATTGGGTCCTAAAGCCCTGTCCCAATTTTAGTGCCAAACGCTTAAGTTTAGGCCAAAAACACATGTTTACTCAATTTTCTAATGTTTTCCGTTGGTTTAAGCCCAAAAACATTTTTATTAGATTTTGTCACATCCTTTGGCTTAAACTCAAATTTTGGGTGTATTTTGTTTTCCGTGTCCCTTACGAAATGTCAGATAGGAACAACCCCAGTGGTCGAACTAAAACCCCTGTGGTGTTTTTGTCGACTAAGCGAACGTCAAACATGATCAAAAGTGTCAAGGTTCATTTATGGACCAAATTTTTAAATTAAAGTTTAAACATGATAAAGCCATTATTTGAGCGGGAAAAATTGCTAAAGTAATTACAGTAACATGCTTTTTCGTGTTATTAAATAAAAACAAGATTTCATTACAAATTTTAGGACCCAATTTACCCAGCCGCTCCAAAAACTTGTTCGCAACGAAAAAAAAAAAACACGTCACGGTTTGACGTTTTCAATTTACGACATTACCGATTTCGGTGATCTATCATGTTGATCACCGAAGTTTCAGCAGAATACTTTACCGTTTTCGGTAATGCTGAGAATTCACAGTTGTTTCGGTAAATATGATGTCAGATGTATCTCAGTTTACCGAACTTCAGTAATTCTAAAAATGACGCACTGTCAAAAACCGTTAATTTTACCGAATCATCGGTAGTTTCGTGAATTACAGATTAGTTTCGGTAATTTTATTTACCAAACTCATAGCCTCTGTTTAAGTGTATACAGTTCCACGTACCGAGCTAGTCCATTTACGACGCTGTGGTCTTCGCCGATTGTCCCGGTTCGTATTCTCTCGTTGATTATTCGTTGCTTGATTTTTTTTTACGGCTGGCTTGCAGGGCCTGACACCAACCACCTAGATTTCCGGAGGACCATTCCCCCTAAATGTTCGAAGGACCATAGTGCGCAGATAAGCTTAGAGTCCTTCTCTGGCACTCGGACGATGATCAGCCGCCCCTGACATGGGGAACAGACGCTGTTGTGAGCCGCTCCTAACATGGAGTACAGACGCTCAAGGTTTGCAGAAGCAAAAGCAAACCCCCCCTTCCCTGTCAGCATACGACCAAAGTTCCCATTGGGGGTTGGTTACCCGATCTTCTCTAAGGTTACTCGTACCCCGACCAGTACCGCGAGGAGGTAGGGATAGGAGTTGCTGGGCAAGAGGCTAAGGACCGCACAAAGGGGTCTATTTTATTCCTTCAGGTACGCGAGGTACCAATGGTAAGCCATGTCTCTGACATTATCGACGTCAGGACCTATCGTGGCGCTAACATCGACTCTGACCACTATCTGGTGATGGTCAAACTGCGCCCAAAACTCTCCGTCGTTAACAACGTACGGTACCGACGGCCGCCCCGGTATGACCTAGAGCGGCTCAAGCAACCGGATGTCGCAGCGGCATACGCGCAGCAACTCGAGGCTGCATTACCGGAAGAGGGTGAGCTGGACGAAGCCCCTCTTGAGGACTGCTGGAGAACAGTAAAAGCAGCCATTAACGATGCAGCTGAGAGCAACGTCGGGTACGTGGGACGGAGTCGACGGAACGATTGGTTCGACGAGGAGTGCCAGGAGGTTTTGAAGGAGGGGAATGCAGCGCGGGCGGTCATGCTGCAGCAAGGGACCCGGCAGAACGTGGAACGCTATAAACGGAAACGGCAACAGCAGACCCGCCTCTTTCGGGAGAAAAAACGCCGCCTGGAGGAGACGGAGTGCGAGGAGATGGAACAGCTGTGCCGGTCTCAGGAAACGCGTAGGTTCTATCAGAAGCTCAACGCATCCCGCAACGGCTTCGTGCCGCGAGTCGAGATGTGCAGGGATAAGGATGGGAACATTCTGACGGACGAGCGTGAGGTGATCGAAAGGTGGAAGCAGCGCTTCGACGAGCACCTGAATGGTGCTGAGAGCACAGGCAATGAAGGACGGGACAACGGAGGAAATGCCTTCGTCAGTACTGCGGAAGATGGAAACCATCCAGCCCCCACTTTGAGGGAGGTTAAGGATGCCATTCACCAGCTCAAGAACAATAAAGCTGCTGGTAAGGAGGGTATCGGATCTGAACTCATAAAGATGGGTCCGGAAAGGCTGGCCATTTGTCGGCTGATAGGCACAATCTGGGAAACAGAACAGCTACCGGAGGAGTGGAAGGAAAGGGTAATTTGCCCCATCTACAAGAAAGGCGACAAAAGATTGTGAGAACTTTCAAGCGATCACCATTCTAAATGCGGCCTACAAAGTATTATCCCAGATCATCTTCCGTCGTCTGTCACCCGTAGTGAACGAGTTCGTGGGAAGTTATCAAGCCGGCTTCGTTGACGGCCGATCGACAACGGACCAGATCTTTACTGTACGGCAAATCCTCCAAAAATGTCGTGAATACCAGGTCCCAACGCATCACCTTTTCATCGATTTCAAGACGGCATACGACAGTATCGACCTCGTAGAGCTATGGAAAATCATGGACGAGAACAGCTTTCCCGGGAAACTCATGAGACTGATAAGAGCGACGATGGAAGGTGTGCAAAATTGTGTGAAGGTTTCAGGCGAACACTCCAGTTCGTTTGGATCCCACCGGGGACTACGACAAGGTGATGGACTTTCGTGCCTGTTGTTCAATATTGCGCTAGAAGGTGTTATGCGGAGAGCCGGGCTTAACAGCCGGGGTACGATTTTTACGAGATCCAGTCAATTTGTTTGCTTCGCGGATGATATGGACATCGTCGGCCGAACATTAGAAAAGGTGGCAGACCTGTACACCCGCCTGAAACGCGAGGCAGCAAAAGTTGGACTGGTGGTGAATGTGGCCAAGACAAAGTACATGCTAGCTGGTAGGGCCGAGCGCGACAGGGCTCGCCTAGGTAGCAGTGTTACGATAGACGGGGATACGTTCGAGGTGGTCGACGAGTTCGTCTACCTTGGATCCTTGCTGACGGCTGACAATAACGTTAGCCGTGAAATACGGAGGCGCATCATCAATGGAAGTCGGGCCTACTATGGCCTCCAGAAGAAGCTGCGGTCAAAAAAGATTCACGCCCGCACCAAATGTACCATGTACAAAACGCTCATAAGGCCGGTAGTCCTCTACGGGCATGAAACATGGACGATGCTCGAGGAGGACCTGCAAGCACTTGGAGTCTTCGAACGTCGGGTGCTTAGGACGATCTTCGGCGGTGTGCAGGAGAACGGTTTGTGGCGCCGAAGGATGAACCACGAGCTCGCCCAACTCTACGGCGAACCCAGTATCCAGAAGGTGGCCAAAGCTGGAAGGATACGATGGGCAGGGCATGTTGCAAGAATGCCGGACAGCAACCCTGCAAAGATGGTATTCGCTTTGGATCCGGTTGGTACAAGAAGGCGTGGAGCGCAGCGAGCTAGGTGGGCGGATCAAGTGCGTATCGATTTGGCGAGCGTGGGGCAGAACCGAGGATGGAGAGATGCGGCCCAAACTGAGTATTGTGGCGTGAAATTGTTGATTCAGTGTTATCTGTGTAGATTTTTACTAAATAAATGAAATGAATGAACTCGATCCATGGCTGTTAACCTCCAGTTTCTCGATCGCCCCACACTTCCAAGATCCTGCTCCACTTGGTCAAACCACCTAGCTCGTTGCGCTCCTCTTCGTCTTCCAGCTTTGGCGACTTTCTGGATACTGGGTTCACCGTACAGTTGCGCAAGCTCGTGGTTCATTCTTCTTCTCCATACGCCGTTCTCACATACTCCGCCAAAGATCGTCCTAAGTACACGTCGTTCAAAAACTCCTAGCGCTTGCAGGTCCTCTTCGAGCATTGTCCACGTCTCATGCCGGTAGAGTACTACAGGTCTGATCAACGTCTTGTATATGGTACACTTAGTACGGAAGTGAAGTTTACCAGACCGTAAGGTCTTGTGGAGTCCGTAGTAAGCACGAATTCCGGCAATGATACATCTTCGAATTTCTCTGCTGCAGTTGTTATCCGACGTTATCAATGATCCGAGGTAGACAAAATCGTCCACCTCCTCGAACTCATCCCCGTCGATCATCACGCGTCTGCCAATGCGAGCTCTATCGCGCTCGGTTCCTCCAGCTAGCAGATATTTCGTCTTCGATGGATTAACTTTCAATCCAACCCGCTCTGCTTCACGTTACAGCCTGGTATACTGCTAAAAATGGTGATCGCTCGATAGTTCTCTCATTTTAACTTCTTCTTCTTCTTCTTTCTGGCCTTACGTCCCCACTGGACAGAGCCTGCTTCTCAGCTTAGTGTTCTTATGAGCACTTCCACAGTTATTAACTGAGAGCTTACTATGCCAATGACCATTTTTGCATGTGTATATCGTGTGGCAGGTACGAAGATACTCTATGCCCTGGGAAGTCGAGAAAATTTCCAGCCCGAAAAGATCCTCGACCGGTGGGATTCGAATCCACGACCCTCAGCTTGGTCTTGCTGAATAGCTGCGCGTTTACCGCTACGGCTATCTGGGCCCCCACATTTTAACTTGTCACTCTTTTTGTATATGTATTGGGTTAATACTCCCTCCTTCCACTCCTCCGGTAGCTGTTCTGTATCCCAGATCCTGGATATCAATCGGTGCAGACAAGTGGCCAACCTGTCCGGGCCCATTTTAATAGGTTTCGCTCCAATACCATCCTTTCCAGCTGCTTTGTTGTTCTTGAGCTGTTTGACAGCATCCGGAACAATGTGTGCGTAGCAGCTTCAAAGTAATATAACGAAGCAACTATTCAGTATGTAGTTGTGAAAAATTGCTTAATAAATGATTATAAAATAGGCAAATGTTTCTTGGCCTTAACTTCACCTATTGTGGGAGCACGTCTCCCTCATCCGCCGTACTGATAAAGCCATTCCTCCTGCTGCCTTGGTCTTCCTCCTCTGCGCCATTAAGGTGTTCATCGTAGTGCTGCTTCCACCACGATCACGTCACGTTCGTCCGTCAAGATACCGCCATTCTTATCCCGGCACATTTCGGCTCGCGGCACAAAGCCTTTGCGGGATGCATTGAGTTTCTTGTAGAACTTACGCGTTTCTTGAGAACGATACAGCTGCTCCATCTCTTCGCACTCCAACTCTTCCAGGCGGCGCTTTTTATCCTGGAATAGATGGGTCCAGTTTGTTTTAGGAATTATTTCTGGAATTCTGCCGAAATTGATCAAGTATTCATCTAGGAACTTCGCATGGAATACCGACAGAAATCTACCAAGTACCGTTTTGATTCATATTATGGACACTTAAGGCCTTAGTGAAGTATACCTTAGTATAGAGCATACAAAATAAATCATTCTGTATGATTTCTCAGCGTTATCGAGCGTCGGAAACCCTTAGCTTTCGAATGGTGAGTAAAGAATACGCTTCCGCAAGTTGAATAATTTTTAATAAATCGAAATGTGTGGCCTTTTCATGATTCTTATTCCGGACGCTTCCTCACTTTTGCCTCATAATCCGGACAATTTGATTCAAGTTCCGAACAGCTCATAGAAATCCTTAATGGAAAAGTCAAACCATCAGTAGAAGTCGTCAAGTCACTAAAGAGACATCTAAGGCAGTTGGGCATTAAAAGTTTGCATAGATTGGAATAAGCTTATTAAAACGAGCCTGGAAAGTGAGAACTTTTGAACAGCAAAAATTGAAATATTTCGTGTGAATACAAAGTAGAGTGTCCGGAATTTGAAGCTGTCCGTAATATGATTCAAAACGGTATTAGTTTCACTTTTCCAAGAAAAGTCCTTCAGAGATAATTCTAGTATGTTTTAATAGAGTCTCTACTGATTACTCCATCATCACATTCTAGATTTACTTATATTCTAATTGGAAGCACATTTCGCCATTGGGCATTACTTGTGCGAGGATCGATTTAAATGTTGTAAGGACTGTTCATTTTATAAAGTGGACACCTTGTGCATGCTGTATCTTTCTTATTAATCAATGAAATTTCAATCGGTTTTTTACGCATCGTTCGACTAGTATTGTACAATGTTGTGATAATAAAAATTCTCCAAAATAATTAAATTTCACACGAATATGGAACAACGATTAGATTGGTCGATTTTTTGAGGTTATCAAAATCAATGATTGTAAGAAATTGGCTGGAAAATTCGATAATTTATATTTTCTATTTTCAAAAAAGGCTTGTTCTTCGAAAGCATCATTATTCAGAAGCCTGATGGAAAAAATCAAGTTATTTTTGGAGCAACAATTTTACAGATATAATAAAATCAATTTTCCCGTATATTTTTAAAGAATTTTTTTTTAAATTTGATGGGAATTGATATGAGTAGAATTTTTTGTGTAAAAGTACGTCCTGACGGAAGTCCTAATTAGTATTAATATGAAAAATAACTTACGCCTTCATAGAGTTACTTAGTAAGTCCCCACGTCACATTCAAAGCACAACAGAAACACAATTGTTTTATTCTTAGAAGACCTATCAAAGTACATTGACAATCATCAAAATTGGCAACACTGCTGTAATAAAATCGATTTTATTTTCCACATATTATTTTCATAATATGTTATTCTGAGATTACCAATTGAAAAATTCGGAGAAAACTGTTTACAATTTGCTGTAGATCGATAAATATGCGTACATGATTTTAAAAGTATGAGACTTTTTAGTAAAACTACCATAAACAGTAAAATTTATACTTAAGACTGTAGTTTAATCTCACGATTTAGCTTTCGTTTATACTAATATAGTTTCTTTAGTAATCCAAACTAGTTTTGAACACGCTTTTTACTTTTCTCTTTTGCTGGGAGTGAAAGGATGGTGTATCAGCAAATTTGGCCATAAATGGGTAAATCACTAAAGTTACCTAATGTCATAGAATGTTGGAATATAATTGATATTTTTAAAGCTTTACCTTTAGTAGAATAGTAAAGGATACAAACATACAATTGTTCATAAAAATAAGGATTTTTGTTTTGCGAAAAATAATGTTAAACTTTGACGGACAGCTTTTTTTAAGAGTTTTTGGAAAAACTATTTAGCTCTTCAACCAAAAGCATTTTCAAAGATTTTATATTTTCATAGCATTTTAGAATAATAGGTCAACGATACACAGAAAACCGATTACGATTTTATCAATAAATAAAAAAGCATAAACAAAGTGTCCACTTTATAAAATGAACAGTCCTTACTAGAGCACAACGCCTAAATTCACACTATTTTATTACCTAATCTATTTTTAGATCTGATGCTACGCTGTCTCTTTGCGCTTTCTACTTTTCGCAGGAAGAAGAGTACATAGGGATGCTTTCTCAGTCCAGTCCAGTCCAGTGTTCAAAACCGTTTTTGTCGATTGCCGCGTTAATCCGGGTGCAGTTGAGCATTCGCTCAGAGAAGGGTCAGATGTCAGTCCGCTTTCATACGTGTTGTTCTTGAGCAGACTGACTAAGTTTTTTGTTGAGAGGGCTGGGAATCAAACCCATGACCATCCGCTTATAAAGCGAACGTGTAGCCAACTACGCCACGTTCCCCCTATCTCTTTCCTAGATCGCGTCAATAAAAATTTCCAAAACTGGCCAAAATACACTAAACATAATAATTATGAACTGATCCACATTAAATCGTTTTAGAGATGCCTGAAATAACTCTAGTAGGTATTTCTTTTGATTTTTCTTCAAGTACTCCTTTACCGATTACTCCAAGCATTTTCCAAGGGATAATTCAATTCATTTCTATAGGGATTATTCCGGTAATGTCAAGCTCTAAACGATCCTCTGACACGTCTTCCAGGAAATTCCCTAGCAATTTCGACTAGAATTTTCATATCCTATGCTCTTTTGATTCATTCCTGGACTACTTCAATAATTCTACCAATGTCCAGAGATTTCCATGGATTTCTTCTGTAATTTCAGTAGGGATACCCCAAACGATATCTCCAGATATTTGTCCAGGGAGTCTTCTGGGGATTTCTTCATATATTCCTGGTCTCTTCAAGGTGTTCTTTGAAATTGTTTAGGGTCTCCACCGAATATTCGTGTTTCAGGACTCCCTCCAGTGCAAACTGGAAAAAAAAATTCTACACAGATTTCTTCAGTCATTCCTTAAATAATTTCTGCAGTAAATCCGCGACCGGCGACAGACTCCTAGAACAGATCGTGCTTCTTAACTTATTGTTCTTTGACCACTTTCACAGATTTTTTTTTGTCTAAATTGCAATTCTGCATTGTATATCGTATGGCAGACACTAGGCTGTTTTATGCTTAGTGAGATCCAGGAAGTTACGATAAACTTATTGGACTATCGTCACATCCCAACTATGGAAGTACTTTTAGAAACTATAGTTTATCAGCTTATAAGCTGATAATTAGACTTTGATGCAATAGGAAAGTAATGGCAGAAAAATTAGAAGAAAAATGGCAGAAAGCAAATCGAACGAAAAATAATCTCAGAAAATTCTCAAAAACGCATTTAAAACGATTTATTATCTTTACGATCAATTTCTTTTGCTAAATTTTAACGCCATCGAATGAATTGTATTTAGAAAACATTAGTTAGTTAGCTACACAGAATTGAAGACGAAGAGAAGGTAAATGTGAATCATGCCCTAAATAGGCCATTTGAAGAATCATGTCCAGAATTTTAATAATTATGTCCAATTTATGAAATAGATCTCTCCATGAATTTTGCATATAATAGACAAGCACACAAGTGCAAAAAACCTCCAAAATGTATGTTATTTCAAGATCTAGTAAAGACGACATTAGGTAGTTGAGATTACATGAAAACTAAGAGTGGTTATTCTTTGAATCCAAGTGGTCAACTCTTAATTAAAATAAAACTTCCCAGGAATCCCGGGTAACAAAAATTTAATTTCTCGGGAATCGGGAATCCTTTCCGGGATTGGAAAACCTAGATATAACCTAGATAAAATTGAGTTACTGAAAACAAATCTTTGAGCTATTAGTAAGTGAAAATCAAATGTATTACTACCACCAGCGCTAAAAACGACCTTACAGAGGTCGAAATATGGGTATCTGTCAGAGAATAAAAAACTCCAGTTGAACTAAATGATATAGTACTACCTACATTCGATTTTCATTTACTTGAATGAGTTACGTTATACCGAGGATGGTTCACCATGAATAAATTAACTGTTACATTGTAATTTAAATTTCTAGCTCCGTGAAGTCAACGCGTTGATGGGAGATATCCTGTACCATATGACCCCTAATCGAGCCTACGAACGACACTACCACGAGCTACAGGTTATCGTCGACAAGATTGTTTCGAACGCACAGGACATCCATGGCGTGTTGTCTCTGGTAGGTTCAAGCATCTAATTTCTTATTTTGAGATTATTGACACGTGATTCTAAAATTGCAGGACAACTTTTTGCCATTGCTGGACCTGTTCCAAAAGGAATCCATCAAGCTGGACGTTTGCAAAAGCATTCTAACGAGCTACAGAACTGCTTCAACTGATTCGTACATTTCCGATCCGGTTGTCACAAACGCTCTTATGCATATTAGCAAAGTGTTGAACGATTCTGTGAAGTAAGTATGATAATCGAACAATTAAATTAGTTATAATAACTATCAAATATTTTGTTCAGTGCCCTCACGAGTGAAGACGAGCGTCGCCAGATCAGCAACCTAATCAGCCATTTCATACGGAAAGTAGACTTTGGGCGCGACTTTGAACAACAGCTCTCATTCTATGTCGAAGCTCGTTCTGCTTTCTCAAATTTGGACCCCGTGTACTCGACGTTGATCCACTGCGTCAATCGGCTAGCTACTAGCACGCGACGCATCGTCAAAGGTCAACACACAAGCAAAACAGCTGCCTTCGTGAAGGCCTGTGCTGCCTACTGCTTCATCACGATTCCTTCCATCATCGATGTCACTACTCGAATGGAACTCTACCTGCAATCTGGTCAGGTAGCTCTCTTGAACGTGTGCCTACAGCAAGCGGATTCATGCTTCGAGGCCGCCCTGAATCTCATTCCGGAGATCCCTCGAACCATCGAGCAGGACGGTAAACCCCAATCAACCGAACCCTTTCTCAAATCGTTCCTTATGAATTTCCTTTCCACGCTCGTAATCGTTCCCGACAATCCCACTCAAGGGGTTCTCTATCTGCTTCGGCTTCTTCTCGAAGTAATTAAAAAATATCCTTTCGAGCCCAACTCAGAGACCCTCTCCTCGATATACCTGCACGTTCTGGATTTCCTATCCGTTGCGGCCCAAGAGGTCTATCCTTATCACATCGTGAACGTGATCTCTAACGACGAACTCTACGGGTCGGATCCAAAGTTTCTGGCCGAAATCCACGCCATCAGCTGCGAGGTGTGCGATGAAGTGCTTCAGATACTCAAACAACTGCTGGAGTCTAACGCTATACGACAGCAGAGTCAGCTGTCGTTGGATCTGTTTCTGAAAATTATCACCGGAGCGGACCTGACTGTGGATCGCATGTTCACGTTGACGTACAACCTGTGGAATCTGGCGGCCAAGAATCGGAGTACGCTGGATGCAAAGCAGCTGGTGAGTTTCTATATAATTTCTTATATATTTTTTTTCCAAGACAGTGGTGTAACTTTAAGGTGAAATAGCTTGGAATCCATAGCCAATATTGTTCCATAACATTTTTCGAATAGTTATAAGCATTTTAATTAAGGCAAAATTTAGCCTATCCCCAGTTACCCCAGTTGTTCTTTAAACGTAACGGCGGGATCATGGTATGATATTCAATAATATTGTTTGTATCAATTGCATGTCCTTCGCAGCAAAAAATCCTGTCTTACACGGAACATCTGGCCGAAGTTTCTCAATCCGATTCCCAGAAACAATGCCTGCAGCTACTGCTGGAAAAGATGAGATCACGAATTTAAACCGAATCAACCTTAGTTTGTATTTTATAACGTACTGCAAAAAAAAAAAAAAAAAAAAACTAGGTTTACCCGCATCTAGAAATAAAACAACAAAGTATTTAAAGTGCCCGATGATTATTTTATCCGCTATCTGTAGACGCATTCCTTTGAAGCTTTCGTTAACATAAAGATTATCCTAACAATTAATGAAAACGAGTTTATTTGCTCGATGACACTCCGTCGCACTTGTACATCCGTCTGATCTTCTCCAGGTCCAACTCGCTGGCACCATCGGTCTGTCCCAGCTGGGCGGTACGATTCTGGCGGGAGACCATCGTTTCCGTAGTTCCCGGCCTGGCAAAAGCATACGACGGATAGTGCATCACGCTTCCGAAGTCGTACGGCAGTCCGAACGTTTCCATGTAGTCCCACGTGCCCTTGACAAAGTTCCGACGGAATTCTGCACAAAAAGGGAATACATACAGTATTGAACAAGACATTTGCAACTTTTTCGATTTTCCATACAAAATGGTCAACTTCAGAGTTAGATGTGTTATTTAAAATTTTCATTGCTCCTCAAACATAGCATAAACATGATGTCTACCAGTTAGAAAAATCTGGAAACATAAGGGAATTTTATTCAACCTAGGAAAAACCTGTAATTCTCAGGGAATTTAGTGATTGGTCGGAATTGGTAAGAATTACACTTCGACCCAAATGAATAAATGATGGGACTTTCCGCTTACTCTTGAAGTGCACAATTTAGCAGCTATCATTATTATTTATTTATTTTGTTTTACATCAATTATCTTGATAAAACCTCGCCAACAATATTTTGCCAATTCACTCGGTTCATGGCCGCTTCTCTTCATCCTCGACTGCGACGCACGCTCTCCAGGTCCTGGTGCACCTGGTCAATCCACCAAGCTCGCTGCGCCCCACGCCTTCTTGTTCCGACCGGATTCGTAGCGAACACCATCTTTACAGGTTTGTTGACCGGCATTCTTGCAACATACCCTGCCCAGCGTATCCTTCCAGCTTTAACTACCTTCACGATACTGGGTTCGCCGTAGAGTTGAGCGAGCTCGTGGTTCATCCTTCGCAGTCACACGCCGTTCTTCTGCACGCCGCCAAAGATCGTCCTTAGCACTCGTCGTTCGAAAAACCCAAGAGCTTCCTCGAGAATAGTCCACGTCGCATGCCCGTAGAGGACTACCGGTCTTATTAGCGTTTTGTACATCGTGCATTTGGTGCGGGGGTGAATCTTGCTTGACCGCAGTTTCTTCTGGAGCCCATAGTAGGCACTAACATTGTTGTCAGCCGCCAACAAGGATCCAAGGTAGATGAACTCGTCCTCCACCTCGACGGGGATACCGTCTATCGTGACACTGCTTCCTAGGCGAGCCCTGTCGCGCTCAGTTCCGCCAACCAGCATGTACTTTGTTTTCGACGCATTCACCAGCCCGACTCTTGTTGCTTCGCGTTTAAGGCGGGTGAACAAATCTGCCACCGTTTCAAATTTTCTTCCAATAATATCCATGTCGTCCACGAAGCAAACAAATTGTCCGGATCTCGTGAAAACCGTGTCTCGACTGTTAAGTCCGGCTCTCCGCATGACACCTTCAAGCGCAATATTGAACAACAGACACAAAAGTCCGTCGCCCTGTTGTTGTCCCCACCGAGACTCGAACGAACTGGAGTGTTCGCCCGAGATCTTCACGCAGTTTTGCACACCGTCCATCGTTGCTCTAATCAATCTTGTAAGCTTACCGGGAAAGCTGTTCTCATTCATGATCTTCCATAGCTCTACACGGTCAATACTGTCGTATGCCGCCTTGAAATCGATGAACAAATGGTGCATAGGGACCTGGTACTCACGGCATTTCTGGAGGATTTGCCGCACAGAAAAGATCTGGTCTGCTGTCGTGCGGCCAACTTGATAACTTTCCATGAACTCGTTTGCTATAGGTGATAGACGACGGAAGAGAATCTGGGATATCACTTTGTAGGCGGCGTTTAGGATAGTGATTGCACGATAATTTTTACACTCCAGTTTGTCGCCCTTTTTGTAGATAACGCCTTGCTTCCACTCCTCCGGTAGCTGATCCGTTTCCCATATTCTGACTATCAGCCGATGCAGACAAGCGGCCAACCTGTCCGGGCCCATCTTGATGAGTTCGGCTCCGATATCATCCTTGCCAGCGGCCTTGTTGTTCTTGAACTGTTGAATGGCACCCTTAACTTCCCCCATCGTGGGAGCTGATTGGTTTCCACTGTCCGCTGTGCTGAGGTAGCCATCGCCTTCGCTGTCCTGACCTTCTGTACCTGTGTGCGTTATTCAGGTGTTCGTTGTAGTGCTGCTTCCACCTTTCGATCACCTCGCGTCCGTCCGTCAAGATGCTCCCATCCTTATCCCGGCACATTTCAGCTCGCGGCACGAAGCCTTTGCGGGATGCGTTGAGCTTCTGATATCACTTCCGCGTTTCTTGAGAACGGTAGAGCAACTCCATCTCTTGGCATTCCACCTCTTCTCGGCGGCGCTTTTTGTCCCGGAATAGGCGGGTTTGCTGTTTCCGCTTCAGTCTGTACCGTTCCACGTTTTGTCGCGTACCATGCTGCAGCATTGCAGCCCGCGCTGCATTCTTCTCCTCTAAAACCTAATGGCACTATTCATTAAACCAATAGTTTCTTGAGCTCCGTTCCACATATCCGACAATGCTTTCGGCAGCGTCGTTAATGGCTGCTTTGACTGTCCTCCAGCAGTCCTCAAGAGGGGCCCTATCGAGTTCGCCCTCATCCGGCAACGCTGCCTCAAAATGCTGCGCGTACGCATTGGCGACATCTGGTTGTTTCAGTCGCGCCAGATTGTACTGAGGCGGGCGTCGGTACCGTACATCGTTGATGACGGATAGTTTTGGGCGCAGTTTCACCATAACCAAGTAGTGGTCGGAGTCAATGCTAGCGCCACGATAGATTCTGACGTAGGTTATGTCGGAGAAGTGCCGTCCATCGATCAAAATGATCGGTCGATTTGCGATTCTGTCTTCTGAGGTGATCTCCAGGTGTACCGATACGGGAGGCTGTGCTGGAAATAGGTGCTACGAATGGCCATATTCTTGGAGGCGGCAAAATCTATCAATCGCAGGCCGTTCTCGTTTGTTAGCAGGTAGGCGCTGAACTCTCCAATCGTCGGTCTGAACTCCTTCTCCTGGCCAATCTGAGCGTTCAAATCACCTATGATGATCTTGACGTCGTGGGCAGCGGTCGTACTCGCGTTCGAGCTGCGCGTAAAATGCGTCCTTGTCATCATCAGTGCTTCCGGAGTGAGGGCTATGCACATTTATGATGCTAAAGTTGAAGAACCGGCCTTTGAGCCACAACTTGCACATTCTTCCGTTGATCGGCCACCACTTGATCACACGCCTCTGCATATCACCCATCACTATAAAAGCTGTTCCCAACTCACGTGTGTTGCCGCAGCTCTGGTAGATGGTATGATTACCTCTAAGGGGCCGTCCACAAATGACGTAGCTTTTTTTCACTGTTTTTTACACCCCTCCCCCCTCGTAGCATTTCATCACAAATGCTGAAACCCCCCCCCCCTTTGGAAAATACGTAGCATATGAAGCAACCCCCACCCCCCCCCCACCCCCCTTTTTTAATTTGGCGATTTGGCTAAAACGAAACATTAAAATCCAGAATTTCGAAGTTTGATATTAATTACTTACTGAAACGTCTGGATAATCTGACGAATGATAGTTTGATATACCGTTGCGCTCAAAAATAATTAAGTTACATAATTTTGGTTCGCAGTTTGGTTAAATTTAGATTGAATTTGATTTATACTAGTTTTGCTTTTGTTAAAACCTAAAACAAGTTCGGATTGATAAATCTAACAGCAATGAGTAAGGGTTCAAAATATATTAAAGAGAATTGTTGTTATATTAGAGCTTTTCTTAAATTTTTCGTGGTTAAGAAATAGATTTCAGTGAATATGATCAACAAATTACCTTTATTTGTTAAGGATCTCCGTAATCATTCGCTAAATTCAAATCCATTCAGCAAATAGTGGCTAGATAGAGAAAAAATAACAATTGTAATATTTAAAATAAGCGATTTTTATACAATCATCCTTCATCATCGTCTTCTATACTGAAATATTGAAGACAGGTAAGTTCAAGTACACCATCTTTATTGGGAGAACTTGAAAAGAAATACTGGAATAAATTTGTAATGAACAACCTAAAGGAAAATAAAATGCACGAAAATCCTGAAAATAATGGGAAATGAGGATTCTGGTAGTCCTGGGAAGATTATACTGATTATTATTATCCAGGCTGTTCCATCAAGATCATTGATATATCAAAACGAATTGTTGAGTTGACTGAGTGGAGAACTCCTGTTACATTGAACGCACTCGAATATCTTGTTTTACTGACCTAAATGAGCATATTATATTCTTTTCAGAGAATAAAGCTCCAACAAAAAATGTGAATTAAAGTAGAACAGTTTATTCTGTCTTATGAAAAAATGGAAAAACAATATTTTCCAAGTCGATAAAGCATTTATTTTTTCTTAACTTATTGAACTTCTAATTTGTTGATTCACAAATAAAATAGTTTAGACACAAATTTGTTTATACAATATTATATTATATTTATACAATATAAAATTCACATTCACAACTATTTAAAGCTTCATAAAATCTGTTTAATTGTCAGGAAAATTAAAAATTTATTAGAATTTTTTGAATTTTATAATATTTATGTTTTGAAGGTGAATCACCTTTTTTAAGTTAAGTTTAAAAATTCAGACAAAAAAGTTTGGTAAAAAAATTGGTTTGTTAAATTTTTCTACTCTTTTTAACGAAATTATTCAAAATGCTACGTCCACAAGTTGGGGCCCCTCCCTCCCCCTCGTCACACATCGTCACAAATTCGAAAAGCCCCCCCCCCTCCCCCCTAAATTGCTACGTCATTTATGGACGACCCCTAAACGTTCGCACCATCGGAGCAGCTCTCATATTATTGAATAATAACGGCGCCAGCCAAGTCCTTACAGTCAGTTGGGTTGTAGAAGGACTGTTAGTGTGTGATTGTTGCTTCTAGAGACTGAGAATACCTCTGCATCTCTACAATAACTACAGGAAGGTTGTTGATTGATGGGGGAGGAAAAAGATCTGGGAGTCACCTTTGGTCGGTGATGCGATCCATGGTTAGGAGGAAAAATACGACGCTTACTTAACCTTTCGTTCGTCGCGCGAATTTTTGTAACGCGAGTAGTCGCGCGTTGTACTTTGTACAACACCCTTGGTTTTGCGAATATCTCAGGAGTCTGACCACTTAGATAGATGACGTCTTCGGCAAAATTGATCAGTAGCTTATGGGCTATCATTATCATAGCTAAGAAAGTCCGGATTTTGCCACTAGGTGGCGCTAGTGAGCATTAAGCTTTTGTTTCCCAGATCTCATGATCCTGACCACTTAGAAAGATGGCGTCTTCGGCAAAGTTGTTCGGTAACTCAAGGACTATCATTGTTTGAGCTAGTTGATTCAAAATGTTGCCACTAGGTGGCGCTAGTGAGCATTAAACATTTGTTTCGCAAATATCTCAGGAGCCTGATCATTTAGAAAGATGGTGTCTTCGGCAGAGTTGTTCAGTAGCTCGAATTCTTTCTTTGTTTAATCCTTAAAGTTAGAGATTTATTGAAATAATGATAGTCCCTGAGCTTCTGAACAACTTTGCCAAAGGTGCCTGTCTAAAAAGTCAAGATCCTGCAGTATCCGCAAAACAAAAATTTCATGCTCACTCGTCGCCTGATGGCAAAATATTGTATTTCTTGGCTCAAATAATGATAGCCCTTGAGCAACCAAACTACTTTGCCGAAGACACCATCTTTCTAAGTGGTTAGGCTCCTGAGATATCTGCAAATAAAAGTTTCATGCTCACTAGCGCCGCCTAGTGGCAAAATTTTGAATCAACTAGCTCGAAAAATGATAGTCCTTAACTTACTAAACAAGTTTGTCGAAGACGACATCCTTCTAAATGGTCAGGATTCTGAAAAATCTGCAAAACAAAAGTAAAACTTCCATGCCCACTAGTGTCACCTAGCGGTCAAATTCCGAATTAAATGAGGTACCATCAGATAGCGCTTCACCTCCAGAACAACTATACTAAAGACCCCGAGTTTGTATACTATCTGGATTTCGAGATATGACGATTTCAAACTGTGGTTTCCTCGGACCGTACATAGTGCGTTCATTATTATGCGACTTCCATGTACATTTATTGATTTTACCGTATTATAAAGGGTCATACTGTAAATAAAAACTGTCGAGTATTGTTCTTAAGAAGATTCTTGAGGAATACATTTTGGTTTGGTGTCGATAGATATCTTTGTTCCAAAATGATAGCATATAAATCACAACTGTTGTACAAAATACAACAGCGCGACAGTCCGAAGGTTAAAACTATTTTTACCTTTTTGTTTCGCGGTAAAAATATAAAGGAAGATCGGTAATTATTAAAAAAGTACGTCGACATCCATAACGTCAAACAATTCAAAGGTTATTTTTAATAATTACAAAAAGAGAAAGGAAGGGGAATTTACGTGTTCTCGTCAGTCTAAGCCGCTGCCGCTTTTCTTTTGTAATTTTTACGGGCATCAGCAGACAAATTTCTTGTTTGTCTGTTTACATTTATGCGTTGCAATCCTCTATCAATTCACACTGAAAAACTTAAAAGCATTTTGGAAACGTGTTTACAACGCTTCAAACAACTCTTGTCGGTGGGACTATTGTCGGCAGCCTCATTCTCTTCGGCAGCTTTCCCATAAGAACTGCAGGCAAATCTGTTCGGCAGCTCTAAATCAGCCACGTTTTGAGGCGTAATAATTTGGATTGATGACATCTCTGACAAAATTTTTTGTTCAGTCTCGGAAATCTCGTCAGCGGGAAGCTGACAGAACAAAGAATCATTTGAATATTTTCATTGGTGTGTTTTAATAGAACATATTGTGCATTTGGCGTTTGAAATTCGGTTGCCGATAATAGTCGAATGGTTTTGAAGCCGTAAATTACCGTATGTGTATATTACAAATAAATAAAACAGGAATAAGGGTTTTTGTCAGCATAGTTCGTTTAAAAATTACATAAAAGTAACGTTGTCAAGATAAAAATGTGTTATCATAAGCATGAACCGAGCTCACCAGGTGGCAATCAATCCTCGACAGATCATCAATATATTTTCGCACTCACACAACGCGAACCGAACACGGATCCTGAAACATGAACATTGCCAATCTACGAAGTATACCGTAACTACGCTAACGCTAACGCACAACGCGAACCGAACACGATTGGTCTTGATTCCGTCGCTCACTCCACAGGAGCATGCGACGGAATCGAAAGACCACACACTACTCTAAATGACGGTAGATTAGATAGAGGTGTGGTTTTGACCAACTAAGCTAAGCTATTTGATGACAATTGCTCAGAAAGTTACAAGTTTCCAATTCAAGTTCAAACAGCTCCCACAAATCTTCTTCATAAGCCATATCCGTTCATCTCATGTCTGGATATAGCCTACTAAAGTTGATCATTTTGTATGGGAAATTGAAAAAAAAAATACAAATGTATCGTTCAATACTGATGACGTCAATCATGTCTTCTTCACTCACCTGGTTCGATGTTATCCCATAGAACTTCCACGTACTCGTCCCTATCGGGTCGGGTGTGCTCATGAAACAACCCCAGCACGTGCAACAGCTCATGCTGTATGGCGCCCGGTAAACCGATACAGAAATCATCCAGGAACACATCCAACGGTTCCCGCTGTTCCGGCCGATACCCAATCGAAGAACCACAGCCCAGCTCTGACTTTCCGAACTGAATGTGCTCCACCTGTTCGGTGGTCTTCGGAATGAAGTGGACGCAGGTCGCCTGATGGAGGACATTCATTGCATCCAGAACAGCCGATCGGTACTGCTGGTCGCAACTGTCGGCAAACCGGTAGGGGACGATACCATCTGGCCACTTGTAGGCCTCCAATCGGAGCGCGTTCCGATGGTGATGATCAATGGTCGGTTCGTTGATGCTGGTCTCGTAAAAATTGGCCCCAACAGTTTGCCATGTGGTGACGACCGATATCAAACTCAGGGCGGTAAGAATCATTCCGGGGCTTTCGGCTGCAGAACTGCACTAGGTCAGGCGATAGGCCATCGAGGTGCTTTTGTAGGCGTATGTAAGCAGCAAGTGGGTATGTATGCTAATCAAATTGCGAATTATTTTGATACGAACATGCTGTTAGCCGTTTTCATTGTTCAGCAAGTGCTTTGGTCACACTGTTCAATCCTTGATGGGCTTGTTATCACGGGGGAAGTATTCAGTTAATTTAATTGTAATTGATAGTTACATTCAGTTACATGAATACACAGCGGAGCCATATGAAACGCAAATAGTGACACATAGTATTCGATACCAAGAGGTGTTTATAGGTTCAATAAGCTACACAGCGTAAAAAAAATTACATTTTTGCGTGTCTCAAGGATCAAATT
This sequence comes from Aedes aegypti, assembly GCF_002204515.2. NCBI lineage: Eukaryota > Metazoa > Arthropoda > Insecta > Diptera > Culicidae > Aedes > Aedes aegypti. The sequence continues at coordinate 37,987,875 of NC_035109.1, read as the reverse complement.
ATATGTATGTGATTTGGGGTCGCTGAGTCTGACGCCGTTCTCAGAAATGTTCCAAAATGTATGAAAAGAAATGCACGTCGCAATTTAAAGCCACAGATCTCTAAGTTGTATAAAACACTGGTATCATTGATGTTTACATGAAATTTAAAGTATTTATCACATTTTTTGTGATCTAATTCACCAAAAATGATCGACCCATCTTGCTCGCTGCGCACCACGTCGTCTTGTGCCGGTCGAATTGTTTTCAAGAACCATTTTCGCCGGGTTGTTATCCGACACTGGTGACATGCCCGGCAACCTCCCAGTTTTTGCGAGGTGGACAATGGTTCATTCGCCTTCTCCACGTTCCGTCTTCTTCCGTAGATGGTCCATGTTTCGTGCCCATAGAGGAGTACCGGCCTAATCAGCGTCTTGTAGATTGTAGAACTTCGTCTTGTAGATGTAGAACTTTGCTCGATCGGTGCGTTTTGCGGAGTCCAAAGTAGGCACGATTTCCAGCAACGATGCGTCTCAAGATTTCTCTGCTCTGCCCATAACTGCATATTTGTAACATTCGACAAAAGTAGGCACTGAGTAAATTGAATACCAAGTGTGCATTTCATTGCAGTATGTGAGAAAACTGAAATTTGAAAAAATTACCAGGAACTCAAAAGTGCTTATTTGAGGCTGATATTTTATACAACTTATCTCATATACTAGGTGAATAGTCAAAAAATAATTCTGACAGAAATTTTATTGCTATTACATTACGAGGCACATTTATAATCTCAATGTGACTGTTATGCGATTATAATTACCAATGTGACAAAACAGCTTGGTATTTTTTTCGAATTTTCTAGAACAATATCACAGATTTCATTAAGTTGATCGAAAGTATTTATCATTTGATGACTCTCCATGGTATTAACTCCAATTTGTCAAAAATGTCGAATGTGACTGTTATGCAGTTATGGGAAGTGCTGGTGTCGTTGTCGGCGGTCACCAGTGAGCCCAAGTATACGAATTCTTCAACAACTTCGATTTCATCACCGTCTATATGAACTCGAGGTGGGGGGCATGCCGTGTCTTCTCTTGAGCCCCTCGCTATAATGTAATTTGTCTTCAACATATTGATGTTCAGTCCGATTCGCCTAGCTTCAGCCCTTAGGTGCCGTCTACAAATTACATAATGCTGTAGGGGGACTACCCCCCAGTAGACTCTAGCGTTACGGCTCATACAAAAAAATGAAAATTTTCATACAAAAAGCGTTACGGACGGGTGGGAGGAGTCGAAAATTTCCGTCTTTGCGTTACGTAATAAATGGACGCTGCCTTAGTCGGATATACGTATCCGCCATCGTCTCGAAGTTCCATGCAACAATTTCAATGTCGTCGGCGAAACCAAGTGGCTGAACGGACTTTCTGAAGATCGTGCAACTCGTGTCTATCTCCGCTTTTCTTATTACACCCTCTTACGCAATGCTGGACAGTAAACATGAATGGCCGAATGGCGTAACCTTCTCACGGTGTGCTGGAACACACATATTATCGAACTTGCATGAACCTCCGATCTTTTTTCACTAAAAGTTAGCCTTGATAGTCAACAGAAGCTTGCAGAATATTAAAAAATCTTTAATCGGCAAAAAATTGGAAAAAGACGATTTTTGTATTTTTACCCTTCTCTCATATATGAGTTCATAGGAGAATATTAGAGATACACTAATATGATGACTTTTAACGGCTTAATGATCAATTTGACATATCTTTAACATGAATGAATTCTTAGATGTTTTAAATTAAGCATCATTTCCTACATACACTCACACAATATGACCGGCCCATGGTGGTATGCCGTATTTTATATAATGGAAATTTCACTTTTCACTTCAGAAAAGCTCATACGAACGCTTTGTATTCTTCTTTCTGAATCAAATAAGTAATATTTTACGTATACGGTAAAGTTTTCGAATCAGAATAGGAATTCCCAGAAATGGATACACATGGCAGTATAGGCTATATTCATGTGCTTATACGCGCAAAAGTCTTGAGAGAGGGTTCACTATAACATGATTAACAGTAAACGGCTTATATAGCCTTAATGTGGTCTCAAGCTCATCGTGATACAAGTTTTGTGCTGTCACTAATCTACTCAAATGCAATGCGCACATTATATTTGGGGTTTGAAGTGCCTGATTTCGAGTAAAAGGGCTGGATTACTTCGGATCGACATTATGTCATCACTCCAATTATTTGTCATAGGATGAATAATAAATGTGGCGACGATGACAAATCGATCCAACGTAGTTCAGCACTTTTATTCAAGACTTTGCACTTATGGAGGGGGCATATTTTGCGAAATAGACACAACAATTTCAATATCCAACATGGACACATACATTTTAGTATCGTAAAACGAGGTATCTTTGAAAATGCGGCTAACTTTGATAGTGCGGGATCCGCAACGTACTAAACAAAATAACAAAAATTATGTTATTCAGTTAAGCAAAACGAATACGAAACTAAGGGGTATCAGTGTGACACTTCACCTCTGAGCTGTTTTTGTGCCAATCGAGAGTATTTGATGCTTTATATTCGAATATTTAAAAATGATGAGATTTTGGTACTTTCAAAACGCTCACAAACAATCTGTTTTACTATCTCTATTTCATGAAACTATAATGAGTTCGGTACGTATGCTTGATGGCCTAGCTATAGTAGAACATGAATCCGGTATCAAACCTCATAGGGAAAACAGTTTTACAATTTGGAATCATTTTCGTAATCAAAGTCACAAATTCCCATATGACATTAAAAGCCTAGAGGTATGCAACGCCTCATGTACTTTACGGGATTCATTCGATTTATACTCATTCATGTTCCAAAAACGATTGATTTATGGTGAATTCAATGTCGAAACATGATTATCGATAGATATCTATTCAGAGATATAATTTTATACCCATTATTATCAATTTATGATGGTGTTTATCATGTTTGGTTTGACTGAAAACCGTTTTAAAGATGTTTCTTGTTCAATAAATTCTGTACTTTAATTGATAAAATCTAATCCAGTTTCTCTTTTAACACTTTAACACTGGTGGAAAAACCTCGCTCTTCGTTCCCAACAGCAGCGTGGTGGTTCTGACGGTGGCAAACCGCGCGACGACTGGAAGGTTAACATTCTCCAATCCAATTCAAACTGTGATGATGTCAAACAATTTTTGTTTTGGATTTTCATGTGCTTATCTACTCATTATCAATGTTACCCCATTACCAAAAACTGACTTTCGATTATATGAAAAACTATAGATTCATTAAGATCGAACCGTTATGCAATCTTTCATGTGCAATCGATAACTAACAAACCAGTGCTTGTTTTACAAATAAAAAATAAAATATTTGGATTTTCTCTAAAAAAAACTATCAAAGTTACCCCGTTTGATGGTATGTATTTAGTTTTAAGTATATGAATGTAACTAGGGATACGTTAATGTGAAGATGAATCGAAGCCAAACTTCAAATTTTCAAGAGCACGAATCTGGAGAACGAAACATCCGTTTAAGCTGAAAACTTAATCGATTGGTCACTAGCTGGTGGTGACCAATCGATTAGGTTTTCACCTCAAACGGATGTTTGGTTCTCCAGATCGGTGCTCTTGAAAATTTGAACTTTGGCTTCGATTCATCTTCACCTTAATGATGTGAGGTTTTAGCAAACGCACCCAACCAGCGGCTGCAAGATTTCCATTTAAATCTGCATGACAACTTTACAAGTATTATATAATATTGTTCTTGTATGAGTTCTTGTATGAGAAATATGACTATCATAGTTTTTTTTATTTTCACATCTTACATTTTCTGTATAAACCCTGTATATGTAACGATATTTTACAATATTTGTATGCGTTCTTGTTTTGGATGTAGACATACCGTATACAGGTTTACGTAGAATCTTCCTCCATCTTTCAATCAAAACAAATGTGAATAACAAGACCAGCTAGATGTGAACACACCATACAAAATTTAAACAGTACATTGCCCTATATAATTGTATGGCGGTTTATTTTAATGGTTGCATGTAATTATACAATTGTCTGTTATCTTAAAAAAGCTTCATGTTCAATAACGAACTCCAATGATTTCAATTATTCTGTAGAATAGGAAACATTGATTGAAATTTGATAAGCTGTAGTATGTTTACCTTAATAAATTTATGTAAAAATGCGATGTCGTTAATAAACGGCATACCACCATGGGCTGGTCACCTTGTGTGAATGTAGGTAGAAATTATGCTAAATTTGAAACGTCTTGTAATCGATTCGTGATCAAGGTATATCAAATAAGTCTTTGAGCTATTGCAATGCATCAAAATTAGTGTAACTCTAATATTCTCCTATGAACTCATATATGGGAGAAGGGTAAAAATACAAAAATCGACTTTTTTCAATTTTTTGCCGATGAAAGATTTTTTAATATTCCGCAAGCTTTTCTTGACTATAAAGGCTAACTTTTAGTGAAAAAACATCGGAGGTTCATGCAAGTTCGATAATATGTGTGTTCCAGCACACCGTGCCTTCTGCGAGATTCGAAGGTACTTGAGCGCGTTTCCCTGATACTTGGATAACGCACATCACTCGCTCCATTGTCGTCTTGATCAATATTATCATTTTGTTCGGGAAACCTTAGTCGTGCATAATCTGCCATAACTGATTTCGATCGATTGTATAATAGGCTGATTCAAAATCGGTGAACAAAAGATGTTTGGGTACATTATATTCTGGACATTTCTGTCAGATATTGCCCATCGAATTCTCTTACAGTTGGTGATAGACGGCGGCATACAATTTGGGAATACCTTGTAGGCGGCGCTTCAAAATGTGTCCTCCGCACGTACTCCCAAAGTTATTTCCGTACCCTCCGTACCACCTTCGCTACTGGCCTCGTCGTAGTGCTGCCGCCACCTTTCGACCATCTCACGTTCGTTCGTGAGAAAATTTCCGACACAGTCTCTGCACATATCGGCTTGTGGCACAAAGGCTTTGCGCGAACGGTTAAGCTTCTCGTAAAACTTCGGTGTGTCTTTAGCGCGGAACAGCTCTCCCATCCATTGATGGCGATCTTTCTTCGGAAGATCGAGTTTTGTCTGTTTCGTGTTTATACCGTGCCTCGTTCGCTCTCGTGCGGTGTCGCAGTATTCTTCTCATTCTTGAACTGCTCGCATTCGCCGTCGTAGCAGTCGTTTCTCTGATTCGGTGCCGCTGTTGCGGTGCTACCTATGGCGGATCTTATGTGCCTCCAGCCATCTTCAAGAGTGGCAGTGCCAAGCTGCTCTTCCGTTGGTAGGGCCACTTCCAACTGCTGCTGGTATTCTTGGGCTACTTCTGAGTCCCGTAGCCGCCCGCTCGATGTTAAGCCGCGGCGTTCGGCTTCGACGCGAGTTGGTCATCGTTGAAAGTTTTGAGGGCATAGGGGCAATGGGGCAATATGAACATACGGGGCAATATGAGCCACCCCGGTTTTGACCTCAAAAACAGTGTTTTAATGTGTAGTGTCATTATGATCTACTAAAGGATGCCTCAAATAGCCACCACAATAAAACCGTAAGAATATTCGTTTGAACACTCAAGATATTTACAAAAATGTACAAATTTGTCCTTCGTCCTTATAATTTTGGCAGTTTTCATTTAAGCCAGGACCATTATATTTATAATTCTGGTAAATTTTATCAATCCATTGAAGCTTCTGATCATAATGAACAGTTCGCGAGCGAAATTAGATTTGTTCACAAACAAATTATTGAAAAAGGTCAGTGTGTCTCAGTCACCATCCGATACTGACGGAGGATGGATGTGTTCCCCAATACACGGTCCCTCGTGCGGCGTCTTCTGGTGGCTGGACGGAGTTTTTTGTGTGGGGGGTTGGGAATCGAACCCACGACCTTCTGCTTACGAAGCGAAAGTGTAACCTCGAGGCTACGGGACCCGCAAAGCTGATATCGATCGTGATATCGTGATATCGGAGAAGAATTTTTCATCGATTAAAACGTGGTCGTTTTGGTTTGATTATCGGGAGATCTCCAGTTGGCCTTATGGATATCTTTGCGGGGGAATAAGGTGCTTCGGACTACCATACCACGAGAGGCTTCAAATATGACGCATCTTGGACCGTTGTCGTTGGATACGGCTTGCAGCCTGTTCCGCCCGATCACCGGTATGTACATATCCTCTCGTCTTACGCATAGGTCCATGTCACCAACAATGATTTTCACGGCGCGCGGTGAGTATACATCATATATCTGCTTCAGATCCTTTCGTGTGGACAGTGTACGTTATCAATGCTGTAGTTGAAGAAACGGCCTTTTATCCTCATCTTGCACATGCTTACGTTGACCCTACCCAACACTATGGAGCCTTCCTAGCTTATTCGTGGTGCCACAACTTTGGTAGAAGGTAGCCACTCGATGCCCACTTTCCCACGGCTTCTGTCCAGTCTAACATAGTTCCTGCAGCGCTACGATATCGAAGATACGGGGATGTAGTTCGTCATGGATTAACCTGTCGCAACCTGCGAAATTAAGTGACTTGCAGTTCCATGTTCCAAGTTTCCAATAGTAGGCCTTATTTCGTCGCGTGGGTCCTTTGCCAATTCTACCGAGTCGTATTTTGTCCTATGTTATTCGCAATAAGAATTATATCCGTTCTTTCAAAAGCAGCCCTTATGATGAAGATTTAGCGGATTGGACACAACACCATTAGGATTGGGATCTATCTTGGAAGCAATCTCTATCAAAATTTAATACCGATTGTTCATAGGGAAACAAAGTTACAGCATATCAAGGTTTAGCATTTTGCATGAAAATCGGCTTTCATTACTATCATTCTAAAAATACTGTACATATTTTTTTTACATACTTGAATTTTGTTAATTCAACATTTGAAGGATTTTTTTCGGATAAAACTAACAACACCAGCGGTATTTTTTTCTTAGAGCTTTATTTTTCGATATTTTCCTTTTTCTGTTGTTTGCTTGCATGTATGTTGCTGTTTCTGTTTGATGATGTTTTTTTTGTTTGTTTCTGTTGCTTTCGCGTTAATGTATATTAATTAATTCACTATTGTGGTTTCATCATGCTCAATGTTCTCTTGTTTTTACTTGCTTTTCGTCTTGTATATAGTTGTTTTGCTGCTTTTGCCTGCCGTCCATTGTTTTCAATTAACTTATTACGCCCATTTATTATTTCATTTTTTGACGGTGAATGAGAATGTTGTTTCTTTCCCATAATGTGTGAGTAATCTCTTGTTTTTTTTTTTCTATTCTTTTTTATTAGCTGACGTCGATTGCAATGTTCTCAATCGAACTACATTTCAATAATGTTTTTTTGTGTGTTGTTGATGTTGTGTGAATTGTTTTCATTTTCTTCCGAATATAGCATTGTTTCCATGTACATTGAATTTTTAAATTTCCTTTTGTTTCTACATCTCTCATCAAATAGTAAAACTTAAAACGAAAAAATAAAACCATTTTGTTTTCGCGCGCGCAAAATACTTTCGTTTGTTGATGTTTGCTTTCGGTGTGTGTGAGTCTTCCTTTTTTTGTGTCTGTGTGGGTGTGTTAGTTTATTTTCCATGAGACATTTGATTTTTCTGCTGTTCGTGGTGAATTGCGAGCGACTCTTTTTCTTTTCTTATCCGGTGAAACGATCAAGAAATAAGAGAAAAAAAAACTGTTCCGAACACTGAAGAGGAAACAAAAGTGTGTGCTTTGTTTTCGATTGTTTTTAAATGCTCTGAAACCGATCGAATTGCGACGATGGCACAATCAACAAAATTCCGGATCAATAGAAAACAAACGAGAAGAATGTTGGAAAATGTCGAGATTCTACTAAACGTAAGTTTCTTTTTTGGAAGTGCTTATTCGCTTCTGATTCTTGTAACGTTTTTTTTTCGTGTGGATGTTTAAGTAATTCACTTACTAGCGTATTTTTTGTTCTGTACTTGTAGGATTCGGTTGCTTTGCGTTAAGTTTAAGTAGTTTTGCATGGGTCTCTTTATTCAATTAATTTATCTTTAAATTTATACCTCTACTCATAATAATCAATAGGTTTTTTTCTTGTTCTCTTTAATAATTATTATTTTGTTATTTTTACCGCCTTAAATTTAATTCGGAAATTGATACGTCGGATGTTCGCTCTAGCGTTTGGTTTTCTTGTCAATGAAAATGGAAATGGGAACGGACAACCAAAATGCGGGGAACAGTTTTGCTAACCCTGGGAAACGAACTGTTAGTGTGAATATGTGTGTGAGAGAGGATGAAGATGGTTTTGGGAACATCAAGTATAGTTTAGGCTATGAGAAAAACACACGTAAATACAGGTTTAGTAGCAATTAAAAAGCTGCATCCAATAGCTACTACTAGAAACGTTTTTTGTTCATTACAAATTTTCCAGCTGAATAAAACATAGCTTGCACATGTTGTTTAGAGACGTAATCGTTCGCTTACTACTGTTGTTTCGTCATCAGTAGGTGTGTGGTTCGTCATGAATGTCATTCATCTAGTTTCAATTCGTTACAACGAGAGTCAGATGGTTAGTAATGATTCTTATTCTGCTGATGTGAGAGTGTGATAATAAATGCAATGATTTTGTTTATATTCGGCAATTTACTAGACTATTCAATGACGATTTCGTATTTTCCTCGAAAATTCGCTTTTGTTGGATTTTAGAAAACTAGTTCGCACTTTTCCCTTAGCTTAGATGTTCTCGAAGGACTTTTCCCCAATCGAAGCGCAACAGACCCAACCTAACGTGCTCCGTTTTCCAATTGTTCAAAGTTCTTATGTAGGTTTGTGCTCCTTTTTACCGCGTTTCCTAACGAAGCCTGTAGAGGCGGTTCTGCAACACTCGGGATAAGGGTCAATATCCATCACACTCATTTCCCTGCTTTATGTATCGTTTGGTTTGCCGTCTTTCGGCTACGGAAAGTTTAACGAAACGGCGGGAAACACAATGGAAACCGATTAACGAAACATTGCGAGATGATTAGTTACAAATCTCGAGTCGAGTGCGGTGATGCATTCATTCCGAAATGGAGTATGTTTTACACACCTATAAATATCGCTAATGCTAAGGATTGGTTTTCTCACCATGCGAGGGGGCGAAGGATATCGAACAACGGATGAAAACACAAATATGATCGACATGTGTTCCGACTTTCGGAAAGACCGAGCGCGATTCCGAACTGCGGGATTTCACATCAACACAAACAATCGAGAAAAGGCGATAATCAACCCAACCGAATCGGGCCCTCTCTCTAGCGTGAACAGAATACTCTTGGGATTTGAAATCCGAATACTGATAATACTTACACAAAACTCTCACAAAACGCTGCCAGGACTCTGGTGGGTAACACGCCAAGATTTTCCTTTCCCGAAAAAAGTTCTCTCACAATAGGAATGTTTTCAAAATGAGCTACTCTCCTTCCACGCACACAAGGGGATAGTAGTTCGAAGGGAACCCCGGCTTTCGTCCAGTCGGAACATCGCAGGACGAATTCAAGTTAAATACGGAAAATGACACTAGCGGATAGTAGCTTCCTACTATACTTGCTTCTCCTACTGTTCTTTGCCGCTTTTTTGTGTTACCTTCTTTGAATTTAGATTCCATTTTTATTATTTTTTGCGGATTACTCCTTTTTATTTTTTATTAATATATATTGACAAAAACAATACACATTTAATGGATGATGATTTTCTGTTTCTCTTTATACACCACTCAGCTGATTTTTGTAGCTTTTTTACTAGTAGTAGTTGTAGTAATCAATATGCTCTAATACGCTGCTTTTGTTTCTTTTGATGTAGTAGTAGTAAGTATTTGTGTCTGCGGTGTTTTGTGTAGTGGTTTGGGAGTGCACAAATGCGTACCTTGTAGTTTTTGTGTGTGTTCCAATTGCTATGTCTTGTTGACCTCTATCCTTCCAACTCCCAGATCCAGATATTGCCAAAGAGGAAGATGAGTGACACGACGTGACGCGAGAAGTCCGGTTTCCTCGATTCCGAATTGTTATTTTTTTCCTGTTTCCATTGAGATACTTTCTCACTTTTACAAGTAAGAATTCGACATTTTGTTTCTGCTTTTGTTTCACTCTCTCTTGCTCTTTGCGTTCTTGTTGCTCTCATCGGTTCTGTTTGGGGGTGTTGTGTGTGACTTGCGGTTTTTTGTCTGTTCTTTTTGTTTTGTTTGGAGTGTTGTTTATGTGTATGCTGTAGTATTTTTCTTCCTTTTCTTTGTTGTTTTCTTATGTATAGCTTATTTAATAATGCTTAATCTTATTTTCTTTAATTAATAAAATAAATTCACACATAAAACGAGTCGTGTAACAAATTACGACACGTCCTGATCTTCGACGTCCTGAACCACTTGTTCTCGCTGTTCGCCGCCGTCACCTGCAAATGGAATAAAACATATGCAATTATTAGAATATTGTATGAAAAGGAAGATACTGCGACGTAATACTCAATGGTCGTATACGGTACATAACATCTTATCTATCAAAAGAAGGATATATCATTGTAAAACCTCGAACATTAACCCCCCCCCAGCGTTTCCACAGTTAGTAACTGAGCGCTTTCTTTGCCAAAGTTTCCATTTTTGCATTTGAATATCGTGTGGCAGGTACGAATACTTTAAGAAATTTCCCTTACCGAAAGATCTTGAATCGCACCGAGATTTTTTTTTTAGCCGTGGCGTTTCTGAAGTCTCTCTTTTTGAAATACTGGGAAAATCCCGAGACTTCTTTTGAGAAATCCCTGAACGAAACCTTGGAGGTATGAACCAGAAGACCTTTTAGAAGAACACCTGGAACGATTACTGAACCAATTGGTAGAAAAATGCTAAAAGATTCCCTGAAATAATCTATGTAGAAAATTCTGGACCATGTATTGTTAGAGAGAATATTTGGAGAAGTCCCTGAGGAAATGGCTTGATGATTTTGGTTGGGAGATATTCTGAGCAATCACTGTAGAAACTACTGGTGGTAAACGCGTTGAACTTCTGAAGGTTTTTCAAGAGGAACACGGACCGCTTCTGCTTCATAAGCATAGGTCATGGGTTCAATCCCAGACCCGTCTTTGTAGTTATAACTTTCACCTTCTTCTATCTTCCACTGTTTATCTATAACGTTTAAAACTATTTGTTCATTGCATTCGTTAGAACCAGAGACAAACGAGAAATCATTTCCATACGCTTTTATTATTCCATACATGATGTTGGCGTAGGACAATGATCGGCAACCCTGCCGTCAGGATGTAAATACGCCCGTCTATACTTTATAGACTAGATATACTTCAGTTGCTTGTCATATCATTCTACCTGTCATTTTCTAAAGAAAGCACTGATCGAACAACATTGTTATAAAGTTTTTCCTGAATTTATTACTATATTTTTATAAATAGTTGCAGCCTAAAATCACTAAAGGTATACGATACAATAATACGATTGTGCAATTATTCTAATTTGGCTTAGTAATTCTAATATAGATCCCGACCTACGTGGCGGAACAGCGGATTGAATTTATTGGCCAATTAGCTTGCAAGGCCCACTGAAATAGTAAGTAAGATTGTAGGAGTAAAAATTGATATTAATGGATTTATAATTGTAGTTTTGAAGCGGATTATACGACTATCAAAATCAGTGAGACGACCTTTTATTTGTTGGCCAACAAAATCTTCAAAATATTTCACGATGCCAGTGACGAGAAGTCCAATACGGAATTCTAACCTCAACCACGATGAGGATTGTGAATGCATCGCCTGCGATAAACCTACTACAGGGGATAACATGGTCCAATGTGATGCCTGCAACGATTGGTGGCACTGTAGATGTGCTGGTGTCACCGATTCCATCAATGATAAACCGTGGAGCTGCTCCAAGTGCGTTGGAATACCATCGAAAGCCTCGTCAATTAGTTCTATTTCAACGCGCGCTTCCCGGTTGGCTGATTCTATGAATCGCCTGAAAGAACAACAAGAATTGGAGAAGCAGCGTATGGAATTGAAACTGCAGAAACAATTTCTTGATGAACAGCAGAAGCTATTGGATGCCACCATCGCCGAAGAAACAAGAAGCCAAAAGAGTAAAGTAAGTCGTCGTACGGCAATGTCACAGGTAAAAGATTGGTTGTACTCAGAAGAAGGCGCAGTGGGAGGAAGTATTGAGCCACCAGCAGCCTGTCGGGTTCAACGCAATTCAAATACGCTCGATGGAGAAAACCAAGAGCTGAATGGTGCAGCAAATTCGTTGAAGAACTTACAAAAGAAGTTAGACGACTGTCAACAACAACCAAATCCATCAAATGAACAACTCTTGGAGTTACAGGACCAGTTAGATCAGTGTAAGCAGTTACTCGCCAAACTTCAAGTTACAACTAGTACTCCAGTAAAAACAACGGGAGCGTTGCCTAAGGTTCGTACGAACGCTCCGGGGATGCAGAGTAGCAGCGGTTTGGAACATTACCCGAGAGATCCTTGCATTCAGAGACCCCCACCTGGTTTTGCCTGGGCCGAAAGAAGAATCAATACTGGTGAACGAAACGTCGACAAGCAGCAGCGTATAGAACGCGCGCCCCTACAGCCAAAAATCGAAAATCAGCAAATCCAGCCTCCTCCGTTAAATATACAGTGCAATCCACCAATGATGAACTCTGGACCAACTCCGCAGCAACTCGCAGCCAGACAATCCTTAGCGCGAGATCTTCCGGCCTTTACAGGGAATCCATCGGAATGGCCAATTTTTATATCGAATTATAATTACACGACGACTGCTTGCGGATTCACAGATGGGAAAAACATGGTTCGCCTTCAACGCTGCCTTAAAGGACCCGCGCTGGACACTGTTCGTAGTCGCTTAGTACTGCCTCAAGCGGTACCGCAGGTGATAGAAACCCTTAGAATACGGTTTGGGCGACCGGAAATGCTAATTAATTCGCTGTTGAAGGATGTACGATCGCTTCCAGCTCCAAGGGGACTCGAAGGATTGCTCGACTATGGCTTGGCAGTCCAAGCGCTGTGCGACCATGTTGTGGCGGCTGGAGAACAAGCTCATCTCTCTAATTCCACTCTTTTACAAGAGCTAGTGGGAAAACTGCCGGCAGATCAAAAACTTATGTGGGCTGGTTACAGGCGTGGGGCAGCACCAGTGGACTTGAGTACATTCTCAAACTACATGGCTGACGTTGTACGAGATGCATCGAGCGTCGTTCAGTATGATCATGATGTTGGAAAAACTATTATCACTGGTAAATCGAGGACTAGAGGATATGTGAATTCGCACATGGTGAACGATGAGGAGCTATTGGACGAGCCAAATGAACCGAAAGCATACGAGTGTTTATTCTGTAGCATGGAAGGCCACCGTGTACGAGAGTGTAATGGATTCAAAAATCTCAGCGTAAATGAGCGTTGGCGAAGAGTGCGATCTCTAGGACTTTGCCAGAACTGCCTTTTTAGGCATGGGAAAAGGTCGTGTCGAAGCGCAATCCGATGTGATGTAGATGGCTGTTCATACCGACACCATCCCCTTCTCCATTCATCTAAACAAGCTGTAGTTACTACGCCGGTAGAACACGCAGTAAATAATGTTCATCGCTCATCTAGCTCGGGATTCTTGTTCAGAATCATCCCGGTCACGATCCATGGAAAGAATTGCTCCATTGACGTCTTCGCCTTTTTAGACGAAGGATCTCAGTTAACGCTAATTGAGGATGACCTTGCAGAACAGTTGGACCTGATTGGTGATCCCCATCCTCTCTGTCTTCACTGGACAGGGAACACTTCACGAAGAGAGAAGAATTCGAGAATGGTCTCATTTGAAATCTCTGGAAAGAACCATGGTGCACTTTTCAAGGTGGCGGAAGCACGAACTGTAGATTATCTAAACCTGCCCAGTCAAAGTTTCCACCTGGAGGAGGCGAGGAAACGTTTTAGACATTTGCAAACAGTTCCAATGCAGAGTTACGAAAACGCCGTCCCAAATTGATGATTGGGATAGACAATTTGCGCTTGGCAGTTCCACTGAAGGTTAAGGAAGGAGATGGAACCGGTCCTGTAGCGGTTAAAACCAGACTCGGCTGGTGTGTGTATGGTGGGCAGCCTAATGGTCCTGTTGAAACGTACAGTTACCATGTGTGTGAATGTAACAAAAACTGTGAGCTACACGAAACGATGAAACAGTTCTTTGAGATTGAAGCAGTAGGCGAAGGAACGAAGACCAACGTTCTATCTGAAGAAGACCAACGCGCCCAATACCTTCTAGAAAGTACGACCAAACGCATCGGACACCGATTTGAAACCGGATTACTGTGGAGGGAAGAAAACATCAAGCTTCCACAAAGCTATTCGATGGCACTACGCAGATTAAAATGCCTAGAACGGCGCATGGAGCGCGATCCCGTTCTAAAAGAAAATCTTCATCGGCAAATTAAGGAATACAGTGAGAAGGGATACGCACATCCAGCTTCAGAGGAAGAACTCTCCAAAGCGAATCCGGATAAAATATGGTACCTTCCTGTGGGAGCTGTGATCAACATTAAGAAACCTGGCAAAATACGCATAATATGGGACGCGGCCGCCAAAGTTGACGGTGTATCTCTCAACACTGCTTTGCTGAAGGGTCCAGATCAGCTTGCTTCGCTTCCTGGTGTTCTTTTCCGATTTCGTATGTACCATGTGGCTGGCTATTAGCGCAGATATTCAAGAAATGTTTCACCAGGTACATATTCGTGAAAGTGATAAACATTCGCAACGATTCTTGTGGCGCTCAGACCCTTCCGAAAAGCCAACGATCCACTTGATGGATGTTGCCACTTTTGGCTCTACGTGCTCCCCAGCGTCCGCCCAATACGTGAAGAACCTTAACGCGAGGGAGCATTCCGGCCAATTTCCTCGAGCAGCGCAGAGTATAATCAAATGTCATTACGTGGACGACTATTTAGAAAGTTTCGACAGTGAAGAAGAAGCCTATCAAATAGCAAACCAAACTCGTCTTGTTCACCGGAATGGCGGGTTCACTCTTCGTGGATGGCGTTCGAATAGTGAGCGAGTGCTAGCTCGCCTTGGAGAAGTTAAAGCCGTTTCCTGTAAGAACCTTAGCCTCGTTGGTAATGAGCAATCCGAACGTGTCCTTGGCATGCTGTGGACCCCTCGAACAGATGAGTTAAGCTACTCTACTCACATGAGTGAGGATGTGCGAAAATTGATCGCCACCAATATGCGCCCTTCGAAACGACAAATACTGCGATGCGTGATGACTTTATTCGACCCACTGGGAATGTTGGCGCCTTTCCTAATACACGGGAAAGTACTTATACAGCACTTATGGCGAGCAGGTGCAGATTGGGATGAGCAAGTAGACGACAACGCATTTGAACTCTGGAAAAAATGGACCAGAATGATCGAATTTATTTCAACCATTCGTCTTCCACGTTGTTACTTTCCAGAGGCCACTTCGGAAACCTATAACTACGCCGAAATGCATGTTTTCGTTGATGCCAGCGAGACTGCGTATTCCTGTGTTGTGTACCTCCGCACGTTAACTCGAGAAGGCAATCCACAATGCGCTCTTGTCGCTGGCAAAGCTAAGGTGGCACCAGTAAAGCCAATGTCGGTACCAAGATTAGAACTACAGGGATGTGTACTTGGAACACGCTTGATGAAGTTTGCCTTAGAGAACCACAACACTCCTGTTATCAGAAGGTGCTTGTGGACAGACTCTACTACGGCGTTATCATGAATTCGTGCAGATTCTCGCTGGGAGAGGCTACACCGTGTAATGGCTTACGTGATCCGCTTCGTTAACAACGCTCGAACAGGAAACCCGAGACGCACGGGACCACTACTTCAAGAAGAGCTGCTAACCGCTAGAGAAGCTATCCACAAGCAAGTGCAACGGGAAACCTATCCTGATGAGGTGCTGATATTATCGAGAAATGCGGTTTTACCTTCAAACCAACGAAAAGGGATCGATTCGGGGAGCGTTTTGTACCAATACGTACCGACGATGGATGACAGGGGTGTAATTCGCCAAAATAGTCGAGCGAGGAAGGCGAAACATCTGCTCGCTGACTTTCGATATCCAGTACTCATGCCTAAAGAACACCCTGTGACATCACTACTCGTTGATTGGTATCACCGCACTTACAGGCATGCTTATCACGAGACAGTGCTTAACGAAATGCGACAACTGTACATGGTCCCGCGACTCCGAACATTAACATTGGTACGAAAAATTTCTCGCAATTGTCAGTTCTGCAAACTTCGGAGGGCCCTTCCACAAGTTCCGCCTATGGCTCCGTTACCTTCAGTACGTCTTGCCGACCATGTTCGCCCATTTACATATACCGGTATAGACTATTTTGGACCCCTTTTGGTAAAAGTAGGAAGATCAAATGTGAAAAGGTGGATCGTTCTCTTCACCTGTCTCACGGTTCGGGCAGTCCATCTAGAGGTCGCCTACACCTTATCTGCTGCTTCTTGCATTTCGTGTGTTCGGAGATTCGTCTCTCGACGGGGTTCTCCAATAGAATTTTTCACCGATAATGGAACCAATTTCCACGGAGCGGAACGGATTCTACGAGAACAAATTAGTCAAGATCTTGCATATACTTTCACCAATGCTTCAACAAAATGGACCTTTATTCCACCAGGCGCTCCGCATATGGGAGGTGCGTGGGAGCGTCTGGTAAGATCGGTGAAGACTGCAATGGAATCGGCCTACTCAGTTGGAAAGCTAGATGATGAAAGTCTATACACAATGGTTGTGGAGGCGGAGCACTTAGTCAATTCCAGGCCTCTTACGTACCTGCCGATTGACTCGGAAGAATCTGAAGCACTCTCGCCAAATCACTTTCTCCTAGGAAGCTCGAGTGGAGTCAGGCAACCCCCAGCACCAATTTTGTCGTATCCAAGAATCATTCGAAACACGTGGGATGAAATTCGGCGAAGACTCGACATTTTTTGGAAACGCTGGTTAACCGAATATTTGCCAGTGATCCGTAGACAGGCTAAATGGTTCAGTGAAGTCCGAGCCGTTACTGAAGGAGATTTGGTTTTAATTGCTGATGAGGAAAAACGGAACGGATGGACTCGTGGAAGAGTAATTAAAGTTGTGAAGGACAGTGAAGGGAGAATACGCCAGGCAATAGTACAAACATCAAACGGTCAACTACGTCGTCCTGTGTCGAAGCTAGCGCTAATGGATGTAGAAGGAGAGCATCGTGCAGTCTTGGCTGGTAGCAAGATGCACCCGGGGGAGGATGTTGGCGTAGGACAATGATCGGCAACCCTGCCGTCAGGATGTAAATACGCCCGTCTACACTTTATAGACTAGACTACTTCAGTTGCTTGTCATATCATTCTACCTGTCATTTTCTAAAGAAAGCATTGATCGAACAACATTGTTATAAAGTTTTTCCTGAATTTATTACTATATTTTTATAAATAGTTGCAGCCTAAAATCACTAAAGGTATACGATACAATAATACGATTGTGCAATTATTCTAATTTGGCTTAGTAATTCTAATATAGATCCCGACCTACGTGGCGGAACAGCGGATTGAATTTATTGGCCAATTAGCTTGCAAGGCCCACTGAAATAGTAAGTAAGATTGTAGGAGTAAAAATTGATATTAATGGATTTATAATTGTAGTTTTGAAGCGGAATATACGACTATCAAAATCAGTGAGACGACCTTTTATTTGTTGGCCAACACCATTCCTTACGCCTGATACATTAACAGTCTGCTAACCAAAAGCAAGTCTCCTCTGCCATAAAAATTACCTTATCCCTATTATAGGTATAATACCTTTTCGCATGAACTGGCGTAAATGTAGGGGTATTTCGGGTCTACTGTGGGCCAGTTTCGAATTCAATATCAATTCCTCCCCCTTCCCTCACTGACCAGCACTTATACATTGAAGGTGCCTGGAGTTACTGGAGTACCAACAACGGGCGGCCAATCAAGCTCAAGCTCAAGGCCATCTCAGGCCGCTGAGGGTGAAAAGCGAGGTTTTACCACATGTGCTGTAAAAAATGCAACAGCACTACACTACTTTAGTTTCAAGTTGAGAGCATTTTGGCGAACACTTGAAATAATTTCTGAAGGAATCACTGGGAAAATTGAGAAGCTTCTCCTTAGTAAATCTGCGAAGACAACAGAAGAATTTATCAAGAAGTTCAAAAGAAAATTCTAGGATTTTCTAGTGGGTTCGATCTTGATTTTTCAAGAATTCACGCAGCAATTTTTATTTCTCTTATGAAACGGCAAAAAACTACTTAACTGGGGACGGACCTGGTGTAGTGGTTAGAACACACGCCTGTCACGCCGAGGACCTGGGATTGAATCTCATCCCCAAAATAATTACTTATGATGTAAAAAGTTATAGTGACAAGGTACTTCCTTCGGAAGTGAGGTAAAACCGTTGGCCCATAGATGAACTAGCACAGAGCTGAAAATATCGTTAATAAAGATAAAACAAGAACTACTTGGGCACTTCCATGATTTATTTTTACAATAAAACTCATATTGTGGCCAAATCTGCCAAAGTTTGATTTAATCGCATGACTTGACTTTGAGAGCTCGTCTCTGGTTATTTTATTTTCCAACTATATGAAGACAATTCTGTAGCACAATCTCAAATGGAATCATACAAACTTGACAGGACGGCTACTACAAACTTAATAGAAATACTACACCGGGCACTATTGAATGTATAGTTGAAAACAAAAGACGGAACATCCCAAAAGGCAATGTCGTTTGGCATAATAATTAAACAATCAAGGGCCAGTTGGCATATCATGAAGAACGGCCAAAAAGAGCATAACTATGGTGCAAGGGAACAAAATATGTGCCAATTGCTTAACAATTAAAACCTCTCAATTTTACGTCAAAACAGTTTACAAGATATGTTTAACTCAATTATATTGCCGGAAAAGTTTTTGGCCGTTGAATACCAAACACAGGGCTGATGAACGACATATCAAATGACATCCAGGTTATGGCACATACCCACCAAGCTTCACCTTTCATCAGTTCACAAACGCATTTAGCATAAAGTTAATTACTGGCTGACAAGTACCTAGTTTAGTTAGTCTTTTCTCTGGGTCACCCCCCTACAAGTAGATCGCTTTTGTTGCCGACATTTCTTTACCCGACCCTCCCAAACCTGTCATCGCACGCGTTCGATCGTTATCTTATCTCGGAACTACTAATAACATGCTATCGCGCCGCTTAACAAGCTCGTTCACGCGCTCGAAACTATTACCTTAAACCAACAAAACGAAGCTTCATTACGAGCACTGGATCTACATTGCACAGCTACTGCGGACCAACCCCCTCCTCCCCTTTACGTTCTTTTCTCAAGCCACCACATTTAATCGACACGAGGGAAATTTTAAACATTTTTATTGACCGTGCCACGAAACGAACGGATGCCGACCGTCATCATTTTCAATCGAGATTTTGTATGTACCAGTTGGCCCGATGTGGGGGAATATTTGGATTACAATAATTACTCCATCCAGTGGATTATCCTTCGGACGGTTGGAGGCACGCGATGGGAGATTGCACCGAAAGCTTTGCATTATCAGTGCCAGTAAATCGATTCGCTTCTGATGCGCTGCTATTATCTGCTTTGCGTTGCGGAGTGAGTAAGGCAGAAACATACAGTATCGGACAACAATTTGCAAAATTTTCGATTTCTCATACAAAACGGTCAACTTAGAATTAAATTTCCACAGCTCTTCAGACATAACATAAATTTCAACATATATTTAAGAGTGATCATGCCAATCACGAGTATAAAGCAATAAGGATATGTCAATCTGTATTGTGTTGTCCAATACTGTAAATAAGGGGGGGTTTGCTGAGGAAGTATTGAAGGTAGAAGGTAATTGACATTGATCATGAAAACAGTTCGCATCGGTCGTGTGGGTGAAGAGAACTGTGTTATTTGGCAACATAGGAGAGCATGATAGCACAAGTAATTACGAAGGGGGTCCTATCCGTTTATTGAATTCGTTATCGCTTGGTATTTGTCCTATGGGTCAAAAGAGATGTGCCGCCCGAGCTAGTTTTCGGGAACTCAATTGACGTAAGCAATTTGTATCCCAATGGCAAATTCGTTTGACGTCAGCCTGCCTCTGTTGGCCACGTAAGGGTGTTACTATTCGACATACATTCATTGTTGGGTGACGAAAAAAAGTGGTTGTCGCTTATCTTAACATAACGAACACCGGTAGGTGGGTTTAGTGAGCGGTGACAGTCGATAACAAGTGGGCTGGAAAATATGTTACCATACTGCAGTGATCTTCAACACTATTGACTATGCGAGCCACAAAGTATGGGGAAAATATTTTGAAGAAAAATGCTCAATTCACTGAAAAAACACTATAATAAAAAAACAATAGTTTTGGAAAAAAAAACTAAAAAATGCTTCGTCTTTATTAGATTTAAGGCTTTGAGAGAAACTTCAAGGTTAGGTTAGACCTTGAAAATATCATGACTTGAAACAATCAAGCTTTGAAAAGATAAAATATATGGATTAAAAGGAATTTTAGAGATTTCCTATGTTGAAAACACGTATAGGTAAGTAACACCTTTGGCTAATGGAAAATCATTAGCCCTAGTACCGTGAGGACGCCATTCACCGCTCATTTAACAGCATTTCAACATGTTAAATTTTGTCAAAAATCAGTCGTTTGATATTTTTCATAACTTTTTGTGCTAGACGCAAGATAAACCATTTGTTTTTGTAGGAAAAAAGTTTAAAGGTGAAAAATGTATAATGGTACCGAATGACATGTGTGCCAATGATACAGGTTTAGGGCGCCATTCGCCGCTCATCCTAAGTATGAGGCCCTATACACAGCAATAGTTGGAATCAATTTACTTTCATCATTAGCTGGTTGTTATCTTTGTATTATAATACGAAAACATATATAACATTAGCAGCTAAGAAGCATTTTTTGATCTGCCATAGTAAAATCATTTTTGAACTCATATTTATTGCCTTAAAGAGCCTAAAATTATTTTTTAGAAAAAATGTAAGGTACCGCGGGGCAAGTGGGTAAATGGGGTAAGTGAAAACAATTGATATATTTTACTGAATATGTGAATTAACGTTTCAAACTCATGCGTAAACCTTTGAGGTCATTGAGAACATTACGATAGGTAAGAGATTTCTGAGATTTATTAGCCATTATTGCATAATAGAGTGAAAAATTGTTAACCTGTTAACTGCTACTCCGTAACAAGTTAGCGGCGTACAATCTTATTTTAATATTTTCAGTGGAAAAAAGTTGCGGAAAATAATTTTCTGTACCACTTCTTAGTTGTCCTCTGTGACAGTTTCAAACTGCAATAAAAAAAGTTTTAGAATTAATTCGACGTAGACCTAAAAATAACTAAATTTAAACACCGTCAATTTTCTTATCAGGTGGGGCAAGTGAAAAGTTTATCATTAGAGATTGAATTTGTGTTTTCTCTTTAAGTAACCATAAGTAAACATGGTTCGCAATTATCATAGAAAAACATAACGTGCTGATAATTCAAGAAACACTATTCTCGAGCGTTAAAAGCTATTAGAAATCATGGAAATTCTCTAAAAGATGTTGCCAAACATTACAATATCAATATGTCTACTTCGGGCAGCCAATAAAAAGGAAGACGTTGACTGAAAAGTTGCAATATTAGAGAACACACGGAAATCTCGTAGAATGTCTATGTAAACCTAGTTCAAAACATAAAAATGGGGTATAGGTCTATCCACATAAAAAAGACCCTAAAATTTATTTATACGTATTTAATACGTTATTGAAGGATTCCGTTGGATTTCTCCCGAAGAGTTATCCGACGTCATATCCGACTTTCTCAAAAACAAATAACGAGCGGTGGAAATTCTACAGAGCAGAAATGCAATTGCTGTCCTATAATGTAAGACCTAACATTGGAAATGTTGCAGTTATAATGTTGCCGAATCATTTCAACTAACATAACTGAACAGAAGAAAATTGAAGTGAAAAGAATAACATTTTCTTTGTTTACATGTTACTTATGTTATTGTTCATTGGGAAGCCTTAACAAGTGTTAAAGCTAATATAAATCGTGAATATAACTGTTTGTTTTTGAATTTATTGTTCAAAACGGTAAACTTTTCACTTGCCCCACTTTTGGGGCAAGTGAAAAGTAAGGACACATTTTTCAAAAACTTTTTCTGTATTTTTTCTTCAATTTTTCATAAAAATCAATTTCAGCATGCTGCTTATATATGGTGGGAGTCAAGCTAAAAAATATACACAACCTCATTTGTTTCAATTTCAAGTCCCTAGAATTGGAAGAATCTCAACTATGCGAATTCCATTACCCACTTGCCCCACGGTACCTTATATGATAAATCATATAAATTTCATTCTGATACTTCTTGGTATACCAATACATGCTAATAACTTTTATAGCGAAAATTTGTTCAGATTTTTCAAAGTAACTCAATGAGTGAATGGAGCATGAGCGGTGAATGGCGTCCTTACGGTATCTATATTGTCTGTGTATGGTGCAATCTAGGAGCTAAGAAACATTGATCCAGCATAGCAGCATAGCATGGACTGTCTGTACATGTCAATGGTTGCTACTTTCCGCTTTCTCTCGAAGTACACAATTTTGTAGCTCTCATATTATTGATCAATAACGGAGCCGACCATGTTCTTAAGGTTAATTGGGATGGCGAAGTAATGTTAGTGTGTAGTGATTGTTGCTTCTAGAAACCGAGAATACCTCTGCATCTCCATAATCACAAAGGGAAGGTTGTTGATTAGTTAGGGATGAAAAAGATCTGGGAATCACCTTTGTTCGGTGATGCGATCCATGAATAAGAAGGAAACATACGACTCTTACTTAAAACTAGTTTGGATTTTTTTTATCTCCGGATGAAAACATAATGGTAGATATTGGTAGAAGATTTTAAAAAATCGTCAACATTCATAATGTCGAAATATTCAAAGGTTATTTTAGTAATGAGAAAAATAGAAAGGTCTGTGTATCTTAAAACTATTTGAAACAGGAATAAGGGTTTATATGTCGACACTAGCAGTGACGAACCATCCATAGTTTGTTTGAAAATTACATAAACGTAATTTTGACAAATGTGTTATCATAAGCATGAAACGGGCTCACCAGTTGTCAAAAGGGACGAATGACCTTCGGGACCATCTCAAACAACAACAACCAGTTGGTAATCCATCCTGTACTGAACACGAATATCTGTTCATACTCGCACAACGCGAACCGAACACGATTGGTCTTGATTCCGTCGCTCCCTCCATAGAAGTATGCAACGAAATCGAAAGACCATACACTACTCTCTAGAAGCGAAGAAACATTGATTTGAAGATATATCCATGGAATCTACATAAGAACTTGGAACCATCTTTTCAAGTTGATATCTACAGGTTCTCCAATCAATCAATTTTCCAATTGCCGGATTTATCCCGATAACAAAATCGTCTTGCGGCTTGAATTTTTTTTTTCATTTAAGATCTTGCTTTGAATTCAATCCTACAAGAAGTTTGTTCATCCAATGTTCTAATTGTCAGCAGCAGTAATCCATACGAAATAATTTAAGGGGTCTCATAAGGACTTTGTCATAAATTAAGGACTAGTTAAATTAGTAATCCAGACATGGCTTCATCAAGAACCCATATTGTCCAGTAACTCCAGAAAGGCGCCCAACAGAATTGTAATTTAATATGTCCAGGATATCAGTAGAATCTCCCAAGAAATTAGCTGAATATTGTTTGGGCTTTAACTCTACGAATCTACTAAGAATGTCAAGGACAGTGCTGGGAATGGTAATAGTTGTAGGCTTGAATTTTCGCGAAAATCACGTGGCTCTCCCAGTACAGTAGTTCAAAAACGTGAATCTCATCAAGTAGCCTATGTTTGGTGAACGAATTTTCTAAATCATGAGTGTCATTGAAGGCTCAAAATGCGGGAAATGCACCGGGAAATAGAACATTTTTCTACAGTAGTTTTGGGTTGCCCTTAGTAACGGGTGTTTTGCAATTTTCAAGGCATTTTGCCTACAGCAGCGATGGGCGTGAGTTTCACTGGCTTCGCTGACTGTGATTGGCTTTGCTTGGCTATTGTAGAGTGAATTTCAGATTTTTTCCCAACCCTGGTCAAGGATAAACAGCCAAGCATCTTTTCTAGGATGCACTTAAAATCTTATTGGTAATCTATTTATTTTTTTTTAATGATTTTTCAAAGAATTTTCGATTCCTGCAAAGATCTCAACAAACAATTAAGTAACAAATCTCCTTTGAATCTGTTCAATATCTTGCGTCCGAAATCTTCAAAGCATTTCACGAGAAATCGATAAAAATATATTAGAAAAAAAAAATAACCAAAAGTTAGTTATGATACGAAGTCAGACAGTCGTTCACCTCCTGGCAATTATAGTTTCGCCTATGGTGCGTAAAATTGAACCAAACCGGTATTCTCCCAGAAGGATGGATAATCAGTTAATATCAATGGATCATTGAAGATAATTTTTGCAAGTGCTCACCGCATCAAAACAAAGGCGCCACTGTATATGGAATTTAACATTGTGACAGCATTGCTGTTCTGTCAAACACACAAGGCTACGGTGGCGCTATCTATGCTTTCCATAGCGGCCGTTTTGGATATTTTAATGATCCATTAAAATACAATTCCGATCTTCTTCAAAATTCCAAAACTTCCGACTGGTTCGTGATAAACATCAACGCCTGAGTCCTTCCGAACTCGAAACATGCGTTCTCGGAGCTGCTTGAAGCATGGACTGTTGGCCTTTCAAAATCTACTTTTCAAATTAAAAAAAAAAACATCAATATTTGAAGAAAGTTGTGGTGAAACTTCAAAACTATTGAATACAAAAATCGCAGTAAATGTGTACTAAGATTACTCTAAACGAAATATGTCATGAAGTCGTAACATTCGGGTTTTATCGCAATTAAATCCAAAATAGGCCCGCAGGCTTAAGTTTGGTGATCGCTTTGTAGCTTTGACATACAACGTAACTCATTATTTATAAGATTAGGGTTCTAAGAGAAATGGTACTCATTGGCTATGCGCTGCATATGTTGGTTAGAATTAAAGATTAACACTCACCGTCACCCTGCATGTCGGATGTCCATAATGTAAGGTTATCCCGCAGCAGCTGCATGATTAACGTAGAATCTTTGTAGCTTTCCTCGCTGAGGGTGTCCAGCTCGGCGATTGCGTCGTCGAATGCGGCTTTCGCTAGGCGGCAGGCACGGTCCGGCGAGTTCAGGATTTCGTAGTAGAATACCTAATTAATGGGACAAGCAATAAAGAAAACCGATTAGTTACCAGTACGCTGTCGATTGCATCACACATCAACTGGATACTTACTGAGAAGTTGAGAGCCAGTCCCAGCCGGATTGGGTGCGTTGGTGGAAGGTCAGTCATTGCGATGTCACTGGCGGCCTTGTAGGCAACGAGCGAGTGTTCGGCGGCATCCTTACGATCGTCACCGGTGGCGAACTCGGCCAGGTAGCGGTGGTAATCTCCCTTCATTTTGTAGTAGAACACCTTGCTCTCGCCGGTCGTCGCGCACGGGATCAGATGTTTGTCGAGTACCTGGAGGATGTCGGAGCAGATGTCTCGCAGTTCCTTCTCGACTTGTGAGCGATAGTTTTTGATCATCTCCAGCTTCTCTTCGATGCCCTGCGGAGAAATCAGAACCGATTGAAGGAAATCCGTAAATTGGGCCTGCGTTTCGAGGAGGCACCCGGGGTCGGAATTCTTACCTTGTTTTCTTCCTTCTGTTCGATGGAGGAAATTATCCGCCAGGAGGCACGTCGTGCTCCGATGACATTCTTGTAGGCGACCGAGAGGAGATTCCTCTCTTCGACTGTGAGTTCCACGTCCATGGAAGCAACCTTCTTCATTGCTTCCACCATTTCTGTAAGAATATAAGAAGAAAAAATATGTTATATATTATATCCTTTTCCTAGACGTTGAAGAACAGGTCGGTCAGACATCCTTCTTTATGAGAAGAGCTTTCTTCCTTTTTTCTGATACCCAGAGAAATGTGTGAAAATATGTGGCAGCATGCTAACAGAATTTGCCTTCGGGGAATTTCAAGGTACCACCAAGCAGAGCAGAAGATTCACGATGTAAAATTTATATGCGAGGAAAACACGTGGAGAGGTCACGTACACTCACAGCGAATATCGATTTTTGTTTCAGGGCATCATATGCTTTCTGGCTCAGGCTGACACATGGTCTTGCGAGTCATTTTCTTCTGGATTACCGTTTAGAAATGAATGTTCCACCATCTTAATGGAATACTAAATAATACCGAAATAAATAATTGCCTTCCGGTTATGTCGAAGCAAATTGATCTTTCTACTTACAGTCAGGCCTCCTGTAAGACACTGTCACCCATATTTCTAAAACCGCAATTTCTCAGAAAATATGATAATCGATTATACACTCTCAACCTTTATCCTTTTAACCTTTGAAGTTTATCAAAAAATCTAATGATGAATATGTATGAATGCCTTAAAGAATATCTTATGAAAAATACCAAAAAATCGCAGAATTATGTAGACTGGAATCGACCAAGAACGTTGAGATAGCTGAACACGTGACTAAAACACACGACCATCAACGCTTAGAAACTTTATGCTGTTAATGTCTGTTGCTTTATTCTGCCATAATTTGAACTTATGAAATTCAATCATATCGTTTTTATTATTATGTTATTATGAATTTTTCATATCAATTTGTTTGATTGTAAGACATCTGAGAAACAGCGATGGGTATAAAGTGGGTGGAAAGGACTAATAGAAGACCCGACTGTATATGGAAAAGTTACCGGTTGGCATAGCACCCCGTTATATGTTCGTGCCATATGGCGGCGGCGAGGATGATGTAATGAACCATGTCGCGTTTGTCCAATATAACAAGCACCTAATACATACACACCTGACTGCCCCTTACTCCCGGCACAATTATAGAATGAGCCAGAAGAACACTTTTCTCCACCATTCGTTGAAAAGCATTTCCAGTGGCATGTCCATCGGCAGTTGTGCCCTTCCCTTTCGTGGAGGAGAACAAGCATTACGATACTCATTATTGTCGTCAAAAACCTACAATAGTGCGGCTGCTGAGGAACCGCGTACTGACTGGTCAGCCTCGGCCCAACTACCGACCGATGGCTGTTGACAATTTTTTGCTCATTCATTCACATTCATCCATACAAGGAATTACAAACTCGGTCATTGCTGTTATACACTCGTCATCCATCCAATCCAGCGAGGAAACACCGCCCACCTTGGGCTCGAATCGGAAGAGTAGGTTGATGTCGCGCTGTTTCACGCCCCGTGTACCGTAGAGAGTAGGATACCCTTCCAATCCAACATGTTCAACGGTACAGCGCCGTAAAGCTACAAAGGTGTGGGTCGTACCCCGAACAGAAGTTTTGCGAAATTGAAAAAGAGATGCAAGCTTGATTTGGCGGAACAATTAACAATGCGCGTGATGGCTTGGTTGAGGGAAATGTCGACAGTGGAGCACGAGAAAAAACGAGCAGTGTGAATTGAAAAACTACTAAAACAGGTTTGCAGGGCTTGAAATTTCGGTCGAATCGAACACCAAATGTTTAAAAAAATCGAAGGGTACACTTAAAACGTTGTTCTTGATCATGAACTCTCTTCTTTTTATTGTCTATCGACACTGTGGGCTTTCAGATTTCCGTTCAATTTGTGTCTTCAGTTTATTAGTCCCTCCATATTTTCATACTGTCTTGCTTTCAGGAGTTTCAATCATTCGATTTCTTCATTCTGTTGCCTAGTTTTTCTGATTGATTTGATACTTTTTGATGCTTGGTCTTAACTACAATTCGATATATTCGTCATCTATTTTTTTTTTTATTTTAATTATCACATTTTTCATTCTTCTTGTGTTGTACTATCTATTATCTTTCCAGTTCTTCGATACATTCTGCGTTTCAATGTTTACCATTTCGATCTTTTTCGCCTGCGTTTTATTCATTCAAACTTGATAGCATTCGGCCTTTCTTATCTCAAATCAATCTTTAACTATAAGAAAAATTGAAAATGCTGTCTTTCTTATGTCTTCTGCTTATTTTACAAGCAGTCCGTGCACTTGGTGGCTTTTGTGCCGAGTATCAAAGAGTTTCTGTAGCTATACTTCTTCTTCTTCTTTCTGGCGTTACGTCCCAACTGGGACAAAGCCTGCTTCTCAGATTAGTGTTCTTATGAGCACTTCCACAGTTATTAACTGAGAGCTTTCTTTGCCGATTGACCATTTTTGCATGTGTATATCGTGTGGCAGGTACGAAGATACTCTATGCCCTGGGAATCGAGAAAATTTCCTTTACGAAAAGATCCTCGACCAGCGGGATTCGAACCCACGACCCTCAGCATGGTCATGCTGAATAGCTGCGCGTTTACCGCTACGGCTATCTGGGGCCCCCAGCTATACTACAGAAACTATTTAATAATTGAACTATTATTGAGACAAACACCAAATTATACTGTTGATAATATTTATTCTGAAAGAAATCCTGAGAACCATTGGACAGAATCGCTACAGGAATGTACACACTTAAAATTTGTTCGCGAGCTCGGCATTTGAAATTGCTGAGTTAACTCGGCTTTCGAGCATGTTGCTGAAAACTCAGCTAAAAAATAATTGTAACCGAGTCTCGGCAACACGTGAAACTGAAATCTCGGTTAACTCTATATTTTAGCCGTAGCTCGGCAACATTGTGTGCCGAGCATATACGTTAACAATGTTTTCAGCGAACTCAGTTTTATTGAATGCTGATATATCGGTTTTCCACCTGAGTTTACCGAGACTCTCAGCATTTTGTTTGACAATCTGCCATCTTGTTTTTTCTTCATATTCGGTCTTGTTTCGGTCTTGTTTCTACGTAAAAAAGTAGTGAAAATATTGCGTATAAGTTTTGTAAAATGAATCAAACGCTGGTAAGGAAGTGAGATTGTACAAAGCAAATTCTTCAGTAAGTACGCTCAATGATTTTTTGTGTTATTTTTAGGGCTCAATGTCTATACCCGATAGGTACATTTTCTGTCGATAAGCAAACATAGGATACTTAGGAAAATCCCAAAGAGACGATTATAAACATATCCGTATATGATTTACTACTCAAAAATATAAATGCAAAAAAAAATATTAAAATCAATAATGATTGTTTTCAAATTTTGCTGAGATTTCAGTTTATGTGATGCCGAGATTTTCAGTTAAACACAGAAACTAGCACCTCTCACATAAACCGAGTAAATCAGTTACATCTATTTAACCGAGATGATAGCCGAACGCTCGGCTGTGCGGATCTCGGTTTTCGAAAGCCGAGATTCGGCATTTTATTCTAAGTGTGTATAAAGCAAAAATTGGAAATAGATATTACTGTAGCATTTTCTAGTAGAATCTTCAAATAATTTTCTTTGGAAAATCCACTAAAAGTTAAATCGAAAAGGGACATAGTTGGTTGCAGCAGTCAAGAGCTGGTAAATGTCATGAATATCACGTGACTTTGACAATATTGGATATTGCTTATATGACCCTGGGGCCCAGATAGCCGTAGCGGTAAACGCGCAGCTATTCAGCAAGACCAAGCTGAGGGTCGTGGGTTCGAATCCCACCGGTCGAGGATCTTTTCGGGTTGGAAATGTTCTCGACTTCCTAGGGCATAGAGTATCTTCGTACCTGCCACACGATATTACGCATGCAAAAATGGTCATTGGCATAGAAAGCTCTCAGTTAATAACTGTGGAAGTGCTCATAAGAACACTAAGCTGAGAAACAGGCTCTGTCCCAGTGGGGACGTAACGCCAGAAAAGAAGAAGAGAAGAATATCACCCTACGTCGTGGGAAAAGCCTACGAATTATCAGTTGGCAATATTTGCCGATACGATAATTCGCATGGGAAAGCGCTATAAGCATTTTAAGTTTTCTGAAATTTTGACATTTAACAGCACTGCACAGTGGGACTGATTGAGGTTTTAGGAGGAAAGATGGAACTTACGCCTTCAATTGCAATTTTACGTGAAAATGATGTTCTACAAAGTTGTTCCTATTATAAAAACTTTTTTTTTGGTCGGAACGAAAATTAGGGTGGCCCTTTGTAAAAAAAGATAACCATCAAAACTTTTTTATTTCAAGGAATATTGATAAAGTTTGTTCTACAAAGTTGAAGATCGGAGAATTTTAAGCTGATTTGACAAAAAAAGTTTTTTCCTAGCTCAAAAATTGACCGTTTTAGAGCATTTTTCGCAATTGATGTAGGCTGGCCCATCAAAAATTGGTTTTGGTGTTTATTTTCATTATTAAATTGAAATTTAAAAGTTTCTCAGCAAAACTGTCTTCCCATCACTTTAAGAGCTTATTGAAACGAAAATATAAAATATAAAACTAATGGAAACAAAGAGATACAAGAGTCTTTTCGTGATGAAAATTTCATTTACTTTCTTGGACATAAGGTATCATTTATACTAATACATACGATATACGAATGCAAAATGAAAAATATAGCAAAAAAGCTCTCAGCTTAAAATTGTTAAAGTGCTATTAACAAAAATAACCTGAGAAGTATGATCTGTTCCAGTGGGGACGCAAACCAAAAAAAAAAAATGATACAATTTTTAACTGATGGAAAGTTGACGACTTTTTAATAACAAAAAATACATTTTTATATGTTTGTATAGTTGGGGAAACAAAACGAATTGTGTTGGCATGACGATAGTGTTTGTCAGCCTAAAATAAGAATAAAAATCATATTATTCTTCTGCGGATCTGTTTGTTCATGTTATGACTGGTTCATATGTTATTAATCGTTAATAAATCTGTTATTATAAAAGCATCTCCCAAATAAACTACAAGGTTCAATTTTCTGACATGGCTATCTCTAAACTATTGCCTTAATTAATCAAAACAACTATACTTGATCAAATAATGCACATAGTTATTCTCCTTGATCTAGGCTGGAAAGTCAGCGTCATAATCAGAAATCGTACTCTAATAATGTACCGTTTCAGATACGATATATCTCCTACGGTGGACAAATCACTTGTTAACAGATTTGCGGTAATTAAGCATTCGTTACATCCAATCAGAATGTTTCTCAAAGAGCCTGGCAAATCCCCAAAAAGAAATGTTCGGAAGTTTAGGAGGAGCCATGTCAGGAAATTCAACCGGGCGGTAAATTTAGAAGATATTTTCAAACGACTTATCTCCTTATTTTTATTGCTTAACTCCTTTGACTCTATTTAGAAGTACGTATATAAGAATATGAAACAAAATAGTTTGAATTCATATTTAAAGCCGAAAGATAATTATTGTCATGCAAAAAAAAAAAATCTTTTGATTTGCCCCAGTTACATCTACATGTTAAAAACGTTGTTTTTCATAAAAAATGATTATAACTATTCACCGTAAAAATTGTACAGGCCTCAAAATATGCGTTTCAATCGGCTCTTAAGACAAAGGGGAGACAACTTGGCTGAGAAATCTGAAATAAAAAAAGTAAAACACAAAAACCTATTTTTGATGGGCCACCCTACATCATTAGCGAAAAATGCTTTAAAACGGTCAATTTTTGAGCTAAGAAAAAACTTTTTTTGTCAAATCAGCTTAAAATTTTCCGATCTTCAACTTTGTAGAACAAACTATATCAATATTCCTTGAAATAAAAAAGTTTTGGGTTATCTTTTTTTACAAAGGGCCACCCTAATTTTCGTTCCGACCAAAAAAATTGTCTTTATAATAGGAACAACTTTGTACAACACCATTTTTACGTAAAATCGCAATTGAAGGCGTGAGTTCCATCTTTCCTCCTAAAACCCCAATCCGTCCCACTGCACTATGGTCCAGGAATCAGTTTTACGCGGAAAGATGCATTTTGAGCTTTAGAATGAAACATTAGACAAAAACGGTCTTCTACAAAGTTGTTTGTATTAGTAAGGTCCTTTGTTTGGTGTTATTTAAAATTAGGGTAGACCACATTTTCATAGAAATTGTGTAACTAACTTTCTTATTTGTAGAAATTATACTATACATGCTTCAGCAAAGTTGTAGACCATTCAATTTCAAGCAACTTTGCCAAAAAAAGTTTTTTTTATTTCTCTTAAATTGACCGATTTAGAGCTATTTTACTACGGTGACATAGGGTGGTCCGAACAAAATTGGTTTTCTGGCTCTAGAGTTTTCAATTCAAATTTCTCATCAAAGTAGTCTATGAAACACTTTTAGAACTTTGAAAAATGCGTAGTTTAGTGAGTGAAGAAACTCGCTATCTCTTTCCGTTGGGGAGTTATTATTGTTTTTCTCTCAAAAACATGCCTATTTCGATTGTGAATATTTCTGATTGGGGCAAACATAAAAAATATCTTTTGAAGGCATTTAAAAGACAAAATAAAATTGTAAATTATATAAAAAAAATTACAGATGTGTTATTTTTGTAACTCTAATAAAACACCTTGAAAATCAAATATTTTGAACTAAAATAGATATCAACAATATTTTTGCATGAAAATTTGCGTTTTGTTAAGTTCTAAAAGTCGTTCATAGACGACTTTGACGAGAAACTAATATTAAAAACACTAGAAGTGAAAAACTGATTTTTGTTGGACCACCCTTTGATGATTAGGAAAAAATGCTCTAGATTGGTCAAATTTTGAGCTACAGAAAAACTTTTTTTGGCAAAGTTGGTCAAAATTACAAGTTCCACCGCTTTGCCCAAGAGTATATACCAGTATTTTTGCAAATAAAAAAGTTGATTATTTGATTTGTGTGAAATTGTGGACCACCCTAGTTTTGAATGACTCAGTATGAAAGCCTACATTTTTATAAACAATTTTGTAGAAGATCATTTTTGTCTAAAATTTTATTTTCATGCTCAAAATGCAAAATAATAAAGAAATACATACTATGAAAATCTTCAAAATAGTTTTAAAGCCCTATCTTTCTTATTTTAGATTTCTCGTCAAAGCGGTCTATGAACGACTTTTAGAACTTAACAAAACGCAAATTTTCATGCAAAAAGATTGATGATATCTTTTTTAGTTCAAAAGTTATTAAAGTTTTTCTGCTTAAAATCATTTGTTTTTAAGGGCATTTTATTAGAGTTACAAAAATAACACATTTGTAATTTTTTGATATAATATACAATTTTATTTTGTCTGTTGAATGCCGTCAAAAGATATTTTTTATGTTTGCCCCAATCAAAAATATTCACAATCAAAGTAGGCATGTTTTTGAGAGAAAAACAACAATAACTCCCAAACGGAAAGAGATAACGAGTTTCTTCACTCACCAAACTACGCATTTTTCAAAGTTCTAAAAGTGTTTCATAGACTACTTTGATGAGAAATTTGAATTGAAAACTCTAGAGCCAGAAAACCAATTTTGTTCGGACCACCCTATGTCACCGTAGTAAAATAGCTCTAAATCGGTCAATTTAAGAGAAATAAAAAAAACTTTTTTTGGCAAAGTTGCTTGAAATTGAATGGTCTACAACTTTGCTGAAGCATGTATAGTATAATTTCTACAAATAAGAAAGTTAGTTACACAATTTCTATGAAAATGTGGTCCACCCTAATTTTCAATAACACCAAACAAAGGACCTAACTAATACAAACAACTTTGTAGAAAACCGTTTTTGTCTAATGTTTCATTCTAAAGCTCAAAATTCATCTTTCCGCGTAAAACTGATTCCTGGGCCACTGTGCACTGTGCACTGGCAGCAGTATAGGTATCTTTGATGATTGGTAGATTAATATCTGTGGGAAATTCCTGGAGCAACTTCATAAACGAATTGATTGAGATTTGTTCGAGGAATTTCTGTAGGAATTCCCGGAAAATCTTTTGCATAAAGGAGTCGGCTAAAAGTTTCCTGAAAGATTTCTCAAAACATTTTCCAGAGGAATTTCTGGATTCTTGAGCAACTTAGGAGTGAATCCGAGAGATATTTTGGAAGACATTCCTGTGAAAATAACTTGAACAAATGCAGAATATTTACATAGGACTTTTTGCAGGAATTCTCGTAGGATTGCTTGGAGATTTTCCTGGAAGAATTCCTGTTGATATCGACTGTAGAAATCGCAGAAAGAATCTTTTTAGAAAATCCTTGGGCTCTTAGTAATTCTCACATTCATTCCCAAAAGTAGAACAAAAATCAATATTAACATCGCACTGCTGAAGGATTTCCACTGAGCTGAGCATTCCTTGAGAAATCACTAGAGGAATTTGTGTACGAATCACCAGAAAACGTGTTGGAGGATTTCCAGAAGGATCCGGAGGAATCTTGGAGATCCTATTCATGGAATCTGTGGAAGGGTCGCGTATGAAGTTTTGAATCCTCAAGAATTTACACCAGGAATCTTCCAAAAACTCACTCAAAATTTGTAGTAGAAATTCAAATTTGGTTACTCTAGATATTTTGCCGTTATCCATGAAATTTTCAAAGATCCCACGCAACAATTTTAGTAGGAATTTCTACAGTAGTCTCGGAAGGTTTTCTTGACGCAAAGCCTGAGGGATCTTTTGAAAATGATTATGAAAAAAAAAAAACTTTGCTGATAGTCTAAGAGAATTCTTCGAACAATATCTGGAGGTATGATCTATCGATTCAGCAGCCTTATTCCAATTGAGAGAACCAAACCAAAACTTGTTCGGCTGAGCAGTCAGTTGTATTGTCTGTAGCCGCGGACGCTACTACAAGACTAAGAAATACCCTATTGCTTTAGATCACCTAAAAGAATTACTAACAAGCAATTCTGGGGCTATCTTGTCGACTCAAGGAGGCCTACTTTTGCCAAAAAAGAAAACAAATGGATTTAAATGTTTTGTCTTAAGTTGAACAAGCTATAACGCTTGTGAACTATCAATCATATCGCCACCTTGGCAGTCAACGTTCTGTTCCACTAATGCTTGGTCGTACCGATTTCATAGAGACGTCGTTTGTTGATGGCTAACCGAAATACTCCTATTGATGACGCCCACTCAAGTGCAGCAAATTTCTAATACGGATGACGGCTTTTTTGCTAGACGTTAGCGCGCATATGTTTGCCGTTTAGAGTGCAACGGAGCAAAGCAATTATCGGTGCGGTCCTGGCGTCGCTAGGTCTTTCCCACTCCTGCTTCTCACACAACGAGAAACTTCGGTTCTCTATTGTTTGGCAGAGGAGAGCTGCTGGCGCGGTTCCTGTTTCTTCAATGGAGCGGAAAATTAAGTGCAGAAAACGTGGAAGGCGCAGTCTGCGATAGCGGTGTCTGTGCCCAAAACTCTCGTTGGCAAATGCTAGGAATTCAAGGTATTCAACCCCATCTAAGCAGAACGTATGTGCCGTCAAAATGACGTTTTCAATGGAACAAGTAATTCCAGTTCGCGATTGTTTCTGGTTGATGAACCGAGACATATAGGAACGGGGTATTGTAATGCGAATGCAAACAACAGGTGCATCCGTTGCGTCGTCTACATACTAGTATAACATCCATCATCATCGTCAGCTGGATCAGATAACCTTGACGGCGACCTTGAACTCGCTTCCTGCACCGCCACGACCGCTCCATTAATTGAAGACTTCGTCGTCGTCGTCGGCCTGCACTTTTATTGTGCGAACAGATTGCAGATGAAATTGCTATGATAGGAAGGTGTGCGGGTATCATCAACTGGAAGCGCCAAGCCACTGAACCGTACGTACTGCTGCTGCTTGCCTGCCGTTGAACTGGTTTGTCGGGGGGTTCAAGTTGCGAATCAAGTTTTTGCTTAAGCGCATCATCATCATCATCGGCACTGACCGCTTACACTCTCGGGACGGTTCGATTTTATTGCCTTCGATGCCGATGGACGATGTGTGGGGAGCGGAAGAAACCGGTGTAGAGGTACAGATCTATTCCACTAGGTGGGTACCGCTTTGTTTCGTCACCTTCCTCTCTATGATGGAGAGAGATTGCAGGCTGGAGACTTGACGAACAACGGTTCGGTTTGAATGGCCCACTCAAATTACTTGGGAACCCGATACCGCCCGCTCCCAGCCTGGGTGTGTTTGTGTGACGTTTTCGAGTGATTTTTTGTTGTCAGGTGTGTAGTGGTATCGAGTTGACGTATTGCCGGGAGTTCGAATCTACACATACTAATTAAACGGGGGTACGTACTAACACAGCGATTGGAGTCTGGCTGACATGCGATGGAGCTTTCCGAGTGGGTGGTGGTAACGGAGAATGAGAATACCTTACGCGAAGGACAGTCTTCTTGGGAAGGTTTGACTAACTTTTTTGAGGATTAACGTATCCCGTCAGACAAAGTTTGTGTGATGTAAATTAAAATCACATTAATTCGAGGGGCCGTTCCGAGATCAATGAATTAATTTTATTGTTTGTAAGCGATGATGGCAACACGGTTGTCTTTGCAGATTTAGCAGCGCTTCTGCGGAGGCGATATAGCGGCAGCCGGTAAAACTCACCAATACAGCAGTCGGTTATATTACGACGCTTCAGAACAGTTTTTCGCGCTCACGACAGACACCAAGAAAGGACGGAACTAGCGATAGCCAGGCAAGGCAATGCCATTGCTGCGTCGCATGTTCGATAAGGGGAGCACAATACCAATACATCCTCAACAGTTCCTGAACGTTGACGTAGAAAAACGTGAAACGAGATTTTATGCAAATTGCCAACATTTTTAGGATTCAGAATTCCAAAAGTTTCCGCTAGTTGCACAGTGCGAAGCGGTGGTTAAAGCTTCCGTAGTTAGCTCGAATCGACTTTCTTGAGAACCAGAAAGTTCGTTGACTGACCGATGGTGAGGCAGTATGTAATGAATGAGTTCATCATTCCACAAGAACGTGCAGATGACAGCATCGCTGTCTCCAATTGCCCGTATTGGGATGTTCATCTTCAAATCATTACATAATCGCGGCAACAACTTAGCGGATGACTGAGTGCGCTGCTGTAATCACACATCGCCAGACGAGCCAAGGATGATGAATGGGCGATGAGTAGTCGACAGTGGGTGGACCCCTCGTCAGGCTTGACCTCTTCAATCATGTGACTAAGCAGCGAACGAACGACTAAAGTAAAATGCGAGTGCAAATCTCGTCCGATCATAAGAACGCGCACTCTGGCGTAGGCTTACAAAAAGCCATAAAAATTCCAGAGCAGATTGTCACGCTCCAAAGGGCCTCACTGACCTTCCCCGCCTCCATCCGTCGCGGTAAGCTTTCAACAAAGCTCCGCATCATGGGGATTGCGCTCAATGAGATCATGTGTATCACACCGCAGGCAAGGCGCACAGCAGCGTATTATCGAGACCACGCGTGTTCGGTTTGTGATTTTTTCTCACAAATATTTACACTTACGTTAGCCGATGCAAATAGATTAGGGGCGCAGAGAATGCCGCTTTTTTGTCAATTTTCAATTGCGAAACGTTGTATAATGCTCTCGGAGCCGGATCGGGCGCGCTTCTGCCTACATTCAGCGGATGATCCGCGGCTTAATGCGGTGAACTCGAGTAAACGTAGGAATAGACATGGAGGATAAGAAATACATGAATGATTCAACGCTTTCCAGGAACTCGACGATTTTTTGCTATTACAGCGGTGCAAAGCTGAGTGATGCTTTTCTGTTCTCATCTTGTTATGCATCTCAGTTTATCTACACTGGGATAGAACATGTTCTACATTTCAACTAGGAACCCACAATTGGCACGTCTGCTTGTCTGTGCTGAGATTATTCTGTACGTAGGAGACGTCTCCATTCGGACTTGGTCCATGTTTGCCCGCTGCCATAGATTCAGCAAAGGGTCTTTATCATGCTAGGCTACGCACTACGTGCCCCTTGTGTCGATCAGATTGTTTTTGAGAACCATTTTCAACGGGTTGTTTTCCAACATTCTGTTGACATTCTTCGACTACTTCGAATTCATGAGGGCTTGGCATGTTTTCTCTTAAATCCTTGGCTATCATGTCTTAGACACCTCAGCCCTCAATCGGATGAACGTTTTCGTAGCTGAATGGATTTCCTGAAGATCATGCCACTCGTTTCTATCTTCTTATCACACTTTCTAAAGCAATGTCGAACAAACAAAGCTTGTCGTACCTCGTTACGAAATTCGCTCGTCCATGATGTATTCTTCTCATAGGGGTGATCGGGGCAATATGGGCCGCCTAAAAAAAACGTCATGGAATGCATAGAAAAACAGCAAAAAATATGGTTTAAATGCAAATGACTTGTACTATAAAATGTTATCTCCCATGTTACGTCGATAAATAATGTTAACATCAACTTGCAAATTATTTCAGGAACTTTTTGGAAAACCATGTTTTTCTACGTCGTCACCAACTATATGGGGCATTATGAGCCACCCTACGGGACAGTATGAGTCACCTCATTCAATCGAATGACTTTTATTTAAAACAGTATAGAGAAGAGTTAGTGGTGAAGAGTACATTATTGGAAAGGAAATTGTATTAGCTTTACTTGAAATTATTGATTCTAGCGGCTTATTTTTTAAAGATACATAATACATAGTAAACAGACCATGTTGTACTAGTACTAAATTGCGCTACTTGGTTCAACGTATTTTCTAGCAAAGTGTTCCACTTGTAATGGTGCATAAAGATGACTATTAGACAGGCAATTAAACAAAAAAGTTGTAAAACTTAACGGGGCACCCCCTAGATATGAGCCTTAGGGTAAGGAAAATGCTCTCTCAAAATTTCAACTCAATTGGTTGCTCCACCAGCTGGCGCAATCGATATGAAGTTTGTATGGGATATTCGTTTCAAATATATTGAAAATTAATCCTATGTCACTGTTTCGTTCCGTATACTAATTGTTCGCGTCCAAATAAGCCCAGAATGACAAATACACTAGTTGATACCCTAATGAACATAATTGCAGAAGATTGTATCTGGATTTAATCTCATTTTCATTACTTTTTCAGTTGTTGAAAGTTAGGCTTAGATCAGCACTCCCGTACAGTCATTTATATGCATGCGACATGTGCCTCAGCTCGCCCAGCGTCATAGTTGGCTATGATGCGCTTAATGGTTACCTCCAAGCTAATGTTGAAGAAATACAAGCAGTATTGCATGATATACTTCAGATGGTTAAAACACCAACTTTATTAATTTTGATCATGGTACAATCTTCTACAATATTCTTCGCTATTGTATCAAGTAGTGTTCTTGACATTCTGGGTCCAATTGAACGCGATCATCAATTTTCCTGAACCAAACAGTAGATGATGTGCTGTTGCTCATATGTTTGAGCTGAAAATCCCATCTTGACTTCAATTTAAATGCGCCAGCTCATGGAACGACCAAATGAGCTGAATTTTTCAGAAAGGCTTCCTCTAACCCCAAGAAATAATCCTATGGGGTGCCCCGTGGAATCATATCATACAACTTTATTTTTCTCTCACACTGAGCTGGGCCAGTCTAATGACTATGCAGTAAAAAAATAATCTGGTATATTTAGGGAATGCATTTTTATGTTCAAAACATCGTTTGTTTTGCTTAAATCTAGGTGGCTCATTTTGCCTCGCCCCTTCATCTTGAAAATAATATATTGTTTTTCAATAATTTTGTTTACGAACAAATCTAATTTCGCTCACGAACTGTTGATTACGATCAGAAGTTTCAATGGATTGGTAAAATTTACCAGAATTATAAATATAATTGTCTTATAGGCTTAATTAAAAACTGCAAAAATTATAAGCTTTTCATGACGAAGGACAAATTTGTACATTTTTGTAAATATCTTGAGTGTTTAAACGAATATTCTTACGGTTTTTATTGTGGTGGCTATTTGAGGCATCCTTTAGCAGATCGTAACGACACTAGACATTAAAACACTGTTTTTGTGGTCAAAACCGGGGTGGCTCATATTGCCCCCATTGCCCCTACTTCAACTGCTCGCATTAACCGTCGAACCAGTAGTTTCTTTGATTCAAAGTCGCTGAAGTACTACTACCCGGTGCTGCCTATGGTAGTGGCCTGGTAGTAGCCTCCAGCCATCTTCAAGAGTGGTGACGCTAAGCTGTCCTTCCGTTGGCTACTGTGCGATCATTAGTGATGTCGGAGAAGAATTTATCGTCGATTGAAACGTGGTCGATTTGGTTTTCGATTTTAATGTCGCGTGATCTCCAGGTGGCCTTAAGGGTATATTTGCAGGGGAAGAAGGTGCTTCGGACTACCATATCATTAGAGGCTGCAAATTTCGTGAATCGTTGACCGTCGTCGTTCGATACGACGTACAGGTTGTTCTACCTGATCCAGAGATTTCCATTTCTTCAGAGATTACTCCACTAAACTCATACCTCTGAAATTTCTTTAAAAATTCGTGCTGTGATTGTCTCGAGCAATTTCCCAGAAATTGTTCTTGAAGTTCCAGTTTTTCAAGAGATGCTTTATTCAAGAATACCACCTTGTTGGGAAGTTTCTTGGAATTTCCTTGGAATTTCTTTAGAGATTTTTCCAAACATTTCCATAGCGATTTCACCACGTCTCATCTACGTATTCATCTAA
Source organism: Aedes aegypti (assembly GCF_002204515.2). Lineage (NCBI taxonomy): Eukaryota > Metazoa > Arthropoda > Insecta > Diptera > Culicidae > Aedes > Aedes aegypti. The sequence goes on along the minus strand of NC_035109.1, from coordinate 37,947,272 downwards.
GGATTCAACATTTCACTCAGGTATCACAGAGCTTCCTCCGCTCCGCTTCCTTCCTCCTTATTTCTTAGTGTTGTAGACTAAATCTAGAAGTATACAATAATGCTGATTCCTACGACAAGCTGAAATTTAAAAATTTTGCTCAGTTTGAAGGAGTTAAGAAATTTTGCTTTAAATAATTATCCAAGTTCCATAAATTCCACTCTTTAAAAAGTGACAACGGATTACAATGGCAGATTGGTGAATAAGAGCAGAACAATTTCGAGCATCTGCCAGTACTGCCGTTTTGCGGATGCTGGCTGCTACAGCTTCTGGCACCTACCACTGCAAAGGCTATTAGTGTTGGTTTCGCAACTTTCGTTTGTACTTTTCTGACGGGACATCATGGAATGACAGAGCTCGGCGACACAGAGAGCCAGCCAGCCAGCCAGTGCACCGCGTAATGGTTCGTTACTTTTCCTTCAAGCGAATCGCGTTTTCGTAACGCGTGCCATACCATACCAGACCGGCTGTTGTGCGAAGTGAACCTGAAAGGCGATGACGGAGACAAAGAGCAGATCTGCAAGCGGAAGAAATGGGGACCGAACGAAGGTGTGGTGGAGTTGCTCGTGCTGAGAAGGTCCAATCGCAATGATAACACCCCAAGGGGGAAACCAGTCTAACATGAGTAATTAGGGATCGGAGAAGTGCGATGTGTGTTTGTGTGTTGAATGTTGCGTAATAATGTGCCAAATGACAACGATGATAGCAGCCACCACGGGCCGCCTCGGGTGACACACTAGCTAACTGATAATATATGGTTGTGCCCCACAGCCCTCGGTGACTAAAGGTTGAGCTGGCTGGAGTGACGAGTTTCAACAGCTGTTGCGGTTGATGATTGCGTGGGTATTCAAAACCCTGGATATCGCAACGCATAGTTGCAATTTAGTACCCATAATTGAAGAAAACGTCATCCCAATCTTCAGAAGGTTGGTAGAAAGTGCAGGGCTGGTAAGAACTGAATGTTCTGAAATTTGACAATAGCATAGACTGACTGTACATTAGGGTGCGGCTTATTTTTCAAAAGTTCTCAAAACCAAAAATTCGTGTGCTCTACTGAATTTAAATCACATTAAAAGAGAAACCTCAAAATCTGAGCCAAAAATATTTACATTTAGAGGTGGCGCAAGCGTCTTGAAGGTGAATTTTCAAGTTATAAAAAATTACCTTCAGTGAAATAAACATAATTTTGTTATTTTCCAACCAATTTCAAATCTTTTAGCATCATTATCTTCAAAATTAAATTTATGAAAACTTTGCAGAACATCAAATTTGTCTAAAATCAAAACTAGTCATAGTTTAAAATACTTTTATACAATTTTTTACTCATTTCACTAAAAATTTCAAATTAGTTGGACCATAACTTGTTGAATACTCAATCGAATCCGAATCTTTTTACATGTTTTTGAAGCGAACTTAGTTGTTTTCAAACTGTTCATATAACACATTTTTCTAAAAAATGGTTTTGCCTAAGTTTTTCACCAAAAACTATCCAAAAACATGATTTTTTAATGAAAAAATCAAATTTCTTTTGATTATTGAAGTTTTTTCGCCAGAAATTGCATTTTTTCTATAAAACTGAAATTTAGAAAGCATCTTTCTTTTATTACGTGTTGAATAGAGCATATATTTTTCAACATATGATACTATAGTTTTGTTTCAAAATTATTTAAAAATTGTTGCAAAGTCCTTCTCAAAGGTTTAACAAATGAGAAAAACCAGTTTCAGCTTTAGAGATAATATTTAACTGGCAAAAATTTGGAAAAACTGGCATTTTTCGTTAAAAAATCATGTTTTTGTGCAGTTTTTGCTAAATAACTTGCTCAAGACATTTATTTAGTGAAATGTGTTGTATGAACAGTTTGAAAACAATTAAAATAGCTTCAAAAGCATGTAAAAAGATTTGGAATCGGTTGAGTAATCATGAAGTTATGGTCAAACAAAGTTGAAATTTTTAGCAAAATGAGGAAAAATTTGGAATAAATTACTTTTAACTAAAACTTGTTTTGATTTTAGACAAATTTGATGTTCTACAAAGTTTTCGTAAATTTAATTTTGAAGGTATTGATGCTAAAAGTTTTAAAATCGCTTGAAAAATAACAAAGTTATGTCTACTTCACTGAAGGTTATTTTTTATAACTTGAAAATTCACCTTCAAGACGCTTGCGCCACCCCTAAATGTTAATATTTTTGGCTCAGATTTTGAGGATTCTCGTTTCATGTGATTTGAATTCAGTAAAGCACACGAATTTTTGGGTTTGAGAACTTTTGAAAAATAAGCCGCACCCTACTGTACATGTCAATGGTTGCTACTCCGTGATTGATCGGAACTGGTAATAATTGCACTGCGATCCAAATGAATAAGGGATGGGAGTTTCCGCTTAAGGCCCAAACGCAATGATAGCGGAACGGCAACGGAATGCGGAACCGGTTCGCCAGCATGAATCACACCATCTCGACTGAACTGTCAATGAATGAAAGTGAACCAACACTGAGTTGACTAGCATACTATAGTTCATACTGGCGAACCGGTTCCGCTTTCCGTTGCCGTTCCGCTGTCATTGCGTTTGGGCCTTTACTCTCGGAGTGCAATTTTAGCAGATCTAATATTATTGATCAATAACGACGCCGGCCAAGTCCTTACAGTCAGTTGGGATGGGGAAGGAATGTTAGGGTGTAATGATTGTTGCTTCTAGAGACCGAGAATACCTCTACATCTCCACAATCATCACGGGAAGGGTGTTTATTAGTGGAACAGGAAAAGATCTGGGAGTCACCTTTGGTCGGTGATGCGATCCATGGATAAGGAGGAAAATACGACTTATACTTAAAGCTAGTTTTTATTTTTGTCTCGAAAAGTTTTTGGTAAAAGATTTAAAATAAACGTCAACATCTATAATGTCAAACCATTCAAAAGAAGTTTTTATTAATGGCGAAAAGAGAAAAATATATGCATATATTATAAATTATATGAAACAGGAATAATGCCGACACTTGTAGTGACGAACCATACATATTTTGTTTGAAAATTACATAAGTGTATTGCTGTGCATTTTTGTCTCAAGAAGAAAAGTCGTTGGTAGAAGTTTTAAAAAATACGTCAACATTCATAATGTCGAACAATTTAAAAAAGTATCTTAAGTAATATCAAAAATTGTATATGTATATTAGAATTGTATAAAACAAGCATAATGCCGACACTTGTAGTGACGAACCATACAAAGTTTGATTGAATATTACATAAAACTAACACTTTCATGAAAAAATGTGTTATCATAAGCATGAAACGGGCTCACCAGTTGGTAATCCATCCTCTATTGAACACGAATATTTTTCGCACTCACACAGCGCGAACAGCAAAACTTCTCGGTGCCCCGAAAACGAACCGTCTTGCTTGGACTTCCGAAGCACTGCCCAGCAAAACACGCGAAACAAAAACCAAACTCCCTGCGTCCCGAAAACGAAGCGTCTTGCTCGGACTTTCCAAAACACTGCCCATCAAAACACGCGAAACAAAAACCAAACTCCCTGCGTCCCGAAAACGAAGCGTCTTGCTTGGGCTTTCCGAAGCACTGCCTGAATGTTCTGAAAGTTGACAATAGGAGCTTTAGATACATTTTGCTTTAAAAAAGAGACCCGTTTGGTCCATAATTGGATCCAAGCAAAGGCGTCGCGTCCACATGTGCAACATGTGCACTGCACAGGTGGTAACTTGTTCATCCTAACCACCTACAATATGTACTACTTTTGAAGTACAATTAAATAATTCTCTTAATAATATCAAATTTAGCCCATTTCGTTATCTTTATTATTAATAGCTTGCAACGCAATTTTCATCTGGCAAAATATCTGTTGGTAAATCTTTGCTATGCAAATTAAATGCAAAAGCTGTTTGGTGCGACGCGCGATTTGTGACCATATTTTCTCTACGCGCTCAGCATGCTGCATGCTATGCAACATTTTGTTCCACGCTACACTTTGAAGACCAACGCGTGCACTCTCATCGGGAAACGCGCTGCCTTGTACCGTTTTGACTCATATTACGGACACTTAAGGCCTCAACGAAGTATAAATCATCATAAAGCATATAAAATAAATCATTCTGTATGATTCCAACGCGTTGTTGAATCTTTAAAACCCTAAGCTTTCGAATGGTGGGTCAAGATTTTGATTCTGCAACGTGAATAATTTAAAATAAATAGAAATGTGTGGGCTTTCATTGATTCTTATTCGGGACATTTCCTTACTTTTGCCTTGAATTCCGGACACTTTGATTCAAATTCCGGATAGCTGATGAAAACCATAAATCGAGAAGTCAAGTCATCAATTGAAATCGCTAAACCACTAAACAGACGTCTAAGGTAGTTGGGCTTTGAAAATTTTCATAGATATCGATGAAAAATGCTTATTAAAACAAGCCATGAAAGTACGAACTTTTGAACGGCAAAAATTGAAAAATTTCGTGTGAAATGTTTCCCATACAAAGAAGAGTGTCCGGAATTAAAAGCTGTCCGTAATATGAATCAAAACGGTATCATACACGCAATTCTGTATATGTGGTAGAAAGCTTTTTGAGCTATAAATGCGAGTGTGTAAGTAGCCAAAGCGTCAACTCTGGCCGGTGCACAGTTTTGCTACATTACCATTTCTATCGGGGCTAGCGTGCGAATGGGAGAGAGTGAAATCAGTCTACGGGAGAAATCTATTTTGCTTGCTCTCTTTTGACTTTGGCGCCTTCAGCATCACCAAGCTTGTGGTGTGAAGTCAGGTGGATTTTTCGGGTGGCTTCCTACTAGGAAGTTTCTTCTCGCACTCGCACTCGCGCTTCTGTTTTTTAAACAATATCGCTTTTCACATATAGCGCGGGGGTACTTGCTATGATCAGTTAGATGAAAACTAGAAAATCAACTCAAGAGCGGTCGGGCCCTCCGTCATCGTCAACATCTTGACGCTTGTGGTGTATTTTGAAAGCGAGCATTTTTCAAAAAGTGTGCACTACACGATGCTACCGATCTTGAAATAATTATATGTAAACATATGTAAGCTATGATTGTAGTATTGCAATATTAGCTAGAATCCAGTGTTTTATAAATCGTCACTGATGACCCACATAATTATAATATTCAATTTTAAAATATACCCATAATGATGTCTAATAATTAAAATTGAGAAAATGTTGGTTGAGTTGATAAATCAAACTAAGCACATAAAATCTTAAATATTTTGGATCAACTGAGAGATCGGATGAAAATTATATTTGAAAACGAAGTTTAATAGCCAGTGGTTACACATTTTTAATAACTTTAAAAAAATGGTTCGAACCCAATAATGCAAAAATAATATGACACTAAATCTGAAGTGCACAGGTTGATAATTAGACCACGCGACGCCTCTGGATCCAAGAAAACAAAAAGAAATTTAAAGTTTGAACCCTCTTCAAGAGTTTCGTTTTAGGTATCTTGTAGAATTCATCCTGAATTTGTTTAATCCGAAACATTGTTTGGAAGAACTACAGGAGTAATCCGTGGTTGAAAAGTTAAGGAAATTCTTAGCCTAGACATATTGGATGAGGAATCTCAGTTCGAATCCATTGAGGAATACCTGGAAAAGTATTTAACATATTTACCCCTATTTTTGATTACGTTTGAGTGCTCTTTCGACCGAAACCAATTTTGCATTCTTATTTATGCCAGCTAAATCAAGTGGGCATGTAGGAGATTTCCTCGAATAATCCATGGACGAATTTTTGGAGCAATTCCATGTAGATAAAATCTTGAAAAAGTTCACATGGGAAAGCTTGTAATGATAACCTAGAACAATTGGTGTAGGAAATCATGTAGATCTTCCTGTAAAAATCTTTCACCCAATTGTCTAAAAACTCCAGAATTAATCTATTTGGATTATTCCTGTAGCAATACTGGAGGAAATACTGAGACTGTTTCTGGGAAAATTTGCACAGTAATCCATGTGGAAATTACAGGAAGTAGAAGCGTTGGAGTGATTCCACAGAGCAAATTCTCCAAGCATCACTTGAAGATTTTATATATATATATTTTGTGGAGTAATCACTAGAGAAATTTCTGAAGCAGGTGTCCCTGAAATTATGCCAGAAGAAATATCTGCAGGGCGGCCTTCCTTATTCGAGTGGTTAGATTCCGCGGCTTCAAAGCAAAGCCATGCTGAAGGTGTCTGGGTTCGAATCCCGGCCACACGATATACTTATGCGAAAATGGCAACTTTGGCAAAGAAAACTTTCAGTTAATAACTGTGGAAATGCTCATAAGAACACTACGCTGAGAAGCAGGCTCTGCCCCAGTGAGGACGTAAATGCCAAGAAGAAGAGGAATATATGCATAAATCACTAGACGAATTCCTGAAGCTTTTTCTCGAGGAATCTTAGAAGCAATTCTTGGAATACCTTTTGAAATACTCGTGTGATAGTCTAAAGTTTTCTCTGGAACTTCTTGAATTTATCAGCAGAATCCAGTGCAAGCAGAATAATGAAAAAAGTGGTCTCTAAGGCCACTTTTGATTAAAATAGAAAATTCAGAGGTTTTCCGTTGAAAATAGAGATCGAGTCTAAAAGAAAGACCTGCTACCAGCCCTGGCAGTGCGCTTAGAATAACGTTCGTCATTAGTAAGAGTTGAATATCCAATAGAAATGACCACCTGAGCACGTGTGTTTTTGACCATCACTTCAACTTTAAGGCTTTAATAATAATTAAATGTCTGTCGATGACTTATGCAATTCCTACGATTTACGATTACGAACTATATCACAATGAAATTTATGGCTTTCAAGAAATGCTGCGATTTTGGCTAGCACTAGAATAAAACGGAACATAATTATCTACGTCTTTTAACCACTTTCATAGCGACAACGAGAGTTTCTCTGCATTCCATTTCACGGAAAGCTTGAAAAATAACTGCCGTTGTTATGTTGTATCTTCTTGGCTTCTCTAATAAAAACACCGAAGAAGGACTACAACTGTTAAAAGCTACGGCTCCTCGGAATAAAGAAAACTGACAAATAGGGGGCCCAGATAGCCGTAGCGGTAAACGCGCAGCTATTCAGCATGACCATGCTGAGGGTCGTGGGTTCGAATCCCGCTGGTCGAGGATCTTTTCGTAAAGGAAATTTTCTCGATTCCCAGGGCATAGAGTATCTTCGTACCTGCCACACGATATACACATGCAGAAATGGTCATTCGGCAAAGAAAGCTCTCAGTTAATAACTGTGGAAGTGCTCATAAGAACACTAAGCTGAGAAGCAGGCTCTGTCCCAGTTGGGACGTAATGCCAAAAAGAAGAAGAAGAAGACAAATAGGAACCGCACTGGTGAAACCTAATACCACAGCATCGTTCATTACCTCAATTTTCTTTCCATTTGTCGAGCACGGTGACGTGGGTGTCCTCGGGCGACGACGGCAATTCCAGGGAATGATTCGAAAAGTGACGATAGCTGTCTGCATACCGACAGTGAACTCCCCTGGAGCAACGTAATCCGGACGCGACAACGTTTTGGCAGGCAGACGGTAGCGACACCAAGGGGTCCAAGAGCACACCGAGTCACCGAGTGTCAAGTTCTTATCCATGCTAATGCTGGCAGCGAAGCTTGGTCGAGCTATTTTTAGATTTAGCTCAAGCTACTATGGTAAATGATAGCACCGTCCCATAGACGAGCTTTAACGGGATAAAAATCAAAGGACAAATGAGGGCGGATCTACTACGAAGAATGAACAAAAAGGCTTACCGGGAATACCCCTTTGGATACGACCCGGCATGCGGGGTTGGGAACGAAGTTAAACTCATTCCATTACCAGTTTATTTCATTTTTATTGGTTTGTTATTCGACTCTTCGCAACTGCTGCATCCAGACGAAACGAAATTAGGACCATTGTGCAATGTGCGAAGACGTCGCCTACACAAGCGCGTATTGTACACTGGTGTGCCAATTGTCACTGCGCAGCAATAGCATATCTTTCAACATCCTACACCACCGTAGAACAACGAGAACGCAGAAAGCTACGGTAAACGAGCTCCCCTTCCACACAGTTGAAGTAGGAGAAAATCCTTGGGGGAAAGAAAATCCCACTCGAGTCAACCTGGAATTATTAACGAGCATCGTCGTCATCACCGTCGTCCTGTTGTGTAGAACAAAACAAGGTCAGTTGAACCGAGGGAACCGCAATATACTGGTGGTTCTGCTAGTTACCCAACACAGAACCAGGTCAAATTCCATTCTTCTCATTTTCAGTTGAGAATTTTCACAAGGCAACTTGTCGCCATGGTGCCGCGCGCTTACAAATTTTTCAGAACTCACAAAAGCCACTGTTCTCAACGGAAAAAAATCCGATTCATAGAACACGTTGACAGTCCTGGGCATTGTTTCACTTTAATTAGTGAAATGAGACAGCAAAAGGTTCCCATCGCTCGCACGACGAGAGCTCATCCTAAGTAATTGGTTTCAATCAACTGAAAAGCTTCATTTTACCGAAGAAAATTAATAATTTCGTTCTGTTTGCTCCTGTGAGCGAGATGCGACAGTTGTTCACTTTTTGGTCTTCATCTCCATGGAATATCCCAGGCTAGCAGACAGAGCAAAAGATAGGAGGGGACGAGAGATAATATCGTCATCCTAGCTATCAGTCATATTCAGGCTGTCTCAATTCCATCCGTATATCATTGCCACCCATCATATGTTGCTGTAATAACGAGATAGGAGATGGTACAGACGATAGATAGTCAGGTTATTGGAGACAAACTTTATGACAATTGCAATGACTTTTTTTTTCTGGAGAAAAAAGCGAGCTATGTTTGTTCAGTATCGCCGCTGTTCGTAGTTCATTGGAAAAAGTTTCTACTTTCAGATAGCAGCGTACTTAGAGTGTCCATCACGGGACAAAAATCCCGGGATTTGAGAAATAATTTCTAACATCTCGATAATCCCGGGATGAATGTAAAATGCAATTAAATTTCAAAGCAAATGATTCTAAGATTCAAGATTATCAAATAATATCTAAAAAGCAGTAAAAATTTGTTATTTGATAGTTATTCATTAAAAATAAATTACTTATGTAATTAATGGATCGCCCCTAAGATACCTTCAATGGTCTTTAAGCATTTCTTCTGTTAATTACGTGGTCTTGAATCTTCAATGGTCGTGAAGCGTATTCGTTTGTTACAAACATTATCATATTCGCTTATTCTTAAACGATCCAGATATTCATCACAGATATTTAAGTAATCTAGCTTTCATTCCCCTATTGATAAACAAAAATGAAAACCAATCCCAACATGTGACAATCTCACGCTCCACTTGTTCTGGACTAGTAAGCATTCGGATGACCCCTCCCGTCTGCATTCTTCAATGTACTGAATCTATTCTATTTTTTGCTGCACACCTACTTAGTTGTACAAAGTAGCTTACAGGTATCAGACACACGCCCTTCGAAAGCGAAACTCACCGTATGCACTGACGGAGGTACTGTCTATTAACATTTTCATGGATAGATAGCTTGACGGGAACAGCTGTCTATAGTATGCAGCTCAGAAACAGAATATGTTGTCAGTTTGCAGTTTTATTTTATCTATCTCAAACACAAGCGTTTTAGTGATTTAAGGGGGATGGTAACTTCACTAATGTTCTGCAAATTCAACTCTGGTATTTGTTACAGACTACAGAAGTAATGATAATGCTTAAGGACAAGGATTTTAAGATCCAAAGACGTTCGTCATACTTTCTATTTACTCAAAACAAAGACGCCACTATGAAATTTTACAACTTTCTGTAAAAAATCAACAATAATCGATAAAAACAGCCTGACGTCTTTAACTTTAGACTATTGAACGGCACAACTAATAAAATTTGATTAAAATTACTTAGTTTTGTTTGCAGTGTTCAGTTATAGCTAATAAAAAAGGTGATTGCAGTTTCAGACGCCTTGCTGCAAATAAATTTTCTATTTCATTCGCAGAATAAAAGCGACAAACAATTCGAAGCGAAAGCAAAACTGTGATAATTGCTCATGACCTTGTTTTGCTTGTCAGGGAAAACGCGGTTCGCTAAAAAGTTATGGGGAACAATCGTTGTCACGGTTCAAAGCACATGCAAAGTTTGAGCTTCATGTTTTCACGTTGTCTATTATCAAAAGATAAAAAAGAGTGCAGGGAAAAGCAACCAGCTAGCTCATATCGATGGCCTTCGACATGTCGATGAGCGCGCGGGCATTAGGCTCCGAGGTTTTTTTTCGTTCTATTCTTTCGACTCTGGAAATACATTTTATTTTTAGCCTCGAATGATACCGAGAACCGAAATCGATTGCTGATTTTCGATTCCCAGTGGGGACCTAATATCCACCAACACAAAGACATACACATCGGCCAAGGGTGGAGAAAGGTTGTTTCGAAAAAAAAAAAACGTACTGGTAACAGAGATAGTGGCCCTCCGAATTCATTGGACGACTGATTTTTGACGTAGGACTACGTCTTTGTTTTCTATATTGGGGTGCACTTTAAAAGTACGGAAAATGAGACATGTAACGAAATTAGGGGAGATTTTGAACGTTAATAACTCAGTTGTTTATGAACCAATTATTACGATTTTAGTATCATTCGATCAGAAATGTATCTACGCATCGTTAGTAATATATCCGATAAGTGAATTTTGTTGTTAAACTATTGAAAATTTGACCCCTTTCTTATCCAACCAATCACGTTCGAGCACTTTTCGACGGTGTCGCTTCCCACTATAAAAGCAAACGGGTCCCTGCTTCTTCCCTCAGTCTTCTTTTTGCGGTCGGACAGTGAACACGGTCGGGCGAGTCATTCTCGCTTTGCTTTTGCACCCGCGTCACAGTCCAATTTGTGTCGTCGGAAGAGGAAGACGCAAGATTGATTTGCGGCGGCGATGACGATGGCTTGGGCGCTTCTCCGAGCGGCAAACTACTGCTGCTCGGAGAAGCGTCCAAGCCATCGTCATCGCCGCTGCAAATTTATCCGCGCTCCCAGATTTCGACTCGTGATCGGTGGTCCAGAAGCAAGCCCGTTAGGAACCAGAAACCAGAAGCCCCCAGAGTTGCTGATCCGAGGAGATGCTGCTAATCGAGCGTCGGACTGGTGAAACCGCTCAAGCTTTCAAGAGTGAGCATCGTTTCCTGATTTCGACTTGTGCCCGGGGATCCAATACCCGTTGCTATTGTGCGCCATCCACGTCACGAACCATTCAGCTGGTTCGTCGTATAAGCAAATTCCCCGTTTGACCATGGCAATCAACTGATAACATCCCGTAGTGCTATTTATCTGTAACCGAATCGAGGCTAAGAAAGCCATCGGCCCTTGTCAGGGCCATAATATTTGTGGAAAAGAGTTGAAGGAATAATATTTCCAACCTTATTACATCTTATATTCCTCAATCAATCTCGCAGCTTCGTACAAAATTTAATTTGTTATGAATAATTGATGGCACGTCAATTTGAGACTATTCGTGGACGCTGCTGCAGTGCCGTCGGGGTGAGTGCTCAAAATTTCATAACGATTGTAAACTAGAGTGGAATTTCCGACAGTGTCTTTGATTTGCCATATTTTATGAGAACACTTCGATTACGAAAATGATCACATGTAACAAAATTGCGACATGTTTAGAATGCTTTTGAAAAGAAATTCCCATTGAACAATTTTCATAATTTTGGCACCATGGATCAAAAATTTACCTTCATATTAAAGAAAACTATTGATTATCAATAGCGAACTATTGAATGTTTAGTAATTGTCAACCCTTTCATTCATGTTCGACCAATTTCTCACGCATTATCATTTTTCGCAATTATCAAGTAATTCTAAGTCCAACTCATTATTGGCACATATGCATTTCCCAGATTGGTCGATTAGAAAGAGAAGAGCACGAAAGGGAGGAGCATAATCTGCTAATCTAAGGGTATATAGCATGCTTCCTTCGTTGGATTCGGTTTCATTCCGTTTCGACTTCCGAGCTGGCAAGAGCTGCTACGATCCTGCGCAGCGACGTCCGCACCTGCTGATTTGAAGCTAGCGATCCAGCGTCTGGTGATCGGTGGAAATCGCTCAAGATTTCAAGAGTGAGCATGGTTTCCAGATTTCGCCTTGTGCCCGGTGATCCACTACCCGTTGCTGTTGTGCGCCATCCACGGACCATGGAAATCAACTGATCAATCCCGCAGTGCTATTTATCTGTGACCGCATCGAGGCTAAGAAAGCCATCGGCCCTTGTCAGGGCCATCAAATTTGTGGAAAAGAGTTGAAAGAATAATATTTCCGACCTTGTTACATCTTATATTCCTCAATCAATCTCACAATTTCGTACAAAATTTAATTTGTCATGAATAATTGATGGCACGACAATTTGAGACTATTCGTGGACGCTGCTGCAGTGCCGTCGGGGTGAGTGCTCAACATTTCACAACGAATTTAAACTAGAGTGGCACATCCAACAGTGTCTTTGATTTGCCATATTTTATGGGAGCACTTCGATTATGAAAATTATCACATGTAACAAAATTGCGACATGTTTCAATTTTCATAATTTTGGTACCCATGGATCAAAAATTTACTTTCATATTAAAGAAAACTATCGATTATCAATAGCTAACTATAGAATATTTAGTAAATGGCAAGCATTCCAACTATTCATGTTCGATCAATTTCTCATGATAATGCATGAATAACGTTTCCAGATTTCGACTTAAGCCCGGCGATCCACAGCCCGTTGCTGTTGTGCGCCATCCAAGCCACGAAACATCCAGCTGGTTCGTCGCATAAGCAAATAGCTTGCTAAAATTTATATATTTGCGTTGGGGATTCCCCGTTTGACAATCAACTGATAACATATTGCATTAATATTCATCTGTGACAGCATCGAAGCTAAGAAAGCCATCGGCCCTTTTCAGGCCACCAAAATGTGCGTAAAAGAGTTATAGTAAGATTTCCACTTTATTTATTTCTAACATCTTATATGCCAAGCAAAGAATATTACTTCTCTTAAGCTTACGAAGGGGGCCTTCCAAGAAGACATCATATATTAACAGAGGTATATTTTCTACTATATCGCGTTATAAATTATTCTAAATGGAGAATCGTTCATCTTCATTGATAAACATGACGAACAATAGATCAAATTGCAATGTTAAACAGCACGCTCCAGAATACGAAATCATCTAGCAAGAGAGGGAGCTTACACTGCTTCTGATTGGTGCCTAATGCACAACCAATCGTCACCGGCGGGGAACCGCCTTTTCCCCTTACTGGTTTGTGATTGGTCGTTAAGTGATTGGTTCCAGTTATAAAAGCAGCTCACATACCCTGCCATGCCTCATTCTATCGTGATCAGCGCTCCGAACAACATTTGAAGAAAATGGCTCGAGCGAAATCGAAGAGCGGATTTGCTCCTTGCAACTTCAAGCAGCAAATTGCCGCTCTTTTGGCTTCGTTCATAAACGATAAGGAAACGCCACCGAAGCTTCAGTTGAAGAAGCATCCGCCGAAGAAACATCCGCCGAAGAAGCATCGACAACCACCACTGCAACAACTTTTCAAGGACCGGAAAATCCAGATCAATCGTGGTGAACTATTGGTCACTTTCCGTGTTCCGCTCACTCCTGCTCGTGTATATTATATGAACCAGGTGAATGAACGATAAAACGGCTCTTTTCAGAGCCACCAAACAAAACGGCTCTTTTCAGAGCCACAAAATAAACGGCTCTTTTCAGAGCCACCAAATAATATCAAGAGAGTTATTAGGATAATTTTTCATGTAAAAGCCCTTGGACCCACCAAACAAAACGGCTCTTTACAGAGCCACCAAATAAAACGGTTCTTTTCAGAGCCACCAATTAATATCAAGAGAGTTATTAGGATAATTGTTCATGTAAAAGCTCTTTGACCCACCAATCAAAACGGTTCTTTTCAGAGCCACCAATTAATATCAGAGTTATTTGTGTAATATTCCCTAATTTGTTTACCACATACTTGCTATAATCTCTTAATTCATCTCATAGCATCATACAATAATTGATTTATTACGAATAATTGACAAAACGGCTATTTTAGGATGTTTCCGAGGACGCTGCTGCAGTGCCGTCGGGATGCAATAACAGCATAATGTTCATCTTGTACATCCCTTACCCAGACATCAGTTTCATACAGCCTATTTCCCAGATAAGAAAACGAAGAATTTGAAAGGAGGAGCATCACCTGCTATTCTAAGGGTATAAAGCATCCCTCCTTCGCTGAATTCGGTTTCATTCTGTTTTCGCTTTCGAGCTGGTAAGAGCTCCTCCAAACCTGCTCAGCTGCTCGCTACCAGAGGCAAGCTGTTTGTACGAGATGGCTGAAGAAAATCGACCAAAGCCGCTTGTTGAAGCGCACATCGTCATCCGCACCGCAAATCTCTTCGGGCGAGGAGGATTGCAACCAGTGCGCCGTCAAAGTGTGTCCGTGTTACGCAAATTCAACAATTCAATCGGCCCTTTTCAGAGCCAACAAATGTGTTTTAAAGAGTTGATTGTGTAATATTCCCAAATTTGTTCGAGATGGCTGAAGAAAATCGACAAAAGCCGCTTGTTGAAGCGCACATCGTCATCCGCACCGCAAATCTCATCGGGCGAGGAGGACGCAACCAGTGCGCCGTCAAAATGTGTCCGTGTTACGCAAATTCAACAATTCAATCGGCCCTTTCCAGAGCCAACAAATGTGTTTTAAAGAGTTAATTGTGTAATATTCCCTAATGTGTTTACCACATACTTGCTATAATTTCTTAATTCATCTCATAGCAGCATACAATAATTGATGTATTGCGAATAATTGACAATACGGCAATTAGAGGATGTTTCCGAGGACGCTGCTGCAGTGCCGTCGGGATGCAATAACAGCATAATGCTAATCTTTATTTATCAAAGAATGTAACACTATCAGAAAACGTATTTCACCAGTGGTTAGTATGCAACTATTTTAATATTTGACTCAAAAGCTCCAAAACATCAAAGTGTCCGACATCCACTGTTTCCATTCTTAAATGGCTCCCCGCAGCAGCTTTATATTTTTGCATGCCAATAACACAAAACATCGTAGTCCTACGTCACCAGTTCGTACAACCCCATAGGGCTGTACCCTTATAGTTTTTTGGGTACTGGACGATATGGCGGATGTGGACGGAGGAGTGGCGGAGCAATGCAATTTGGTGCGTTCAGTACGGTAAATAAAGCAAAAGAGAACTAGAAGTCGACAACCAATGCTTTATCAAATGGCATTCTACAGACAAGTCAGACTTATTTTTATTGGATTTTCATGTCAGCAGAAAGAGAAATAAACGTTACATTGGTACATTTTTTTAGGTATGACATAATAGAAGGTTTTCACGTTTGATGCTGACCTAGGACTTGGCTAAAATTTGTACTATTTTTGTAACACTACCATCAGTGCACCAGTATCCGCTCATGTCCCTATTTCCGCTCACTAGTGTAAACATTTATTTTTCGTGTCAAAAACCAACATTTTTCGCACGGATATATTCTAGCAATATTAAAAACTTTCAAATGAGGTCGTCTGACATTATTTTCAATTGATAAGATAATTCTTTATATATAATACACGATACCTCGTGAGCGGTTATTGGGTCACTTGGTATTTTTGTGTGTTCCAATAACCGCTCATGCAAAAAATTAAACAAAATTTTAAGGAAATGTCGATTTTAGTAGCTTTCTTTATTGCAGTAGTAGCTATGGTTTGAACACAAAAAATATCAGGATAAAAAACAAAATTCGAAAAAATGCATTTTTTAGTAAGTTCGTCACAAAATCTGTTTACCGTGAGCGGAAATAGGAACACTTAGTTGCAGTAATAAATGCTATTAAATATTTTTTATGCAATTTTTTCAAATTCTTTTTATTTTGCCGACGATTGATTACCTATATTTGGAGCTACATTGTTACATAAAAATAGTATTGATCGACACAATAGTTATATTATAATAAACGTTTTAACACATGACTTCCCTTAAATGAGCGGAATCTGGTGCACTGATGGTATTTGTACGAAGGTAATCAATAAAACAGTACAGAACGCAATTTCAATCCTATTTTTAGCGCCAATTTGTTAGACATGTTATAATAAAGACCTAAAAACAATCCTAATTTCCTATTTCAATTGAGCTTTCTATTCCACTCATCTGTACATTGATCTGTGGTTCAGTTGGTTAGGGCACCGATGTAGCAAATATACAATCGGTGTTTCAAATCCCACCCGAATTGGTTTTTTTTGTCATTTATATAATGAATTGTCAATCGAACAGTGCTTTCAAATTTCAGTTCATCTGTCAATACTTTGTCAAACCTCACCCCATACCAAACTTGATTATAGTGATCCTTTTCGCGTACATCTACGGTACACAAAAAACCGGCTAAATATGCTTCCTCATCGTCCATCAACCTCCATTCCATCGCCAATAACCGTACATCACAGTCATTTTTCGAACATTCTTCACGCCCAAATTGGTGTTATGTACACAATCAATTTGTGCGAATTATACACTCGCGTCGCATTGCCTCTTCTCTTTCTGCTGCAAAACTGAGTGCACGAACGAGAGGGGTCCATCATCTGTCCCGTCCAACCAAGTGGGATTTTCTTGGTCACGATTTGCGTTGAGCAAAAGTTTTGCTCTGGGCTCTCGCGGCAGTTCCTGAACAGGTAGTAAGAAAGTGCAAGGTGACATGAAAATTCGATATTGTGAATATTGTGCACTACATTTTCAATTCCTATTTCTCAGTATTAATAACCGAGTTTACAAAATTTGCAGATTTCGGGCCCTCTTTATGGAGCTAATCGTTCATTCATCATTAAGGCCAATGAATGAATGATTTGAAAAAAAAAGTGGTTATTGACCGTTTTCAAAATTGGGTTTATGATCGTAAGTTTTATGATTATGTTGAGAACGATGGCACAGTTAATTGGGAGATGCTATCGAATGGATTCATTGGATCATTGGCCATTTAGAATTGTATTCAAGTAAGTTGTAAGTAATTAGTGCTTGTGTCTCTCGTTCCATACAAGTACGATGTGATATGTCAAATTTTTCACCTTCAACGATGCTATTCAATATATCGAATCAAGCGTTGATTGTTGATAGCGCGGGATGTCCAGAGGTGGAAACGAATTCGATAGTGCGCGGCTGAACTGGAGAACAATACCTACTCTCGATAGGTCTATTTGTGGCCGTCGTTGCTCGAAACGAATCGCCGACAACAACTCAATCAATCATATTGCGGTGCTACGTCACAGCCCAGCACTATTGGAAACGGCTCTTGAAATATGGCACGCGTACACACGAGGACTCTCGATGGCTAGCTAGCTAACAGAGCTACACAGAGAATACGGGGTCATCGGGGACAAACAATTTGTTAGCCAAACAAAGCTACGAAACCCAACCGGCTAGAATCAATTTTCGTTATTCCAGACGCAGAAGACCGTAGTCGTTATCGCCCACATTAAACGGGTCGGGTTAAACAGAAGAGAAGTAGATGGGGAGCACATGGCCACCCACGCAAAGGTGCACGTGCCGGTCGGTGGTGGCGTCTGAAAACTTAATTCCAAGTCTACTGACCTGCTTCTCTTGCCGAGCAGCTCCGCAATCCACGAAGCTCTTGTTCCGACAATCGATAAAAGGCATTAAATTATATTGCATGAATTTTGGATTAGCGCCTATAATTGGTCCTTGCAAGGCACATTTTTCTTCTAGCTACCAACAAGAATCTCGTTCTGCGATTCCGGATTCTCTAGTTTATATGTGGAATTACCGAATGGCCCTGGCCCAGCAAGTCTCATTCATCAACAATTCATTAACGTTTGCCTAGCAAAATGCCATTTTCAACGCGGGTCAGTATTCCCAAGAGGTGGCACACCTGTTTCCACATATTGGTGAACTAGGTTCACCGGACTTCTATGTAACAAACAGTGCGAGAAGTATTCGTCCACTACACACTCATTCTATTCGCAAACAAATAAACTAACAAATGGGTGCGATTTACCGTGGCGTAAAATCCCTGAAGATTTACTCACGTCAACAGGCAATGTGAATAAAACATGATGATGGTAAAGCACGAAAACCATTTTTGTACTAGGATATGTAATGGAATTTAGGACATGATTAATTTTGACATTCCGCATCTAATTGGCTTATTCGTGAAACAAACCGCTTTCCCGACATTTGTTCCATCAAACACAGTTAAAAAAAATGTTCGAAAGAATTTTCCAAAAGCCGTAGCGTTGAATGCGCATCTATTCAGCAAGGCCATGCTGATGGTCATGGGTTCGAATCTCACCTGTCGAGGATTGAAAATGTTCTCAATTCCCCGCGTCGAGTATCTTTGTACTTGTCACACGTTATACACGCACAAAAATGTTCATTTGGCGAAGTAAGCTCTAGGTTAATAACTGTGGCCAGTGTTCATAAGAACACTAAGTTTCAAAGCAGACTCTGTTCCAGTTGGGACGTAACGCCACTATTGTAGGTGCAGTCTCTTGTTTATTCCTAAACTAGACACAAAGAAAACCACAAGCAAGAATATATAAATCATCGATTTAGTCCTTCCACTAATACTAAAACCTTTCCCCACTCCATCCGACCTCGATTCATTATCAAAAGAACTCTGACTTGAAGAAAAGTTGTAATTCTACTTCTGTGTGTGTGTGTTGCAATGCTCAACTTGACGAAAAGAAATATAATTGTTGCGCAGATTCGTTGCTTTCCAACCGCATGCAGAATAATGAACTATGCAAGGGTATCGCCAAAAGAGAACCAAAGTATGTTTTAAGGCAAAGGGATAGCGAGCCAGTCGCACTTTCCCTAATTCATTCTTGGGGGGTTTGCTGAATCCGAAGTGATTGCAGGAAAACGCAATGTAGGACAGATGGATCGATAACACTTGGGGGTCGAGTGGTCGGGTTAGGAAAGAGTTACTTACAAGTTATGATGGGTTGATTTAGGGTCGAGTCTCAATCCTAAATCGTCAGCAACAACTGGACAATTTGAACGTTTGAAGAATGTTGTTCAGAACAAGTATAAAAGGCATAATTTGTCTTCAAAATATATGGGTCTCATTTTCTCTTAACAGCTAGTTTAAGGAGATTTTGCAAATAAATTGTAAGTTCATTATTGTGATGGAGGCCTCAGAGAAACCTCGAAAATAATAGAATCGTTAATAAATCTCGTTGGATTTTAAATAATTTAAACTTGATTCTTTAAGTTTAATTTCCTACGCAATCATACATATCTACAACATAGGATTAACTTGTTAACCTGGCCCGAGGAGGAACAAATAACTCGAAATACTTTATGCATACCATATTTTGGTATCATACCATAATTAGATATTGTTCAGTTGTCAATACCACATTTTGGTATTATAAATACCATCATAAAAAATGTTTAAAACAAATAAAAATACTTCATCGGGTATTGAAATACTATTGAAAAATTTCACTTTTTTATGAAAATCTATCATGTATTATACTGCCCATAACTGCAAAACAGTCACATTCGACATTTTTGACAAATTGGAGTTAATACCATGGATAGTCATCAAATGATAAATACTTTCGATCAACTTACTAAAATCTGTGAGATTGTTCTAGAAAATTCGAAAAAAATACCAAGTTGTTTTGTCACATTGGTAATTATAACCGCATAACAGTCACATTGAGATTATAAATGAGCCTCGTAATGTAGTAGCAATGTAATTTTTATCAGAATAATTTCAAACATGATTTTTTTTTTCTGACAATTCACCTAGTAGGGTCGGTGTTCCCTTAGTAGACAGTCCCCTATAGTCGCACTAGTGGCCTTTTACGGCCGTTTTGCTATAAACCTTTTCAAAACATTTTTTGACATGAAGGTCAGGAGCTATTTATCTAACTACCATTGATACACAGCCTTGATTTCGTTCAAAAAATGATCGAAATAATTAGTTTTGCTTAAAATTTGAGCTCCCTTGCTCCTATAGTAAACCTATTGTTCCTATAGTAGCACTACTGAGAGAAACTTTTTTTAGTTATACGAAATAATTGATAAATTACAAACTTTTTTACATCAAACGAAAGCTTTTGATCTATACTTTGAAGGAAAAATATAAAAGATTTGTAAAAATATGGTTTTGATAAGTATTTTGCCAACGCCGTGATGCTAGTGCTACTATAGGAACAGAAATTAGAAATAGTGCTACTATAGGCACATGTATTCCTATAGTGGCACACGGATAATAAATGCAAACATTTGAGTTTTCGTAGTTTTCATAGGGGAAGTGTACCAGTTTTGGCCACCCTAAGGAAACATATTGTTTATACATAAATCAAACCACCTTTGGTTACTGTCAATACATTAAACGAAAGCTTTCAATCCATGCTCAGCAGGAAAAATCTAAAAACTAATCTGAAATTGTGTTTTTGTATTAAAAATGGGGGTGGCGAATACTGGACCACTTGCACCAGTATTCGACACGATTTTAATTTCGGTTCCTGAATTCGCCACCTACGTTGATTTCTAATGAAGGGTGGCGAATCAGGAACACCATGGCGAAAAATAGGTGCAAATGGTGAAATGATTTTTTTCTATTATTTTCCGAGAAAATTTTGCGATTTCCAAGATTGTATCCGTATCATCTTAAAGCAATTTAGCGAACACTAAACAATTGGCAACCATATATGTCGTAAAACGGTATATAATCCGGGGTGGCGAATAAATGGTACACGGCGAATACCGGTTCACCTTCCCTATTTTTCCCACAAAACCAAGATAAAAAGCTTTCAGATGATGAAAAAATAATGACGATAGCGTTATTTTTCGATTTTATACGAATTTTTGTTCTTAGCTATGCGGCTATTGGTACATCGACCCTATGCGATATTAGTTGCACAAAATATCAGCCTCAAATAAGCACTTTTGAGTTCCTGGTAATTTGTACAAATTGGACACCCTTTAGTAGTAGGCTTGAATTTCGCGAAACTTACGTGGCTCTTTTCAGTACAGTAGTTCAAAAACGTGAATCTCATCAAGCTATGTTGGTTGCATGAATTTTCTAATTCAGTAGTGTCATTGAGGCCTCTAAATGCGGGAAATGCAGCGGAAAATAGAACATTTTTGTACAGTTATTTTGGGCCATCGGCAACGGGTGTTTTGTTACTTTCATTTTCAACACTCCTTCATCGTAATCATCGAAACTTCAAAAGCAGTTTTTCGGTTCAAAACTAAAATTTTTTCGATGAATATGTGTTCACTGTGTTTCGGTTAGGGAATAGAATGCAGTGAATACATTTTTCTGTTAATTTTCTTGATTTTGAATGAAAAAAACTGCTGTCATTATAATTAACATAATCATAAAACTTACCGTTATAAACTCGATTTTCAAAATAGCCGATAACCGCTTTTTTTTAAACCATTCATTGACCCCCCTCATTAAAAACCAAAAGGGGATGCATTATATGGGAAACCGTAACTTAGTTTGAGCATGGAAAAACTTCAAAATCAAGCTTAATTTATCAAAACGACGTATATTGTAAAGCATTTTAAATCATGTTTGAATTGTTTACATTTTTTTTCTATTGCTACATCTACTATAAGTTACAAAAATGTTTCCAACCACTGCATCGGTTTGTAAATTTCCATATAAACTTTATAAAGTTAGTCGATTCGTCAGTTGCTATGTTCAATAACAACGAATATTGGTTTTCGTTTGAATAAGTTTTCGAGGATTCAAAAATTGTGCTAGTTTTGACTTACATTGAATCACGAATCACGATAAAATGGATCTGTATCTGAACCCCGCTGTTTCTCAAAACAGCTTCGATTTTCAACAAAGCGCTTTTTCCTCAATCATTCATCGCACTCAACCCGATTACTCAGCACCTAGGGTAAAGTACAACTTGGGCACTCCTATGTTTGATCAAGTCACGGACGCTAATTTTTTAAGAAATTTGTTTGAATGTTGGCCAAAAGATTTAAAGTTCTAGCTATTAATAATTAGTTGTCAATTTTGAGTCAAAAAACAGTATGACGAATAAAATCGTCTTTCCGATAGAATTACGTCTCCTGTCTCCTGTCACACGTCTCTGTGTCATGAAGTTACACAACCGACCATCCAGCAGAAGCAGCTCCATCGCACACATCATAGTCGACCGAACTTTGGTCGTTTTGGACATAAATTTTATTATGTCAGTTTCAAACTTGGATATCTTGTTCGCACTGTGCCGGAAAGAAATTTTTCTCCTGTCGTCTGGCGCAAAGTTAGTAAAATGATGGCTTCATTTCTTGTTGCAATCGCCAGGACGATCCGCACCGAGGTCGTAGTTTTCTTCATTTGATTGGTGCACCCCCCAATCTGTTTGCTTATTCATGAGGATGAAAATCACTCAGTGACGTCGTCCGAGAAAGATTGGTGTTTCATGTATTCGAATCGATAAGCAATAGTATCGATGTGGGTTGAAAAACTCCGACCGGCAGCTGCAAAGCTGAAAAGCTTCATTGAAATTTATTGGAGCTGTCGCTATGCCAATCGACTCTACTCGTGAGCAAGGGAAGATCCTGCAATGGCTTTGAGTAACTGGTCTGATTCCACCACGTGTGTGGAACTTCCTTCCCGGGAAATCCTGTCACAATTTTCTCGCCCGTGTTCGCCCAGTACCACGCCATCATCGACTTGATGGGTTTCGCTCGACAGATCGCTTCTGCGCAGAATCGAAAATATCACCAACCAGAGTTTGGTGGTGCTGGCTGCTTGCGGAACACTGCCGTCATCGTGACAGTAGTGGAAGAAGGTGCAACTCTTATGCTTGCGGTGCTTTGAAATCCTCGACGAGAATCTCCGCCACCGTTGTGGCGAAATGACACATTTCGAGCATAACGGGTGCAAAACGCACAACTACTCACTGCAAATCAAATAATATCTTGAAGTATGATTCAAACTGTAGAGTAATGGGGGTAAAAGTTTGATCTTAGTGGAATAAATAATAATACCAGAAGCATTATGAAGAAATAAATATCATAATATAATAAGTGAATTTTCAAAACATCGGCTACAATTTTGCATTTATATAAAAACTAATACATCGTAAGGCATGCTTATGATACGCCTAAAAAGGTCCTTGCATAAAAAAAATACATTTTATTTTAATTTTATTCCATGCTATGTTTGACGGAAAAATACAATTTTTTAGTCTAAAATCAACAAAATAGCCAGAACTTTTCCAAATCTCAATAGATTTTTATAATATTTGAAGTGACTCTTACTTGAACAGTATTTTGAACCATCATGACATTTATAACATTTGTTCGTTTAGCCCCAATTTACTCTACAACTCTACCGGACTGTTTTCAGCCAAACGTTTGACGCATTTCGAATCCGGTGGGCGAAGATGAGAATTGTGACTAATCGGCGCCGGGGCGGTAAAAGGAAGCCACCGGAAGCGATGCAATGCGTTGCGGTTGACAAAATGATATAACCGCTACAAAGGTAGAACCAGAACAACGCGAATACCGAAGCCGACAAGCGTACCCACAACTGATAAGCCGAAGCTCGGTATTTGAGTTATGATTGATGATCCAACGTTTTCCAAGAAACTGCAACATTTTCTGTGATTTCAAGCAAATTTTGCTTGATTCCTTGTCGTGGACACCCCGTTCTCTGCGAAATAAGGCAGCAGCTCATTATTCGCGCGAGGAAACGATAGCAGCGATAATTGCTAGAAGGCCTTCTTTGCTTGGAGCAGGAATCGGAATGATTGTGTTTGTGCTGTAGCGGCACAGATTCCTCCAGATAGCAAAGAAAGAGAGAGAGTAAGACGAGAAAAAGGTAAGCAAATTTCGCACCGCAATGAAGTAAAAACGCAAAATTCTTCATTCTTTTTCGTCTCTCAGGTTTTGCACGTAGCCCCCACATGGCTAAGGCAAACAACGGTAGTTTCTAGTGTCACATGGTTCACCGGTAGGAATCATGGTTTCTAGATGGTTCGCATCGGTTCCAGGACGGGAAGAAGCGGGAACACATCATTAATGTCAAGGTGATGCTCCGGTTTTGTTCCTAAACAGAGTGCACATTTCTAGGAAACTTAATACTGATGTAAGAGGATAGTCGGGAAAATGCAGCGTTAGGTAAATGTCAGGTACAAATTGCAGTGATGGAGTTGCCATGCTTTTTTATGATATGCAGATGCTAATGAGAAGCTTATGATGAAGCTTGAACATTGACGAGGAGACATGCATTAGGTTGACAGGTAGGCAAGGCATGGTTGCCAGTATTTCATCCTGGCGCAAATTTCTGATTCCTCGTCCTGAAAGCAATTGGTAACAAAATGTGTAAACCGTATCTTTAGGTTGTGGCGAAAATCATAAATCATCATTTAGAAATTTAATTATCTTTATCGTTACTTGGATTTCTCAGATTTTGGCCAAACATCGATTGACAATAATTTTACAGTTATCAAGTTGCTTTCCAAGCATGAATTATTACTTCCTTAGCCTTGTGATAACGTCCACGTTACACCCGATTCGGATTTTTTTACACGGCCGTGCAAAAAAAGTTTCCATACATTTTTTTCGCCAAAACCTTATTTTTGCATGAAACGTTGAGAAATGGTGTTACTTTTTTTGCACGGTTTTTGAAATTTTGAACTGAAAACTTTTTTTGCACGGTACGCATCCCCCGTGCAAAAACAGAATCGGGTGTATTTGAAACAAAGACATGCCACACGGTTCGAGCAGCAGGTTTTGTCCAGTTTCCAGTTGGAAGAGAATTTGTAAAGAAGATTCCTAGAGAATTTGGGATCGGTGCGTAAACTTTAGGATCAGCTTATTTGAATCGGCTCTTGAAAAAAGCTTATTGAAATTTGTGCAGACGATAAGCTAAAATAGGAACCCTTTTCCTCACACCACTCATTCTCCAGTGTCAATATGATATCAGCCACATCATAAACATAAGGTCAGAAGCAAATTACAGTGAGTTGATACGCGAGTTTCTGCAGCAGCTTGCATAGGGAAGATTTTTCTAGGAAAAATCTTGGCACTATTAATTACTCTTCATTGTTTTCTCCTTTCCTTCTACTCAAATAATTTTTATTAAATTTTACAATGCCAGACTACTTAAACAAAACAAGCAATCGAAAACAATTGCTTGGTTAGGCTGTTAGCGAAAGAGCAAATCGATCACTGCAGTTACAACGTAAGGATATTCAACGCAAGATATGTATGTCAAAGTTTTCCTGCTAGCTTTAAACAAGCCTTAATCAACCATTTGAATATGTGTAATTTGATTAAGGCCTTACCATGGACCGACGTATTTTCACTATTTGACGTTTGAGCGGTGCCGTGTTATTTACGTGACCCTGGCAACTAGTGAATTCAGGACCGCTCAAACGTCAAATAAGTGAACTCGTGCATTGGTCCATAGCAGCTTGAAATGCCTTAATCATGCCTTCCAAATCGCTGTCAATCTTCCAAACGACGCATCGAACTATGTTAGAGGCGTAAGAGCAGGGGCGACTGTTATGGATATTAGATTAGTTACAGATATGGATCAATTTGAATTGAGCAAAGATTTTCTTATCAAATAGATATAAAATCTATTAATACTCGAGAACAGCTCAGCATCTTTAGTTAGAAGTTACCATGGCTTTCCTGGATATGAAGTCCATATCTCGATTACTTTTTCAAATCTATATAAGTAACTTTCATACGGTTTTGACAAAATTAATTAAGAAGAATCACAACCTGTCTTCTAAAACTGTAAAATGAATCACCTTTTTTGCCGTGTACATCGCTTAAATTTTGCATACAATCAGCTCACGTTCAAAAACTAGGTAGTTTCTATTATTTTCTACAAAAATAAATAAAACAAATTGGTAAGCCGTTTCATTCATTCATTCATTCATTTTCGTTTTCCTTCCAGTGTAAAATCGGCTCAAGTAGTGTTTTGTTTTGATTCGTGGTTAAGTCACTTTGTCTCTCCATACAACGGAGCGGAGAAAGTAGTGATTGGGTTGCGAAAGTTGAAATTCTTACTTACACGCCGTTTTGTAATTCCCGAACGAAACGTTCTAAAAGTGAAAAATCTAGTTGGGTGAGAGCGGAACGTGTAGAATTTCGTCTGCGAAACACGTAGGATCGATAAAGTTTGTTCACTTTTCTGACTTGAAACTATTTGAATAAGTTTTCGAGATATAGCTAAAATCGTTTCTGTCACAAAAATGACAACTTTGACCGAGAAAGCTCTCTGCTCTGCTAATCAGTAATAAAGACGCTCGTAGAACAACACTAGACAGAAAAGTAGTGTAGACGTGATTTCAAAAAGAAAAAGATACCGTGAACAGTGGTGTACATCAGTTGTAACATAAAGCTGACTTTCACCGCTTTATCAAAAACTATGCGAACAATACCTATTTCTGAACGCGTTTAATGTACAGAAATTGTGTCATAATTCAATACTGTTCCTTCAAAAGGGCTTATCGGACTTCATCGAACTTCTCTTTCGCTGATAACTTTGCAAAATAAAAACGTCCGCAATGTTTCTAGCATACGATCCACAAAACTAAAAAATGTCCATGTTGCTAACCCATATTAGCCTTCTGAAATCGGCTTCTGTAGATTCTTCAATGCTTCATGAGGGAAAGTTATTGAAATTCGTTAATGTATTTGCCTGAGTGTAGAACTGTTCCTGAGCTTTTCATTGACACACTTCATTTCGGTTACAGTAGCTAATTTTTGTTGTATTTTCTAATTTTTATTGTATTTTTTTACTTTTGGTAGATCTACACTTCATCAATGCGTAGATTTTTTTCTGTATGGATTGTGATTTAGAGTCCCGCCAGTGCAGGAGTTTGCCATGTCTTACGGATATTAAGGATTGTCCAGCTATGATACGTACCTACCCCTTGGAGAAATCTGAGAAGACATTTCTAAAGAATCTGTGCAATAGTTGTGTGAGTGTTTCTTGAAGTTTTTTTTTTTCCTGGAGATTTAGCATCATAGCATCATTACAGACAGAAGAATGAAAAAGTGACACTAGAGACCTTCCATTGAAAATACATACATGCTAGACTTGCTTTGAAATACCGTGCAACCCCGCTAATTTGAACGGTACCTTATGCAAACCATCATGGTTCGTTTTTAATTTGAACATCTAATCACCCTAGCAACGTGGTTCTGGTTACCTCTTTCACTGTTTTGTTTTGATTCTGCGCTCCGTTCCATAGCTTTCCATTTCACTTTACTCTGTTCCATGAGCTAAATGACGTTTGAACCCTTTTTTAATCTGAACGATGTGCAAATTAGCGGGGTACAAATCAAAGTGTTCAGCCAAGTACGGACCTGAAACGTAAATCACTCAAGTAAAATTTCTCCTTTTTACCAAAGTAATTTTGACAGCTGATTCAGTTTGAGCGAAATGTCACTTTTACTTGCGGAATAATTGAGCGCCACATTTTTCCGTTCGGAAAAGTGACAGCTCCCTTTGATTTGTATGGCAGGCGTTACCGACGTTATGAAATCAGCTCTACTTCTCAGCTGCGTACAGCTAAAGTAATTTCGGTAGCGGAATCATTCCTTGACCGTTTCTTGTCCTATCCTTTTGCACAGTACTTATGATCAGCGTACCGGCCATTCAGATTAAATGTGGTCAAACCAACGGGGGTACCTGGTAGGCCTTTTCTTGTGACAGATTCGTGTTTGCATTTGTTTGCTTCGAGATCAGCTTATTTGAAACGTCATGTAAAAAGGCCTATAGAAACTAGTGATCCTTTATAAGAGATTCGCGGAAGCTGACGAATGAGCAAGAAAGAGTCATTGGCATCCCACCATGCTAAGGCCAATGATAGCGAAATGTTTCGTTTTTTTTATGGAGCGATCCGACAAACCGTAATTAGTTTTAAACAGAGGGGCAGTGAAAAATTTGGAAAGAAGCGGACATTAAAGATAAGCTTTATGATTATGTTGGCAGTGTTTACATAATTTCTGGGTGTTGGGAGATACTATCGAATGGTATAAAAATCAGATTCGTTTACAATTTGATCATTGGCGCTTTAAAATTGTTACGCGAGATTTGTGAGAGATATTGCCTACACGCAGCGAACTGGACTATCGAAATTCATACTTTTTGCCTTATGAAAGATGGAACGATTATCGCAATACGAACGCTTTATGTATCGTTTTAGCATCATTCCACTCCAAGGCGTCGATAGGCGCGGGGTGTACGTACGAGTCTATCGATCGCAAGGTCCTTGATTCGATTCCAGGTTGCCGCGAAAACTATTTTTGTTTTCAAATTTCGGTTTCATAAGGCAAATTTATGAATTTCCACCCGATTCCTTGTGGCGAATTTTCATAAGGGGTTCCTATGTTTATCGATAGTCCATTTGCCTGAGTGTAAAACCAAATACAGATGATGTTCCACATTGATTCGCCCGTCAGCTGTGCGAATCCGAATCTCTTGATTTCCAACATGTTTAAAGATTCAGAAACAGTATGAAGTATCTACTGATATGAATTTTATGATTTGATTCTGCACATAGGTCTTTCTACTATAAGCGTATGTAGCGATTATGATAGTTTAGTCGCTTTGCAAACGTAGGGTTTGTATACAGTGGGGTGTAAACACTGAGTAAAGAGCGCACAGGACATAATTCTGGAAAACTTATTCAAAAAGCCGTAAGTCAGAAGAGTGAATAAAATTAGTTTGTCAATCCTACGTGAAACAGGGTCTTATAATATTTAATGAAATCTTGTTTTTATTTAATAACACGAAAGACCATGCTACTGCAACTACTTAAGCATTTTTTCCGGCTCAAATAACGGCTATATAAAATTTAAACTTTTATTTAAAAATTGAGTTCATAAATGAACCTTGACACTTTTGATCATGTTTGACGTTCGCTTAGTCGACAAAAACACCACAGGGGTTTGAGTTTTAACACTGGGGTTGTTCCTATCTGACATTTCCAGGCCCTAGACACCCATATATCGATACACAGTGCTCTTCGTAGCCAGGATGTCCCGGGCAATAATTGAATATCGCCCACTGTCAGTTGTGACAACTGTGAAAATAAAGACCATTGCTTTGTTTAATTGTTTGTTATGGTTTGGTTATCAATCTTTGCTATCGTTGAATCAGCTAATATAATGTGCCGAATAGTTGAAGCACATTCAATATTTCAATGGTTTTGGAAATAGAGCAAACATTTATAGGCATCTTGCATGCCTCCAAGCCAATCAGTTATTTTATTGCGACGCTTGTTCGATTACGGACGGATCATAAACATTAAACAAAACTTCGCATTATGATTGCACTCTCGATTCAATTTACCCGAAAATGGGGTAAACACATCGAGACGTTGACTACGCTAGAAGTCGTCCCTTGCCATGGGCCTGGACATTTCGGCAGACACGGAAAACAAAATACACCCAAAATTTGTGCTTTTGGCCTAAACTGAAGCGGTTGGCACTAAAATTGGGACAGGGTTTAAGACCCTACTATACAAGTTCCACTCTAAACAAACTTGATTTTTCACTTTTAGAACGTTTAATTTTCTGATTTACAAAACGACGTAATTCAGATTTTCAACTTTCGCAACCTATCCGCTACTTTCACCGCTCCGTTGTATGGAGAGATAAAGTGACTTAACCACGAATCAAAACAAAACACTACTTGAGTCGATTTTACACTGGTAGAAAAACGTCGCAAGTAACTGAATAAAACGGCTTATTATTTTGTCATAAAACTCTCGTGTGAAATAATAGGAACTCCATAGTTTTTGAACGCGAATATTACAAAGGTGATTCATTTTAAAACAGTTTTAGAAGACAGGTTGTTATTCTTCTGAATTAATTTTCTCAAAACCGTATGAAAGTTACTTACGTCGATTTGAAAAAGTAACCGAGATTTGTTTATTTTTGTACAGACGTCAGATTGAAAAATAATGCAGGGTTTTCAAGATTTACTTAAATTTGAATATTTGGGCTCAACTACGGAATTGCGTTGAAACAACCCAACATTCAGTTGAATCCCATCTCCATAGACATTCTATTCCCCCCGAACACCTGTTTCTAATTGAAATCTCGAAAATAAACGACTCCCGCAAATTCCAAATTTTTGGCAGCCCTGCACATCAAACGCACACGACTTCCAGCCAACCACACCAACACACCCCCACATAAAATCGTACCGCTTTCACCAACACACCCATGCATCCAATGATTCGTCTGTATTGGTGCAAGACTTCAGCTTTTTTTCTCACTTCCAGCCAAACCACTACTTCCAAGAACCGTCAACTTTTTTCCGCCTGCCATCATCCCAAAAAAAAATTGCCGATCCGGATCCGGACAACCCTAGAATCCACAAAAGCTGATCCACATTGGCAGTGAACCTGTCCGGATTAGCCCTCCCACATCTATCACCTAGGCTACATTCCGCAGTTTCGATCGGGAATCACTTCCAAGACTCGGGAAGGGAAAAATGGAAATGATGACCGCAAAGAAAAAGAAGAAAGCTCCACTCTCCTCATGGATTTTTGACTGACATCACGCACGGATGTGGAAAATAAAATCGGAATTGGGGAAGAAAAAATAGGTTCCACTTACCGTCGTATCGCTCGGCCTGTTCGGCCAGCTTGGCCTTGTAGATGTTGTTCTCGCGTTCCGACATATTGGATGAAGAATCTGTTTCGGAAATCTCCGGTCGCTAAGGGAAAAAAATCGAAATCCGCTCTAGGACTACTTTTGACACGAAACGCCACTCGCGGCAACACTCACTCAATTCCGATTCACTTTTCACCGTGCAAAGGGGGAGAAATGAAAGAAAAAACGGCCGACTAATCCACACCAAAATCAGGTCGGACACGATTTTCGGGACAAGGCTTCCGGCTTTTCCTTTATGCTGCCCGTTCGAAACTATACTCTTTCTTCTGCACTTCGCAACCAGCGAATATTGGGTTTCTTCTTTTCTCCGCGTTCAGCGCAAAATTGCCAACTTTCTCTCTCTCTCTCACACGGATTTCTCCGCTCTTCTTTTCCCTTTCTCTCGCTCTCTCGGGTGGAAACGCCGAAAAAACCGAACGCGGCGCGGCGGAGGTAGAAAACTGAAAAACGGAACTTCTAACTCGCGAGGCGCACCCCTGGAACACTTTCCGGGGAGGGATCAAAGATCAATCTTCTAGTTCGCCAAAAAAGGACACTCGGCGCTAATTCCGAGACAAACGGGAAACAGGCTTCTTTACAAGCAGTATGGAACTCTGCTGCACTGCAAAAAAAGGAACTCTGGATGGAGACACTTCCTGCTGCTTGCTGCTGGGCGAGAATAACAACCGCTTGGTGCAAGGAGAAAAACCACTCTGAACGAAGCGAGATTAATCAATATGGCCGCGCCGCGCCCGACCGTGTTCTCTTTTTACCGGTACTGGAATGTGAGTGAACCGGTTCAAGGGCACTCAATTCCAGTGACGACACCGCAGCGTCAAACGTTGTTGCCAAACATTTGAGTTTTCGAAAGTTTTCATCACGGAGACGGAATGCAAATCAATTTTTACTTATTATGTATCCGGTAGAAATCAAGACCAACATTTATTTATAACTAGTGGTCCCGGCAAACTTCGTCTTGCCATCAAGTAGGCTGCTGAGAAACGTCATGGAACGCCCCATACAAAACTGGCAGCTCCATTCACTCCCGATTTTGCTAACTTTCCCGATGTACACCCTGAGTTTTTATACACACAAACACGTCGGAACACTTCAGCATCATATCTCAATGAAAAATTTCAAAATCCGATGGTCCGTTCTCAAGCCATTTCGTGACATACAAACACCATTCCATTTTTATTTAGATAGATAGATTATTGTTTTCTCGGGCCCCGTGCGTCGCAGCTAATATGTGAATAGTGCGCTGTGTTCATAAAAATCGTAAAGGCCCAAACGCAATGATAGCGGAACGGCAACGGAAAGCGGAACCGGTTCGCCAGCATGAATCACACCACCTCGACTGAGCTGTCAACGAATGACAGTGAACCAACACCAAGTCGACTAGCATGTTGTAGTTCATGCTGGCGAACCGGTTCCGCTTTCCGTTGCCGTTCCGCTATCATTGCGTTTGGGCCTTAAGAATGCAGCGCCGCACTAAAAAACTGATTTCAAAATGCGGCGAGTTGAGGCGCGTCGCGAGTCTCACTGGCGCGATCCGGCTTGGTGGCAGTGCGACAATATTTCCTAGGTCCCCACCGTCCCCACAAGATACCCGCATAAACGAGAACTTAAGGGCTCATTCATAAATTTCATAAAGCTAAAGGGGGCGGGTGGGTATCCTCGTGATGTTACGGCTCATACAAAGTTTGTAAACTAGTCATACTAAAATCGTTACAAGGCGGTGGGTGGGTGTCGAAAATGGTAACTTTTGGCGTTATGAAATTTGTGAATAAAGGGCCCATTCACAAATTTCATAACGCTGAAGGGAGTGGGTGGATGCCTTACAAGTGTTACAGCTCATACACAATTTGTAAATTATTCATATTGCGGCGCTTATATTAAATCCACATCCAGCGGCGGCGGTAAAGCGCAGAAGATATGCGCGCAATTCAAACGCAACGTCAAAATTCAAGTAGGCTTGGATTTTTTCGTCCTTCAAGGACTCAAATGTTTCAAATTTGCTAAATCTGAAACATTTGGTGATTTCCATTATCACCGCGACGGTATATCGACATTTTCAGATAATCGCATTACGTGGATTTATCTTGCAGAGCACAATACAAAAACGGTGTACATTCCTTTTATAACCGTAATGGTATTATGAACCATAAAAGAAAATTACCGGGATAAAGTTTTGACCGTAGTTTTCAGACACTCGACCATACGAGAAACGGGTTGATAAGAATGTTTACCGTTTCAAATTCGTCATTCTCTTATAGTATTTTTTTCTTGCTGAGCTTATTAAGAATGTACCTATTACGGTTGTTCTGCCACGCCAGCATAAGACTTGTGCCTATAATATATGGTTGCCAAATATTTTAACCGTAATGGGTAAGGGGGGCGTTTGGGGTGATCGGTATGTTTTTTTTTAATCGATATTTCGTATCCACTTAATTTATTTCGCTGAAACCGGCGAACATAATTGCCAAGAACTCAACAGCTGAGATTTCGGTAAAAATCTCGTTAAAAGATTAAAGTGCCGATCGTGCTGAAAAATTTATAAATCAAGCCAACTGTCAAAATTCAACGAAGAGATCTGTAATCTATTGCCGAAAATCTCGGTACACCTTTAAGGATTATTGTTTTTGCATTGGATAAATAAAAGCATAAATACATACCACAGACAAACAGACATCACACTCTCATCATTGTCCATCGACCAACTTTTTAACGGTCGATTAAAAAATATGGTAGGTGGCCAATCCTCCACCCGCAGCGCTCACATCGTTTTTGTTCATGTTTGACGTTTACGCACTACCGCCATCACTCCGATTTTAGCATTGGGCGTACATGTTCTCGTGACTATCAAGATCAAGATTTGTTCCAGTGTTACGTCTGTTTGTCTGTGTACGTATTATAATTTTAAGGGAAACTCGAGCTCTTGTTCACATTTGATGATCAGAAGTTTTCTCGTTTCGTTTTGTAAGGGGAAAGGCATCTAACTTCAAATTTATCGTAGATGAAAGCATTAATCGAAAAAATATTTGGTAAGCATGTCATTATCATTACGTACAATTGGGACCAAATATTTTTTCGAAGAAAGTTCCCAATTTCGAGAAACAATTCGTTAGATGCATTTCACTATGCAAATATTTTTCGCGTTATGGCCGGTACGCTGATCATATGTATCGTGCAAAAGGGTAGGGTAGGAAACGGTCAAGGAATGATTCCGCTACCGAAATCACTTGAGCTGCACGCTGCTGAGAAGTAGAGCTGATTTCATAACGTCGGTAACGCCTGCTGTACAAATCAAATGGAGCTGTCACTTTTCCATATGGAAAAATGTGCCGCTCAATGGATTACCTGCTTTGCTCTTGTCCACAGTTGATCAGCAGAAGTTTTCTCATTTTATTTTGTATGGGGAAAGGTATCTATCTTCAAATATCTTGTGAATGAAAGCTTTAATCGAAAACATATTTAGTAGGCGTGATAGCCATCATCATCAATTGTGAGATATAATAAGGTAAGGGTTTACCGTGCACCCCCGCTAATTTGAACGGTACCTCATGCAAACCATCGGGGTTCATTTTTAATTTGAACATCTAGTCACCCTAGAAACGCGTTTCTGGTTACCTCTTTCACTGTTTTGTTTTGATTCTGGATTTCTTCCACAGCGTTCCATTCCACTTTACTCCGTTCCATGAGCTAAATGACGTTTGACCCGGTATTCACAAATTTCATAATGTCAGAAATGGACATTTTCAACACCCACCCACCCCGTCATAACGCATTTTGTAAGAATATTTTCCGAATTTTGTATGACCTGTAACATCTTGAAGACACCCACCCACCCCCATCAGCTTTATGAAATATGTGAATTAGCCCTAATCAAATGCATAGACGGACCTGACACATGAGAAGGCCTATAGCAGGTCCGTCACACTCGGGCTCAGATTGGGTACCACTTCTAGTACTGCATTTGGTCCCTCGGTAGTGCAAAAGGTACCTAAGTTTGATAGATCGCAGTACACTTTGAACGGCATTCTAGATTACCTTATGAGCCATAAAATTTTGGGCAACTGCAAGGGACATGGAGGTCTTTAATTTGTCTTTGCCTATAGCCTGCCTTTCAATGAACTAATCTACGATGACGTCACTCCGCAACAGAAAATCTTTACTGCGGGCCGTGTTTACAAAAAATGAACAATATCGCTGCACATTCATCCACTCAATGTTCATCCGGTGAACATTCATTCACTGGATGTTGGTCCGGATGTCATTTTATGTAAACATGGCCCGCATTTACAGCGGAAAAGAAAAAGAAAGTCGACAATAAAAGAAGACCGTGGATAAGTCCATGATCTATTTTGTGTGACTTTGTTTTACCGTGCCCGTATTTCTGAGTGCGTCTGCCGGTTCTCTTTCTCTCAACTCTGATGCTAGTATGTCACTCACTGGAATCGGTACAAGTGTACCGTTTTATTTAACGAGGGGTCTAAGTTCAGTAGATTTGCGAAAGTTAACTGAAATAAATGAACAGTTTAAATTTGAAAGTAATATTCATAATTTTGACGATTTTCAGAAAACGCTGTATAGGCCTTTTCATGTTACAGATCCGTCTATGCATTTGTTTACATCGGTGGAGGACCGGTGCTAACACGGGCCTGTCATTTTCATAGAAGAAATGTCAAAGTGCTTCCCGATCAGCTGATTTGAGACGTCATTTGAATAGGCCTATCGCAATTTGAGCGAAATACTTCAAGTTCGGCTCAATTTATAAGATTAAAGGGTTGGCATTTCTAGCATTTCGTATCATAATGAAGTAAAGGCCCAAACGCAATGATAGCGGAACGGCAACGGAATGCGGTACCGGTTCGCCAGGATGAACCATACCATCTCGACTGAGCTGACAACGAATGAAATTGAACTAAAGGCCCAAACGCAATGATAGCGGAACGGCAACGGAATGCGGAACCGGTTCGCCAGCATAAATCACACCATTTCGACTGAGCTGACAACGAATGAAATTGAATCACCACTGAGTCGACAAGCTTGTTGTAGTTCATGCTGGCGAATCGGTTCCGCTTTCCGTTGCCGTTCCGCTATCATTGCGTTTGGGCCTTAACACTGAGTCGACAAGCTTGTTGTAGTCCATGCTGGCGAACCGGTTCCGCTTTCCGTTGCCGTTCCGCTATCATTGCGTTTGGGCCTTAAGTGCAAAGATCATAGAACAAAATACTTATCTACGCAATATAATATCAGCTTACTACGGTTTTCGCAACTTGGTGTACGTTTTGTAGCTTACTAGCCTTTACAGTCAAAACAGGTCCGTCACACTCGGGCTCAGATTGGGTACCACTTCTAGTACTGCATTTGGTCCCTCGGTAGTGCTAAAGGTACCCAAGTTTGACAGATCGCAGTACACTTTGAACGGCATTCTAGATTACCTTATGAGCCATAAAATTTTGAGCAACTGCAAGGGACATGGGGGTCTTTAATTTGTCTTTGGTCAAAACCTATGACTAGAACATAATTATTAATGAAAATAAAGCATTTATCCAAATCTTAAATTCTTCTTTAAAAATATGTCGATAGGGAGGTTAGGGTTGTTACAATCAATAATAAAATAGAAATTCAGGTAAAATCGTCATTTTTTAATCCTGATATGCCACAACATCATGTTTTTGATACTTTTACCCGTCAAATAAAAGTTTTTTTATCAACAAATACGTTATTTTTTTATAAGATCCACCTAGAGATTGTTTTCCAACTGCAATTTTCAGCTTTGGGGGTAGGGTTTTGTTCTTCTCCGTCGTAAGCGCTACTATTCGTCGTATCAAACTTCAAAATGTTCCACTACGGCGGATATTCAAACTTACCTGCAACATAGATTCATTATCCAAGTGTAATTTTGTGAAAGCTGTTATGGTTTGTACACTTGTACACCAAAAATGCAATAATACTACTGTATTTCGGTAAATAACTTCAGTTCAATTATCCACTTTGCGCTTTTTCACCGAAATCGCATGGACGAACACGATTTGAGAGAAATGCTTAGCGATCGACAGAGCCACAACACTTTCCAACACAAGTTTCTTCCCGCCCCCGTGGGTGACTTACTTCGCCGGGCACTTTCACTATGGAAAACCTTCGAACTTCTTCACTGAAGGATTTCATTCCAATCACATGCCGTAAAACTTCAATAAATCTCCAAATTTTACAAAATTTCCTCAACCGCCGCGTATAATTGAGAATGTAAACAAAGTTTAATCCGTCGTACTGAGAAAAAAAGCTTGTGCGCATCAATGTGTGCGCGACGCTCGATGTAAAAATATGGTTTCTTTGATTGTGTTGTTTTCGCTGTACGCAAATGCCATAATTGTACGGTCAAAAGGAATCGTGTTCATATGTTTGGGCTGAATTTTGATAACGAACAATGAATTTTAAAGGAAATTAGTATATTCCATCATGCTGAAGGAATGGAGGGAGATGCCAGTAGATCTATATATTCTAGTAAAACATTTTATTATAGCGTTGATATGTTGTGTTTTAACCATTCAATACACACAGTGAGCCGTAAGTTGTGAGACGAATCTGGAAACTGATTGCGACGGAGTTGAAAACGATACGACGGACTGAGAATACGGTAAGATGCATTTTCTTTGCATTATTTCCAAAAATAGAACAAGATTTATCAAAATGTTATTGTACAATGCTAAAGCTGTTTTGAGAAAGAGTTGTTTGGCATCGGTTTGTGTCAGCATCATTCACTGCAATACTGGGAAAATTGCAGTTCTCACTGATCAATGCTTAATACGATGGATACTAGCACAGCACCCTAGTTCACACCTAAATAGATCTTTCAATATCAAATTTTTGGCTACATTTCACATGATTTTGTATACAAAGGCTATATATAGCCTTTCAAAATATGTAATTTATAAAAAATTAGGAAGAACAGGTTTCCTTAGGGCCTTCCTTAGCCGAGTGGTTAGAGTCCGCGGCTACTAAGCAAAGCCATGCTGAAGGTGTCTGGGTTCGATTCCCGGTCGGTCCAGGATCTTTTCGTAATGGAAATTTCATTGACTTCCCTGGGCATAGAGTATCATCGTACCTGCCACACGATATACAAATGCGAAAATGGCAACATAGGTAAAGAAAGCTCTCAGTTAATAACTGTGGAAGTGCTCATAAAAACACTAAGCTGAGTAGCTGGCTCTGTCCCAGTGGGGACGTAATGCCAAGAAGAAGAAGGTTTCAATCTAGGTTTAAATATTGTGTTCTAGCTATTTAGAATTTTATTCAACTGAATGTTTCATTTAGACGCAACTTGAAATCAAATAAATATTGTTATCATCTGGATTAAGATGATCATTACTTTACCACACTTTACGTTAGTTTTAATTTGAATAACATAAAAAAAAATGTTTTGTGGTATACTGCCCATATTCGCATGATCGGCGTAAGCGCCAATATGACCAAAATGCATTTTTTTCATATGCATTCTTAACCTAATAATACATGTACGTACACATGTACCAGTGCTGGTTGGACATTGTGAACTGCGCTTATTTGTTCTGAAATATTTGAAATATAAGAGGAAAATGAATTGACATGAGTACATACACCAACTTATCCGAAGTAACACCCGGTTTGCGGAGCGTTCATTCGGATGGACCAATGCACGAGTTCACTAATTTGATATTTGAGCGGTGCCGAATTCACTGGTTTCCATGGTCACATAAATAACACGGCACCGCTAGAACGTCAGATAGTGAACCCGTGCATCGGTCCATAGTTTAGCGTATAAAGCAAGTTGATATGGC
Organism: Aedes aegypti; assembly: GCF_002204515.2. Taxonomy (NCBI): domain Eukaryota; kingdom Metazoa; phylum Arthropoda; class Insecta; order Diptera; family Culicidae; genus Aedes; species Aedes aegypti. Next base: position 37,908,737 of record NC_035109.1, on the reverse strand, counting down.
AGTGACCTGGTGTTTACGTCAATCCATCCATATTGACTGTTTAACGATAAACTTACGACGATCGACGCGCCACCATATTCCATATAACGGAGGTTATTAGAACTAACTTGGAGGTGATGTTTTGGAGGTTAAAATCACCTCCAAACACTAGCGATTTTTTCGGGGGACGGACCTGGTGTAGTGGTTAGAACACTCGCCTCTCACGCCGAGGACCTGGGATCGAATCCCATCCCCGACATAGTCACTTATGACGTAAATAGTTATAGTGACGACTTCCTTCGGAAGGGAAGTAAAGCCGTTGGTCCCGAGATGAACTAGCCCAGGGCTAAAAATCTCGTTAATAAAGTCAAACCAACTAGCGATTTTGCGGTGGGATGTTGACGTTTGATCACGAATAATCATTCATCAAACTCACTGACTGGACGGATAGAACGACGCGACGTAGGCATTTGCAGATGACAAGAGAAATTATTCAAAAAGTCTGAATCTTTGGCAGATACACAGATTATTCGACCGAAATTGTTGAAATATTCAAGAATGCAGCATGGAACACGAAAAAGCATTTTCACAGCAAAGATAGTGCTGTTGGTTACGTCGGCCATGCAAATATGGGCAGTAAATATTGCTCTTCTCGGCTGCTTGTGGCATGTGGACTGCAACATAAGTATGCATATAACCTCAGTACCTATAATAACTTTTAAATGACCTGTAAAGCAGATATACTTACAGTGTTGTATTCATGGAACAATTTTACAATAATTATGAATGTATTCGTGACAAAAATAACATTTCAAAATTGTTCCGGCCTAAGTGGAAATTAAAAATTAGTGCATCGTTCTTTGGTATTTCTAGATAAATTCCAAAAGAAGCACTGTCACAACTTTATCCCCTCCCTCTTCCAAGTCTTAAACGTTTTTTTTATGTTATCTATAATCATCTAGACTTAAAAAAATCCAAATTTTTTATCAGATTTAAAATGAAAGAACATATACTATGCAACTAACTGCTTTGCGAAGTTTATTAAATTTATTAATCGCTAGAATTATTATAAAATGTTGCTGCAATCGTACTGACTACGATTTGCGTTTAAGCTTAATGGAGATGTACAATTAAAATCCTAGATTTAAAGTATTTGTTTTGCAGTTGAACGATTTCCCTCCATGCTAAGTCGACCAACGTTCACATTGAGCTTAAAACCCTACTTAAAGCCTACCCCCTACGCTAAGCCACTAACGCTACGGTTCATTTTCGCTTTTGTCGTTATCATTTTCCCCGTCAAAAAATTCATTCTTCGGTTCGACCTGTTTGTCCTCCTCGTCCTGGGTCATCCTCGCTTCCGGGTTGGGTTCGTCTTTCACCTTGACGTCCTCGGGGAGGGCATCCTCGGGAATGTCGAACATCTGTACGCTGGGGGCGTGTTGGCACATCTTCAGATTGTCGTAGACATGTCGCGTGATGGCCTCCAGGTACTGCTTACTGTTGGCATTGTCCTGCCTGCTGGGAATGTCCGGATGCAGGGTGAAATCCGGGGCGAAGAATTCCAGGTAGTCATTCATCGGAAGCTCATTGGAGATGGTTTCGTCTATCAGGAGGGACGTTTCGTACGTCCAACAGCGTGCGACATTACGCAGGGTGTAACCTCCGCCTCCCACCACTAAGGTTGGGACGTTCAGATCTTTAACAAACTTAACACACTCTCCATGACCTTTGGTGCTAAGCGAAAAGCAACCCAGACGATCTCCCGCCAGGGAATCGGCTCCACATTGAAGAACGATGGCCGTTGGCTGATAGAACTCCATCACAGCGGATATGACTGGTTTGAAGACCTGCACATAGCTCTGATCATCGATGCCTTCCTTCAAAGGCACATTGACCGAATAGTACCGTCCGGATTCTGCTCCGATTTCGTACATATCGCCCGTACCCGGGAAGAAGTAGTTGCCGTACTTGTGGAACGAAACCGTCATAACCCGATCGGTCAGGTAGAACGCTTCCTGCACTCCATCGCCGTGATGCACATCGATGTCGATGTACAACACCCGAGGATGGTACTTTAGCAGTTCCAGGATGCCTATTACGATGTCATTCACGTAGCAAAATCCGGACGCTTCGAATTTCTTGGCATGATGCAATCCGCCGGACCAGTTGATGCAGATGTCGCTGTGGTTGTGGTTCAGCTTCTGTGCTCCTTCGAGCGAAGCTCCGGTGTACATGGCGCAGAATTCGAACAACCCGTCGAAAACCGGACAATCGTCGCCGACGTTGAACACCGATAGGCACTTGGTGTAACCCTGGATGTTCTGGGGCGTCACCCGCTGTAGGAACTCAATGTACTCGTCGCTGTGGAAGCGACACATGTCGTGTGCGCTGGCCCTGGAAGGAACAAGAAAAAATGATCATTATCCGTCATCATACCAATGAATAATTAAGATTGTTTATTAAATTAAAGTTTACCATGATCAAGGATTACAGCTAGAGCTGATAACATGTATCTTTATAGAGATTTGGTCTTTATTTTGATGGAAGGTCCCTAAAATCTCTATTTCAACCAAAATGGTTTGTTAAGCATTTAAAAAAATTTAAGATGCTACAGATAAACGCTCAGATACTATTTTTCAGGGTTTTCTTTTCAGATTCCCTGAGGAAAAGCTTTAAGAATTTTTCTAGTGATTTATTCTAGAATGTTTTTAGGAATTACCCACAGGGATCTTAATTATTCAATAAATTCTACAAGCGATTTGCCCAAGAGATGCTTAGAGGAATTTCTTTAGAATATAGAATACAGTAAACCCAATTCCATTTTTTATACGGAAATGTGTTTACTGTATTCTATTCTCTAGCAAAAACACAGTAAACACAATTCCATAGATTTTTTCTTAAATTTCGAACCAAAAAAATCTGCTTTTGAAGTTTTAATGATGCCTTAAACATTAATGCAGTTGATAAACATCCATCCTAAAGCATTCAAAGCAACTTTCAAGTTTTACAAGGGTCACAGTGAATTCTTAGAAACTTCGGGGATTAGTTCACAAGATTCATAAGAGTTTACTATGAATTCTTTGAACGTTATTTCAATTTATGTATGCACAGGTAAACAAACAAATAAATAAAAATGAATTATTGTCTTTTCAAATTCAAACAAACCTAAATTGTTGAGGGAAGTCAAAAAATGAATTTACTGAATACAATTAGCAACCTTCATGATCATGAGTAAGATGATTAAAAAATTATTAAAACTTGTTTTAACATTTATTAGGGAAACATGGTCCAATTCGGACCTAGTAACAGTTTTTTGGCCATATCTCTTCAGCACGATGGACGGCATGAAAAGTTTTATGTTTTCTTGAAAGCCTGATTTAGCGCGCGCACTTTTCTCTCAGAGAGTTTTGTGATATCTCCTACTAGGACATGACAAGACATGTTTGAACCAAATTCTCCAAAAGATCCGAATTGCACCAACCCTGTTCCAATTCGGACCCCCATGTTCTAATTCGGACCACCCTATATTTTATCGTTTTTTGCTATGGTAGTTATAAAACATAACTCTGATTTGTTTGGTATCAAAGCTTGTTGAACTTCTTCTACAAACGCAAACATGAAAAAATTACTCAATGCGTGAAAAATTCCAATTTATTTAATAATTTAATTCGAGTCAGAACTAGCTCAAGTAAAATGTGAATTTCAGTAAAAAAAAAACATGGGTGAAACCGAAACTGATTCAAAATTGAGTACAGTGAACTACTGGATTTTAACCATCGTGCTTTCATATCGAGATGAAGAACACATATTTTCTTTTTAATTTTGGAGCTTTTTGTTATTGTGACAGAATATAATGGGAAATGCCATTTTTGCTAGGAATATAGTAAAACAATTTCAATCCAACATATTGAATCATGCCATGAAAATATCGGGTTTAAAAGGTGAACTTGCTCAGGAAACTAAAAGTGACAGCATCGAGTCTCGGGACATAAAGTTGAAGAAGTATTGACATACATTTTAGGGTCAAAGTACGCTATATTGAAGTGATTATAAAATAAAGCCAAGCTACAAATTTTCAAGTTCGAAACACTTCTTCTTCTTCTTCTTTCTGGCGTTACGTCCCCACTGGGACAGAGCCTACTTCTCAGCTTAGTGTTCTTATGGTCACTTTCACAATTATTAACTGAGAGCTTACTATGCCAATGACCATTTTTGCATGCGTATATCGTGTGGCAGGTACGAAGATACTCTATGCCCTGGGAAGTCGAGAAAATTTCCAACCCGAAAAGATCCTCGACCGGTGGAATTCGAACCCACGACCCTCAGCTTGGTCTTTCTGAATAGCTGCGCGTTTACCGCTACGGCTATCTGGGCCCCAACACATTATAAGTAAAGGGTAAGGGAAAGTTGATTGTATTGTTCTTAGCACTCGTAAACGTTTATTTTTGTATCGTATTGTCAAACAATTTGGAAAGCTGTATCCAAAATAGGTGTAGTGTCCGGAAGGAGGAACCGGCACATTCAAAACTAATGGCTCAATCAGCCGAATTGCAACAGGAGCAATTCCATCGCAACTTCATCGCTCGAAACACTTTACAAGACTGACGTGTCATTCGCCTTTTCCCGTTTGCTTAGGTTTTCATTGTTACTGGAACTATATGCCCTCCTGCTTATTTGATATCTTCTATAGTACCCCTCTCAATCCCTACATTCTCCTCCTTATCTACTCTTATAATTGTAAGATAGTTTCATCTATTATCTTTCATTCATTTCATGTTGTCCTTGAGTTCTTTCATATTAAAGATAACATACATATATTCCAAAAAATGATATAACATTTTGTATCTACAACTTCATCATCATCATTCTTCATTCCTCATTCCTCACTTTTCATTCCTCATTTATCATTCCTAACTCTCCATTTCTTACTCATCACTCTTTATTCTTCACTCCTTACTCCCCATTCCTCACTCCTCATTACTCATTCCTTACCCATCATTCTTTATTGCTCACTCCTCACTCCTTACACCTCATTCGTTATCCCTCATTCCTCACTTCTCACTCTTCACATCTGAGTTCTAATTCTTCATTCCCCACTCCTCTTTCATTATTCCTTACAAATCATCCATCATTCCTCATCTCTTCCTCTTCACTTCGCACTTCTGATTTCTAATTCCTCACACATCCATTCTCATTCCTCACTCCTCATTCTTCACTTCTCACTCCTCACTCCTCACTCCTCATTTCTTATTGCTAACTTCTCCCTCCTTACACCTGATTCGTTATTCATCATTCCTCACTTCTCACTCTTCACATCTGAGTTCTAATTCTTCATTTCCCACTCCTCTTTCATTATTCCTTACAAATCATCCATCATTCCTCATCTCTTCCTCTTCACTTCGCACTTCTGATTTCTAATTCCTCACACATCCATTCTCATTCCTCACTCCTCATTCTACACTTCTCACTCCTCACTCCTCATTCCTCACTCCTCATTCCTCGTTCCTTATTCCTCACTCCTCATAACTCATTCCTTACCCATCATTTCTTATTGCTATCTTCTCACTCCTTACACCTGATTCGTTATTCATCATTCCTCACTTCTCACTCTTCACATCTTCTTCTTCTTCTGTCTGGCGTTACGTCCCAACTGGGACAAAGCCTGCTGCTCAGATTAGTGTTCCTATGAGCACTTCCACAGTTATTAACTGAGAGCTTTCTTTGCCGATTGACCATTTTTGCATGTGTATATCGTGTGGCAGGTACGAAGATACTCTATGCCCTGGGAATCGAGAAAATTTCCTCGACCCGCGGGATTCGAACCCACGACCCTCAGCATGGTCATGCTGAATAGCTGCGCGTTTACCGCTACGGCTATCTGGCCCCCATCACTCTTCACATATGATTCCTAATTCTTCATTCCTCACACCACATTTCTCACTCCTCATTCCTCATTCCTAAAACCTCATTTTTCACTCGTCACTCCTTATTCCTCACTTCTCACTTTTCACACCTCACCCATCATTCTTCACTCATCATTCCTTACTCCTCATTTCTCACATCTCACTCTTCAAACCTCATTCCCCAATCATCATTCCACATTCCTCAATCCTCAGTTCTCATTCCTCATTCTTCATCTCTCATTTCTCAATCCTCATTTCTTACTCCTCATACTTCATATCTCATTCCTCATTCCTTATTTCTTACTTCTCATTCCTCATACTACACTTCTTATTGTTCACTTCTTACTCCTCATTCCTTACTCCTTACCCCTAATTTCTCACTCCTCATTCCTCATTTCTCATTCCTCATCTCTGTCTCATCATTATGTACTCCTTATTCCTCAATCCTCACTCCTCATTTCTCATTCCTCACTTCTCACTCTTCATTCCTCACTCCTCATTTTTCAATCCTCATTTCTCATTCCTCACTTCTCACTCTTCATATCTGAGTCCTAATTCTTCATTCCTTACTCCTCTTTCATTATTTCTTACAAATCATTCATCACTCCTCATTCCTTCCTCTTCACTTCGCATTTCTGATTCCTCATTCCTCACACTTCACTTCTCATTCCTAACTCCTCATCCCTCAATCCTCATTCTTTACTTCTCATTCCTCACTCCTCATTCCTCGTTCCTAATTCCTCACTCCTCATAACTCATTCCTTACCCATCATTCCTTATTGCTAACTTCACACTTCTTACATCTCATACGTTATCCCACATTCCTCACTTCTCACTCTTCACATCTGAGTCCTAATTCTTCATTCCTCACTCCTCTTTCATTACTCCTTACAAATCATTCATCATTCCTCATCCCTTCCTCTTCACTTCGCACTTCTGATTCCTCATTCCTCACACTTCACTTCTCATTCCTCACTCCTCATCCCTCAATCCTCATTCTTCACTCCTCACTCCACATTCCTCACTCCTCATTCCTCGTTCCTAATTCCTCACTCCTCATAACTCATTCCTTACCCATCATTCCTTATTGCTAACTTCTCACTCCTTACACCTCATTCGTTATCCCTCATTACTCACATCTCACTCTTCACATATGATTCCTAATTCTTCATTCCTCACACCACATTACTCACTCCTCATTCCTCATTCCTTAAAACTCATTTTTCACTCGTCAGTCCTTATTCCTCACTTCTCACTTTTCACACCTCACCCATCATTCCTCACTCATCATTCCTTACTCCTCATTCCTCACATCTCACTCTTCAAACCTCATTCCTCAATCCCCATTCCACATTTCTCATTCCTCATCTCTATCTCCTCATTATGTACCCCTCATTCCTCAATCCTCACTCCTCATTTCACATTCCTCACTTCTCACTCTTTATTCATCATTCCTCGTTCTTCGCTCCTCACTCCTCATTCCTCATTCTTTAATCCTTATTCCTCATTCCTCACCCCCAACTCTTCATACCTCACGCCTCGTTCCTCATTCCTCACGCCTCATTTGTTATTCTTTATTCCTCACTCATCACTGTCCACACCTCACTTCTCATTCTTCATTACTCACACCTCATTTCTCATTCCTCACTTCTCACTTCTCATGCTTTACTACTCACTCCTCGCTCTTCATTCCTCCTCACTCTTCGTTTCTCATTCTTCACACTCACTCCTCAATCCTCATTCTTCACTGCTTAATCCTCATTCCTCACTCTTCACAATTCACTCCTCATGCTTTACAACTCATTCTTCACTCCTCATTCAGCATTTCTTATTCCTCACTTTTCATTCCTAACTTCTCACTCTTATTCCTTATTCATCACTCCTCAATCCTTGTTCTTCACCCTCGGCTTATTTCTCACTCTTCACAACTCACTTCTCATTCCTTATTCCTCATTTCTAATTCCTTATTCCTCATTCTTCATGCCTCAATTTTTACTATTTATTGCTCATTCCTCACTCTTTATTCCTAACTCCTCATTCCTCTCGGAGAGTTGCTTTACCTCTGGGGAATTACTTTACTCTCTCGTGAGAATTACTTTAGCCTCTCGGGAGAATTGTTTTACCCTCTCGGGGGAATTACTTTACCCTCTCGGGGGAATTGCTTTACCCTCTCGGGGGACTTGCTTTACCCTCTCGGGGGAATTGATTTACCCTCTCGGGGAAATTACTTTACCCTCTCGGGGAAATTGCTTTACCCTCTCGGGGGAATTGATTTACCCTCTCGGGGGAATTACTTTACCCTCTCGGGGGAATTGATTTACCCTTTCAGGTGAGTTTATGCATTGCCTTGATGTATTCGACCTTATAACAAATTTTGCAGCATAACAAAATAAAGTCGGGCTTATTTGAAGGATTCGCGCAATATCATTTTCCAATTGTGTTCCAACTTAATTATTTACATTACACTGAATAATACTGGTCATTCATAAATATAAAATAATATTATTTCTTATCCAACATTTAAATTTATTACAAGCAACAAGAAAAACAAATCTTAAAAAACACATGAATCGCGACCTCTGAATTCCATCAAAGCAATCCAGCATAAAATCAACAAAAAAAATAACCACGAAAATATGACGTCACTATTGTGCTTATTCTGCTTGCAATACCAACACAAATGATTCCAATATCAACCTCTATCGTCTTGGTTTACATCAACGGCAATGCCAAACAAAACTGAAAACATTCAAAGTTTTTACCACTTTTGTACTTCCGTTTCAGGCCGAGACTTTGAATGTTTGGGAGCGCACAATATACTTACCAACTGTGCCATTGAAGTGTCCGGAAGGAGGAACCGGCACATTCAAAACTAATGGCTCAATCAGCCGAATTGCAACAGGAGCAATTCCATCGCAACTTCATCGCTCGAAACACTTTACAAGACTGACGTGTCATTCGCCTTTTCCCGCTTAGGTTTTCATTGTTACTGGAACTATATGCCCTCCTGCTTATTTGATATCTTCTATAGTACCCCTCTCAATCCCTACAATAGGCTGTGGTATTAATGGAATTTTTTTTTAAGTGGCTGGTTTATTGAATCATTTTTGTTTTTGGGAATCTACCACATTTCTTACAATTGGATTCTTTCGAAGACATTCTCTTGACCGTAACAGAAATAAAAGCCATAAATAACCATCCATCAATATTATATCTTCTGTGATTTTCTATCGAGTCGAGAAGACTTTTACGTTGTGGAGCTATTGAAACAGACTGACTGCTCGTTGGAAATCAAGAGGTCAGTATTGAACCATATGAAAAGGTCCGGATTGGACCAACACACATTTTGAGATTTTCAAACTAGTTGAGCAGAAACAGTGCATAGACATATCAAATCAATATGGTGAGATAAAGGCTTAGGCTAGAGTACTTCAAAACAACAAACCAACATAAAAAATAAACGAATTTACTGAAAGGCGTTAAATGTATTGTGTTACGTCCTAGCCAGACGGTGGGTATAAAAACGGTACATACGATTTTTACAGTAGCGCCAGTATTGAGAAATGCTTGACGGTCCGAATTAGAACAGGGTCCGAATTGGACCAGCTTCCCCTATAATTCGAGGGGAGTTCTGCAAACTCGGAGACTTTTTGTTCCAATTTTTGGCGTGATTTTTGTTACTAATTGGAAGGTCTACTTGCTTGTTAAATCTTCAAACTTCCATTTTGAAAGCTATCATGCCTTTGGTACATATACACTCCCGTGCAAAAGTTTGGGTACACCCCCTCGAAAACATACAAAAGTGTTCAGCTTATATCTCTGTGATTACGCGTCCAATTGAAACTCTCTTAGCCGCATTAGGAAGGCAAAGAGTTATTCTTACTTGGTATGTATTTTTCCAAAAACATTTTCTTAATTTTGTATAATTAATTTTTACTTAAAGTTGTGAAATTTTTCAATAAGCACACTGAAAAAACATAGCTAATTTCCTCAGCATTGGATCGACCAAAATTTTAGAACAAGGTGTCATTAGAATCGTAATCTTATATTATTTAAAGAGTACTCACAATTTTTTTTGCGGAAAAATCGGAAAACTATTCAAAATCAATGAAACAGTCATTCAAATCATCGTGCAAAAGTTTGGCTTCACCTCTCAGTATGATGCAAAACGTGCAAAAGTTTGGGTTCACCTAAGCCGCACGCAAATCATTTTTGTCAATATCTCTGCCATTTTTCAACCGATTTTAATAATTCATAGCTTTTTCAAACGCAAATACTGGCGCGTATATAATTGGTTTGAGATTTCACAGATTTTTCGTGTTCTAAGTAAGTTCAGGTGAACCCAAACTTTTGCGCGATGACTTTAATGACTGTTCAATTAATTTTGAATAGTTTTCAGATTTTTCCGCAAAAAATTTGTGAGTGCTCTTCAAAGAATAAAAGATTCGATTCTAATGACACAGTGTTTTAAAATTTTGGTCGATCCAAATGCTGAGGAAATTAGCTATGATTATAAATCTTCGAGCTGTTTAGTAGAATACCTATAAGTAGATGAAAAAAACGAATTCCATTCGTTCACAGGCACGGTAAGCATGAAGCCGCATCACACCATGAATTAGGGTCACCTGTGAGGTGGACTTTTACCACCGGAACAGGCAATTCGTAGAGTTGATTCTTATTAACTCTATATTGAAACAATCGCTACCGACACTACGCGGCTATCTAAGCTGATCTGAAAAATAAGGTTAATATTGATCATTTAACTCCTGACGTGCCAATCAGCCCACCAAACCAAAATTTAAGGTAAAAATTCATTCGATTAGTCACCAGCTGGTGTTGTGATCACCACTCGATCAGGTCTTTAACTTAAATGGATCTTCGGTTCAACAGATTTGTGCTCTAGAAAATCTGAGCTTTAGTTTTAATCCATCTACCCCTTAATCATAATCAAGAAACATTAACCATCCTTACTCTAAAATAGAAAACATAATTAAACGCTTACTTGTACGGCCGATAGATCTGCATCTTCTTGTGCAGCCCGTAGTTCATCACTAGATGGTGAATAACCGACAGTCGATGCGGCTTCATCGGATGCCCGGGACCGTAGTGGAAATTGCCCACATCCGGATTGAAGAAATAGGACACCTTCTTGCTACTCATGATGCTGCTGCTATTGGTCCGATTAAACTTTTAAGGCAATCGATTTTCCTGCCCTTCCTCCTCTCTCTCAGATGTAAATCGTATCCGATTCCTCGTCTTCGTCTATATACTGCTTCCAGGCGTAAATCACCAGCAGAAAGAAGACCGCCGCCAGAAGCCGCTTGGTCAATCCGAAATCCAACGATTTGAGTTTGAGCTCAACGTCGTCGCCGTTTAGTTGCTGATGCCTTTGATCCCGGTCTAAATCCGGATTATCTTCTAGGAAGCGATGCTGGAGCGAATTATGCTGATTCTGAAGCTGCTGCTGATGCTGATGGGAATGCAATTGAAGCGAATGATGAGTTGAATGCTGGAGCCTGATCGCCTCAAAGATCATTCAGCAAACGGGCAATTGGTCTTCGCCACCAACGAGGAAGCAAACTCCAATGATCCGTGACCACCTGGTGGGAGATCACGACGGGAATCCATCCGGGAACGCGATTTCAGCAGCAGCGAGCCGTCCGCCGTTTACCGCTGCTGCGGCTTTATGTAATCCTGCTGCCGAAATTGATTTTTAGTCCGTTTTGTTCCCGCACTACCAGTTTCTTCGCCCCTTGGCCCACTGAACGCGGTAATGTTGCAGATAAAAAATGCACCAAAATTGCAACAAGCCAGCAGGATGTGTTTTTGATGCCGTGAGATTACGGGACTTCGGACGACGACGACGACGCTTTGCAACTCGCGATTCGTGATGATGACAGATGACTTTTCATTTGGCGTCGTCGTTTTCGGGGGGTTTGGTCTGATAGGTCAACACTGAGAGCACACGGAGAAATCAAGCGTGTGCTAGAATAAGGGTGTAAGTCGCATGATCGATTTCTCTTAGGCTGTGAAAGTTTCACCGTTTTGGATAAAATCGAGAGGGGGTGACACTTCCAAATCCAGGAGGCCATCAAAAGACTATCTCCTCGTAGCTCACAACAAAAACACGTTTAAGATAGTTTCTCCTTTTATTTAGTGGCTTACACAATTTTTTACTCATTTACTTGCGTATTTCTAGAAATCGTGTAATTTTTGAGCAATACACACTTAATTTATTTCGCCGAGGCCGGCAAAAATAATTGCCGAGAACTCAACAGCTGAGGGCAACTTCACCGGTGGTCCAAATCACCGGTTGGTTCCAAATTTTTGGACCATTTTCAAAATTGGAGCTTGCACCGGTGTTGCATATTATGTTCCAATTCTATTTTATACCAGTTTTCTGGTCTATTTTTTTGGAACAGGCTAACTGCCTGGTCCATTTTTGGTCGGATTTGGAACAAGATTTGAGCTGTTCCAAATCTGATTTGACACAGAAAAACAAGGAGAGAGATATTTTTGTTTTTTTTTTTTCACGCACGCGATGACAGTTCCTTACGAGGTTTTCCGTTGGTGCGTGGTGCTTTGCTTTGCTTTGTGGAATCTATTTTTCCTACGAAGTGAAAAAAGTGATAAGAAGGAATTCCTCTTCCAAATATTCGTCCGGGATTTGCTGCAAGAGTTTCGCCAGGGATTTGCTCCAGGAATCCCTTCGGGTAAGTAGTTTCTTAAGAAATTTCTTCCGTCGATTTGCACCAGGAATTCTCAGGATTTCCTCCAGAAAATCATTTCCACCAGGAATCCCTCCGTGGATTTTCTTCCGTTGGGAATTTTCTCCAGGAATACCTCCGGGGATTTCCTCTAGAAATCCCTCCGGGTTTTTTTTTTTCAGGAATTCTTCTGGGGATTTATACAGGAATTCTTTCGGAAATTTCAGGCATTTTTCCGGAAATTGCTTCGGGGCTTTTTTCAGAGAATTCATCCGAGAATGTTTCTAGGGATTTGCAGCATGAACAGGTCCGTCCCACTCGGGCTCAGATTGGGTACCACTTCTAGTACTGCATTTGGTCCCTCGGTAGTGCAAAAGGTACCCAAGTTTGACAGATCGCAGTACACTTTGAACGGCATTCTAGATTACCTTATGAGTCATAAAATTTTGGGCAACTGCAAGGGACATGGGGGTCTTTAATTTGTCTTTGGCATGAATGTTTTCGGGGATTTTGCTAGGGGCACGACACTGGCAGGTTATCTTCATTTTAGGCCAAAAGTGAGCCGAAATGCAAAAAATGTTCATGTAAGTCAAATTTCCAACAAAATAAATCAAATGGATAATAAATTACAAAAAATCGATGAAATCCGAAAAAATCGGATAAAATCTGAAATAATTCATCGAATCGACAAAAATCGATGGGCACCCCTAAAACTCGAATGTCAAATTTTAGTGTTTATTTTGTTTCGGTTTCACTTTATTTCGCGACTACGAAGCAAAAAGAGATTCTACAAAGCACTCGCACCAACGTAAACCTCGTAAGGAACTGTCTTCGTGTGCGTGAAAAATTAACAAAACATTATCTTTTTCCTTGTTTTTCTCACAGAAAACCGAATAAAACATCAGCAGCTTCGTAGTCGCGATTTGTGACGCGGAAAGACAACAATCCCCTTCTGAGCTGAGCCTTCGGAACGGCCGAGGATGTGGTCCACCGTGCCAGCATCTCCGCCCCGCTGGTGCACAAGTTTGACCGCCCGCTCTAGCTGGTCGACCAAACCCTGGCCAAGGCCATTAACCGCCTCGACGTGAGCGCACCGATCATCAAGGAACAACCGTAGGAGACCTACAACCATTCAAAGTCCAAGGTCCTCGGCATGGTCAAACGCTACATCGAGAAGGTGTGCGAACTGCGACAAGCCTCCCAGCAGAAGGCCGCCGCCATGAAAGAACTCTTCTGGAAGAAATTCAACAAAGTACTGGCCTCCCCAGGGGGTGGGAAACTCGGCTCACTGTGCCCGGCACAGTATTCGGCACAACTCGGCACATCTGGGCACCCTTCTAATCGACAGTGAATTGGATTTGACAGCTGAATCTTTGTTTTTGCTTACTACAGAAAATGGTCGTGCGGTTCAACCAGATTGTTGCTATCACGAATTTGTTTAGTAAGTACAAAATTAAGAATTTATGTATACACTCAGAAGATCCTTCTGTGCCACCATCCGAAGAGGGTCAATCTAACGAATGTGTCTCTGTTATGCAGGCAAAAAAATCACATCCACGATGAGATCCGAAACATTATCGTCCATCCAATCATCTTGCCGGATTTGTTTGTGACCCACTTCTGAAAAGGAACAGGTTTCAAAATCTCTGCCAAGGAATGCTGAGTGTAGACCTGGAAAATATAATGAAATGGTACTTGCATGGAATCCAGTACTGGGCCGATACAAGACTCCCCCTTGGATGAGATGCCGGCCGAGGTAAGACAGCTGAATAAGAAGAGGAAGAAGCTGTGGAGGAGTCTAATGATGGAGAACGTGCTTAAATGGATATAATTAATTTAAAGTCGTGGGTATATGTATAGCCATAGCGGTTCAAATATATTTTTCAAGTTTCAAAAGACAGGGTGTATCACATACCATTCTGATACAACTAGTCTTTGGCATACATATCGATAATACGAGTCTGCATTAACCTGCTTCAGGTCCCGCGCCGTGTACTGAAGCTTCCACTGAGAAGCATCAACAACGGCTTTTCATGGGCCCGTCACATCATCGAAATGATTAAATCAGTAATAACAAAAACCAGTAATTAATTTTATTCCCTCTACACCACCCTTTGGTCGGCAATACCCAAATATTACGTTCCAGTCGTCCTTCAGCGCATCGGTGCCGGCATTGTTGATAAGTAGTGTGGTCGCAACTCATAATAATGACCGTGCCAGATTATTTCTCAACAATGTTCAGAACTTCCACAAGAACTACTCATCTATGGGGCTTCAGATAAATCGCCCTTCTTGATCAGCAGCTTTTCCTTATCGCCCTGGTGGGTATCCAAACCAAGAGATTCTGAGCTCGAAGCAATCGTACAGTTTGTCAATCTCATCCGGATCAGTCACGTAGTAGCCCGGAAAGGGGAAGTCCTCCAGCAGCTCCAACAGCCCCGTCCCCCAAGGAGTCCAACTCATCCTCGACATCACACGTATCTTCTTTCTCTTCCTCAGTGGAAAATTGAAGACCAAGTTGGTTACGTAGTTGGATTATATTTTCCCGCGTGAACAGGTGCGGCATCAGATCCGGACCGTAAGGAGGAGCAAGATGCTTTTGCACCACAAAATCAATGTTCGACTCCGAACGAATAATGTGCAGAACGCCCACAGATCAGCTTAGTTTGAAACTGCACCCGATTATGTGCGTTCCGTTCAATCGCTGGAAGCAGTGCGCTCCGCTTATCAGGGTGAGCGTGTTGTCCTTGATTTGTTGAGAATGCACTGGTTATATGGAAGGGGAGTTTGAGTCATTCAAGTTTCTCTGCCGGAGGATAATCCGAAAGACTCACCATCGTCTGATCCTAACACTTCCAGCAGTACGACAAACGCACTGTAAATGGACCTCGAAGCTCGCATTTCCACGATCACGGTCACCCACTACAATTCGGAAACTATTTTGCAAATCCACTATCATCCAAATCTACGATCATTATCCGCTCACTTTCTTTGCCACTGGACTGCAAAATTATATTAATGTATTATTGAAGGCATAATTTTACATAAAACTTACCAGAAATCTAAATAGCGGCCGATCGTCAATCAAAAACCTTAGATTTTATGCTGTTCAAACGAATTCGATCAATCGATGATTTTGAAAATAACAAAAACAATCTGCCATGGAACGAACAGAGTTGCCAGTTATTGCATTGCAGCCAGACAAATATGACATATCGATACGGTCGCTCACTTCGGCACAGTCGGCACAAATCGGCACAATTTTAGGTGAGCCGAGTTTCCCACCCCCTGGGCCTCCCAGAACGGAAGCATCGCCTTGAAAGGCGTTGACACCACCGCTTAGCTGGCCGAGCGTCTACTGGACTACTACTTCCCGAAGTGCGAAGGTGACGATGAAGATGATAACGCTCTCATCTCGGTTAAGGAAAATCCAGCTCTGCACACCGTAGGAAGCCTCTCCAATAAAGTTGCCCACCGCCTCTACCACACCGTGTCCAAGCAGGTGAAATCACTCCACAATGGAGATTAGGGCGATTCAAATTTCAAAAATGTTTGAAAATCCAATCTCCCATATGCTCCTTACCATACAAATAGTGTTCATTGAAATTTTCAGCTTTCTAAGTGGTGATTTAAAGGTGGCCCAAAGACAATGTAGGTTTGTATGGAAATTACTATGGAGAAATTTTGAGAAAAGTTCCAAACCTAGGGGCACGACACTGGCAGGTTATCTTCATTTTAGGCCAAAAGTGAGCCGAAATGCAAAAAATGTTCATGTAAGTCAAATTTCCAACAAAATAAATCAAATGGATAATAAATTACAAAAAATCGATGAAATCCGAAAAAATCGGATAAAATCTGAAATAATTCATCGAATCGACAAAAATCGATGGGCACCCCTAAAACTCGAATGTCAAATTTTAGTGTTTATTTTGTTTCGGTTTCACTTTATTTCGCGACTACGAAGCAAAAAGAGATTCTACAAAGCACTCGCACCAACGTAAACCTCGTAAGGAACTGTCTTCGTGTGCGTGAAAAATTAACAAAACATTATCTTTTTCCTTGTTTTTCTCACAGAAAACCGAATAAAACATCAGCAGCTTCGTAGTCGCGATTTGTGACGCGGAAAGACAACAATCCCCTTCTGAGCTGAGCCTTCGGAACGGCCGAGGATGTGGTCCACCGTGCCAGCATCTCCGCCCCGCTGGTGCACAAGTTTGACCGCCCGCTCTAGCTGGTCGACCAAACCCTGGCCAAGGCCATTAACCGCCTCGACGTGAGCGCACCGATCATCAAGGAACAACCGTAGGAGACCTACAACCATTCAAAGTCCAAGGTCCTCGGCATGGTCAAACGCTACATCGAGAAGGTGTGCGAACTGCGACAAGCCTCCCAGCAGAAGGCCGCCGCCATGAAAGAACTCTTCTGGAAGAAATTCAACAAAGTACTGGCCTCCCAGAACGGAAGCATCGCCTTGAAAGGCGTTGACACCACCGCTTAGCTGGCCGAGCGTCTACTGGACTACTACTTCCCGAAGTGCGAAGGTGACGATGAAGATGATAACGCTCTCATCTCGGTTAAGGAAAATCCAGCTCTGCACACCGTAGGAAGCCTCTCCAATAAAGTTGCCCACCGCCTCTACCACACCGTGTCCAAGCAGGTGAAATCACTCCACAATGGAGATTAGGGCGATTCAAATTTCAAAAATGTTTGAAAATCCAATCTCCCATATGCTCCTTACCATACAAATAGTGTTCATTGAAATTTTCAGCTTTCTAAGTGGTGATTTAAAGGTGGCCCAAAGACAATGTAGGTTTGTATGGAAATTACTATGGAGAAATTTTGAGAAAAGTTCCAAACACGCTAGTGTTGAAATGTAAGTAGAAAACTATCATCCTATATTAAAAACTTATTCTTTATACCTTAATAAAGGATGTTGCTGAAGATATAGATCTGTTTTGAGCTAATTTTGTATGGGATTTTGTACATGTTTGCAGGGCTTCAATCCTATATTAAGCTAAATAATAGCAAACAAGCTCATGAATATCTTTTCTGCTATTCTGGATTGAATTTCTGTCTTTAGCAAATTTCTTTATTATGGTTTGAAGAATGAGTTATTACTATGGGATAATAAGTTTGTATTTACATTACAAAACTAGCGTGTTTGGAACATATCTCAAAATTTCTCCATAGTTATTTCCATATAAACCTACATTGTCTTTGGGCCACCTTTAAATCACCACCTATAAAGCTGGAAATTTCACAGAACACTATTTTTATGGTAAGAAACATATGGGAGATTGGATTCTCGAATTTTTAAATATTGAACCGCCCTAATGGAGATGTCAAGGAGTACGTCGTCACGTTGATTGCCGTCCTTCGCCTGTCCCAGTACCTCAGTTTCCTGAATGACAAACGGTAACAGCAGGCCGTGGAAGATCATTCTGCCCTGCTAGCACCAACAACAGCACCGCTCCCGCCCCCGCTTAAGCTAACGGAATAGATGTGCCATCGAAAAAAAACCCTTTAAACCAGAGTCTCAAGCATACTCCGAATGTGTTTCCTTATCAATGATGATCTCAGTTCTGAATTCTCTTCCAAATGATATAAATACCTATGAGGGCCTGTTCACAAATTTCATAACGTTGAAAGCGGTGGGTGGGAATACTAGAAATGTTACAGGTCACACAAAATTCGTGGAATATTTATCGGAATACAAAAAGCGTTACGAGGGGGGGTGGGTTGGTGTCTAAAATTGTAATTTTGAGCGTTATGAAATTTGTGAATGCACCCTAACAATAACAAAGCTGTGCTTTGAAATATTGATTTGCTGTGGAACTTTTCTCTACGGGAGGAGTTTCTTAAAAGGGTCTTGTACCTGGCAAGAGAAAGTTGCATGCATAAAAGTAATGCATTTGCTACTGTGATAGAGCAGTTTTTCCTTAAGGGGGGCGTATTATATCTCTTCTTCTTCTTCTTCTTGGCATTACGACCTCACTGGGACAGCGTCTGCTTCTTCTTTGCCAAAGTTGCCTTTTTCACATTCGTATATCGTGTGGCAGGTACGATGATACTCTATGCCCAGGGAAGTCAAGGAAATTTCCATTGCGAAAAGATCCTGGACCGACCTGGACCTTCAGCATGGCTTTGCTTTGTAGCCGCGGACTCTGACCACTCGGCTAAGGAAGGCCCCGTATTATACCTGTTTACCCCATATCAAAATCTGCTTTAGCAAGCTCTGCTTGTCGTAGCATGCTCCCAAGTTACATTAGAGAGTAATCTCAGTTTCGCTTCATATACAACAACTTGAAGTCCGGATCTACCAGAAGGTTTTGGTCACCAGGATTTGGAAAAAAGTTGTGATCTATATCGGCGAAGTTTTTCAAATGCAAGGCTAGCATACCAATAAAGGATTTTCGTCCTACGCAGCAACTGCAGCGGCCACTGGCACTTGTTTACTATCGTGGGGGAAGAAACGTCAATTTTCATGATTGATGCGAATACACCGACGCAGACAAAGCAAAAAATTCGATATTGGGCGATTTTCAATCGGATAAAGCTCATTAAATGAGATTTTTGGGATAATTTATGATTTTGTCGATTATCATCATTTTACTGTGAAAATTACTCTGCAGAAAACACAAAATTAGTAAAAACTATTAAAAACCTTGAAAATTGATAGAATGTGCAAAATACGATAAAATGGATTTAATCTGGAGATAACTTAGAAAATCAAAAGAAATAGGTTCGTATCGCACGAAAATTAAAACGAAATTGATTAGTGTCGTTCCCCTAGGTTGGAAAACATTTGGCGTCGAAGAGCCATTTTGTTTGGTGTTCCGCCTCGTGAGCCCCTCCGAGAGTGAGGAAGAGGTGAAGAATAAGAAGAGCATATTCGCGACCGGCCCGGTGTTCGATCGTTGTGTGCGGAAGTAAACAAACTCGATCGGGTCGAAAAGTGAACTGTTTCGTCGGTGAAAATGGATCCGCGGTTCGTGATTGCCAAATTGAATGGCACAAACTGGCAGACGTGGAAAGTCCGCCTTGAGAATCTGTTATCCCGTGAAGATGTGTGGCACACGATTGCCGAAGACATTCCGGAAGAGAAAAGTGAAAAGTGGAAAACGGCCGACCGCCGTGCAAAAGCTACGCTTATGTTGATGCTGGAAGACAACCAGCTGCCACTGGTGAAGAAGTGTGTGCATGCGCGTGACGCATACGAAGCATTGAAAGTGTACCACCAGAAAACGACGCGATCTGTTCGTGTATCCCTCTTAAAGAAACTGTGCGCGATAAATATGTCCGAACGTGGTGATCTCGAGCAGCATCTGCTCGAAGTAGATGAACTTTTCGAACGGCTCGATTCCGCCGGTACCGAACTCGACAAAGATACAAAAATTTGTATGCTTTTGCGAAGCCTTCCTCCGTCTTTCGACAATCTTGTTACGGCTCTTGACAGTCGTTCTGATGATGACATTTCGATGGATGTCGTCAAAACCAGGCTGATGGATGAGTACCATCGGCGGCTGGAGAGGGAAGGTGGGGATGCTACGAAAAGTGAGAAAGCGATGCGTTCCGCGGAATACGGACAAAGTGAGAAGAAAGTTTGCCACTTCTGTAAGAAGCCTGGCCATATTCGACGCAACTGCCGAAAGTTTTTGTCGTCGAAGAAAGAAAGTGAAAGTGCGCCGAAATCCAGAAAAGAAGATAGTGCTAAGGCGAAGGCTGCTCACAGTGACAACAAAGGAGTTGCTTTTACGGTTGGAAGTGAGTCGGCTTGCTGGATTATCGACAGCGGAGCCAGCGCCCATATGACGAACGACCGTTCGTTCTTCACGGTGCTGAAGGAGTTCGCCGGTGGCTGGATAACTCAGGCAGACGGCAAGAAGACGCAGATCAAAGGTGAAGGTAGCGGTGTTCTCTATGGTGTTGATGGTGAAGGGGATGCCATGAAGATTGATATTAGTGAAGTGAAGTTTGTTCCTGGTCTGTCGACAAATTTGATTTCGGTTTCTAAGTTGACGCAGAAGAAATTCGAAGTTTGTTTCGACGAAGATAAGTGTCGGATTGTCGATCCGAAAGGTGTCGTTGTGGCGACTGGATGTCGTTGCGGCGGCCTGTACCGTCTAAGGCTTGCTGAGACTTCGCTTAAGGTAACTACCAGTCAACACGGAGAGAATTGCCAACACCAATGGCATCGACGTTTGGGCCACCGTGATTGGGCGGCTGCCGAACGTCTAGTGAAGGAGAACCTTGCGACAGGTATGGAGTTAAGCGATTGTGGTATGCGTGTCGTATGTGAGTGTTGTTTGGAGGGGAAATTGTCGCGACCCCCCTTTCCTACTATTACCGAACGTAAATCGACTGGAATTTTGGACATCGGGCACACCGATCTGTGTGGTCCGATGAAGACCGCCACCCCAAGCGGTAACCGATATGTTATGAACATCATCGATGATTATAGTCGGTTTACGGTAACGTACCTCCTCAAGAACAAGTGGGAAGCCGCTGAATCCATCAAGGAGTATGTGCGATGGGTGCAAACTTTGTTCGGCAAGAAGCCGAAAGTTATTCGGTCAGATGGAGAAGGAGAATTTGACAACAAAGAGCTGCGAAATTTCTATCGTGCGGAAGGCATCAAACCACAATTTACCACCCCCTACACGCCACAACAGAATGGAGTGGCCGAGCGCAAAAACAGGTCGCTCACCGAGATGGCTACCTGTATGCTCCTCGACGCTGGACTCGAGAAGCGATTCTGGGGTGAAGCGACGCTTACCGCAACCTACCTTCAAAACCGATTACCGTCAAGATCTGTTCCGAAGACACCATACGAGCTGTGGTGGGGTTGTAAGCCGCAACTTGGCCACCTGAAAGTGTTTGGAAGCGAGGCTTATGTACACATTCCAGAGGTCAAACGAAGAAAAATGGATGGGAAGGCGCGCAAGCTTACTTTCGTAGGCTATTCTATGGAACATAAGGGTTACCGTTTCGTGGACCCTGCGACGGATCAAGTAACAGTGAGTCGAGATGCCCGGTTCATCGAACTCGGCAACGGATCGAATTCTATGGATTATCCTGCTTCGGCTCCGGATGAAACTGTTCCTGAGAAGAATGAAGAAGACGAGATCAAGCTGCTGCCTTTTGTTGAGAAGAAAGAAGAAAGTGAAGTCGATGAAGATTCTGGAAGCGACGATTTTGTGGATGCTTCTAATCGTGAAGTGGTTCCTGAGCCAAGCCGTCGATCGGATCGGCTGAATCGTGGAGCAATCCCCAAGCGTTACGATGATTTTGTTCTGGATTATTCAGTTGGAATAGCGGCATGTGCAGTGGAAGAACCATCAAATTTTCGGGAAGCAATGCAGAAGCCGGAATGGAAGAGCGCAATGGAGGACGAACTTGCTTCGCATCAACGCCTAAGGACCTGGGAGCTAGTTCCACCACCCAAGGGATGTAAAGCTGTGGGATCAAGGTGGGTGTTCAAGGTCAAGCGTAACGAGCGGAATGAAGTTGTCAAGTTGAAAGCCCGAATCGTTGCTCAGGGGTGCAGCCAGCAACAAGGAGTCGACTACGATCAGGTGTTCGCACCGGTTACACGCCAAGCTACTTTGAGAACGTTTCTCGCGGTGGCTTCAAAGCACAACATGGTAGTACGACACCTTGACGTGAAGACCGCGTATTTATACGGATCTTTGGATGAGGAGATTATGATGCGACAGCCCCCTGGATTCGCAGTACCTGGCAAGGAGGAGTATGTCTGTAGACTCAAGCGCAGTATCTACGGATTGCGGCAGTCAGCGCGCTGCTGGCACCGGAGACTCAACGAAGTGTTAGCGAAACTGGAATTCAAGCCCTCAGCAGCCGATCCATGCTTGTACATCCGAAGCGTGAGTGAAGGGAAAGTCTTACTTGTTTATGTCGATGACATGCTGATTGGGTCAATGAATGAGCGAGAAGTGCAACAACTATTCGATTCTCTGAAGGAGGAGTTCGAGCTCACGTCACTCGGTGAAGTTCGACACTTCCTTGGAATGGAGATACAGCGAGAAGGTGGAGTGTATAGCATTCGACTACAGAAGTACATCGAGAAGCTTATCGCAAACTTCGGGATGGAGCAGGCCAAGAAGGCGAAGTCACCCATGGATCCTGGGTTCCTGAAGCTGGTTGAACCTGGAGAAGCGCTTGAGGATGCAACGAAATACCGAAGCCTTGTAGGTGGATTACTTTATCTTGCTGTGAATGCTCGACCGGACATAGCGGCATCTACAGCGATCCTTGGCCGTAAGTTCAGCGCTCCAAGCGAAGCTGACTGGACAGCGGCGAAACGCATATTGCGATATTTGAAGGCAACGGCAGATTACAGTCTACGACTAGGAGGAGAACCAAATCAAGTGCTGATTGGATATTCAGATTCTGATTGGGCCGGAGACGTTGGAAGTCGAAAGTCGACATCCGGCGCAGTGTTCATGTTTGGTGGAGGAGTAGTATCATGGTCCAGTCGACGTCAATCATCAGTCACGCTCTCGTCAATGGAGGCGGAGTACGTGGCGCTCAGCGAAGCCTGCCAGGAGGTCGTATGGTTGAGGCAGCTGCTACGTGATTTTGGTGAAGAACAGAAGATCGCTACAGTGATTAACGAGGACAACCAAGGTTGCCTCGCATTTGTGAAGACGGAGCGTTCTAGCCGGCGCTCAAAACATATAGACACTAGGGAGAATTTCGTGAAAGACTTGTGTGAAAAACAAGAGATCAGACTGGTTTATTGCTCTACTGATCAAATGATTGCGGACGCCATGACAAAGCCTCTAGGGCCGAAGAAACATCAAATGTTTTGTGAACTGTTGGGACTCAGAAGTGCAAGTGAACCGGTATGTCGTGACCAGAGCAGCTTTATTTCTATTAAATCCGCTTCTTTCGACGGCCGCAGTGAGGAACACACTGGGCGACGATTGCTGCTCTGCTGTTTCTCGACGCTCCGACGAACAGAGGGCGGTGCCACCCGCTTGCTCATCGTCGGAGCGGTGTAGCTTTCTCCACTGTTGTTCCGCTGCTGCTACTGCTGCTCCTTTTCGTCCGTCCGGTTCAACTATCGTCGATAAACTGATGTGACCGCATCAGGCGGTGCCCTTTTATACGTTTGCTTTCCCGTTCATCCTTGACAGCTGTCTGTTGATTGGTTCAGTCGATCAACCAATGAACAGTCGCATGATGTGGAAGACTGTGTCTTATAAAAGCTTACGCTTGCTTTTTTCATTTTCATTATGGCTCAATCTCTTATACTACACGGTAGTCCATTGAGGAGGAGTGTGGAGAGAAACAATGCACACCTTACCATATCAATATACTTTGGTTGCCACACTCGTCCGAACCCTGTGTGTGCTGCCGATCCCTCTCGCATTGCCTTCGAACGAAGCTGATCGAACAGCGTCAATCAAACCGCCATCGTAGTGCGACCGACACGTGCGTTTCCTTAATCTTTATATTTCTTTGGTTAAATAAAAGTTCACGTTAAAGTAATCGCGAGTGCCTTAATTTACTTTTCTCCCGAATCCATTCGCTGACTTTTCCACTGCGTAGCCGTGACTAACCGTCAAGTGTTCCCTTAGTTGTGGGTGTTCTTATAGTTGCGGTAGTGCCGTTTTCACTGATTTTATTACATTAACCACAGAACCGACACTGTCTTGGACACTGTCAATCGAGGTATTGGCTTGTTGGTACACGGAATAGTTGAAAAAAGCGTTCGAATTGCTTTAAAACTGATGAAATATCACTAAAATTGCTAAAACTTTACTTGCTTGTACCAATAGTTGCGGTAAAGTGTTCTTATAGTGGAGGATCCCATAAGAAAACAACGGATACCGCAACTATAGGAACACAAATTAAAAATATACCGCAACTAAAGGAACAGTGTACCAATAATGGAGGTATTATTTTTCACTAACATACCGTGGATTACTGCGATGAAATCATTTTTCTCATTAAGACAGCGGTCGTTACTTCCTTTTACAACATTAACATGTTCATTAATTGCGCATCTTAAATTAGGGCGTTTAAATGAAGTTCAATGGTGCTTAGTACCTCCACTATTGGTACATCTACCCTATATGGGTAAAGGCCCAAACGCAATATTGGTGGAATGGCAACGGAAAGCGGAACCGGTTCGCCAGTGCCAAAACGTCAAATAGTGAACCCGTGCATCGTGCATAGGTCCATATGCTTTTTTCGAATCACCCTAATCCATACAGAAATTCTGAATAGTTGACCTATCAGGCTAAACCCACCAGACATTTTTTGACAACCGCTAAATCAAAACAAATCGTCCTCGCACGCGGTTCGTTCGTGTCGTCAGTGCAGTGCTCGAAGGCTCGCAAATTTCCTCGTAGTGAATTTAAAATTTCTCCTTTCTGTTTCAAATTTTCCGGTGAAAACCCGTTGATTCTTCCAATATCAAGACAATCGGATATTCCGCAAGATGGGAAAGCTCAATGTTACCGTTTTACGGTACCTGAACAAGGAGGATTTCCGTATTCTCACCGCCGTAAGTATCCATTATTGAGCAGCGGTGTCTGTGAAATGTAGTAAAATACTACGCTTATTCACTTCGATTGTAGATTGAAATGGGCATGAAGAACCACGAACTGGTCCCAGGGGCGCTGGTGGCAGCCATTGCCAGTCTTAAAGCCGGAGGTGTCCACAAATTGCTGCGAGAGCTGTGCAAACACAAGTTGCTTTCGTACGAACGCGGAAAGAGATGTGAGTCGATGGGGGTAGGGTACTAGAAGCTAAATTGATCTAACCAAAGAATTGGTGTCAACAATGTTCATAATACTTCCGATACAATAATTTTTTGGTACTTGATTGGTCTATTTTTTCAGGCAAGAGGTCTTAAAGGTTTTTATTTTCTAGACATTACCTGCACTGACTGAGAATTCGAATATTTTTTTTTTTCCAGATGATGGATACCGTTTGACCAACACCGGATACGACTATCTGGCGCTGAAGTCTCTCACGCTCAGGGGATCGGTTTCCGGTTTCGGCAATCAGATCGGCGTCGGAAAGGAGTCCAACATCTACACGGTGGTCAACGAGGAGGGAACACCGCTCTGTCTGAAGCTGCACCGATTGGGACGGGTTTGCTTCCGCAATGTGAAGGAGAAGCGTGATTATCACGGAAAACGCCACAAGATGAGCTGGCTGTATTTGTCGCGTATTTCGGCGACGAGGGAGTTTGCCTACATGAAGGCGCTGTATGATCGAGGATTTCCCGTTCCGGAGCCGATCGATTTCAATCGGCATTGTGTGATCATGGAACTGGTTGATGGATATCCGCTGACGAACATTTGCGAGGTAGGCAACGTGGAAGCGCTGTATGACGATCTGATGAACTTGATCGTGCGGTTGGGCAACTGTGGAGTGATCCATGGCGATTTCAACGAGTTCAACATCATGATCAAGGACGATCAGACTCCGGTGCTGATCGATTTCCCGCAGATGGTTTCGACTTCGCATCCCAACGCTGAGATGTATTTCGATCGGGACGTTCAGGGGGTGAGGGATCTGTTCCGGAAGAAGTTTGGATACGAAAGTGAAGAGTATCCGAAATTTTCTGATTTGGAACGAGAGGATGAACTGGATAAGGAGGTGTTGTGTTCCGGATATGGATTCACCAAGGAGATGGAGGAGGACATTCTGAAGGAGTATCATCAGGAAGGGGGTTCGGAGGATGATGAAGAAGATAATAGCGACGATGAATATCAGGATAGCGTGACGGGCGATTTAGATGAGAATGAAATTGAGGAATGCAGGAGGAAGCTGGAAGTGGAAATCAAGTTCTCAGAGGAGAAAGCAGGTGAGTGCACAGTGATCCAAAGAGTAAATTTTTGAGGGGAACTGTTTTACAATCAACTTTTCCTTACTCGATATTAATACTTACGAAATATTAAGAATATAAAAATTAAAACAAAGAACATATTTTTCCACCCTATGTTCATTGGGGAAAATTCTTTGAATCAATCTATTTAAGAGCTATAGGAAAACTTCTTTGGCAAAGTTGATTGAAATTTGACGTTGTACAACTTTGTTTGAGAATGTATAACCTTTATTTTTGTAAATAAGAAAGTTGTTCAATTTTTTTTTTATGTGATATTTTGTACCACCCTAGTTTTAAATAACATGGAATAAAAGGATACAGTTTTAGAAACCATTTTGTTGAAGGCAGCTTTTGACTAACGTTTCATTCTAAAGCTCTAAAAGCATCTTTCCTCGTAAATTTGGTTTCTAGATTATAAAACAATGCAAACATTGATATAATTTCAGCACAACCATCCAAGCAAGAGGATAAGAACTCCAGCATCCTGAAATATATCGCATCCATGTCGGCTGAAGAAATGGAAAAGCCATTCGACGAAGGCGAGGAAGAGATTTTCAATGATGCCCTGCAAGATGCATCCACATCGGCGTCTGTTCCATTCCTAGAGCCTATTATTTCACACCAAGAGTTGAGTCACTCCAATCAAGTGGACAAAGACGATGATGATGGGGCTTCGATCAGTTCAAACGAACTGATCACCAACGAGGAGGATGATAAACTGGCCGAACTGGATCCCAACTCGCGAGAGTATCGTATGGTTATGGTCCGGAAGCTGCTGGATGATGCCCGAAGTGCACGCTCCTACTCGACCACGGCCAGTACGATTGCGCCCTCGGTGGTGACGGATCGCGTCAAGGGAGGCATCCGGCAGCAGGAGAAGAAAGACCAGAAGAAGCGAGCCGTTCCCAAGGGAGAGGCCAGTGCTGTCCGGCGAATGCGAAAGGATAACAATAGTATCGTCAAAGAGTACCGAGGGTGGGATTTCTAGTGAGGTAAGTATAGGCCTAGTTTGTTATACATTAATATATTTGTAATCATGATTGGTGTGATAGAAATAGCGACACAGGTAGATGGTAAAGAAATCCTTGCTTAGTGGTGGTTCAGTCAGTGAACGGGATAGGATTGTTGGTGTCACGTGGAACCAGATGGATCATGATTTTGACTCCTTCGCCTTGACTGGCCACACGGAAGGCCTCGTGGACGTCGGACAGGTCAAAGTGATGCGATACCAGCGGCTTAACGTCAACGTATCCACTGGCGACGATCTCCAACGCGGCTGGATAACTGTAACGAAGAAAATAGATATTGTGAGTCGTGGTTTAGATGGGTCTGAGTCATTTGGCAAAAGGTCATATGGCATAACGCCATTTACAGGGCTGGTAGCAGGACTCTTCAGAGACTTGGTCTCTATTTCAATGCTAGTCTGTAAGAAGTCTCTGTTTTAACGGAAGGTCCCTAAAGTCTTTATTCTATGGTTATTAAAGTCACTTTTCTCCTAAATCTGCTTGCAGTGCGTCCTGCTGCCAAATTTACGGGGCTCCAAAGAAACCTTCAGAGTCTATCATGCAAGTATTTCACAGGTTCTTCAGGATTTTCTTCTTAGATTTCTCAAGGAAAAACTTGATGAATTCTTTTAGTGATTTTTACAGATGTTTCTTCTGGCATACTTTCAAGGACTTCTCCAGAAATTCTTCTAGTCATTCTTCCGCTCATTATCCCATAAAATCTTCCAGCGGAGTTTCAACGGATACTTAGAAGAACCTTATAAGAAACACTTACACAACTATGACAAAATTTTCTCCAGATATATTTGACGAATTATTCCACCGATTTTCCTAGTTGTTGCTATAAGAAACCTTTCCATAGATTCCTACAGGAGTTATTTTAAGAAAATCCAAAAAGTTTCATTCTCGAGTTTTTGAAGCAATTGGCTTAGGATTTCCAGAAAGATCTACAGTCAGTGACAAAAGTTAGGAGCCGAATGTTATTTTCCCATACAAATTGTCCAAATTTAGGGTTCTGTATCTCAGCCCAATGGCCTGGAATTTTAAGGATAAGCTACAAATAACTTGAAATTTGGTCTTCAGTGAATTAATTATATTGCCGTCATTTTCCAATGAGTTTTAGTGGGTTGTTCAAACACAAAAGTAAGTAATCGTGAGATGCTCTAATTTAATTAAAAAACAGTGAGTTATGGGTTGTTGGTTATTCGCCTTCAAAAGTTACGTAAATTTGCAGAACATACTAAATATACTCACAACTTCTTCTTCTTTCTGGCGTTATCTCTCAACTGGGACAAAGTCTAATAATTGTGTTTAATTCTACACAATCCTAAGTAACATTAGTAGCTGAATTACAGCTTATTCAGCTAAAATGCTGTTTATACAGCTTCTTTTCAGCTGAATAAGCTGTCATTCATCTATCAATGTTACTTGGGATGTATTGATGAACCCTTCTTTCAGTATTATCTTTTTAATGATATAGGCAAAATATATCCCCTATGCCATAAGGTCATTTGTCATAAAATGAGTTGATATAAAGCTATTTTTCATAATCATATGAAACACTGAGTGGCCATTCGGCATAATGAGCATTAAGCATCCCACTCTACTTTTGCTACTTTCATTTAAATAGGATGTTCTTCATGTTCTTCATGTTATTCATGTTATCATGTTCATTGCCCAAATGGCCATTATGTCAAATGGCCCTTGATCATTTAATTAATTATGCCAAATGACTTCTTGCCATATGGTCTCTCTACGGAACATTTTGTCTATATCGTCAATAGTAATATTCTGAAAGAAGGGTGCATAGCTATATTGTGCAAAATTAAACAAGTAATTTGTACATTTTTGTTTTGATTTGACGTAAAGAAGGGTGTATCATCAATATGTGCAGAATTGCAGGGGGCCAGCAAAAGACGATTTCATCGTAGCTAACAACAAAAACACGTTGAAGAAAGTTTCTCCCTTCATTCAGTGGCTTACACAATTGTTCACTCATTTACTTGCATATTTCTAGGAATCGTGTAACTTTTGAGCAATAGCACACTAAAATCAATTTCGTCATTATGCGCCTTACCCAGCTTAAACCCACGTTAATGAGTAGTTACAAGTTAACGTGAACAACCCAAAACTGTCAGATTCCCCAAAAGTGTCAATTTCCCAAAAATGTCAAAATCATGTTGGCCACGGTTCATATATATGAGGTTGACACGCTTGGAGGGCCCGTGCAGAATTGTAATGAATACCTATTTATTTTGCCGAATTTACATAATATAGCTAATCAGATCGGAGATTTACAAGATGATACTACGAACGGCTATCTTGTGATCTTATAACATTTTGCGATAATCCACTTCGCGGTGAACCATTTCGCGGAATGACGTTTCGCGGTTAGTACCGTTTGGTGGTATGCCATTTGGCGATCAGTACCATTTCGCGGTGTACCGTTTCGCAGTTTGTACCGTGATGTTTCACATTAAGAATGTAATTCGAAGGAACAACCTGTATTCAAAAGAAGGGAAAATCACTGATGAAAATGTTATCAGTGATATTCCCAACAATTACTCGTGCAAATTATACGAAAATCCTTTGCTCTAACGAAGGCAAACTCACCAATGAAATGTTAGTAGTTACAATTTAACAGTGAAATTAACAAAAACATGCATAAAGGGCGATCACTAAATTATTGCGACACATTTAGCAGGGCATAACTTTTCTACCATTGGATAAAAATCAACCAAATTTTGCACATTTTCTCATTGATGTGGATTGTTTACATGCTGTCAAACTCGAAGTCATGTTTTTCGATTCAACAAAAATGGAGGTGAACCAACGCGAGTCGGGAGAACAAATTCTTTCCAAAAACCTGGAATTTCCTGACCTGTCGCACCCAGTTGGGAAAAATGTTGAACATTCACCATCCAACCGTCTCCAGAGTGTTGAAGCGGTTCCAGGAGCGGTTGACGTTGGACCACGGCAAAGGAGCTGGATGAAAACCGGGACCGGAGAACAAAAAGACGGAGGGAAAGGTGAAGCGGATGATTGAAGCAAATCCCAACGTCTCAAGCCGTGATTTGGCTAAAATGATCGGTATGTCGCAGAACTACGTCCAGAATGCAAAGAGAGCTGGACTACATACATACAAGGTACAAAACTTCCCAAACCGCGATGAGCGGCAACAATCGACGGCTAAAACTCGGGCGAAGCTCTACGAGAAGAGGCTGACAAAATATGGCTGCTGTGTGATGGACGACGAAACGTATATAAAAGCCAATTTCAAGCAAATTCCGGGGTTGGTGATCTCAAAAATGCCCGCAGACCACTTGTTCATCTTCTCGGATAGCCTCAGTTTTATTGAGGTACTCTGGTCCACGAAACATGTTAAGCATGCATCTTATTTTTTACAAAAATAAGAGAGCAGATGTTTACACTGACCGAAAGATCATATAAGATTGCCTTTGTATGGGTCCCCTCTTATTGCTTAATTTATGGCAATGAGAAGGCGGACTCTCTCGCAAAGGTGGGCGCTGAGGAAGATGAGATTTATGATAGAAGAATTTCACACGATGTTTTTGTTTTTCATTTAGTACGTCAAAGTTCTCTTCACGATTGGCAAAGCTATTGGCTAAATGATCAACTCGCTAGACGCACATTTGCACAGGATTAACCTCGCGCTGAGCAATATTTGCAATAGTTGTGGTTCCGGTTATGATGACATCGATCGCGTAGTTTGGCAGTGCCCGGATATGGCCGTCTCCAGAGCACAACTTTTGGATACCTTTGCGGGCCGAGGTAGGCAATCCTATGTTTCAGTTAGAAATGTGTTGGGCTCCTGCGATCTCGTCTACATGTTGTCGATTTACGATTATCATCGTTTGTATTGTATAAAAGTTTAATTCTCTTGCGTTCTCTTTCACAGTTTTTTTTCTCTGTGTTTTGTCCCATTTGTGTTGGATTGATATTCCTGGCCATCCGGCAATCGAAAACCTATATAAAGTTGGTATACGCCATGATACGACAAACGAGCAACCATTAAGTACCACCCGGATGAGCTGCAAAAAACCCTGTTACCCAATCCCAACCTAGCCCATCCTAAAAATATTTGTGTCCACTAACCTCGAGTTGCCATGAGTACCCTGGCTCCACCCTGAACTAAACTTGGTACCGTAATTTCGGGTGAAATTGATCATTTTCACGGTTCTTCTAGTCTCTTTTCTATAATATTCACAATGAAAAAAAATGCAGGAAAACAAGTACGAAGGTGAGCCTCATCGACTTATGTACCGAAATTTTCTAACAAATGTCATTTTAGTGTTAACAAATATCTTTAAAAAAAAATCAGGGGATCTCATTTCGGGGTGAAATTGATCACTTGTCAATGCCATTATTGTTAGTTTTCAAAACAACTCTATATGATTAATTTGAGCTCCCTGAATCCGAATATGCTTGTTAAATTCTTAACAATGCAATATTTATATAAATAACGAATAGTTAAATTTCAAGAATTACACGGAAAACGCCTAAAAGTATGCAATTTCCTAAGGAATTCAATGATATGTAACAGAAATTCAATTATTTCAACCATATGGACAAATTGGTACGAGTTTTGGTGATGAAATCTGGTTTGGGGATATATCTCATGCATCCTCTCAAACTTTCAGGTTTATACCGTGTTCAAATCCTTGCTTATAAATAGAAGTTCATAGGTGTTTGTTATTTTCATAGTAATAAACATTCTTTAACGCAAAAAACTTCACAACACACAATTCGACAATAGTTACGACAAGCAATGTTCATTTACTGCAACTTACATTGATATTTGTGCTCCATTACGAATAAATAAAATCGTGTGATACGACGATCAATTTCACCCTTCTGATCAATTACACCCGATTTTACGGTACTTAAGACGCTAAACAATTGTAAACAAGTATAAAAAATGAATTTCGGTTCCGTAAAGCATTAAACGCGATTGAGCCTCAGATAAATTAATTGGTTAAAAAAAAAACAATTCAATATAGAGTTAAAAAGAGTTGGCTGTAATACATTATTAACCTAAGAAAATCGATAGCCGCGAAATGGTATAGGCCGCGAAACGCTAAACCGCAAAATGATACAAACCGCGAAATGGTACACCGCGAATTTGTTGACCGCGTAGTGGTTTACCGCCAAATGTCGGACAACTCTTTGAATAGGTACAGATGTGCACAGAATAATAGTAGTGAAAGCCGATTTTCATACAAAATGCTCAATTTTGGCATGCTGTAACTTTATTTCTCTGTGAGCAATGGGCATGAAATTTTGACAGAAAACTACAATCATACTCAATTTCATTACCGCAAAATATGAAATTTTTCACACTACCGTTTAAAAAGTTAAGCACCAGGTGAAATCGCTCAAAATAATAGTAATTTCTCTTTTGCAAATTTTTTGTTCAGCAAAAGTTCTGTAAATAATTGGATAATTTATATATGTATAGCCTTAGTGGAAATAGTCCAAATGATGAGTAAATTAAAATATAAAAGAAATCAAGATACAGCAGATATTTAAATTATAAAAACTACTATTATTTTGAGCAATTTCACCTGGTGCTTAACTTTTTAACCGGTAGTGCAAAAAAAATTTCTTTCAGATTAATGTTCAACCTATTCATCCAATGGGAGATATGAGCTCTACACAATTTCAGCTTTAAAATAGGTATTATTGAGTTCACGGTATTTTTTTGAAATATTGGTTACTGGCGAGAAATGCATTCTTGGTAGTATATTTACTAAATGCCTAGTTTTGTCGAATGTTACAAATATGCGGGCAATATATGTGAATGTAGTTCTGGGAACGGTTTTCGGGGGAATGGTTTTCTGGAAATATGATAGAATCTATCGAGTGGCAAGTACCGTAATCCGGGGTAACATTGATCGGAATGACTTGTAAAAAGTATGAATATACATTTTTTGTTGAAACATTCTCAAAGCATGAATGGAGCTTCTCATTCTTATAGTTTTAAGCTTATAAAAAACTGAGTTTTTTTTTCACGAAATTTAAATTTTGTTTTTGAAGATTCATGTCTCACCCAGTGTTAAGAATCGCGACGTACTTGCATAATCAATCCTAATTTCGGATAAATTAATTATCAATTAATCAGCTATTCGAAACACGGTCCATGCATCATAGAACGATAGTCCACGCACAAGCGGTGCAGCATAAGCATATTTTTTTTTTTTTTTTTTTTTTAAGGCACTCCGTGCTCGTGGCCACTACTGTGCCGGAATCAGTTTATCTGTATCTTCCTTACCGATACAGTTCTATTTTTAGCTAATCTGTATTTACATCTGCTTTCACTCTCTTCTGCTCTTTTGCTCTCACACCGAGCAGGTAGGAGAGTGCTCTGCTGTTGGTCCAATCGATTTCCATAAGCCATAGTCAATTGCTCTTGCGGTGGTTCGTTTTGCCGTGTTCCTGAGTCGTTTGAGGCTAGCTGCCTGCGAAGTGGGTCAGTTTGTCTCAGTCACCATCTGATACTGACGGAGGATGGATGTGTTCCCCTAAGCACGGTCCTCCGTGCGGCGTCTTCTGGTGGCTGGACGGGTTATTTTTTGGAGGGGTTGGGAATTGAATCCATGACCTTCCGCTTATGAAGCGAAAGCGTTACCTCAAGGCTACGGACCCCCCTAGCATAAGCATAAAGAAAGGACAAAATTTCACACAGAAGTGCCATGCACCGTGTATCGATCGTCCCAACGGACGAGAGGATATCGCATAAAAAGGAATAAATATTGCTTTAGGGACGTTAGGAAAATAATGTTTCGCTCCGATCGTGTGCGCTACTTTAGATTAGAAGAAAATAGATTAGAAAGTGCGATCTCGACATTGCTCTCGCATTCGAAACATAGGCAATAAAAATGTATAACATGATCAAGTCTAGAATGCTCCAAATGCACATCCGGTTAGATAAGCATAACAACAAAAACAAACATTCATTCATTCCGTGTTTTAGAATAGTGATAATTGTATGCAAACCTCTATAAATAAGGAAAATTTCAGAAACACATCAGTTACCTTTTCGTCACTGGAAGGAGACGGTTCAATCCTTAGAAAGAAATCCAAGGTAAGTAAGACCAGCAATCAGTTTTCTTCGATTGTAGACTACCTATCTATGGTAGCGTGCCATTTTGACGTTCCAAGATTTAGTTAGATTAAACGCCATTGAACTGTACTAGTTCTCCACCATCAAGTACTAGCTTGACAGTCTGAGAACGAAATACGGAACGGTAAACGTTGACTCTGAATTGCAACCACAGCATTGCGATCTATTTGAAGCTACCACCGTCAGGTACTAGACTTCCTAGTCTGCCAGTCTGTAGTATTGAGAAGATTGCGTTACTTACTCTCGTCGCATAAGTAATTCAAAAATAAGAGTAAGATTTTGCTCCCCTTCGATTGTAGATCACCCGTTAATACGGAGTGTCATTTCGACGGATCAAAATTGTACTCTAAAAAGTTCCATGGACTACTTTAACCTCCACCTTCAGTTACTAGGCATACTACACTGAACCAAGAAATATCATAGAAAATATTAAAAACCTCACATACCCTTGCGATAATTGAAATCCGATTCATTTTATGTGCATCCAATGATATTCATTTAAAGAACACATAACACTCATTATGATATTCAATACCATTCACTTACCAAAACTGTGAATTGTATATGAACAAAAGTCATCTATGCAATCCGATGAATGTTATGTGATTTGCCGATGTGAAAACTCGTTCTTATTGTTTCCTTATTTTATTCGTACTTTCGTGCTAACGAGTTTCATAATTTCATTGTGATGGATTTGAATTGCTTTAAATTATAAGCGACTTAAATTGGAATTATAACGTCAAATATAGGTGAAAGGGTAAGTAAAATATTCATAACATAAATTAAATGTAAATAAATTTTGGAATTGAATTTACAGGAAACATCACTTGCTGGAGATGGCGGAACAAGGACGAAAGGAACAGAATGCTCAGAACAAACAGAAATGTCCAGAATCGTATGGGATGTGTTGTTTTTAGTTATTATTACACCAATTAATGTGATCGTCTATCCAATGTAATTATTAGGTTATTAAATAAACGGTGTTTCAACTATAATTATATTGTAAATTCTACTAAAATCTGAAATCCAAGCATAGCAAATATATCATAATATCATATAGAAATCACTGACAATACTAGTATTTATCATCTGAATTTAACATAACATTCATTGGCAATATCCAATGGTTCATATCTTCAATATGCATGAGATGTATGTGTTTTATCAGATGAATATAATTAAAACGAAATCGCATAAGTTTATGTGATCAATTGATGAGCGTTATGTGAAAAGCTATATGGAAAAAAACTATATGTGTTTTCAGATAAATCGGACATGATTACTGGGTTCAGTGTAGGCTGAATAGTCTGAGGGATTTAGGTAATAAGTGTAATTTTCGAAATTGTAAGGTTGAAATACCGTCGCGATAAATCGAACCTTCGCTCGAATGCGCGACGATACGAAACTTTAACACCCAGGATTATGGTACGGAGATACTGATTGCCCTGGGAAGGCGAGAAAATTTCCATTACGAAAAGATCTTCGATCGGTGGGATTCGGACCAACGGCCCTTAGCTTGGTCCTAGCTGCGCGTTTGCCGTTACGACGACCTGCGTTTTTTTGTAGTTCGTCATTCAAATTTAAACCGATTCGGACCACTAGAAGTTGAGATACAGAGCCGTGACCTTGGGTATTTTGTTACTAACGTTTGTCATTGACTGTACACGATCTCCTACGCCATTCCAAGCATTTATATATAGATTCCTTCAAGAATTCATCTACTATTATTTTCAGGAGTTGCTCCTCATTCTTGTTTATGACGGGTTTATCTTTCGACCGAACCCAATTTGTTCAAATCCTTGGCCCTCCTAAATTTTCTGGCGTAAATGAGAATGCCGAACGGTTTTCGATCGAAATATTATTCGAACGTAACCAAGAATAGGGTTTTATGTATTAAATACTCTTCTAGGAATCCCTCAACAAATTTGAGCTGGAACTCCGCATCAAATTTCTCTAGGAATTTCCTTAACATTTCATCCAACGATTACTCCTGCAGTTTTTCAAAACAAATTTTCGTGAAATTTCTGAAGTAAAATCTCCATGACTTCACCAAAAGTTCAAAGTTTCACACCGGCTAGTACAAGAGTATTCATTCCTGTCTAAGCTCATATCTGCAGGATATTATGAATTATTTATTTCAATTATCTTACTTAACAATTAGTCTACTAAATCCTCCAAAATTTCTTCAATAGTCCAGAAATTCCATTATGGGAATTCATCAAGAGTTACCTACTTACCTAGAACTAAATGAAGTTTCATCATACGTTAGTTTAGAAGTTCCTTCTGATATACCACCCGGATTAAAAAAAATCGGAAGATATTACTGGTTGAACTCTTGAAGATGTATACGGGAATACGTCCAAAAGAAAAGGATTTTAAAATCATTGGATAAATTCATTGAGGACTTTTCTTGAAACAAATCTGAAATAGTATATGGAGTACCGTGCCATGATCTATTACCATGAGGTTAAAATAAATTCAAGTTTCAATCAATCAGAAAAAATAATGTATGATTATTTTCAAGTTTTCTAAGTTTTATATAGTAGACCGTTTTATATATTTTGCACAAAAAATATGATTTGTGTGGCTTTGAAAATGTTTACCATAATTACAGGTGCTGTTGTTAAACATATCATTGTTCCAAATACAGTGCATCTGACCCCGGGTGCCATTTTGAAACATCTCTCAATTGAACGAACCAAGCGCATTATAATTAAAACTTTTTTTTTTTCAAACAACGTCTTGAGGTTTGTTTGATTGATGTGGTAAATAAAATATATATTGCACTCAGCCTTTTTGGAATTATAGCAGAAACACGGTATTTGAAACTCAGAAGTAACCTTGCCTTAATACCGTGTGTTGGCACCAGGCGAATGCATTCTAAAATTATTTTTGTTTGTTTATGTTTGCAACTTTAGTTCAAGATTGTTATTGCTTCTTAAGACGTAATATGCTAACGTTTGGGATAATCATTTAAAAAATATTGTATGATAAAAAAAAATCAACTCTGTGAATGAACTTCCCTGGCCAAGATCACAGGGGTTGACGGTGCCAAAGTAGAAGGTGCACCATAATAATATCCGTCTGTGAAACATATCACCTTCCCAATACTTTGGCACACCTCTAACGATTCATGATTTATCATGAAACGGCTGCATTATGCGGGGGATCTGTTAATATGTTTCGGCATATCATCAGGCCCTCTTCGAACGGAGGGACAGCCAGGGCTCAGTAGTTACTTATAAACTAGTGCTGGTTGTTGATGTTTCAGTCCGTTTACACGAGCTGTAGCATCCTTTGTACTAATCAGTAATGGTGGTTAAGTTTCAAAGCTAACGTGTGATCAATCGTTTTATAATGCAACATTATGGGTGTTTGGTGAAACTGTGAGTTACACTCGACGTTATATAATAAGTGATTGTGTAAGTGCTAATAACGATATTTGAAGAAATGTATGGTGATGAAAACGGCATTAGAAGTGATTGTGACAGTTTTGTTTAAAACACGTACATAATAATGATAATATGATGAACCCTACTAGTTTATTGATGGTTATAATACATTCTGCAATCTTTTCTCTGAATTCGTGATAAAAGTGACAGCAAGTGCAGTGGAATTGATCGAAGTGATTTTATTTTTTCTGTAACTTTCTTAATCGTAGTTCGTAGTTCTTTCAATAATTTATTAATGATAACAGATGGGAAATCGTAATAAAAATGAATTATGAAAGTATTGTGACGTTATTGTGATAAAAATTGTAGTTGTGATAGTGAAGTGATAAAATGGAAAGTATACATATATGATGTGTACTACGGAAGTTAATGAGTGATAACACAGCGCAACAAAAATGACATTTTTGCGTGTCTCAAGGACCAAATTATGTGTCTCTAGTAGATTTGGAGTTACTGAATCTGATTCCGTTCTCAGAAATTTCCCAGTACGTCACAATTTTTAGCTACAGGTCGCCAAAGTTGTATAAAACAATGGTTTCATTGATGTTTACCTCAAATTTGAAGTATATTTTATCAAACTCTTTTGTGATCTTATGCACCAAACATGCAAAAGAGGACTTAAACTTTCGTTTTATATACATTTTGGTTGAAATTTCACGATTAAATTGAGATTAAACCGATTTTTTCAACATGCTTGCAGTCTCCATACAAAAATCTTTGTTTCTCTTAGGGTAAATCGCCAAATGTTGAACGGTTAAGATAGACGTTTTTTTGATATTTGATTTTCATGGAAATTTTGATAGAAAGATTGCTAAAAAAGCATTCAACACCGTAGACGATTGTTTAACATTATTTCTGTAACATTTTTAGCACGGTAATGTCCATTTAAAATTGAAAAAAATATATATTTAAAAAGATAGTTCTATACCCAATTGTTGAACACATACATAACCCATCTTATCCTAATGTTGAACGATTGCCGCTAAATGTTGACCGTTTTACTCCCGCATTCATTCAACTTACAAGTTCGCTCCTCGTCGGTTGTGAGGCCAGGGT
Organism: Aedes aegypti; assembly: GCF_002204515.2. NCBI lineage: Eukaryota > Metazoa > Arthropoda > Insecta > Diptera > Culicidae > Aedes > Aedes aegypti. Next base: position 37,869,625 of record NC_035109.1, on the reverse strand, counting down.
TAGGTCCGCGAAGCACTTTCCCTGACCACTCTGGGCTGAAACGGAAGTGAATCGTCCCTTACGACACTCCATAGACTTTAGCAGCTTCTCCTAATGTACATTATTTTCGACATTACAGCATCAATCGCGAGATTGAGGTTATACTCCGGATAAATCAGCTGCCGATGCGTAATTTCAATCATGATGTAAACAAACAAACGGTGATGGCATTGATGCCATAGTGAAGATAGTGAAATTCGAAAAAAAAAAGAATCAGAATGGTTATGGGAATGGGATGCAATTAATTATACTTTTCTGAATCGCGTTTTTCACCATTGCAACATACACCATTATAGGATTTTTTATAATAATTATTCAACAGATATTTAAAGCAAATAACAATACTATATTGTGTAATGCAATATTCCAATTCAATATAGGTGTTTGGTACGAAAATAAAAAAATCTGGCAATACTGTTGATGAAACCAAGCCTTTCATGTTATGCTAGTGGTCAACAAATGGAAAATGTATGTGAAACGAAAGTGCAATTGAAAATGATTTTATGTAATTGATAGATACGAGTAAATTGTACGGATGTTTAGAAAATAACTAAAGTAGACTTTTACTGATATCGTGAATAGGTGCTTAACCCAATATACGTAGTATGTTTTACCACACAGCTTATTTCATAGCAGCCTCAGCTTAAGTTATTTTTTAAGAGAATTGGAATTTTCGTTCCACCTACCGATAAAAATTTACAATAAATATTTCGTTTCAGAAATTGATATGCTATTTAAATTTATTGTGTCCAATAGTACAGCTAACTTACAAAATAATCTGTATAATTTATTGAAACGGTTTGAAAATGGTTCAATTTCCTGTTTTAACATGGTTTGTACAGATCGTTCAACATTTGGGTAGCGTTCAACAATTAGCGAATTACCCTATATGGCAAAATACAATACTTTTCTAAACCATCGAAAAATAACTTTTCCGCATAAAAAGTATTATAAACTTTGATGATAAGTATTGTTATGCACATAAAGTTTGAATTCTGTGGCAAATTAAGCCAATATATTACCTTACAAGCTGGAAAACTTGCATGCAAGTTGGCTGAAATAGTCAATTTTTGCATTTTCAACGACTAATATCTCAAAAACTAGACGTGCTAGGATATTTCTGTAAACGGCAATGGATTCAGCAACCCTTAATTAAGTTAATAGAGGTATTTCGATGCTGGAGACAAAAACGTGTTCCGCAGTGTAATCGGTGGTATAAGTGATAGTGTCAAAAGCAAAAGTGTGGTAATTATGTGACAGTGACTGATGAAATGAAATGGGGAATGAGGAGCTTTTAATAAAACTATTTCGTTCTTCACTTCAACCACTTTAGTAGCATTTCAGGTTTTATCATAGTTTTATAGTAGTCAGGAATACTAGACTTCAAAATGACGGCAAGTGCTGATTGCTGCTAGGGTACACAGTGACCATTTGAGCAACATTGCTTAGGAACGTCTGTGTGATGAACGTAATAGAGGCTTATAAAGGCAAATGTAGGGAAGGAGCTTAGGGTAGATTAAAAGTCCCAGTACTACGCCTATCGCTACTGACAAAAAGAAAAAAAGATAAAAAAAAACAAACTCTGTGAATGAACTTGATCTCTGAAGCAATGTTTGAAGTAGTATCTAAAGTAAACTTTACATTTCAGTTTGTTTTCATGGTTCTCATTTGTTCTCTTTTTGATTACTGTTTGGTATCTTTTCTCAGGCAAGAGGTCTTGAAACTTCCTATTCAATCATGTTTCATCAGATGTTAGTTTAGGAGTTTCTTCTGAAATTCCTTCCGGATTTTAAATTATCCGAAGAAATTTCTGGTTGAATTCTCGATGATGTTGTAAACGGGAAAGCACCTAGAGAAAAGATGGTAGAATCATTGGATAAAATTCTCGAGAACGTTCTTGAAGAATTCCTGATAAAATCTCTGAGTAACGAATCTCTTGGAGTAATTTCTTAGGAAGTCTGCAAAAATAAATTTCGTAAATGAACTTGAACTCCGAAAAATTCTTCGAAATAATATCTAAAATAAACTTTAGATTATTGTTTGTTTTCTTAGTTTCTATTTGTTTCCTTTTTGGTCTCTTTGGTTCTTGATTGGTATCTTTTTTCCAGGCAAGTGGTGTCTAAACTTCTTATTTTCAAAACACAGCCGTTAACAGCCCTATATTTGGCATAACAATTTTTCATCAAGAACTGGCATGTTTTGAAAAAAAGGTGTACAATTCTGGTTATGCCAAATGACCTTATACCAAATCCGCTTCTAGTTTAGATATATATAAGAATTTTCAAATACTCACTCATGGTTATAACGCATGCACGTTGTTATATCGATCTCCCGTGAAATAGCATCCACCATTGGCAACTGAACATCCTTGTTGCCCAATCCGACCAAGCAAATTCTTCCGGCGTTTCTCGTGGCCTTGATCGAGATTCTCATTCCGGGCTGCGAACCGGTGCACTCCAGAACCCTATCGGCCGGTCCACCCAGAATCTCGTGAATCTTCTTCACCAGATCCTCCTCCGAATCTTCCTTCTTGATACCAATGACTCCAGTGACGCCAAGCTTCTTGGCAACTTCCAATCGGTGCTTGGCGTGCTCTAAATCTAGGATGACGGTCCTCGTAGCTCCCATTGCCTTGGCCGCAATCAAACACACCAACCCAATGGGACCAGCACCGAAGATCACCACTTTGTTACCTAGACCAATCTGGGCGCGTCTTCCAGCGTACACAGCCACGGCCAACGGTTCCAGCAAAGCACCCTCCTCCATGGTCATGTGGTCCGGCATCTTGAAGCAGCAATCCGCATACTGTGCGTAATAATTCGAACAGTTGCCATCATGTTTCTGAGTCGTACAGTGCTTTCCATCCAGGCAGATGTTATACTTTCCAACCTTGCACAGATCGCAGGTCCTGCATCCAGCAGCCGGTTCGATCGCAACTCGATCACCCACCTTCAAGTTCGTCACCTGGCTGCCCACTTTGCGGACCACTCCAGCCGATTCATGACCCAGAACGATCGGTTTGATCAACCGCTGGGCGCCAAAGCCACCATCCTTGAGGAAGTGGATGTCCGTTCCACAAATTCCGCAACTGTCGACTTCGACCACCACTTCATTGAAGGCCGGCTCCGGAATGGGGCGCGGTTCCAAGCGAAGATCGTTCGGGCCGTACACCAGAGCACAGAGGTTCTCGTTCTTCGGTGCCATCGTTTCGCCGGTAACTAAGGAGAGGTGTCGTCTGCTGGTGCCGAACGGTGAAATGATACTGATTGCCAGAGGACACACTCAATAGGCCAGGAGAAGTGGATGAACTTGTCATTCATTTTTCTGTCAAATCTCATACAAAATCTACTTTTTCTTTGACAGAAATTCACTCTAGGTGAACCACTTCCCCTGGCCTATAAGCTACTACCCACTGGACTTTGGAAAGATTAGCCATAAATAGCATCCAGTAGCGTGTGATGTTTGTTCTCTCTCTCTTTCTCTTCCATTTATTACACACATCATATTATTGTCCCGGGTGTTTGCGTTTTGAATTGTTTTTGCAACGGTTTGATTAGATAGTGTGTAGGCAGCCATCAATTTGCATATATGATACTAGGGGAACGTGGGGCAAGATGAACAGCCGGGGCAAGATGATCACCACTTGTTTGTGTCGTTCTTACCGAAGTTTATCAAAACATATTTAGGGTTCTGATGAAAACCATTAAAATGATCTGACGACCATAAATTTCAACCAAAAAATCAACAACACAACGTAAATATTGTCAAAAATACATAGTAGTCCAAAAATTTACCCATTCCATATAAGATTTGATCATTTAAAAGGGATATTTTTGTTGCGTAAACCAATTCATTCATATGTTTTTGGCCGTATTGTTATAGAACAATCTTCTGTAGATAATCACATTATCAAATTACTTAAATGTTTCAATTGTTTTGCATATATTAAAAAGTTTGCACCATTGGAGCAAGATGAGCACCATGCTCAAAATTAAGTAAAAGTGTGAAATTATAGAGCCACATTTAGCTGTGGGCTTGACTTACAGTATCCGCAAAGACACATCGAAGACCTCCATGTCCTTTGCAGTTGCCCAAAATTTTATGGCTCATAAGGTAATCTAAAATGCCGTGAAAAATGTACTGCGATCTGTCAAACTTGGGTACCTTTTGCACTACCGAGGGATCAAATGCAGTACTAGAAAGGGTACCCAATCTGAGCCCGAGTGGGACGGACCTGGTATCCGCTATGTACAAAACTATTTTTCCAAAAAATATATTAGGGGTATTCACTAAAACTCGCGTAAAGTTGTATTCTGCGTAACGTTTGCAATGAAATATTTCACATGAAATGTTCAACTTCAATTTTTTCAAATGGCAAATGAGCAATGTGTAATCTAGTTGTCTGCTGCAAACGTCATTCATTTATTTCAAAATTGCTCATTTGTTTATATATTTTAGGTGGCCATTTCAATGAAGAACTCATCGTCGAACCTATTCTACATTACCGAGGGAGATCAAATACATAATCTTAGGCAAATGGTTGGTACACTAGAGCTGTATCGCAAACGATCACCAACATTGTTTGTTTTAAGGCAGTTTCATACAATTTCGTTTCCGTCGAGGCGTCTGCTGCAAATTCCAGACCATCCGCATCATTCATGTTATACCTAATTTGCAAAAAAAAAAGCCAAGTACTGGGTCAATACATTTTGTATTGTAAAAAAAATGTTATTTAGCGGATTGCATGATTAGAATGTGATCCTAGGCCACAACGGTCAGTGAACTGTTTGTCGTCGTTTATCTGTTGGGTTGCATCCAATTTTAATTCCTATTTAATCACCTATTCCGGCCATATCCCTCAAACGCCTACAAATCATCTTGTTCTCTTTATGCAGTTATACTAAACCTTTCAACAAATGGTAATATCCAATAAAAACTTCAAATTAGCTTGTTAATGAAAATGGAGACCAACGAAGTTTGAATTGCTTAGAATGTCCTGCATTGGGATTAACTGTATTCACATAAATGTTGCAATATGTCCATTGCTTTTGCTTTTACCTCATTTTCCTCAATGTTCACCGTTTTACCGTTTTTTTGCTTCGCAACCATAATGTTCGTTAATTGTCATTAAATTTTGACTAATATCCAAAGCATTCTTAGATCAACAAAGTGCCGAATGACATTATTCTGAAATGTTTCATTGGCAATTTACGCAATGTCATGAAACATTTAGGATAATCAGTTTAGCATGATTTACGCAACACTTTACGCTATTAAGTGAATCCCCCTATTAAGAAACAACAAATTTGATCGTTTTTTAAGTAAGTAATTTTTTAAATTTATTTATTCTTTGATAAAAGCTTGAAAAATTGAGCTAGTTGAAAATAAATACCATAAGAAATTAAAGATAATATCTTCGGATATTACAAGCATTGCAAAATTATAGTTTTCTTTAGAAAATTTTATCTTTTTATGGGGGTGCCCATCTTGCCCCGGAGTATTTTTGACCGATGATAAAAAAGCTTTTTTGTAACGTGTTATTTGGAAAACTATTTATAACTTTTTGAAACTTTTAATGGTTGGTGGTCAAGGTAATAATGTAAAAAATAAGTATGGTTACCAATTTTACCAAAATAAGAACGTTTAAGTAGGATTAAATCGCTCTTATCCTTAGGGTGCTCATCTTGCACCGCCTGACCCTAATATCCTACCTCTAGTCAATAAATATGGGACTTATCTACTAATGGACGGAACGTATTCTCAATTTACAAATTTGATTGCTTTGTTCAGTGCTGTTTTTACTCGATATCTCCAGACTGATTAGCGCTGTAATCAACTCAAAATTTCGAAAGCACTTCTTCGTGGATCTTCAGATTAGACTGGCCCAGCTCAGTATGGGAGAAAAATAAAGTTGTATGATTCCACGGGGCACCCCCCAGGATTATTTCTTGGGGTAAGAGGAAGCCTTTCTGAAAAATTCAGCTCATTTGGTCGTTCCATGAGCTGGCGCATTTAAATTGAAGTTAATATGGGATTTTCAGCTCAAACATATGAGCAACAACACATCATCTACTGTTTGGTTCAGGAAAATTGATGATCGCGTTCAATTGGACCCAGAATGTCAAAAACACTACTTGATGTAATAGCGAAGAATATTGTAGAAGATTGTACCATGATCAAAATTAATAAAGTTGGTGTTTTAACCATCTGAAGTATATCATGCAATATTGCTTGTATTTCTTCAACATTGCTTGAAGGTAGCCACTAAGCGCATCATAGCCACCTATGACGCTGGGCGAGCTGATGCACATGTCGCATGCATACAAGTGACTGTGCGGGAGTGCTGACCTAAGCCTAACTTACAACAACTGAAAAAGTAATGAAAATGAGATTGAATCCAGATACAACCTTCTGCAATTATGTTCATTAGGGTATCAACTAATGTATTTGTCATTCTGGGCTCATTCGAACGCGAAAAATTAGTATACGGAACGAAACAGTGACATAGGATCAATTTTCAATATATTTGAGACGAATATCCCATACAAACTTCAAATCGAATGCGCCACCTGGTGGAGCAACCAATTGATTTTAAATTTTGAGAGAGCGTTTTTCTTACCCCAAGGCTCATATCTAGGGGGTGCCCCGTTGAGTTTTACAACTTTTTTGTTTAAGGGCCAGTCTACTTCAGATGGAATAGAATTGGGTCTGTCCTAAATAAACTACAAATCAAGCAGAGGGCGACTTTGGGTACTAATTCCCTTTTTTTGCATTCGGATCGAATACGCTATTCCCGGATTTCCAATCTTACGAAACTGCTAACCGGAGATCTCAGTTCAGTAATCAGTTTTATATCGAAGTCATGCCTCTTATGGAAGCTAAAATAATACAAAAGTCTGTCCTGGCTCTTCGAGGTTTGTTTCACCACATAGAGCATCTAATAAATCATGATTAAAATTATGATGAATTTACTGTAACTCATGCCGAAAGCTACTCGCTTTGGATTTACCATCGTGCGGGGTGACATTGGTCCATAAGGGTGACTTTGGGCCAATATTTTTACAGCAAGGTGGCGTCCATTTATTACGTAACGCTAAAATTGGAAATTTTTGACCCCCTCCGTAACGCTTTTTGTATGATTTTTTTTAAATTTTTGTATGAGCCGTAACGCTTGAGCCTACTCCCCCCCTCCCCCTAGAGCGTTACATAATTTGTGGATGCCGCCCAAGCTAATGTCCGAAAAATGAAAACAATGTGTCAAGCCTCAAGAATACATTATTAATGGTCAATGGATGGTCATTGATTAGTTTTATGATGTGTCTATTAGCCATGAGATGCATCAAAAAAGGCGGTCAAAGTCACCCCCTAGGCTCAATGTCACCCAGCACGGCAGTACGTTGAATAATGAATAAAACTAATCATATACTGCCAGTGGCGTACCCAGAAAATCACTCTGGGCGGTTTGATTTTTTTTTTTCGATTACCGAAAATTGAGAAACCTCGGTCAGTGAGGTCACACTGAATGCTATAAATCTATGATAGCCTGATCAAACATTTAGGCAAGGGTTATTAAATATGTGTTTCATAAACGATATAAGCCAGGAATTGTAACTCTCGGTTGTTCCTGTCTTGCGACCTAGAGTCGCATTGAAGTCATCTTTATTCCCGTATTACAGGTCATGAATTTAGTTTGTAGCGAAATTCTCAACATTCAAGAGTATTCTTCATATGGATGATAAAAGTTACAAAAAATCAACAAAATTAAAACCTCAATCAAACTATTCTGTAACTAGCTGGCCACGTTCCAACTGATGACCACAAAATCGCCTAAATTTATGATCTGGCCATACTCCATCGAGCACGTGGCCTCAATACTGTTGTAGTGTTCTAATCTGATATAATTACAGCTTTATATGCTGTATAGTATTTCTTTTGTTGTGAAATATTCAAATGTTTCAGAAGATTCTATGAATTGTTTCTCTATGGTTTTGGCCAAATAATAATCAGTTCTAAAATAGTGCAAACATTTTGAGTCTAACATAGAGTTATATATTTCTCAGGAGCACATAAATGTACTGACGAGCCTCTAACCAAACTGTCTCTCAGCTCATCGGAATCCTAGTGTGCTGCGCTAGCCGGAGGCTCACGAAAATTCTAAAAGCGCGCGCAAGGCGATGTGCTCCCGGGGAAACTGTTTCAGATAAACGCTACTAGACAAGGAGTTTTGACAGATGTCGTAATTTACATACTACATTTCTGTGTCAAACTTCTGAAACATACACTAAAATTTGTCAAAAATGAAATTTGAAATATTTGTTCGAAGAATTAAATCACAAATACTGGCAGTTCAGTGATTTTTAATTATAAACAGCACTGTCAATGCTCAAATTTTCAGCTCAGAAAAAAATGGCTGAATATTGTTGGTAAACAAAAAAAAAAACGCACATAATAACATTCCAGTTGAGAAATCTTTAAAATTTCTTTTCGTGATTCCTGAATTTATATGTAAAATTCATTTATGAGGAACCGGATCTTTTTCTAGGCACTTTTGATTCAATCCGGCAGTTTTTTTAAAGCTACTGTACTTATATTTGGCCACAATATGCGTCGTATTAAAGTGTTTCTAATTGAAAATTGTCAGAAAATTGGGCCTAGAAAAACCACCCATGCCAAAATGAATCAAGCAATTGCACAAGTAGCTCTGCACTCTATTTCCATCAAAAAAGTATTGTGGTGAAATATAATATTGCGAATCGAACAATATTGTTTGAACGAGAATAAGTGACATTGCGATGTTAGCAACATCGTAAAGTCTGTCATAAACGCGTTTGGTGATGACTTGATCAAATACTGTATCCGACAAAGAAAGTTTTAGTGAAAAACAAATTCAACATTCAATACACATTTTTCATTTGGTGGGTCGCTTACTCGAAAAGTTTGGGAGCCTATGACCTAGAGGGATGGCCACTACACTCAAAATAATCCAAACGTCATTGTTACGTACTTTCCCATTGCCGTCATTGCTATCGTACTTTCCACGTAGCTCTTACGTGAATCATAGGTAGCCCAGAATGAACGCATGAACTTTTGAACTACGTCCATTAAACCGGCGCTACACGTAAGAGCTACGTGGATTTTCCGGTAGCCTTTACGAAGCGTTTCAATATGATATGGTTTTGCATTAAATTTAACTGCAATAAAAACAACCTTATTTCTATTAGGCTTTGGAAAATTAATTCCCAATTGGAAAATATAAACAAACCTAAAAGATTGTGATATTATTATATTTAATCTGAGCATTTTGAATCCTGTTTTCCATTTTTTGTGAGTTTGGTCTGTCTTAATGTAGCCTTCGCGTGCTATAATTTTATAGAGGTTATAAATCAGGTATAACATATGAAGTAATGCAGGGATTCTTCGGTATTCAAAGCATATTTACCTTGAAATCAATCTTACACAGGGATATAGGATGGCCATCAGTTGCACCTACTTTTTACGAAAGGATTTCCGTAAGCACACCTGTAGATACCCAAATTACGAACTTTGCAACCAAACCGACTAAATTAATGAGGTTGCTATCTTTGGACAGGTTTTACTGATACAGTATTTCAAAGTATTTCAGGTGATACAGTATTTCAAACTCAGTCGCTGAGCACAAGAACAGGGAGTCTGTTCACCCGTGAAAGCGAAACTTTCGCTGCGAAAGGTAGAAACTTGTAAGGACCAGACTTATGTTGTATGCTCCTTCTTGGTTGTAGACTCAACCTGAACCTTTCATCATAATAAAGTCATGCTGAAAGTGTGTGAGATTGATTACCGATCTGTTTTTTGTCGATTTAGCTGGCCATAAGTATTTCTCATGCCGGGAAAGTTAGACACTATCACACGAGGTTCAAATACAAAAAGGCAACTTTGACAAAGAATGATCTTAATGAAGAACGGTGCTATAGAGTTTTTAAGGCTAATTAGCCCGTTATTCGTTTAGGCAGCCATGTTGATTTTGCAGCTTGCCATTTCAAAGTGATAAAACTCAGTCATCTTAAATAATATTGATTCAGAAAAGTATCACTAGGGTAAGTGTTCCCTTAGTTGTGGGTGTTCCTATAGTTGCGGTAGTGCTGTTTTCACTGATTTTATTACATTAGTCACAGAACCGACACTGCCAATTGACGTCGTGGCTTGTTGATACACGGAATAGTTGGAAAGAGCGTTCAAATTACTTTAAAACTGATGAAATATCACTAAAATGACTAAAACTGTTCTTGCTTGTACCAATAGTTGCGGTAAAGTGTTCCTATAGTGGAGGATCCCATAAGAAAACCACGGATACCGCAACTATAGGAACATAAAATAAAAATATACCGCAACTAAAGGAACTGTGTACCAATAGTGGAGGTATTATTTTTCACTGACATGCCGTGGATTACTGCGATGAAATCATTTTTCTCATTGAGTCAATGGCCGTTACTTCCTGTTACAACATTAACATGTACATTGATTGCGCTTCTTGAATTTAGGCGATTAAATGAAGTTCAATCGTGCTTAGTACCTCCACTATTGGTACATCTACCCTACTTGCGCTTACATGCAGTATGCAGATACTTTTTCAGCAATGTCAGTGCAAAACCAAGTGATTTTCTGTAATTCGCAATCGTGAGACGAATTAGTCACAATCATCGATGATCAGTACAAATTTCAATGACGGCCTACTACGCCATAAACCTATCTTCCAGCGGGGTGCAATATCAAAGAAAAAAGTTATATTTATGTAAACTAAGATTCGTTTGAGTAGACGCGTTCAAGTCGCACTTTCAAGTACTACTCTAAGTGACATACGTTCTTTCCCCTCGGTGCATATACAACCATGGGGCAGCACAAACATCCATCAAGCTAATCTCACTCAAACAAGACAAATTAATAACAAAAGCCCATCCAGCCAGAGCGTCCCTATCTGCTTCATTTGAATCTTTCTTCTATTCTGTGATGGAGAGATTGGCGCTGTTTGCTGGAGCCATCGCCGCCGCCGCGCCGTGCCCCATTATTGTAATTCCGTTTATCAGCACTGCGCATGCCGGCAAGTCTGGTCTATAAATGTATAGAAAAAATGGCAATCATTAAACAACAACAACGGTTAATTTCACACGGCCCCAGCGATGTCTATGGTATAGATGGATGGAGGATTCCAGTATCAGCTCATGATCTACCCATAATTTGTATAAACGGTTTGATAACAATTCGTACGAGGAATATTCCGTCCCTTTTAATAATTTGTTTTCAAAAAGTATGCACTTCCTGGTCTTCAATAATATTTCCGATTTTATTCTTACTGTTTGAAAACTCAGCTTTATCCCTCTAATACCCAAATTTTTATTTTCGATCTAAGTATCAGTTTTTGCTATCTAAAATCGATCTAAACACGTTCTGGATACAGATTTATTTTTATTCGCAAATTTATTAATTTTATTTTTGAGCATCTCTATCCTTTATCCTTTTTTCTTGAAGCCTTTTCTGGGTACCGATTTTTGACAATAATTAAAAAAATGAGTTTTTGCAGTACTTTTGAAAATATAAAATTTCTTATATTTTAGGCACATATTTTATTTTCCCTGTAACTGATGGAAAAATCAATTTGAAATTATTTCATTTTCACCAGGCTTTTCTTCTGTGATAAGTTGATCGTAGAAAAATATAAAATGTACATTTTTTTGTATTACACGTTAAATTATACCCAGACATATGTAGGTTATAAAATAATACAATTTTTCAAACCTTTTTCAAAAATACAAAAATGTTTCAAAAGTCGTATACAATTTTCCTCATATGCGTGTTATGGTCCAAGGTATAAGCTAAAAACAAAATCATTTTGATTTCCGAGCTAAGATAAAATACACAAATTTTCAAAGTGTACCCCGTTTAAAGGCGGGTTTGGGTATTAGGATTTTCTAAAGGTTTACAAATATTGCATCCTTTAAATTTATATATTTTTTTATATGTTTTTTTTTCTAATGGTTTATAGCCAAGAAAGGAAAAATTAACATATGACGATTTTCGAGACGTTTCAGATCATTCTTTTTTTCTTGACATTACCTCTCCACTGGACATCAGAGCCTATTTTTCAATTTGACGTTTGTGACCGTGAAGCTGTGAGGTGCTAACAGAATATTCTGGACCTAGACAGCGAAGAGCTAGTATCTGTGACATCTCGAGCGTACGATACTTCCATGCCGAGAGAAGCCCCTCCAAGAAATAAGAGGTATGGAATGATCTTAGACAAGCTCCTGGATCATAACAAGCGATTTTTTGAATTAATGTTAAAAAGGTCTTGTAAAACGAATTTAAGGTTAATACATACTTGAATTAGTCAAGAACATAACAATATATTTGCAATACAGTTATTGGATATTCTTCGTATTTGTATTTTTTTTGGCTTTATGTTCCACAGAAACAAAGTCTGCTTTTCAGGTTAGTGTTCAATTACGTCGACAGTTAATAACTGACAGCTTTTGTATATCGTGTGGCAAGTACGGTGATACGCAATACCCAGGAAAGTCAAAGAAACTTCCATTTCGTAACTATTTTGGACCGACCGGGAATCGAACTCAGATGGTTAAATTCTAAACGTCTTTGAAAATGGAAAAATTGAACTCTTTTTTTTTGTGGAAACTGTCTTGCGCCAGGTGTTACAATATTTCCTGTTGAGGTTATATATCATTGCAAACTGTAAAAGATATAACTTTTGTATATCAATCGATAACTTCAGGCAAGTCATCACGTAGAACTGCCTGATAATGCGATAATGACATAATTCATCCTCTGGCAGTACTACTCATTATGACGATCAACGCTAAACGGGCCCCACCGTAGATAAGTTAATAAGTCATTAGTCAGACAATCCCCTGACACACGCAATCACTTTATTACCTCTCTTATCAATTATAGCTTCCACGGGCTTCTACATAATACAGGAATCGGAATTTCGTGGATCATAGCTTTTTCACCGGGTTATTTTTGTTACGAGGTTGACAGTGGATCATGACCTTGATCGCATCCCCCAGGCCGTAGCGAGCCGTTTTGAACGCCTCTACCGAATCCTCCAGGTTGAAGTGATGTGTGATAAGTCGTGTTGCGTCAATCGTTCCGTTTGCGACCATGGCCAGAGCAGCCGGGTAAGCGTTGGCATACCGGAATCCGGATCGGATTTCTACCTCTCGCACCAGCGCGATCGTTATCGGTAGGTTCATGTTGGTGTTTCCGATGCCCACCATCGTAACGACGCCTCCGAGTTCCGTGGCCAAAATTGCCAGACGAACACAGGGCTCCGCACCGGTGCATTCGATGGCGATATCCGGGGCGCATCCCATGAGACCATGAATCTTCTTGACAATGTTATCTTCTTTGTCGCCCTTCTGAATCTGCAACGTGAAGTCCGCTCCAATCTCCTTGGCAATATCCAGCTTACTTTGAACCAGGTCGATCACGCAAACTTTCGCGGCCCCCATTGCTTTTGCTACCAAGATGGAGACCATGCCGATTGGCCCAGCGCCCAGAACTAGAACACTTGAGCCCAGTTGGACATTCGCTATGCGACAGCTGTGAACTCCGACGGCAAGCGGTTCCAAAAGCGAGCCTTCCTCCATCGTCACGTTCGGGGGTAACTTGAAGCAGCAATCCTCCGGGTGGGTGTAATAGTTTTGAAGAGATCCGTGGATTGGTGGAGTTGCGCTGTAGATGCCATCCGGGCAGAGGTTGTACCGACCGGCCTTACACAGCTTGCACACCTTACAGCCTATGGCAGGCTCGAGTGCGACGCGATCACCTACTTTGAGACGCTTCACGCCCTTACCGACACCGATCACCACACCGGACGACTCGTGCCCAATAACCATGGGCTTCTTCAGGACGTACTCGCCGAATCCACCGTGGGAAAGTACGTGCACATCCGATCCACATATCCCGACGCAATCGATCTCCAGCAGGACTTCGTTGTCACGCGGCGTTGGAATCGGGACTTGCTCCTGTGAAAAGAGATTTTGAAGATTTTTCACCTGATCTTGTGCGTGAAGAGTGATGACCTTACCATTCGCATATCGTCGACACCGTGAATCACCGCGCCAATGTTTGACCGTTTTGCCATTGTTACCAAAAGTCTTCGCAAAAATACTTCTTCTCTTGAAGTGTGATCGAGCCAGAATGATGCCTCCCCCGGACTTAATGGCCGACTATATACAGAACTGCAGTTAATGATTGGCGCCGACGGCATTCAGCGTAGCGCACAGATTGATTGACAGTGCCTGGCAACCCCTTTGTTGGGCATACTTAACTGCAACTATATGTGACTTCGCGTGATCGCAACCGTTGGAAAACGACTGATGTTTTCAATTTCAGCAAATAATCGCACTCGTTGTCATTCTTGTCGATCGTAATAGATTCATCTTATTTGATTGCCATAAAACATGTGTTTTAAAATTAAGCATAATTGTTAACTCTTAACAATGCGAAGCGAGTTGCATACTGATAAATCGTTGAAATGAAAACCTTTCTACTCAGTGAAATTCCATATTTCAACCGAGGCTTTGGAATATGACAAAATGATAAGAGGATGCACAAGACGCAAAAGCCAACAGTGTTCTTATCAACGGCTGAAACGACTTCGTGGGAGCAAACAAAAGGTCATCTTCGAGGGATGATCCCTCCCATCTAGGGACACCCCGGTATAAAAACCACATTCTCGATCCGGTTGACAATCAATCACACTCTGTAAACGATGGCGCCCAATCAAAATCTGGCAGCCGTGGTGCACGGTCCAAACGATCTTCGTCTGGAGCCGAGACCAGTTCCAGAGCCGGCCTTCAACGAGGTGGTCCTCGAAGTGGACTGCTGTGGAATCTGCGGAACCGATATCCATTTCCTGAAGGAAGGCGGTTTCGGTGCCCAAACGTTGATCAGACCCATTGTGCTGGGTCACGAATCGTCGGGAGTGGTGCGGAAAGTTGGCAGCAAGGTCACTCATTTGAAGGTTGGAGATCGAGTCGCGATCGAACCTGCCGCAGGATGTCGTTTTTGTGATCTTTGTAAAGTGGGCAAATATAATGTGTGCCTAGATGGGAAGCACTGTACTACGCAGAAAACCGACGGAAATTGTTCGAATTTCTACGCCCAGTACGCAGATTGTTGCTACAAGCTACCTGATCATGTGTCGATGGAAGAAGGCGCCATGTTGGAACCGCTTTCGGTGGCAATCTACGCCACTAGAAGGGCAGATATCCGTCTAGGTAGCAGAGTCATCATATTTGGTGCTGGTCCCATAGGACTAATGTGTTTAATCGCTGCCAAGGCAATGGGAGCTACGAGAACCGTAATTCTGGATCTGGCCAGGGTTAAACATCGACTAGATCTGGCGAAGGAACTGGGAGTAACGGGCACGATCGCGATCGATAAAGGCGACAAGGAAGACGACCTGGTGAGAAGGGTTCACGAGGTATTGGGAGGTCCGGCGGATCGTGTTCTGGAGTGTACCGGATCGGAGCCGGGAATTCGAATCTCGATCAAGGCCACACGGAATGCCGGCCAGATCTGTCTCGTCGGGTTGGGCAACGAAGACGTTAAGGTACCAATGGTGGACGCCATCTCGCGTGAAATCAATATCGTGACCGCCATGCGATTCAATCACGAGTAAGTATAAGTTTGGTCGTCGAAAAAATACCAGGTAACAGTTCATTTCAAATTTTCTATTGCAGTTTTCCGGCCGCGTTGGAAATAGTAGCCAGTGGGTATGTGGACATAAAACCACTTGCTTCGCACCATTTCGATCTGAAGGACGTTCACGAGGCGTTCCGAGTTGCTAGTCAGGGCGAAGGTAACAAAGTACTGATTCATCTTGTGCCTAGAGATACTAACAATAAGAAAAAGTTTGTGAACTAAGTTTGAATTTGTTTGATGTTTTTAAGCTGAAATATATTTTCTTGTTCTTATGAAAGTGATTTTTATCGACGCCTCATAATGTTTCATCGTGTTCGCAAATGTTAAACATAATTTTCCACTTTGTTAATTATGAATGTAGATTCGCTTTCTTATGTTTGATCAATGTTCATCAAAGGCTTTCTGTACTTGAGTAGCGTTTTCAACAAGCCGCGATAACGACGTGGCATACTGAATCTTTATTTTTGAATCAGTCTCTACTGTTTATCTCTTTCATCTGTATCTGACCCTGTCTTTGCTTTCGTTCATAGAGCGCTGCCTGAGCATTTCCGGACATGCTGAGACTATAATGCTCTGATGTTTCAATGCTACATTTGAGATTCCTTCCATGTGAAGAATATACTCGAAATAAATGAGACACACACATAAACGGTTGTAAAAACAAAATTTTAATCTTATTGGGTACCTGTCTTCAATCTTCCAAGAAAAATAAATACAAAATGATAGTTAGCTTTCTACTTTATTGGTTTATTGAACCTTCCCTTCATTTTCAAGCTCCCACACATTGCGCTCAAAACCACTTAAGCTTTTAGGTAATGATGGGTTCGACTTCTTTTGATACTCTTGCCCACCATTTCTTCAAAACCAGCTCGTTCCCGAATCCCAACCTTTGGTGTTTTACGAAGCTTGATCTTCATGATTGAGAAAAACTGCATTTTTTGAGTTGAAGTTTTGTAGTACAGAAAAACTACATTGTTATGTCTACTCAAATCCTCAAATATTTTTCAGTTTATATTTCAAGTCTCTCTTTCTAAACTTATGTTTTTCAGTTTCTGTTTTTGAGTTTCTATTTTTGAGTCTTTTTCCTAGTATCTGTTTCCTTGATTCAGTTTCTGTTTTTGAGTTTCTGTTTCTGTGTTTTATGTTTATGTATTCTGATGTCGTTTTCGTTTTTACGCTGTAGTGTTACACCGGAATTACACGCAATAAAATTGTGCGGTAAAAACTACCATTTAACTTAAGCGCTCGCACCGGCAATTTTTGGCAGACCAGAAATGCGCTTGATTTTACCATGTCTGTAGTTGGAATCAGATTGTTGTAAATTATTTCTGTCAAATGTAGCAGTAATGCGGTGGGGTGTACCGTAAACATAGTAAATTGGTCTGAATTTCCATGGTAGTTAGCGTAGTTAGCTAAAATAGTTATTTTTATCACAGAATTTTTTCCCGTGTACACTTCAACACCGAGATAAAAACAAATGTAGCACTCGACACCATGTTTGTTTACACAAAAATAAAAACGAGTTTCTGTTTTTAGTTTCTATTTTGGGCTTATGTTTCTGAGTTTCAGTGTATGTGAATTTCTTAGTTTCTGTTTCTTACTTTGTTTGATAGTTTCTAGTTCTGAGCTTTTGTTTTTTAGCTTCTATTCAAAGGTACTGTTGAAACGTTTCTGATTTTGAGTTTCTTAGTTTCTTCTTTTGAGTATAAGTGTGAGTTTTTAAGTTGCAGTTACTTAGTTTCTGATTCTACGTTTATGTTTTTTTTTGAACTTTTGTTCATTAAGCTATCAGTAAAAATATTTGGCTAGGCTTTCTATTTCTATTATTTTAGTTTCTATTTTTTAGTTTCTGTTTTAATGTTTCTGAGTTGATCTTTCTGTTTTTTTTGAGTCCTCTTTGCCAAATGTACAAATATTTGGGTAGGCTTTCTATTTCTATTAGTTTAGTTTCTGTTTTAATGTTTCTGAGTTGATCTTTCTGTTTTTTTTTGAGTTTCTTTTAATAAGTTTAATTTCTTATTTTTGAGCTTAAGTTTCCGATTTTTATGCGTTTTTGTTTCGTAGTTTTTGTTCTAGAGTTTCTACTTCTGAGTTTCTATTTATGAGTTTCTACACAGTTAAAAATAATGAAGATTACACGTCATGTAAACTTCATTTATGCGATGTAAACATGAAGTCATGTAAATTTAAGTCTGGAATCATGTCAGTGATGCACATCAAGAAATTCTTCAAAGACGCTCGCGAATTTGAGCCTAAGATTCCAGCTTTCTCATTCTATGTACGACAAGCGAGGTTTTCCTGGCAGTGTTAAAATAATTGTCGGCGTAATAACTACTAACATTTCTATCAGTAATTTTATATTCTTACAATCATCGGCTGTCCTTTCGAGGTTGTATAATGTCAGAGTGAACGTTTTAACCAATGATTTTCCCTTCTTTGAGTTATAGGCTGTTCTTTCGAGTTGTACTGTTTTAGTTAAAGTTTGAGCGACAGCCGCCAAAAAAAAATCGACTGGCACAATTGTCTTGAGCGAAATTCAAAGATGACAGTGACATAAGACGGGCGACCTTGAAAATAAGCTGCTGCATTACTTGTCTGTATTACATCTTGTAGGTATTACAACTTCCAACAAGAGAATTGTCCTTCTTTTAATTACCGGCTATTTTTTCAAAAGTTGCACTTGTAAAGTGATTATCGACATCAATGTCATGTAATCACACAGAATCCTGCTGAATTACATGACATATAATTGAAGCTTACATGACATATCATGTAAATATCCATTATATACCACGCTCCAATTATGTGCATTATATGTCTCAGAAATTTACACGTTTCGTTCGAACTGTGTAGCATCTTTTAAATATATGACGTTTTCTAAAACTAATTGAGATAATCCAATAAATGCGAATATTTATAACTTGAAGTAGCCACCCTGAAATTCCGAACAACCTATATGTATATCGATGAGAACCAACACCAGGACAATCATCCATGACTACGTGATACATTCACTGGGACACCGGTTGTAATTATCACTGATGCATGTTTATCTGTATCGTTGGCCCTATACACTGCGCACACTCCGAGTCGAGCTTTTGCTGCTGGCTGTACCTTACTCCTTTCCCTGCATACCATTAATACATTTAATTCATTAGTAAACATCGGCACGTTGAGCTCGCGAGTTGCTTTTATAGAGCAACGTTAACAGATATTGAATCGTATGTTTAGTTTATTTGGTTTGTATTGAATTGTTTACGGCTTAGTTTACATTTCTCGGCACGTGATTTCAAATTTAGACCTTAAAGAACCTAAAGAAAGGCATGGAAAATTTCAAATGAAAGAACTAACGATACACGGTTAATGTGTCCTGCCTATGCGAAAATTGCGTCGTCTCATTTCTCTTCGTTCGAAATAAAGGTCAATCTTATTTGATCTGCTCTGTTTGATACCTTCCTACTTTTCCAAATTCACTTCAGAAACAAGCTTAATAATAAAGAAATCTGTTCTAATCGTTCGTCCGTTCTAATCTAGTCAATTGTTTATAACTCGAACTCTGTTCGTAAAATAATAAACTGAAATTCAAACAAACATTGTTTGTTCATTATGCTTTTACTACTGCATTTTATACATAGAGCTGATAGTCAGGCGAAAGATTCGACATCTTCCTTCGGTTTTTTCCTTCGAACGACTTAGATAAGTGGCGACGTGACTTCGTAGTCAGACGTATTATAGCTTTGACTTTCGCAGTGAGAGGTCGATCTTTGGTGTTCGGTTTTTGAAAATTTCAGGATCATGGCTAAGGACAATTTAACCGCCGTTCTTTACGGTATTGAGGACTTGAGATTGGTAAGGTCCCACGATTGTTCAAGACTAATAGGGCGGGGATAACGTGTTTTCTTTGTTATACTCAGGAGCAACGTCCCATCCCAACGCCGAAGGATGATGGTAAGTCGCGTAATATCTGCGCAGTTCAATACGAAGCAATTGATCAACCGATATCATTATACAGAGGTTCTTTTGGATATGGACTGCGTTGGAATCTGCGGGTCAGATGTACACTATCTGGTCAGAGGACGATGCGGTGACTTCGTGGTTCAGAAACCGATGGTGATAGGCCACGAAGCATCAGGTGTCGTGTCGAAGGTGGGTTCAAATGTGAAACACCTAAAGGCCGGTGATCGAGTGGCGATTGAGCCTGGCTACGGTTGCCGAGTTTGCGACTTTTGTAAGGGCGGTCGCTATAACCTGTGTGCGGACATGATCTTTTGTGCAACGCCGCCCTACGATGGTAACCTGGCCCGGCACTATACTCATCCGGCTGATTTCTGCTACAAATTACCGCCGCATGTGACCATGGAGGAAGGGGCCCTGCTTGAGCCTCTGTCTGTTGGAGTCCATGCGTGTCGCAGAGCTGGCGTTGGATTAGGATCGGAAGTGTTGATTCTCGGTGCCGGTCCGATTGGATTGGTGACGCTCATCACGGCGAAATCTATGGGAGCAGGTAAGGTCGTGGTGACGGATCTGCTGCAGAATCGTTTGGACGTGGCCAAAGAATTGGGAGCTGATGGAACCCTGGTGGTTGAGGTGGGAGCCAACGAAATGGAAGTGGTGAAGAAGGTTCATGATCTGTTCGGAGGCGAACCTGATAAAACTATCGACTGCAGTGGAGCCGAGGCCACTTCGCGGCTGTCGGTTTTGGCCACCCGGTCCGGAGGTTGTGCCGTTTTGGTTGGCATGGGAGCCTCGGAAGTCAAACTCCCTCTGGCGAACGCACTGGCACGTGAAGTCGACATTCGTGGAGTATTCCGCTACTGCAATGAGTACGCTTTTCCAAAGGGTTCTTAGCTTTAGATAATAACGACTGTTTGCTTTTGTTCAACAGCTATCCAGCGGCGTTGAGTCTGGTGGCGAGTGGAAAAATCGACGTTAAGCGCCTGATAACACACCACTTCAACATCGAGGAAACGGCAGAAGCTTTCAATACCTCTCGACATGGGCTTGGTGGCGCCATCAAGGTTATGATTCACGTGCAGCCCAAGGACAAAAACAATCCAAAGTGAATCTTCCGTGTTCAGTAATGAAGTTTGTTAGTGTAGGTGTAGAGTAAGATTTGATTATTCATAAAACTTATCAATAAAACTTGAAATTTTGTGTACTGTATTAGTGTTTGTCCGTATTTTGAAATAGGTTTTATGCAGATTTTTTTAAATATTTTTTCTTGCTATGTAAGGCCGCACGGAACGTCATTATAATCACCCTATCCATTTGAAGAAGCAGATGTGAAAAATTTATCATATAATTCTACATATGTAGTACACTGCCCATAAGGCAGCGTCCATTTATTACGTAACGCTAAAATTTGAAATTTTTGACCCCCTCTCTCCCCTCCGTAACGCTTTTTGTATAAAAAATTTAAATTTTTTGTATGAGCCGTAACTCTTGAGCCTACTCCCCCCTCCCCCTAGAGCGTTACGTAGTTTTTGGATGCCGCCTAACTGCATATCAGTCACATTCGACATTTTTGACTATTTAGAGTTAATATACCGTGGGGAGTCATCAAATGATGTATACTTTCGATCAACTTACTAAAGTCTTTGATTTTGTTTTAGAAAATTCGAAAAAAATACCAAGTTATTTTGTTACATTGGTAATTGTATCCGCATAATCACAGACAAGCATAACAGTTACATTAACATTACGCTTGAGCCTCGTAGTGTAGTAGCAAAGAAATGTCTAACAGAATTATTTTCTGAATATTCACCCAATATACGACATGAGCTGTACAAAATTTCAACCTCAAATAAGTACAATACAAAATTTTAAATATTTCAAATATATGAAATACAAAAAGCAGTAACATTTCATCTGTAATTCTACACCTAACAAACATCATTAAAGAAACAAAGATCTGAAGGCATTGTCTTAATATGGCTAGGGTTCATTGTGTATCTAGATACCATGTCTGAATAAATGTCACTTAAACAATTTTGATTGGTATCATTCTGAATGTCTACAAAACAATAACTCATCATTTTAAAGTCAATAACGGCAAAGGCTACGTCCTTACGGCAATCCGGGACTAGAGACCGAGTATACCTCTGTATCTCCACATTTGTCATTGAAAGGATATTGGGTTAGTGGGAAAGGTAAGAGTCTGGCAGTCATCCATGGTTGATGATGAGATCTATGATATATTCACGACTAACCAGATTTTCGGTATTAAGCTAGGTATGCTGTTCTGCTTAACTGCGTACTGCGATAAAAAATGCTATTCTTGAGCATTACTTGCAAGAAATTTCCCACGCATCGAGATAGGCGACTACTTTTCTGTTGAAGTGCTTAGTGTTCTTATTGTAATGTCCTGGTTTAGGGGCACTTCGGATTAGGGAGGGTTTGTAGAGAGTTGTTGTCTGGTTGATAGCCGAAATAGAACTACCGGCTCATAGCTCTTTTTATTTTCAGGAAAGCTTTATAATGAGATAGCTTGATGTATAGCAGTTGATGTTGTCTCTTTTTCAGAGCTGTCATTTGACAGGATACATCAGTTCTTCCCCTTTAAGGAAAGGGATATATTTCAGAAAATTCCATTTAGAATTCTATGCATGCTATTGACTTAAACTAATAAAACAATCCAAAGTTTAAACTTAAGACTAACTATTCAGAAAATTCATTTTGAAAATTCAGATCACACTTTATGCGCATTGATCAATGATAAACAAAATCACTGTCGGCTTTGGCCGTGCGTTTTCTTTTCGATCTTCTTAGCTCGGGTGTGAGATCGAGTAATGCCTTTGGACGATTTCGTTTTCGGCTCTTCTTCGATGCGTCTGGGACCGACTCCGCAAAACCTCTAGGGTCTTCGTTCTCACTGCTAACTGGCAGCACACCATCACGATTTGAAAAGGATAATGTAAGGTTCGGCCTTAAACGCATCCCTTCAGAAGCTACTCTTAGCTGGTTTCGATGGGCCATTAGGCGAACGTTTCCAGTTTGCACCTGGAAGATATTTTTCGAAAAACGTTTTAGAAATGTGGCTTTAACCCAGCGTGCGTGGTGATGTGGATTGTTATTTTTGTACCAAACCACATCACCCGCCATCAGATCATCTATAGAGTCATGCAACTTAGTATTAGTACTTGTGGTGTCATTTGACACAGTTCTATCATCGCTTGGCTGTGGTTTTAGATGATTCTTGTATTGTTTTTTTGGATTAAGTAAGTCCATTATTGTCTTTGGATTAAAAGAAAATATTTTCTCTGACGGAAACTCGCCGTCATTCGTCAAGCAACTGTTCCTATAGTTTATTAAAAACAAATTCAATTGATCCTCCATTTCCAACTTTAACATCTCAGGTTCCAAAAGAAACTTTTTCAAAACTTCTTTTACTGTCCGCACTGAACGTTACTAGAGGGATTGTATGGGGGACTTTTAAGCACATTAATGCCCTGCTTCCTCAAAAAGCTCACAAAGGTATGGGAGTTGAAAGGTGGGCCTCCATCGGATACCAAAACATCCGGTAATCCGAAGCGAGCAAAAAATGCTACCAACCTTTTTAAAACCTTACTGCAATCAGTACCACCTTTCATCCATTCAATCTCTATCCACTTTGAAAAACTGTCAACTATAAGTAAAAATGTGTGGTGGTTGAAGTGAAAAAAATCTATGTGTATTCTACTAAACGGTCTGCTTGTTGGTATCCATTGAAATTTCTCCGCAGGTTTGTTGACAATTGCCATACTATTACACTCCTCACATAGTGATACAAACTTTTCTATATCCTTATTAATTCCAAACCAGTACACTGATCTTCTAGCAAGTTGTTTCATTTTAACCATGCCTGCATGATTGGCATGTAACAGTTTCAAAACATCAGTTTGCATCACTTGTGGTATTATTACCCTATCCTGGTATAACAAACACTCATCAACCACCTCCAAATCATGTTGGTTCGAAAAAACATCGACATAGCATTTTTTTAAATTTTCTGGCCAACCATTTTTCATGTAGAATACAATATTCTGCAAGAATTCATCTGATTTTGTCACCTTCGCAACCACTTTAAAATCGATAGGAAAATCGTTGCTAAAATTAATGCTCCTTATATGTTCAATATCAAATTCATCAGGTACTGACTGCTCTAAAGGAAATCTCGAACAAAAATCCGCGTTTCCCATTTTGGATGACGGCCTGTATTGAATAATGAAATCATAAATGGATAATTCTAAAATGTACCGTTGAAGCCTTGTTACGTATATTGAATGTTGACCTTTCTTGCCAAAAATACCTACTAAAGGCTTATGGTCTGTATAAACAGTAAACTCTTGCCCATACAAATATTTGTGGAATTTTTTGATGGTACAAACCAAAGCTAATGCCTCTAAATGTAGAATGGGATACGATTTTTGAGCGTCGTTCAATGTAAACGATGTGAAACAAATAGGTTTCTCTACATTATCGACAATATGAGCAATTACGCCCCCTAAACCATATCCCGATGCATCAGATACAACAATTATTGGCTTCTTTGGATCGTAAAACTCTAAAAACTGGGCACTCAACAAAGCTTGCTTACTTTCTTCAAACGCTTTATTACAATTGTTGTCCCAAATAAATTTTACACCGTTTTTTAATAAATCATAAAGATATGAAAGTTTTGCTGACAAATGGGGAATGAATTTGTTATAATAATTTATCATTCCAAGAAATGATTTTAGTTCTGTCGTGTTCTTTGGAAGTTTGGCCTTTTGTATTGTTGCAACTTTGCTTTGGCAAGGCAGTAAACCATTCTCGCTCAATACGTGTCCTAAATAATCTAAATGTGTAACAAAAAACTTACATTTTTCCCAGTTAACCTTTATGTTCGCTTCTCGCAATCTCTCAAGCACAAGTATAATTTTGCCTTACACTCATCTATATTTTTTCCTGCAATGAGGACGTCATCTAAATAGCAATGAACATGATCAATATCTCTCAAAATTTGATCCATAACATTTTGGAAAATCGATGCGCTCGAAGAAGCCCCTTGTGGTAATCTATTGTAAGTATATAGTCCCTTGATTGTGTTTATGGTCATAAAATGTTTAGACTTATCCGATAAAGCCAATTGAGTGTATGCTCCCTCCAAATCTAATGCACAGAATATCTTACATTCTGCCAGCTTAGCAAACAAATCTTGTGCTGTAGGAAGAGGGTAAGTATTAGGAATAATTACTTTATTTATTGAAACTTTGCAATCTATAACCAATCTAATTTCATTATTTTTTTTCATTACTATGACCACGGGAGACGCCCACTCACTGGTCTTGATTGGTGTAATCACTTTTTCCTTTTCTAGTTTGTTCAAATAATCCACAACTTTGTCTCTTAACCTGTATGGAACATCATAGGCTTTTTTAAAAATGGGAACGTCAGATTTTAGTACCAATTCGGCTTCAAACCCTTTGATAGGGGTCGAAAAATCTTTTATAAAAACATCTTTGTATACACGTTTAATATTTTCAACCTCCGCATTATTATCGCTTTCAATCATGTTGTTAATAGTCAATGTGCTTGAAAAAAAATGTCTCCATTTAGAGAAAAATACATCCAGCCATGTCCTTCCAAATAAAGGTATAAATTTATGACTGGTATTCAA
Organism: Aedes aegypti; assembly: GCF_002204515.2. Lineage (NCBI taxonomy): Eukaryota > Metazoa > Arthropoda > Insecta > Diptera > Culicidae > Aedes > Aedes aegypti. The sequence goes on along the minus strand of NC_035109.1, from coordinate 37,844,250 downwards.
AACCAAAAGGTTCAATTTTGCTTCAGTTCCATTGAACTTTACTGAAACTATCGCTTCACCTTCAATTTTAAGTTTTTCTCCATTTACTACAATCAACTGTTTATTGCATTTCTCTAAAGGTTTACTAAACATAGAAAAATAATGGTCTTTACCAATCACCGATACGGAAGATCCGCAATCAACCTCCATTTGCAACATTTTGCCCTCAACCATTAGCTCTACAAGACAGGGGTCACTAATCCTATTAATGGAAGATACCATCATGCAAGTCAAATCACCTGAGTCTCTATCATCGGCGTCACTATCCGACTCCTCCGTCCGCATCCGGCTAAGAAGGTTCGCAATATGTCCGTCTTCACTGGCCTCCGGCTCATAATCGTTCAGCATGTTGACTGTGTCCCGTCTCATGTTTTTTAGTTTAAAACATTTCCTCTTGATGTGTCCCTTTGCTCCACAAAAGTTGCAGATCATATCTGCGTAACTTGGTTTCTGCCTCCATTGTCCTGGCTTAAATTTTTCTGTTTCTCTCCAGCTCTGTTTTTTGTATCGTGTGGTATCTTCAACTCTCCTGGAATACGGTCTATAACCAAGTCTGTCCCTAACAGGAACCCTAGGAGAGCTTTCCATTTCTCCGCCATTGTAAACAGCTAAAAGTTTCCTCATGCTAGTTCCTACTTTTGAAGCTGGTGCCAGAGAAGCAATTCGACCATACTGGTCGTCGTCATTATTGTTTAAATTTTTGGCATTTTTCCCGGCCAATTCCCATGTAGCAATTATCCTTTCTGCTATCGCAAGTGTGAGTTTGTCTTCATTTAGCAGTCTTTCACGAAGGGATTTTTCTCGGACTCCCGAGAGAATCCGATCCCTTATGGCAAGGTCTTTAAAATCCCCGAAAGAACAAAACTCTGCTTGCAATTTTACAGAGAGAACAAAGTCCTCGACCGTTTCATCAGGTTGCTGTACACGGTTGTTAAACTTCAACCTCTGAATGATGTCAGATTCCGTTTTATCCAACCGTGTACGCAATTTAGTAATCATGTCATCATATGACACGTCGGTCAAATTACTGGTAGGGAATAAAAGCTTCAATTCATGGTATATCACAGGGCCACTAAGGGTTATAAAGTAGGCTTTTTTGTCTCCAGGTGAGACATTATTCAATGAAAAATAAAATTCCAACCGCTCGACCCATTCGCCAAATGGCGTGCCTTTGCGGTATGGCTCAATAGTCGTGGTAACGTTCACTTTGGACATACTCAACCGGAGAAATAGTAAATGTTGAAAGAAAAAACAATGGCAATATAACTCTGCAAACACTGAACAATTTCCCAAATCAGCACAATATAAAAAAGAATAAAGGCAAGACTCACCGAAACAGTCCAAACTCACCCCAACCAACGGTAGGGCAAACGGAACGACGAATTGTGATGGATCCTTGCCAGCTTCCAAAAGTAAACGCACTGTCACGTCCGGTTTAATCCGAAAAGTTGGCCACTTCCTGCTAACCTGCTGATAGATTCGGAGTTGCAGTTACCGGTCGGATTCGTTAAAAATCTTCGCTTGTGCCACCACTGTTCCACACGTTCCAGGCCGTGTTGGATAGCCACTTCGAAACGCCTTGTTCGAAAACCTTCGATCCACAGTATCGCCAACAACTCACTTATCGAATCTAGAGTTTAATTTGAAAAGATAAAACACTCTTAGAACTTTGCAAATAAAAGAATAAACATCAAAAGATTCCTTTGATAAAAGCTGTCAAACAAAACAATGTTTTGTTCGATCCTAGATTGTTGTCTTGTTCGCACCTGCGAATCGAAAAGGCCTTTTCGTTGCTGTAAGAGAATGGCTGCCAGATATATTGTAATTAAGAACAAAAGGGTGATGCCAATTAAAACAATGGCGGAAAATATGGGAAATTGATTGCAATTCTAGCAATTACTAAATTTCACTTATATCGTGCAATCCACACAATTATACTCACTTAAGCACCTTAACCTACCGCATCCACCGATGTGGTTTAGATTTTACCAATTCGTGTGTTATTCCAAAATCATGTAGATGCTCAATTGTGGCTGACCTTTGGATGACCTTTATCACCTGCAGCGCCGGGCCGTCGTCTTCCAGATGAAAAACGTGATTATATCCACACCAAGTTCACTTGTGTGGCTGCCACTATGAATCTTCGGCCACTTGAGGAAAAACTACCGAGGAAAATTTATCTTCGTCGCCAAACTGTAATGTCCTGGTTTAGGGGCACTTCGGATTAGGGAGGGTTTGTAGAGAGTTGTTGTCTGGTTGATAGCCGAAATAGAACTACCGGCTCATAGCTCTTTTTATTTTCAGGAAAGCTTTATAATGAGATAGCTTGATGTATAGCAGTTGATGTTGTCTCTTTTTCAGAGCTGTCATTTGACAGGATACATCACTTATTAGCACTTCCACAGTTATTAACTGAGAGCTTTCTTTGCCAATTGACTATTTTTGCATTTGTATATCGTGTGGCAGGTACGATGATACTCTATGCCCAGGGAAGTCAAGGAAATTTCCATTACGAAAAGATCCTGGACCGACCGGGATTCGAATCCAGCATGGCTTTGCTTCGTAGCTGCGGACTCTAACCATTCGGCTAAGGAAGGCCCCCCAACCGAAACACATTTTCATAGAATATTTTTGTTTTTAGTTTTGAATAGAAAAACTGATTTTGAAGTTTCGATTATGACGATGATAGATTTGTAGAGATTTCATCGAAATTAGTGTCTCAGATAGTTATATCTGGACCCAGGAAGCTGGGCTTCTTGTGTGAAACGTCGATCGAGCTTTAAATGTATAGTACAATGTACTGTATATTGGGTATTATAATAGTACCATAATAGTTATATTGCAATCACAGACAAACAGACGTAACACTTGAATTATTTTCATTGTCCATCAGAATAGCGCCCAATTCTATTATTTGGTAGTTGGCCGACGGGCCACTCGTGGCGCTCGTATCGCTTTTGTTCGAGTTTGACGTTTGCGCACTACCGCCACCTAGTTCCTGGTTCCTGGCCAAACACAGTATTTTAAGCATTGGGCGTTAACGTTCGCGAGACTATGCTTTGAATTGAAAATTGTTCTAGCTGTTACGTCTGTTTGTCTGTGGTAGGTGGTAGTAACTACAATGAAACAAGCATTGAAGCACAGACAAACAGACGTCACACTCTCATCGATGTCCATCGACCAACTTTTCAACGATCGATTCGAACATATGGTAGGTGGTCAATCGACCACCCGCAGCGCTCGCGTCGCTTTTATTCGTGTTTGACGTTTACACACTACCGCCATCTGTTGGTCCATCGGCCAACTACAGTGTTTTTAGCATTGGGCGTACATGTTTTCGCGACTATGATTTTGATCGCGATTTGTTCGAAGTGTTACGTCTGTTTCTCTGTGATTGAAGTAATGAGAACCACGAACAAGCTTTTAAATTTACTATTCCAATTACGATTGAGCTATCAAGAACGCTTTTTATATGCGTTTTGTTCCCTCTTAATCCAACCGCATCGATAGCCGAGCGGTAAGCGTTCGCGTCTGACAATCGCAAGATCCTCGGTTCGATTCTGGCCTGCTGCAAGTTTTTAACCATGATATAGTAATTTTTACTGTCGAAATGGCGTCATGGTAAAATTGAATGCACAAAATATTTGAAATAAATGAAAATTTAGTCTGCACAAATCAAGTGGCGTTGTGTATTTAATTTAACCCTCTAATATAGTATTTTCAACTGCAACGCTGTGTACATGTTCGGAAGGTTTTTTTTATTCATACCAAAAGTGTAGTAAACTTTGTGGATTTTGTTTTTGAGTAGATGCTACATGTAGTAAAGTTCAACGCTTTCTATTCATACCGCCCACTAATTTTAGCATTGAGCGTACATGTCCTCGTGACTCTGATTTTGATCGAGATTTGTTATAAGTGTTACGCCTGTTTGTCTGTGGTAAAACATAGTCACGTCAACAATTACGCCCAATGCTAAAAATATTTCATTTGGCCAACCGCGAACTAGGTGGCGGTAGTGAGCAAACGTCAAACTCGAACAAAAATGATGCGAGCGCCACAAGTGGGCAGTCGGCCAACTACTATTTATTAGAATTGGGCGCTATTCTGCTGTGCGATGAAAATAATTAGAGTGTTACGTCTGTGTGTCTGTGGTATAACACTTAGAACAAATTAGTGATCCTTTATATGAGAGATTAGCGGAAGTAAAATGGAATGATTTGGCAACAGATCAGCAGTGCTGAGTTTGCTCGGCGTCGAGAATAATATTGTAAGACGGACATGACTTTCTCATTGCTAAAAAGTGTATTTTGTTTCGTTATAGATCTTTGAGCCAGGTCGGTCACACTCGGGCTCAGATTGGGTACCACTTCTAGTACTGCATTTGGTCCCTCGGTAGTACAAAAGGTACCCAAGTTTGACAGATCGCAGTACACTTTTCACGGCATTCTAGATTACCTTATGAGCCATAAAATTTTGGGCAACTGCAAGGGACATGGAGGTCTTTAATTTGTCTTTGTTTGAGCTATATTTCCAAATTAATAAACAGCAGAAAAAATTACTAACTAAATATCGCATTAAATCGAAAATTAAATATCGCATTCAAAAAAGGTAAATATTTCATATTTTTTGCTGTATGAAAAACAACTTTCACCGAAATAATTTCAAGCGGATTACATTACTCCTCAAGAAAAGTTCAAAACAAACATAACGCATGTTCGTTTGGCTCACGCTTTGACAGCTCTCGCTGCTCGATTGCCTCACACTTTGACAGAAATGTCAGCTTCCACGTATCACTCTTATACTCCACTGCACTGTGACGTCACGCATCAATTTTGACAAGTACTGGTCCTGTTGTTTACAGTTTGGACTTAGTACTTTTTTCGAATCATTCTTAATTTCGTGAAAGTTTGCTGCGAGGAGAGGTCAAATCCACTGCAGATACCCACGGATCGTATTATTCTATCTTCCTACCGTGGAAAATCGTCACCATCAGCATGCTGATGATAGAAATGCGAAGATGAAAAAATGATGGAAAAAACGACTAAGTCCGAAACGTAAACAACAGGACCAGCAGTGAGGTTAGGCTCGTCATATGCAGCGCTCTATAAAGGATCACTAGAACTACCAAAATCATACACTGAGGAAACGGAACGTATGAGGTACATAAGAATTTCTTATGGAATAACGACATAAGAAGTATTTTGTTTTTTATTCGAGAATCTTATAACATTCCACAACAGACTTATGAAATAACACTCATTACATAGACAGATATAATTCCATAAGAAACTCTTTTTGGATATCAAACGCATTGATCATTTGCATTCGTAAGACAATCTAATGGAATACGATTTTCTTAACAATTTCATACGAAAATCTTATGCATTACGTGGAATAAAGACATAAGAAGCATCTAATGAGACTCATAAGAAAAACTTGTGAACTTCCATCGATCATTGCGATCTCATTACACGCTGCGGCTGTTGCTGCCTCAAAGCGGAAATCTTCCGGATCAACAGCCAACAGATAAGGCCCAAACGCAATGATAGCGGAACGGCAACGGAATGCGGATCCGGTTCGCCAGCATGAATCACACCATCTCGACTGAGCTGACAACGAATGAAATTGCATCAACACTGAGTCGACAAGCTTGTTGTAGTTCATGCTGGCGAACCGGTTCCGCTTTCCGTTGCCGTTCCGCAATCATTGCGTTTGGGCCTATAGATTAAGGCATTTGTCGGCATGAATAGTAAAAAATAGCCTCTAATAGAACTACCGTACCGTAAAAGCCCAAACGCAATGATAGCGGAACGGCAACGGAATGCGGAACCGGTTCGCCAGCATGAACTATAATCAGCTTGTCGACTCAGTGTTGATCCAACTTCATTCGTTGTCAGCTCAGTCGAGATGTTGTGATACATGCTGGCGAACCGGTTCCGCATTCCGTTGCCGTTCCGCTATTATTGCGTTTGGGCCTTAACTGCTGGGTGGATGAGAGATTTGTTGTTAGGGAGTGGTTTTGAATTTTGAATCTGTGGAGGAAAATATATTTTCCTAAAGGAAGACTTGAATCGGGTTGGAGTTGAAACCATTGGAACTGTGATTCAGAACGGGTTGCGCCAGTTCCAACCTGGTTTAAAAACGTTTGTTTGAGTAGATTCGGTGGCGTTCCTGTTTGGGGCGCCCTGACCGGGATCAAGGCCCAAACGCAATGATAGCGGAACGGCAACGGAAAGCGGAACCGGTTCGCCAACATGAATCACACCATCTCGACTGACCCATCAACGAATGAAAGTGAATCAACACCAAGTCGACAAGCATGTTGTAGTTCATGCTGGCGAACCGGTTCCGCATTCCGTTGCCGTTCCGCTTTCATTGCGTTTGGGCCTTCACGGTTAGTTTGAGCGCGCACCTGATTTGACATTTGCAAATGTAAACAAGCATCCCAATAAGGCAATCCATGAGACAGCTGCGATCAGCTGGTTTTTTGTTTACCAAGAGCTTTTGACGTTTCACGATCGGAGTGACCGTTCGATTACAAAGGAAAATGTAAAGCTCCGGCAACACTCGCATGCTTTGTTTACTCATTCGTTTCGGTTGCATTCACACTTTGAGCTGTCAGTCCTATAGATCGCTGCACGCCTGACCTAACCTCGAAACTCCATATAAAAAAAATGTCAACAATTCCAGCAGTGAATGTCAACTCCATATAAAAAAAATCTATACAATTCCAGCAGTGAGTGTCAAAGAGCAGGACAGTCAATTGAGCGTGATGAAAGAGGGACAAAGAAGGAGAATTTATCGTGACGTCCCCATGCACTCTTCTATCGCGGAAAGTCCTCATGGATAGCCTTATGCAGGGGTGGAATCGAAAAACTGTTGCAAAATCACCACGCTGATACCCATAGGGTTGAACAAACTGTGCCGCATCTCGAATTATTTTTCAAAATGTGGTGAGTATCCATGTTTTCAAAAATTTGTAAGAAAATCAGGAGTGCATATAAACAAAATCTGAAAGCGTTAATATTCATTAAAAATGATTATCTTTGGAAGAAAAATACAAAAACTGGAGGTTAGATCTGACGGAAATGGTCTATTATATATGCAATCAAGAATAATGTTGCGTCGACGTTCAATTACAATACACTGTATTGTATCCAATACATTATATTGTACATTATTGGTTTATTCCATTCACTAAATGGTACGTTTTTATTCGGGCAGAGTCTATGAATGGAGAGTTGCGCGAAGAAGCTTCTTTGAATGGTTGTTCTTCTTCGTCTTCGAAAATAGTCCCTATCTGTTTTGCTGGTCTGCTCGATAAGTAGACGGTTTGACAGTTCGATAGGTAGATTTGGTTTCAATCTTCGCGCAACTCTCCATCCACTCTGGCCCAAACGCACTGAAATATACTCGCCCAAATGGTATTTCATACAAAGTGAAGAAGCAAAGAAAGACAACGGTATAAGCTATTTTCACAGACAAACAGACGTAACACTTAGAACAAATCGCGATCAAAATCATAGTCACGAGGACATGTACGCCCAATGCTAAAATCGGTGTGTTTGGCCGACGGGCCAACAGATGGCGTTAGTGTGTAAACGTCAAACGCGAATAAAAACGATTCGAGCGCTGCGGGTGGCGGATTGGCCACCTGCCATATTTTTGAATCAACCGTTAAAAAGGTGGTCGATGGACAATGATGAGAGTGTGACGTCTGTTTGTCTGTGCTATTTTCATTTGCGATTCGTTTTATTATAGCACACAAAACAGCAATTGCTATCTGTAGGCTTTGTAGTCATGTAGAAAAGCAAACAACTGTTCAAGACAATTTTTTGATGAATTTTTTCAATAATCCTAAAAATCTATATTCCAAGCAAACATCGAGCCGAAATCGCCCAATGCGATTAAAAGGAAAACATTTTTTTTTGTTTACTGTTGTGACTGGCCCGAGGTTGCGTGCGAGAGAGAAAAGCCTCTCTCAAGAGAGAGAGAGCGAAACGTCAAAAAGTCAAAACACAGTTTTGCCGCCATCGCTTCGAACGAACCGCCAGAATCACAAACTGGAGCTGGTTTTGCGGGTGGCGCGTTTTAATTTTATGCCTCGTCGTCGGCTGCGCTGAAAAAAGTAATTAGTGAGCGATTAACTAGTGAATTGGAGTTCTGAATTGGTGAAATTTTAGTGCACAATGTGGTGATTGTATCGATGAGTTGATTTGCCGTGGTATTTGGTCGAAAATCATACGAAAAAATGCGTCAAACGAGATCTACTCCGAAGACCGCCTCGAAAAAGACTCCGTCTTCGTCATCGAAGTTCCCGTCTTCCTGCTGTTTCATTTGCAAGAGCCCCGAAAATGACGAACTCTTTCTGGGGAAGTTCCACAAAAAGTGGCGCCTTCAGGTGCACTATCATTGCTTGGTAGGTTGGGGACATTTGTATGGATTGTGATCATGGTTTTTAATAGGAGTTTTGTTCTTGTAGCTTCTGACCTCGAATCTGGTTCAAAATGGGGACGATGAGGAGGGAATTTTCGGATTCATGGAGGAGGACATCAGGAATGAAGAAGCCCGGATCCGAGGCCAGAAGTGCTACATCTGCAAGGAACAGTATGCCAATATATCGTGCTGCGCCAAGAAGTGCTTCCGTACGTTTCATACCGTTTGTGGCCTGAAGAATGGTTGTCTGTCCCACTATGTGGACACGTTCCAGTCCTGGTGTGATAAGCACATCGAACTGGTTGACGCGGAGAAACATTCGGAGACGGAAGCCTGCGGGATTTGCTACGATGAAATGGGACCGTACCGGAAGCTGGAGTCGATTCGTGCCCCGTGCTGTCATAATGGCTGGTTCCATCGGCGATGCGTGGCCCAATTTGCCCAATCGGCCGGGTATTTCTTCAAGTGCCCTCTGTGTAACAACAAGGACGACTTCAGCCAGTTGATTCGACAGCGTGGGGTGTACATTCCGGAAAAGTAAGTACAAGGAGGAAGGTGACTTGTGTGGGAAGAAATCTATAACATTCCCCTGAACCACCGTTTCCCACTCCGCAGAAAACTATATACATAAAAATCTTATATTAGGTGTTTTTTTAAAGGCTTTTGTACTGTTTTATTACAAGTCGCTAAAAAGTCTCTATATCTAGGTAATGGATGGTCTCTAACTTCTTTGTTTCAATCCTAATGTTATCAAAAGTCTCTTTTCCCCCTTTTCAGCATGTAGCAAGCCCTGGTGCAAAATTCTAGAGGGTCGAGGGAAACATTCAAAGACTTTCTCGCAACTGCAGGGCTGGTAGCCCTCTTCAGAGACTAGGTCACTATTTTGATACAAGACTTTTTTTATGGAAGGTCTTGAAAGTCTCTTTTTTACCGAATTGGTATCTGCTTACGATCAACTCTGGTGATAAGTTCTAGAGAAACCCTCATAGACCCGTGACTATTCTACGGATTCATCCGGTATACCTTCTCAAATTTTCCGAGGAAAAGCTTCAAGAGTTCTTAGAGTGATTTCCCTAGAGATTTTCTCTTTAATGCACTACTACAAGAATCAATTCAAAAAGTAGTCTAGAGATTGTTTCATCAATTCTCCCTAGAATTCGTCCAAAAAATCATCCAGCGATTTTTCAAAAGATGCTTGAATTTGATAGTCTCAAGGAAAGAGGTGACAAGTGTGGGAAAATATTCTAGAACATTCCCTAGAATGCCATTGTCCCGAGAACCGTTCCCCAGAATGTAATTTATTTTCTAGAAAACTGGAATGTATTTTATATCGAAAGGTATTAATTTAAGGTGGAAATGAATCGAATCCAAACTTCAAATTTTCAAGAGCACTAATCTGGAGAACCGATCACCCACTTGAGCTGAAAACTTAATCGATTGGTCACTACCAGTTAGTGACCAATCGATTAAGTTTTCAGCTTAAACGGATGCTTGGTTCTCCAGATTTGTGCTTTTAAAAATTGGAGGTTTGGCTTCGATTTATCTTCACCTTAATCTTTGGGAAAAAATAGCTAAGCAAACAAGTTTTTTGAATCTTTCCTGTCGTTTCTATTTTATATCCTTGAAAACTAGACATCGTTTAAACAAAATTGCTTTAAAACTATGTTCAAATTTCAAAAGTCGTTTTAAAGTGGTAACATGAGAGGGCCAGCATTATGACAAAGTCCACAGTTCGCAGTGTCTACCAAGTGAGTAAAACTGATTCAGCCTTAGCTCACGAGAATATACATCAGCATCAGCTATACCTTCAAAAATTTCAAAGATTCATCTTCCCGTGTAACGAAGTAATGTAGAAAATTTCCTGTAAGAAAAGTGACTAACAATTGTTAGAGCAATTGTCTCACTCTGAGCAAGAACAATTGTGTCCCAATTCACCAGAAGTGGAAACATCCAAATCACTTGAGGTTTCAATGAACACAGAGTATCGTAAACTATTCAATAAAGAGTTCCCAGTTTGTTTAACACTTTCTCTCTAGTAGATACTTTGATTATTAAGTACCATCAGTGCACCAGTATCCGCTCATGTTCCAGTAGCCCGCTCACGAGTTTTAAAAGTAAGGTAATTTGAGTAAATACGCAAAATATTGTCCACAGTATAATTCAATTTGTCGATTTGAATCGTCTAGTGGCTATAGTTTTCATATTTATTTTGTTTAAACTTATCTTTTTTCGGTGTGGGCGGGCTACTGGTACATGAGCGGATACTGGTGCACTGATGGTAATCCAAGATCAGTACTACTTAAGCATTCCATTAGACTGGAGCCTCTCGAAATCTAAGTTGTCCTAGATGATGTGATGAACATTAGCAATAAATATCAATGACCACAATCAGCAAAAGACCTTTTGTTATACACTGTACGACAACTCGTTTGAAATAAACCATTGGGGATGATGCACCATTTAGTGAAAAAATAATAGAAATAGAACACGAAAGTAAGGTTCTTGAGCTAGCGCCACTTGGGCAGTACCGATTCGCATGAGCCTGCAAAGATAGATCGTTGTTGTTCTTCCATACTGAAGATCGATCTGAGCTATCCTAACCGTTGCCCAGGTTGTCCATTCATTCGGGAAAAAGCGCAAAAAATACGAGGAATACCTGGGAAATTGGAGAACACACCTGGAAAATATGCGTTTCAAACATAATAATATCAATTTTTTGCATGTGTATAGGAGTAACAAGAAAATTTTGAAAAGAGGTGATAACTCGTATTTCGGATCAAGACTAACCATTTGTTTTTTGGTGAAAAGAATGCTTTGTTTGGCAGATTTTCCTTACAATTTTTACCGATCTCTTGTGTTTGTAAATTTCTGGCGGAAATATATTGAACGCATTCGAAGCAGATCTATTGGAACAGGAACATAATTAGTAGACAGTTTCACAAAAATCAAAATTTCTGGGATTCAACCAGTCACCCCCTAGTCCTAGCTGCAATACTAAAACAAACTACCAGTCAAATTTTCATCCAATTTGGAGAAGATTAGGAGGTGCCTCAAGTTGAATTTGTGTTTTTTTTGGCTATTTTTTACATTCAAAAAATTCTAACGAGAATTTGGAAAAACGAAAATCAAAATAAATACCACTAGTTGAACGTATTATTAAGGACTGTTCATTTTATAAAGTGGACACCTTGTGCATGCTGTATCTTTCTTATTAATCAATGAAATTTCAATCGGTTTTTTGCACATCGTTCGACTAGTATTGTACAATGTTGTGATAATAAAAATTCTCCAAAATAATTAAATTTCACACGAATATGGAACAACGATTGGATCGGTCGATTTTTTGAGGTTATCAAAATCAATGATTGTAAGAAATTGGCTGGAAAATTCGATAATTTATATTTTCTATTTTCAAAAAAGGCTTGTTCTTCGAAAGCATCATCAATCAGAAGCCTGATGGAAAAAATCAAGTTATTTTTGGAGCAACAATTTTACAGATATAATAAAATCAATTTTCCCGTATATTTCTAAAGAATTTTTTTTAAATTTGATGGGAATTGATATGAGTAGAATTTTTTGTGTAAAAGTACGTCCTGGCGGAAGTCCTAATATACAGTCGACTCTCCACATCTCGATGTTCTACATCTCGATATCTCTCCCTATGTCGATGATTTTTTCGGTCCCTTCAATCTGCATACATTTTCACTCTCCATATCTCGATATCCTCCTTATCTCGATATCTCCCTATCTCGATGTGATTTTCGTTCCCAATTTTCTCTCCGTATGTCGATATGCCCATTATCAAAGGCTACTAGAATAGATTTTAGAGATTCAAAACAATTTGCGAAGACAAAATGACATCTGTTTGTTTTTGATTTTCCTGGCAACGGAGTGATTTTCAATCTAGTATTCGTTAAAAATTTGTTCTATGTCTCGATCTCTCCCTATCTCGATGGTCCCTTCGATATCGAGATGTGGAGAGGCGACTGTAGTATTAATATGAAAAATAACTTACGCCTTCATAGAGTTACTTAGTAAGTCCCCACGTCACATTCAAAGCACAACAGAAACACAATTGTTTTATTCTTAGAAGACCTATCAAAGTACATTGACAATCATCAAAATTGGCAACACTGCTGTAATAAAATCGATTTTATTTTCCACATATTATTTTCATAATATGTTATTCTGAGATTACCAATTGAAAAATTCGGAGAAAACTGTTTACAATTTGCTGTAGATCGATAAATATGCGTACATGATTTTAAAAGTATGAGACTTTTTACTACCATAAACAGTAAAATTTATACTTAAGACTGTAGTTTAATCTCACGATTTAGCTTTCGTTTATACTAATATAGTTTCTTTAGTAATCCAAACTAGTTTTGAACGCGCTTTTTACTTTTCTCTTTTGCTGGGAGTGAAAGGATGGTGTATCAGCAAATTTGGCCATAAATGGGTAAATCACTAAAGTTACCTAATGTCATAGAATGGTGGAATATAATTGATATTTTTAAAGCTTTACCTTTAGTAGAATAGTAAAGGATACAAACATACAATTTGTTCATAAAAATAAGGATTTTTGTTTTGCGAAAAATAATGTTAAACTTTGACGGACAGCTTTTTTTAAGAGTTTTTGGAAAAACTATTTAGCTCTTCAACCAAAAGCATTTTCAAAGATTTTATATTTTCATAGCATTTTAGAATAATAGGTCAACGATACACAGAAAACCGATTACGATTTTATCAATAAATAAAAAAGAAAGTGTCCACTTTATAAAATGAACAGTCCTTAGTACTTTACAACTTCTGAGAACACTGTATGCCGATTAGAGATGGTTTTGACCTCATAAAATTGATTTCTGTTCATTAAAGTACCTGTAAAACATACATTTCTCTACAGTTTTTGTTCTACGAGATTCTTTACCTCATGCCTAATCATAAAAGTTCAACCGTAGTATCATTCCTTTGTTATTTCTGAACATTATTGTAGTACATCATTTTTGTATCCGAATTACAGATAAATTGTAAAAAATCGTCGGAAATACGACATTCCTCATTCCCCTGCATTTAGAGCTGCTGCCAAATGGCGCAATTGCTGACATGCTACAAAATTGAACTCCGATTCTCAAGATCAGTAGTCGAGAAGCTTAACCTCGGGGCTTTATCACATATGTAATTGCTTGGCATCAAATGCGAATGTTGTTTGAAACACGACTGCGTTAATGACATTTGATAGCTGTTTTCTTCAATCATCATCCATCATTGAAAAAGCAAAGCTACTATGTTCAATTTTGTAACATGTCAGCAATTGCGCCATTTGGCAGCAGTTCTAAATGCAGGGGAATGAGGAATGTCGTATTTCCGACGATTTTTTTTACAATTTATCTGTAATTCGGATACAAAAATGATGTACTACAATAATGTTCGGAAATAACAATGGAATGATAATACGGTTGAACTTTTATGATTAGGCATGAGGTTAAGAATCTTGTAGAACAAAAACTGTAGAGAAATGTATGTTTTACAGGTACTTTACTGCCGTGAATCACAAGTCAGTCCTATCTGTAAAAAGTAGGCATTGAGAAAATGGGCTGTGAAGTTTTCAAACTCGTTTTCCATACGAATATTCAAAAAATTCCAGAAGATTTAAACATGTTCAAATCTTAATGAAACTTTTACAATTTGCTTTTTATTATGATATCTTTCCGAGAAAAATATAAAGATTATCAAAACACTGTTCATTTTTGTGTTAGACTGTGCGGGAATCTGTAGTGGGACTGATATGCGGTTACTTTTCATTATGGGATAATTTGACTTGCTGTTTTTTTCCTATTTTTTCCGAACAAATCTAGTTATCTTATTTGTGCAGCTGAAAGAGCATTGAAAGATATGTTCAAAACTGAACTCAACTCAATTTTGACGAAAATGCAGATGGGACTGACTTGCGATTCACGGCAGTTTAATGAACAGAAATCAATTTTATGGGGTCAAAACCATCTCTAATCGGCATACAGTGTTCTCAGAAGTTGTAAAGTACTAATAATACGTTCAACTAGTGGTATTTATTTTATTTTTCGTTTTTCCAAATTCTCGTTGAAATTTTTTGAACGTAAAAAATAGCCAAAAAACACAAATTCGACTTGAGGCACCTCCTAATCTTCTCCAAATTGGATGGAAATTTGACTGGTAGTTTGTTTTAGTATTGCAGCTAGGACTAGGGGGTGACTGGTTGAATCCCAGCCATATTGTTTTTTTTTGTGAAACTGTCTAATAATTAGCATCCTTAAAACGCTTTTTAAAGGGTGCTTATGGATTCCTGGCACGGTTTTTGGGAAGATACTTTCCATTAAGATTAATGGAGCATTTTTCATGAGATTTTTGCAGGAATCCTAACGAAAATCGAGGCGATAATTGACCAGTTACTTGAAATTTCTTCAAAAGATCACTGAAAATGAAGATAAAGCGTGGCAGATTTATGTTCAGTTCTTGATGAGGTTCTTGGCAAAATCTTTGGTGGATTCCTTGGAAGATGCCTTTTAGGATTCTTATCAAGAATGTTAGCTAGCTTTATAGGCGAACAATTAAATGCTATTTCTGTTGAAAAGATATTTCCTTGGATTTATGATTGGGTGAACCTGATCAAGAATTTCTCCAGGAATCAGCCATAGGCCACGTCTAGCGCATCATTCCGAAGGCATTCTTAGAACGGAATGGGTTGACTATTAAACATTGCTTTTTTGTGGAACTATCGTCTAAATTTAAACACATAGACCAAAACTTTGTTCAACTGATTCCAAAATCTCTCTGAAATTCCCATGAATCCTAGGAACTAGACCATGGACTGGTGGTCTTTTCGATATTTCTGTAAATCGTTTATATCTTGTTGTTCGGTTTCAAAATTTATATTGTTCTGAACAAATTTAATTCAAAATTAATTTATGGATAACTTAGATCAAGTTCTCCGAATCTAATCATTTTCTGTGATGTAGTTTCTGGTAATATTTTGAAACTTAGATCCAATGTCAAATTTTCGTATCAAATTGGATTACGCGACCTGGTTGCCTGTTGGAATATGCAGAGAAGGATTGGTTACTAGAAAATTTTGCTTTATAAGGACCGAGCACCTGGCCGGATATCAATATTTGGTGCATCACTATCTTTATGCTAGTTTTCAATGAGACATTATCAAAACTTGGGTATGCATATCGTAGGACCTGTGGCAGGTTTCTTTTTAGAGATTTTCAGAGATTCAGAGATTTTTCTTCCAATTACAGTTTTCCACTGATGATGAGATCTCACAATGATTCCAAAGAGCTTATTGCAGAGTTTTTGAAGATATTCTTTAAAGAATCTTCCATGTTCCTCAAACAGAATTCCTCAAGATGTTCCTGCCGTTTTTTTTTAGGTACTTCGCTTTTCGGGGGAATTGAATTCTGGAAAACAATTCATTCTGAGTCATGAAGAGTGGCTTTCTGGGGATGGTTATAGAATAGTAGGATGATATTAATCAATAAATCTTTCAGGGACGCCTCATGGGAGCTGGAACCGAATGCATTCGACGATCAGTTGGAACGTCCTTCGGAGTGCGACGCGGAGGAATGCCGTTGTCGATACGGTCGAGATTTTGACGACTGCAAGCGATGGGATCTTATAATGTGTGCAACATGTGGCTCAACTTGTCGTCACGATCAGTGCATGGATGTGCCCTCGAAAAACTACGTTTGCACCTTTTGCCGGCCGATTGTGGGTGACGAGCCTCCAGCTGGTGTGTTGGAGTTGGCAGAAGCATCCAGAAGGGCGGAAGAAGCTAGACGAGCAGCGGCAGAAAAAGAAAACGGTTCCGGTGGGAGCAGACGAGACAATTCACGAAACTCGAGAAACAGAGCTCGAGATGGATCTCAATCGGACTGCTCCGATTCGGACAGTTCAGTGGAAGACACTTCAACAAAACGCAAGAAGACCAAAAGATGCATTGAATCGTCTGAATCTAGTGCTTCCTCTCCAATCATTACCAATAAAAAACGCAAATCCCAGAAAAGACTAACCGTACTTGATAGCGAAGACAGCGATTCGGACGTAGTACCGAAACGGAGAAAGTCAATCACTCAAAGGCGATTGTCTTCCTCTTCGTCCTACTCTTCGCTAATTTCTTCTAACGGAGAAGAAATCAGTTTGAAGGAGTTGGTTCAGAAGATTCCCCTTCCGCGAGGGGCATCGGTCGAGAAACTAATCAACGCGAAACCAGTCGTAAAAGTGGAAAAGCTGTCAGAGGAAAAAATCAAAACCCTAGCATCCTCCGAGAACGAGGACGAAGAAGTGTCATCGACGGGTTCGTCAGCCGTCTTCGACTTCAACTACCGTGTCAAGTTGAACAGGAAGCAACGGCACAAATCGATGATCGAAATGCCGGCCATCAAGGAAGCTATCCGCTCCGACACGGACACGCTGACCGATGCCTCAGTCGGTGGGAAAGAGGCTATATCCCGTCCGAAAACACCCGCCAGCCAGAAACCGTTCGCCAAGCAGTTCAAGCTGAAACTGCTGGGCTCCAAATCGGGGCCACGGAAGCGTTCTACCAGCGAATCAGATCCGGACGTTATTGCAGCGAAGAAACGTAAGTTGATTTGATTTTCATACATTATAGATTATTGTCTTCATGGGATAAGAATCTGGATCGTCAAATTTCGATAATGGGAAGATTGTACCAATTATAAAATTAACACATTGTAACACTTGGTGACCAACTAGTTCCTGAAACTATGATGCATTTGTGTAGGCTGATTGTACAAATAAATAGCGTTCTTATAAATGGCGAGCTCTTTTCAGTCAGTCTGGGAAAAAGTCTTGTCGATCTTCTTCGTTACCTAGTCGCTTTTTTTGTGCTTCAATTTGTTGTTCCTATAAACTTGTGGTTCTTAGTTGATGGGTAATGGTTAATTGTTTTTTTTCAAGATCAAGGTTTTTGTTTCGCATAAAAAAAAAACTAGGAAATGGGGGCACCACTGAGAGTTTTTCATGCGTTTTTATACCCCTTCTAGCACTAAACCGAATAGCGCCTTCCGCTTTTTTTTACTAGCCTTTCCTGTACGTTAAACCTAATGTCGGAAGTAGTGCGCTGTATAGATTTTTTTTGCAATTAATTACATTTCAACTCGTTGACGTCTACTACATTATCACAACTATTGATAAAGGTAACGTAATTGATAAAAAATTTTAGAATTTCTAATTTTTGATTTCTACTAACAAAGTTTAGATCTGGATGTATTAATTCTTCAAAAGATAGTCGCCGCTGGACTTGAAGAGCAGTCGTTACCAAACGTTGTAGACACGTCCATGCCGCCGTCACTCTTGGGCACTCGCTAAATTTTTGCTTGATCGTTTCGGATGTTGCGTTGCAGTGTAAGCAATTCTCGCTGTCCACTCGTCGAATCGTATACCATAGTTTACGATGCTCAAATTTGTCGTTTGTTCCCGATGTTATTCCATACATGCTTCCAATTTACTGCTGGGTAACGAGTTTCCAATCGTGGTTGCTATGTTTGGTTGATATACTGTATCGATGAATTTGGTCGGAAAATGGATTTTGCTGAATGAGAGGCGGCAATCGAGGAAATACTTGCAGAATTGTTTTTAGACATGGAGTATTTGTTAGAGGTTGGGGGGGAACTGCTTGAGTGAGGTAGGAGTTGTAGTATGGCATCGAACCTATCTCCTGAATGTGCCTGTTGAACAGTAGTGCTTCGGATTTTAAAGCTGGAAGCTGGAGTTTTAAGTCCCCTTGATCTCGTGGTCGTGCAAGCTGTTGCATCGGAATTCGTGCTGGATGTCCTCTCCATAAAAACGTCCCCATAGTTGCAGTAAGTTTTGCTACGTGGACGGCTTTCAAAGGGAGAATTGAGGACAAATACCAGACCTTTGCCGTGATGAAGGTGTTTAGCAGAATTACTTTCTGATGTATAGTGAGTGAACGCAGGGAGTGAAGAAACACCTACTTTTCCGACCAACGCATCCCAATTAAGGCTGATCATACGGCGGATAGAGTTGGTAAATACTACACCCAAAATTTTGATTGTGTCATCCGTTCTTAGCCAATCAACTTGTATGGGGTTTCCAACATCAATGGAAGATGTCTTATTCAGGTTTAATAGTGCTCCAGATATACTTCCGAAGCGATTGAATATATTGCGCATGGCTTCTATGGTGTTGGCAGAAGAAGCGATAACACTAATGTCATCGGCATATTTATGCAACGATCAAGTCACTTCCACAAACAGGTGCATCGAGATTGGGTCCCCTTGTCGCACCTAAAGAAACTATAGGCAAAGAAGCGAAATGTTCCAATTGGAATTCCAAGTTTACTGTCAATGTCATTCCAATCGAGCAGGAGACTTGTCAAACACTTTTTCACACAAGCTGAAAACGACTCACACAAAAATTTTACCGCCCACGAAAATTTTGCTTCTTCTGAAGTAGCATATTTTCTGAATACTTGAGTGTCAGTTGCAATTTTCATGCTTTGCATAAAGAATGCTCTACTCATTACATTGGTTTTCCACACATTCAGTCAATTTTTCATTCGTTACCCAAACCTGTGAAAACTCAACACATAAAACCTGTGACTCACTTTTAGCGTGGGATTCAACATTGGCAGTGCTGCGTAATAGATTTGGCATAGTTGCTAGCTGATTTATTTTGAATATGATCAGATTTCGTCTCTTTATAATTTAGACTCTTTACTGCCGTCAAATGGCCATTCATTAGGAGACGAGAGTTGGACATGGATGAGATTCGAGAGAGCAGATCCATGAATCGAGGATTGAAACCAAGAGTGCGCATGTTGTTAAACAGAAATGAGTGTCTTACCTAGTCGAAGGCGAGATCCAAATCAAAGCTCAAGAGCTTCGCTCTCTGTTTTTGGGCTGTAAGCTGAGCAATCCTGTCTTTCAAAGCCAGCGTGGCTTGGAAAATGTTTCTGTGATCGTTCGAGCATTTTTGTGAGTTGCTGAGGATACGATGGGCACTCATTATATTTTCGAGACGCATTTTCAAAATACGGGAGAGTAACTTGTAATCGAAGTTGAGGAGGGAGATCGGTCGGTACGAACCGACAGTGTTGCCACGTCCCCTCTTTTTAACTAGAACGATGACACCGTCAACAAACTTCGATGGGAAATTAGATGCTAGAGTGTCGTTTAGAACAAGGCTCAGCTCCCGATGAATCACATCAAAAGCCCGATGGAAAAACTCCTTCGGAAGTCCATCCGGTTCGGAGCATTTTTTTTACGAACTTGTTTTGATCGTGTTCAATCCCGAGCCTGAGGTCAAACTTAGAGGTATTTTCTCTTGTTAGAGAAAAGTGATCTGAGTAGCTTGGTATCCACTTAACGAATGAGACTTCGGTCTCTCATTTATTCATTTCATCAACTTTCGATATTGTAGTTTACAATGATGCCAGTTCTTCCTTTTACATCGGAATGCGTTCACAGATCAGACACTCTAAAATTAGTTCGATCTACTCGAGCTAAACACAACAAGTTCTCCATCCTTAAGATCAATGATACATACAGACTTATGCAATTAAACAACTCGAATGACTACTACTAATTATAATCAAATTTAATTCGAAAGCTTGGTAGCAAAATAGATCCCTAACAAAATTCACTTTAAAGCTTCTCTTTTGATCTTAATTCTATGTATACACAAAATCATTGTCCATTTTCAAAAATCTTTTCCTTTTCGATCTCCTTGGAGTAGCATTCGGCATTGACGCCGACTCTTGACGTTTCCTCTTCCTGGGATGATTCGAATGTGCACTTGAACACCTTGTACTTGCTTGATTTGACGAATATTCTTCTGAACGCACTTCATTTGCTTGGGGTACCATCCCCCTTCATTACGAATAGACACCATGCTCTCTTCTTCATGTCTCCCATCTTGCTGAGTTCCTCTTCGGCCCTCTTGTTGAATTTGACTCTCGCGTTGTACGAAAATGTTTGGTCTTGGCAAATCGCTAACGGTCTTACATACCCTCAGTTGGTTGCGATGAGCGTGAAGGACCGCGCTTCCAATTTGTATCTGGAAAACGTTTTTTGAATATTTTTTTATAAAATGTGATTTTATCCAACGAAGATTATTGTTAGGATTGTTATTTTTGTACCACAATTCGGCTCCCTCAGATAAAGCATCAAGTGGATCAATCGATCCCTTGGAAACACATCCCTCACCTAACGGGTGAACACTATCATCATTATCATCGCTTTGTGGTACTAACTGTTTCAAAAAATGCTTCTTAGGATTTAGCAAATCAACAAGAGTTTTTGGTTTATATGTAAATATTTTTTCAGCTGGAATGCTATCGTCTTTAGTCACGCAGGTATTTCTATAATTAATCAAAAAAAGATTGATTTGGTCCTCCAACGATAAATGAGAAAGATCTGAGTCTATTAAAAAATTCTTCAAAACTTCCTTCACAGTTCTTACAAGCCGTTCTGCTTGTCCATTACTAGGTGGGTTATACGGTGGGCTCTTGAAAACTTTAATTCCGCATATGAGTTGCAGGGGGGCCCTCCATCTGACACAATCACGTCCGGTAAACCAAATCGTGCAAAAAATGCAACCAATTGTTTTAGAACTTGTCCACAATCCGTACCCTTCTTCATCCATTCTACCTCGATCCATTTCGAATAACTATCAACAATCAACAAAAAGGTATGGTGAAAAAAATGAAAAAAATCTATATGGATTCGACTAAAGGGCCTCACTGTCGAAATCCATCGTGACTCAATCTTTGGTTTCTTCACTATAGCCATGCTATTACACACATCACAATTTGACACCAGCTTCTCAATATCTGTATTGATACCAAACCAGTATACTGATCGTCTCGCCACCTGCTTCATTTTCACCATCCCTAAATGATTAGCGTGTATCAGTTTCAAAATATTTTTCTGTAGTTTTTGTGGAATAACAACCCGGTCCTGATACAAAAGACATCCGTCTAGGAGTTCTAGATCGTGCTGATTGGAGAAGACATCAATAAGACTTTTTTCTAATTTTTCAGGCCAACCATTTTTTAAAAAACTTATTATTGTTTGGAGCCATCTATCATGTTTTGTCTCATTTGCAATTACTGTAAAGTCAATAGGTAAATCCTTACTGAAATTTATGCTCCTCACTAAGTCATTGTCATACTCTGTCGGTATATTTTGATCCAAAGGGAACCTAGAACAAAAATCTGCATTTCCCATTTTAGCAGAACATCTGTATTGAATATCATAGTCATAAATTGACAACTCTAGGATAAATCTTTGAAGTCGGGTGACATAAATTGAGTTTCTGCCAGATTTTCCAAAAATTCCCACAAGTGGTTTGTGATCAGTAAAAATTTGAAACTTTTGTCCATAATGAAATTTTTTTTACTGTGCACACTAAAGCCAAAGCCTCTAAATGTAATATAGGGTACGATTTTTGGGCATCATTCAAACTAAAAGAAGTAAAACCTATTGGCTTTTCTACTCCATCGACAATGCGAGCAATCACTCCCCCCAAACCATAACTAGAAGCGTCACTGACAATAACAATTGGTTTATTAGGGTCATAAAATTCGAGAAAATCAGCATTAATCAGTGAACTTTTACATTTTTCAAACGCTTTCTGGAAATTTTTCGTCCCAAACAAACTTAACACCATTTCTCAGCAGGTTGTACAAATGATAAAGTTTGGAAGATAAATGAGGAATAAATTTATTATAATAGTTAATGAGACCTAGGAATGATTTAAGTTCAGTCACATTAACGGGATTTTTTGCATTTTTAATCGTGTCTAATTTATCTTTACATGGTAGTAAACCATTATTACTAATAACATGGCATAAATAATCAAGATTCTCTACAAAAAACTTACATTTCTCTAGGTTCACCTTAATGTTTGCCTTTTCAAGCCCTTCCAAAACAACAACCAATTTACATTTGCAGTCTTCCAAATCTTTTCCCGCAATTAACACATCGTCCAAATAAACACACACATTTTCAATACCTTCCAAAACTTGTTCCATGACCTGCTGAAAAATTGACGCACTTGATGAAGCTCCCTGTGGCAATCTGTTGTATGTAAATAAACCTTTAATTGTATTTATTACCATAAATTGCTTTGACCTTCCTGATAAACTCAATTGTGTATAAGCCCCTTCTAGACCCAATGCACAAAAAACTTTGCTTCCAGCCAAACTAGCAAATAAATCCTGAGCTACAGGTAAAGGGTAGTTTGGTATTATGTACTTGTTAACAAAAACTTTGCAATCTGTGACTAAACGTATATCGTCATTCTTTTTCATAACTACTATTACAGGGGAAGCCCACTCACTTGTTTTAACAGGTGTTATGACCTTCTCTTCCTGTAACTCATCAAATAGTCACAAACTTTATTTTTAAGCCGATAAGGAACCGTATAAGCCTTCTTGAATATTGGTACGTCATTTTTTAAAACAAGATCCGCCTCATACCCCACTATGGGTGACGAAAAATCTTTGGTAAAAACATTCGAAAATCGCTGCTTAATTTCATTAACATATGCAGTGCATCGTCCTTCACTTACATTGTTAATCATTGATTGGGTTATAAAATAATTTCTCCAATTTGGATAAAATATATCAAGCCAGTCTCGTCCCAGCAGGGGAGTGAAATCATTACTACAATTCAGTACTAACAATTTGCATTTACTCTCAACCCCTCTATAGTTGACCAAAACACTCGTTTCTCCCTCAATCAACAACTTTGCTCCGTTAACCACTATCAATTGCTTTGAACTTTTTTTTAACTCCTTTTCAAAATTAGAGAAATACTGAGATTTATTCATAACAGTCACTGATGAACCGCAATCCACCTCCATTTTTATATTTTTTTGCTCAACAATCACATCAACCAAACACGGATTGCTTATCTTATTAATAAACGTCACTAAGTTGCATGTATAATTACCTTCATCTAATTCACTGTCGCTGTCCGAATCACTAGCATTCATCCTGTCCAGTAATTCGCTAAGATGACGATCAACACTTGGTTCCGGCTCCGACGTCTGCAAAAGGTTTACCGCTCCTTTTTGTAAGTGTTTAAGCTTAAAGCACTTAGGCTTAATGTGACCCTTGATCCCACAAAAGTCACAGATCAAGTCTGCATATCTTGAAGCTTGCCTTCCGTCATCTCTGCGCCAGTCCCTCGGATGGCGATTTTCCGTTTGGTTTCTGTTCCTAAATTTGTAATCAAATTGACCTCGGTATGGTTGCTTGTAGCCTAGTCTTGCCTTGATCGGCCTCCTTTCTGGCTCCTCACTCTCAACATGATGTTGACTATGTTTTACTTGGTCATAAACCTGAGCCAATTTACTAAAACTTTTCCCAACCATATTTGGACTGTAGTTACGCATTGATGCAATCAGTCCAGAAGTATTTCCTGAACCGATGTTTCTAGCATTTTCACCCGCAATTTCCCAAGTGGCAATGAGTTTCTTCGCACTTTGTAAAGTTAAGCTTTCTTCATTGAGAAGACGTTGGCTTAAAGCGCCATCTCTCAAACCCGCCAAAATTCTATCTCTAATTGCCACTTTCTAATTGCCAGCTTTAACGAAAGCACGAAATCTTCTGCCGTTTCGTCGGGATGCTGCACCCGAGAATTAAATTTCATGCGTTGAACCAAATCTGATTCAGTCTTGTCCAATCGGGCTTTTAAGGCGACACGGGAGACCGTGTTATTTTCCCTATCTTTTGTCTCCCTCTAACAATTATCATCAAAACTTTGTGGAAGCAAATCTCGAGTTTTAGGGAACCGATGAAGCTGAAAATGTATTGGGTTGTGCACTACATGAATAGAATCATAATGATACATTTTTCGCATCGATATATGGAGTGGTTCTTGGGATTTGCTTCTTCAAATGGATAGGGTGATTATGATGACGTCCCGTGCGGCCTTAATTTAGCCACCATATCCGGATAAGAGACCTCGGACAAGCTTTCCCTTGGGTAAAGCAAACGAAGTTCCGAAAAAATACTGGTCCACTTAATGCAATTAGATACGCCTTTTTGTTCTGATCCGTAATCGCATTAATGGCAAAAGAATATTCTAAGCGTTATACCCAGTCTGCAAAGGAACAACTTTTACGGTATGGCTCAATAGTAACTGCCATAGAAGCCATTTTCTATGCCCTTTCAATTATTTCAATTGTTGTTTTACAATGTAGTTATTTTCAAAAAAAAAAAACCGAGAAAAGGCAACTCAATTAGGCAAAGAAACAAATGATAAAAAAAAAACTTTTTGACTCACCGGTATCTTCGCTATTTCTGCTACAGTGAAAAAAGGCACCACAGCAGTAAGATGACCTCGAACGGGACCTCGTATGTACCTTTGAAACCAGTCGGGAAGGATTCTCGCTACTCGGAGCCGTAAGCTCCTACAAAATCAGTTTGTTCGGACCTCTTTAAAAAAAAAAGTTCTCTATAGCTCACACAAGAACACGATCCACACCGGATCAACCACTGGACTCCGCTCACTCCGGTAGATTTCAAGCGTATCCTAGACAAAGAAAAACAAAACTTGTTGCTCTTAACAAAAGCTTATCCTTTCTTGAAAGACAAATAATCCTTAAATCATTGGAATCCAATCATAGAATAAAAAAACAATAGAACAAAAGAAAAAAAACCCACGCCACTCTTGCGAGAAATGGCGTTAAATTGTTGGTACCACGGGTTTTCTGCTTTTCACCACACGCGTTTTTACAAATCCTTAGCTGAAGGGAAACGTTACTTCGGCTCTCCAACGTTACCACTAGCGTTCACAAATATTCCGTTGTCCTTAGAAGATCCTTTTTCGTAGCCTTGTCCGTTTACCAATCCTTTTTTTCCCCTGTTAGCCGAAATCCAAACGTGTCCAAATCGTAATCCTTTATCTCGCCGCCACTGTTAAATCCCGAGCCTGAGGTCAAACTTAGAGGTATTTTCTCTTGTTAGGGAAAAGTGATCTGAGTAGCTTGGTATCCAACTAACGAATGAGACTTCGGTCTCTCTTTTATTCATTTCATCAACTTTCGATATTGTAGTTTACAATGATGCCAGTTCTTCCTTTTACATCGGAATGCGTTCACAGATCAGACACTCTAAAATTAGTTCGATCTACTCGAGCTAAACACAACAGATCGCGGTCCATATATCCGCCGTAGAAATCTCATCCATACACACATTATCTATGGCATCATCATTTAGAATGATCCGGTCACACTGGAAGTCGTTTTGTTTAGTGATCCTTTATAGAGAGATAAGCGAAAGTAAAATAGAAAGATTTGGCAACAGACCAGCAGTGCTGATTTTGCTCGGCGTCGAGAACAATATTGTAACACGGACATGACTTCCTCATGATGATGATGATGATTTGGTTCTACCATCTATTGTAGCAAGGCATCTGCCTATAGCACTGGAATAATCTGAAAAGCAATTTGATCAAGATTGAACTGTTGTTCATGAGCAGTCATTCTCCTGTATGAAGGGCCAAAAATGGATGTGCGGACCCGCAAGCAGAGACACTTGCACGAAACCCGCATCAGGGGAAGAGAATCTCCTTCCAGAAGAAAGCTTTCACGAACAACTGTAAAATCAGGCCCTCGATTGACAGAATATTCCCAATAGATGGGGTCGAAGAGCCCGCCCTCAATTCACGAAATGTTAACAACAGGGAGGAGGCAGTCCCAAGCTCCCTGTCCAAATCGCTTCATTTGGGTGCCCTGGTGGTCCCAGCCCAGCCCAAAACACATACAATAATAGAAATATGATCAGATATGGTATAATAAATGAAATAATTATAATGAAATATACAAAAATGGAAATTTTAGTTATATATGACACAGATATAGATGTTCAAATTAATTTAATTCTTTTGATATGATGAATTCAAGTTTATTAAGTAATCTCCAAAATAAGGACTAATTAAGATTTCTGGAGAAGAACGACATGCTGAAATATGAAGAGCGGTGAATAAGCTAGCGTTTCCGATATGCAGACTTCATGATGCTTCTGGAAGTTGAACCAATTCATTAGGATAATAAACCAAATATGAGTAAGTAATTTGCGCGCCACGACTTGTCTGGTAGCTATGAGAAATAAAATTTATAACTTATGATAACATGTATTGATGTCCAGGGAATCTTGTAGTTTTGTTAGAGAAAGGAATTATCCGGATACCTCTGTATTACATGTAAACGGAAAATTCCAACGCTTGAAGAAGCTGCTCCTGAAAAAAAAAATGCATCACAAAAATAAAACTTTGCACCAGGCACAACAAAGTTTCATCTATTCTGTCACATAAGCGTCGAATCATTTAGTTTCAGAGAAAAACGTTAGTCACAAATGATTAACATTTCGCCTCCTGACTCCGATTGGCACTCCACTTCCTTGTCCATTGGTAACTTCAATGATGCCCTAATGCTCCCTTCCACCACAAATGAAGTTAATATGAAATTTTATATAGCAGATCAAAGTATAATATATAATAATATGGGAACACAATATAATAATAATATAGTCATCACAATAGCGTACCAACAATATAATGTAAAATCAATTGAAAATCGATAAATTTAGTTAGGTAATAAATGAACGCTGCCCAAAGAGTCAAACATAATAAGAAACAGTCGACAAATCTCTCTTATCTGTTCTTGTTTATGTATAAGAATCATGAAATGGTTTTTTGTTTAAGATTTGTTGACCGTTTTATATAAAAGTAACTTTGAAAATATAACCAATGCCTCCATCTTGCCTCGCTGTAGTGATAACATTCTGCAATTAACATTTTTTAATTAAAAGTCTTCGTAAAACCGGATTTATTGTTTCTGAAAAGTAAAGCGTTTGAACTTTGTATTTGCTGCATAATTCATTTTTTTTTTGTTATTTCCATGTGCCTATAGGATCGATTGAAATTTATAATGAATATGATAAAGTTCCTAAAATTATGTTTATACAACCGTGATATTGAATCTTCATAAGGACTACAGTAAAATATGATACTTATCATATAGCATAACCATATTTAATTTGCAGAATGTAATGAAATAATGGTTGTGATGATTCCTTTAAATGATGACGTGAGCAGCTTTACTTCTGAGAATTATAATCTCATGGTCATTATTCGAATCAAGATTAAAAATTAAGAGATGTATAATTTTACCTTATAAATCAGCCCAACACAAAACTGAAAACATTCCAGTTTTAAAAGGATGGAAGATAGGCAGAAAGATAAAGAAGTAGCAATGATTTATTCAATAGCACCAACATAAAGAGCTTCATGGTTTTCCTACAAATTCAATCAATTCAGCAAAATTATGTACTAAATACAGATAAATAATTACATTCTTACGATAGTGACACCTATATTTATACTGCATGGCTTGACAATGATAGGAATGATGGAGATAAAGTGGGAAAAAAATGAGATAAGAGATCAGATCAAAATAACAGTTAAGAAACAATTGAAAAATCGAATTAACCATTTAATTCCACTAAAGTATTTATCCTTTGACAGACACGCTTATTCTGACCTCAACTGTAGGACCGTCTTTGGTGTTGTGTACTAGTCTCGACAGTTAGGCAATGTGTGAGAATTGCAAATTTCAGTTTATGTGCAGCAAATCATTCAGCTATTGCTGATCTTAAGGTGTTCTTAACCCCCATTTCCCCTATAAGAAATAAGAGCGAGTAATAAGGCAATCCATGAGACAGCTGCGATCAGCTGGTTTTTTTGTTTACCATGTGCTTTTGACGTTTCGCGATCGGAGTGACTTTCGATTACAACACGGACATGACTTCCTCATTGCTAAAAAAAATATTTTGTTTCATTATAGATCTTTGAGCTACATATTCAAACTAATAAACAGCCCAAAAAATCAACAACTAAAAATCGCATTGACATAAAATTTAAAAAGAAAAATATTTCATATTTTTGCTTCATGCAAAATTACTTTTACCGATATAATTTCAAGTGGATAACATTACTCCTCAAGAAAAGTTCAAAACAAACATAACGCATGTTCGTTTGGCTCACACTTTGACAGCTCTCGCTGCTCGATTGGCTCACACTTTGACAGAAATGTCAGCTTCCGCGAATCTCTCTTATAAAGGATTTCTAGTTTTGTTGATCTATTGCTCTGTTTGGTTCGGAGAAAAATTCGGAGAAGTATCGGTGCATATGTTGTTGGATAGCTTGCGAATCTTGGATGGCCTCTCCTCGCTCACAATCAATGTTTGTTATTACTGTGCGTTTTCTTCTCCTATCGCCAAGCTGGAAAACAGAGATGGGCTCTCCGGCTACCAGATGATCGTTTATTCTCACGAAGGCATGTGAGAAATTTCGTTGCAAGGAGAGCATTTCCCCTTTGAGACGGTTGATTACTGTCAACATTGCTGGATTCTGGTAGTAGGGTGCCGATGCCATTAGTGGACTACCTAAGCTACAAAAAACCATAACAAAAAGACGAAAAGCCTTAGCAGAGATCTTTTAGCGTCAACAGAAAGATTTCAACCTCTACTATATGGGAACAATATAAAAAGAGTGATAAAACTAATTTTTTAACATAAAATCGCTTGAGCCACTATTGGTACACGTGTTCCAGTAGTTGCGCTAGTGCTCCAGTAGTAGACGTTTGGGAATTATACAAGGAATTTTAAACAAAAAGGCAAATTTTTACACAGGTTTAACATTTTTTCCTTCGAACAGCAACTAATATCTTTCGAATGAAGCATTAAGAACATCTCTCGGACTGTTCTTCATTTTTATACATCCATTTTAAAAACTGCTTCCATCCGTTGATCCACTACTGGAACACGACGGCAACTATTGGTGCAAGGGAGCAAATTTTTTGCGTAA
This sequence comes from Aedes aegypti, assembly GCF_002204515.2. Taxonomy (NCBI): domain Eukaryota; kingdom Metazoa; phylum Arthropoda; class Insecta; order Diptera; family Culicidae; genus Aedes; species Aedes aegypti. The sequence goes on along the minus strand of NC_035109.1, from coordinate 37,814,875 downwards.
ACTTAATTATTTATATGACTTTTTGATGAAATAAAAAGCTGAAATTTGACAAATCGACTAAACTAGAGGCGATCTATCCACCAAAAATAGCACATGTCGTTCTTATAAAAAAATGTACGTTTTATTCCATAGTCCAATCTACTGGTACATTACAACCATTGGTACCGGCAGTAGTAGCTATTGTAGGCTTGTTGCAAGCGATCATGGAGTGCTTGCTGCGCGTGATGAAACTCCTCGAAAGTTTGTTTCGATTTCCATTTGAAGAAGCTAGAAATTTTCGGTTTACCGTATTCTAGCCACCAGTCGATCCAGTTTCGATAGTACCGTTTCTGACGAGTCCAGAATTGCCATCGTACCTGGAGCTCCGCTAGGTTGTCTACATAAGATGATCTATACAGCGCACTACTTCCGACATTAGGTTTAACGTACAGAGAAGGTTTAAAGGCAGCGGTAGGCGCTATTCGGTTTAGTGCTAGAAGAGGTATACTATCAAACAAATAAGCCTTGACAATGAATCTTCGAGCTGAACAAATAAGCCTTATTAAACATAAATTGATCAATAACTTATTTACTTTAAGAGATACAGAGTTGCGACGTTCAGCAAAAACACGCGTTTTACGATATCTAACTTTTTTTTTTTTGGAAGACATGAAAAATTACTTAGGTTTCCAGTACAGATCATGAAACTTGGATTGTGTTGTGTCAACATTTCATTAAAATCGACTGAAAATTGTGGAAATTAGAGCCAAAAAGATCACGAAAATTTGGTTGAGAAAAATAGGTGAGGGACGCAAAGGTATAGGAGACCATCTAAGTAAATTAAACTAATCGATTTATCTATTTTTTCAAACTTGGACCCGACCCGAACCTGAGACAATAATTTAATACCAAACACGGACCCAACACGAAACCGAGAAAATATCGTTTTTTTTTGTATTTTCTAGTCAAATTTCATAAACATTAAGATTAGTTTTGCTTTACATGCAAGGGTGATTTTTATAATTTAAATATGTTGGTCTAGAGAGCATTGAAATACAGTACTGACTCGATTTTGTCAGCTTTTTGGCCATTTTTTTTGTCAACCTATTTTAAACACATCAAAAAATTGTCTTCGTCATTTACATTAATACTGATGATGATGTTCGATGTCATGCACGCATGGGCTTAGCCAGAGGGAACAATGGCAACGCCTCCTTCCCTCTGTACAATAGAACAATTTTACTACGGGAATTAATATTGTGTTTGAATTCTTCAAAGATTGTTTCCAGCACCCGTATTTGTACAATTGTTGCGTCACGATAGATTGTAAAACTTATAGGGTCTACCAAACAATCAGGTTGTTCAAAAACATCTTGCCAGAAATTGTTCGAAGTTTTTATCAACAGCCCGCAATGGAGATATGCACAGCCGCGTAGTCGACAAACGAATTTCACGAGATCTCGAGTATCAGTAAATCGTGCTTCGCTACTTAGCAACCTGACAATTATTGGTTAAAATTGAAAAACCGAAAAACACAACCGATTCACGAAAAAGAAACTAGGTGTAGGTTCATTAATGAATTCCTCCAAGAATTTCTTTTAATACTATTCCAAAAATTATTATATGGGATCCTGATAAAAAATATTCGTCTAATAATTTTATAAATTGTTCCAGAAACATACTGGATACATTAAAAAGATTCAGTTAAGGTTAAATTTCTAGATGAATTTCAAAATTACAAAAAAAAGTAAATATAAATCTTCAGTTGAAACATTCTATGAAATATACTTAAATGAATTCCAAGAAAAGCTTCGATGCAATTACTGATGCCATTTTTAAGGAATTCGTAGACAAAAAAAGTTAGAAGAACTTTAATGTGATTTTTTTTAGGAATTTCGGTGTTTTTAGATTTTTTTTAGATAGTTCATGTAGAACTAGGATTCAAATTGATTCCGGTTGTCTTACTGGCCAAAGGAACATTTTTAATTTTTATATACACCGTAACATGATGGCAAACCCTTTCCATCTCATGTTGCGATACGTAATACAGTTGAACCTCCATGAGTCGATGTCCCATTACTCGATATCGACTCATGGAACCATATTGAAAATCAAATTTCATGGTTACTACGATGGTCCCCTCAAACGGCTTTCCATAGCATTGCTGTTCTATGACTCGATATTTCCATGAGTCGATGGTCCCTTCAATATCGACTCATGGAGGGTTGACTGTATTTGAATGATCTCCTAGATTAAAAAAAAACTAAGTGAATTACATATTTTGCAAAGCATGAAACTCAACTTGCTCAAAAACCTCCCAGACGTCGCGATGAGGCGCTTGTTGAACTTATACAATCAGTTTCTTGAAGGCAACATTGTTCCGGATGATTGGAGATAAGTGAGAGTAATTGTCATCAAAAAGCCCGGAAAACCCGCGTCGGGTTACAACTCGTACCGCCCTATCGTGATGCTGCAGTGCTTACGCGTGACCCTGCAAAGGTGGAGCTTTAACTCAGGGATAAGGAGCTTGGTCAGAGTTTTTCACATAATAATAAATCTGATAATATGATAAAGCTATATCGAACAACGATTCGGTCGGTCCTCGAATACGGTAGCTTTCATTTTCAATCGCTGTCTTCTGATCGCGCTAGGATGCATGTCTTCAACGCATACGATGAGCTTAGAAGTTTTAGCAGGAGTACTGCCTCTATCAGATCGTTTCGCGGAATTATCGCTACGCTTCCTCATCCGATGTGAGGTGTTAAATCCATTGGTGATTGGAAATTAACACGAACGAAATCCTTCAAACAAAATTTATGACACTGTACTACGTACATGAGCCTGGAGGTTAACCCTTCATTGAATGCTCCAAATCGTAATTGCTTCTCAGGCTTCTCCAGTTCTACTGTAGGTTTTGATCTGACCATGAAGCAAGAAATCCATGGAATTCCAGATCAGCTCCGTTTGGAGTATATTCCACTATTTTTTGCAAACAAGTTCGGTAATGTCAGCAGCGACAGGACGTTTTACACTGATGGCTCAAAAACAAACGATTCCACTGGATTTGGTGTTTCATAGCGCCGCCCATAAACTTCAAAACCCATGTTTAGTTTACGTCGCAGAATTAGCGGCTATACACTATGCATTAGAGCGAATTGCCACTTTTCCCACTGGACGATATTTCATTTTTACGGATAGCCTCAGCTCCATTGACACTATACGTTCAATGAGGCCGTTGAAGCACTCCTCGTATTTCCTTCGTGAAATACAATCTTCATTGAGTGCTTTAGCGAATTACACTATTATCTGGTATGGGTCCCTTCACATTGCTCGATACTGGGCAATGAGAAAGCAGACTCACTCATCAAGGTAGGCGCTACGGAAGGCAATATTTATGATCGTCAAAACGCTTTCAATGATTTTTTTGCAATTGCTCGTCAGCAAACCCTGCTCAGTTGGCAACAAAAATCGGACAATGATGACTTAGATAGGTGGTTGCGTTCCATTCTCCCTCAGGTGTCCAAGAAGCCGTGGTATAAAGGGTTGAACATGAGTCGAGATTTTATCAAGGTAATCGGCTGATGTCCAGTATACAGAGACATCAATCGTGTGGTGTGGTACTGTTCCCTCAAGGCGCGAGGGAAACCAAATAAGGAAGACATTAGATATGTTCTGGGAAGGCTGAACCTCGAATTTATGATGCTAATGTACAAATTTTTGAAGGAAATTGATGTCCACTTCACGGTTGACCTGCAGCAACAATGCGAAACACTGCATTACGCTGCTGAACGTCAACGAGCATCCCCTAAATCCTAGCATTCCCCGAAAATCATTGTACTACATAACCTCGACCAAACCGCGAGTTTTACGGTTCATCTTTACTCTTCCACAATACAGTTCTTGTGGAAGCGATGTAGGTATGATAGGCAAACAGTTTCAATACTAAACAAATCGCACTCGCTCTTCATGCGTGTGTAGTAACATGAGATGGATGAATGTGGGTTATGAAAAGGGTCTGCGTGGTCTGTGGGGGTTTAAATTCTAAACTTGTAATCAACTCAGTTATTGGGTCACCAAGTGGTTCGGTAGCTTAGTTGATAAAGCGCTCGTCTAGCATAACAAGAGTCCTGGGTTCAAATCCCAGCCGAGCACGTGGATTTTTTTTCATTTTTTCACCCATAACTTGTCCATCTTTACCACGCGTAATGAGTTAATTAATTCAAAACAGTTGCGTAATGAGAAAGCGTTGCGTAATGAATCGATGCGTAATAATTACGATGAGAAATTGCTAAAAATACTTTACCTGTTATTCAGAACGAATCTTGTGCGCAGAGTTAGGAACATTAATGCGCAGGATGAGGAACATTGCAAAAATGAGTGCGTGGAATCAGAAACACGGACAAAAGAAGATTTAAAAAATTTCAATAAAAATCATTAAATACTGGAGCTTTTGTATTTTTCCCTTAACCACAAGATCTATAAGTGTTTGCTTTCAAAAGTTTAGGTTATTATGTTCTGTTGTTGATTAATTAGCTGGTTAAAATTTTAAAAGCCCTAAGTGGGCAGAATATTGAGCAATTCTCGCTGAAACCAGGCCGCCATCGGCACCCATCGTTAGAATTCCAATTTTATGTCACTGATCGCTAGTTTTCGATAAAACTTAAGGGTGGTCCTTTCTCTTTTCTCAAATTGGTGGACCCCTCGTACGCCAGCTAGCTGAACAGTTTGCGAAAAAGCCCATTTTTTGATAAATCTTGTGTATTTCGTCACGTGATATGTCTCATATTTCGCTTGGAACACATAGCAAACTTAGAGGCATCGTATATAGAAAGGATATAGCTTTCATTTGAAATCGAAAAAAATTGGCGGCCATTTTGAATTTGGCCGCCATCTTGAATCTTGATAGAAAAACCAGAGTCTATGAATGGAGAGTTGCGCAAAGAGAACTGGCAACAAGTTCCCCAATCACAAATCATTTAATTATTTTGGCCACCTATTTTACTGTGTGCGCTTTCAAGTGACTTCACTCAAATGTACCCTCAGCTCGAATGTTTGTTTTTCAATTGCAAAGAACAAAATTGAGCTTGATCTCTGGTTTCGTAATTATAAAGTAATCACAATGATGTGTTTAGTAGAGTATTGCAACAGCACATACGACAAACAGCTTGAACTCAAAAACTTGATCTTTTTCGGTTTCCGCTCCGCGCAACTGACAAAACAGTGAATTTCTTTTTGCCGTTTGCCGCCCCAAAGAGAATTAACCGAAAACAGCCGCATCTATAGCGTCAGTCTGTGTTGAATAACAATTATATATTTTTTAAACTAACTAATTTTGAATAGTTTTTTTTAAATTGCAGTTACATTTCAACTATTGAACGGATTGATATATTTCCACTGATATGGTGACATTACTTACATTACTGTTACATTACATGTAACAAGTAGGGGGCTCATTCACAAATCATAGGCCCTAAAGAGTAATTATTTCGTTACATAATTGTAAATCTTTTTTTTTAATTTCGTCACGATAACAATACCCCTCTCGTCTCAAAACGTGTTTGTTTATTCTGCTAGATAGGTAGACGATTTGACAGTTCAATAGGTAGACTTGGTTTCAGTCTTCGCGCAACTCTCCATTCATCGACTCTGAGAAAAACCTGTCTTTTCACCATTAGCGCACCGCTAGTTTTGAATTCTGAGATCACCATCAGAAAGCTGAGGAAAAATTGCGTAAGATAGGCTACAGAAACTAGGTGAGCAATAGTATTTAACCTATCAAATGAACGATTTTCTAAATCATGTTCTACGATTTTGACACGTATGACGAGTGCAATCAATACAAAAACCTTTTTTGTACTACAAAGAAACAAGTTTTCAACCTTTGTTGTTTTATTCGAGTCGAGTAAAGAATAAGAATATTATTTTAAGTAAAAAAATCGGGCGGCCATCTTGGATTTTGGCGCCATTTTGATTTTTAGTAGAAGAATGAATTTGTCACCTTGATAGCACTCAGCAAGTCGAATTTAGTGACCACCAATAAAAAAAGGTTACGTATACTCTTCTTCTTATCATTCTTCATTTTCCTGACGTCACGTCCCTACTGGAACCGAGCCTGATACTCAGTTTTATTAGTTATAAATCCAGGTTATTGAACAGGAATTTTCTTTTATAATGCGATTTCTGACAACAGAATAATTCTACGATATGTCTTTGAATTCAGTTATAATGAATAAATAAATTAAATAAATGAAAACCTATTGTATTAAACAAACATTTTTGTACCATTCAGTGAATGAAGTTTATAGATTGGGCAACGGGACATTATTAAGTCTTGTTGTAATATCTGTAGTTTTAACGTAAAACATTGACAAATGTGCATTAATTTAGAATGTAAATCTTACATTTTGATGCAAAAAACATCCTTGATTTTCTGAACCATAAAGTATCGTTTTTACTACCGCCCAACATGCATGTGAATAATAGCGAAACTGAAAGATGAGAAGCAGGTTTTGTTCTAATGTGGACGTAATGCCGAAACGAAGGTGTATTATTTCGAGGTTGGAAAATCTGATGGCCATCTTGGATTTCGACGCCATCTTGGTTTTTAGCAGTTAAATGATGTTCTACCATCTCAGTGCTCATCATGTTGAACTATGAGGTCTCCGTTAAAAAATAACAATCAGATTCTATTTTTCTTATCTTATCTCAGCTGTTCAACTGATTGTTCATTTCTATCAATGGTTTAGACCAAATAAATGAAAGAAATAATGCTATTTTTCAACTCGAAAATATGCAGAAGGATCATTCAGGTAGCAAACAAGCGTTAAAAAATCATATTTGATCATTTGTTTTTAAAGCTAGTTAAGCTGAGGGGCTGGCTCTGTTCCAGTAGAGACGTAACGTCAGGAAAAATAAGAACAAGAAGAATAATAAGATTAACGGTAGCATTAAAGTTCTACATGTCAAGTGCTAACAAAGTGAAAAATCATTCTACTACTTAAAACCAAGATGGCGTCAATCAATCCAAGATGGCCGCCCTATTTTTTCACTTAAAATAATATTAATATTCTTTACTCGACTCGAATAAAACACCAAATATTGAAAACTTGTTTTTTTGTAGTACAAAAAAAGATTTTTGTATTGATTGCATTCGCCATATGCGTCAAAATCGTAGAACATGATTTAGAAAATCGTTCATTTGATAGGGTAAATACCATTGCTCACCTAGTTTCTGTAGTCTATCTTACGTATTTTTTTCTCAGCTTTCTGATGGTGAACTCAGAATTCAAAACTAGCGGTGCGCTAATGGTGAAAAAACGATTTTTCTATCAAAATTCAAGATGGCGGCCAAATTCAAAATGACCGCCAAAATTTTTTCGATTTCAAATGAAAGCTATATCCTTTCTCTATACGATGCCACTAAGTTTGCTATGTGTTCCAAGCGAAATATTTTTTTTTTGTTTTTTACAAGGGGGAAATCTGCAAACAGATCCCCTGAGAAGATAACTCAGGGAATGCGGGGATGACGCACCAACGACGACCCGCTAAAACCAGCCTATGCACTGTGCATGAGCAATTCATTTAGAATTGCTCAAGTGGTGAACAGTGCATCGACATGACCCTTGGACTCAGACCCTCATCTCCCCGGAACCACCTTACGGTATTTCTTCGGGAAGGGACCAGTGCATATAGCACAACACGTATAGCAGAAGCAGCCTAGGCAAACTGCTTCTCCTAGCCGACTTAAACAATGTTACAAGGGACCAGCCTCGGCAGGGCTAATCCTCTGCAGCCAACTCTTGGTCGGCGCGCCATAGACGCTGCAATTCTAACATAATGTGAGTGACAGCCGTAGTTACTGCATTCCAGCACTCGGCATCCGCACACATTCTCTCTATAATATTGTCGGGGGACGTGTCCCCTCCGCATGTAGTGAGCATGCGACCTCTCACAACAATGAAACGGGGGCAATCGAACACGACATGCTCCGCTGTTTCCTCTACACCAGCACAATTGGGGCACGCAGGAGATTCTGAGTGCCCGAACCTATGCAGGTACTGTCTATAGCAACCATGTCCTGACAGAAACTGCGTCAGGTGGAAGTTCACTTCCCCATGGCTTCTACCATACCAATCTGACACATTTGGTATTAGTCGATGGGTCCATCTACCCTTAGTGGAGTTATCCCATTCCTGCTGCCAGCTTCTGAGCGTTTCCTCTTTACACGTGTCGCGGACTCCTCTGGTACCCCTTTGGTTGAAGCATTGAACATCTTCCTTGATGATGAGCCCGATGGGCGTCATCCCGGCTATGATGCACACGGCCTCTTTAGATACCGTCCGGTATGCACTTGCTACTCTTAAGCACATTATCCTGTACGTGCTTTCCAACCGCTTTAGGTTTCTGTTCGTTCTAAGCGCTTTTGACCAGATTGGTCCTCCATACCTTAGTATGGATAGCGCCACGCTTGCCAGCAGCTTGCGTTTGCTGGCAATTACAGCAGAGCTGTTAGACATCATCCTCGAAAGCGCCGCTATAGCCGTAGATGCCCTTTTACAGGCATATTCAACGTGGCTAGCGAAGCTCAGCTTCTCATCGATCATTACCCCAAGATGCCTAAGGGATCGCTTGGACTCTATGGTGCAATCACCTACCGAGATAAGCGCCCGTTGCTCGGACTTGCGGTTGTTGACCACCACCACCTCAGTCTTGTGACGGGCCAGTCCTAGTTTCCTAGACTTCATCCATTCCTCAACCAGGGAAATAGAGTGCGCTGCTGTCAACTCTACTTCCTCCATCGATTCACCATAGACCACTAGGGTGATATCGTCGGCGAAGCCAACAATCTTAACACCCGTCGGAAGGGGCAGCCTCAGTACGTCATCGTACATCGCATTCCATAACAGCGGGCCCAGGATTGAACCTTGAGGTACTCCCGCGGTAATTCGAACGCTTTTCTGCCCCTCCTCTGTGTCATACAGTAGAATCCTACCATCAAAATAGCTTTCTAGAAGCTTACACAACTGCACCGGTACCTTGAGGCGGTGAAGCGCGTGTGCTATTGCTTCCCAGCTTGCGCTGTTGAACGCATTCTTCACATCCAGAGTGACAACCGCGCAGTAACGGATGCCGCTCCTTTTATGCTCGATTGCCACCTCAGCTGTTTTAACGACCGACTGGATGGCGTCCAGAGTAGATTTACCTTTTCTGAATCCAAACTGATTGTTGGACAGGCCGTCCGCACTCTCCGTATACGGTACTAGTCTGTTGAGAATAAACCTCTCCAATAACTTGCCCGTCGTATCTAGTAGACAGATAGGTCTATACGCCGACGGGTCACCTGGTGGTTTCCCCGCCTTTGGTAGTAGCACCAATTTCTGTCGCTTCCATACATCCGGGAAGATTCCTTGATCAATGCAGCGTTGCATCGTGGTTCTGAACATGTCCGGATCCGTGTTCACTGCCGCTTTTAAGGCAACATTCGGGATACCATCGGGTCCCGGTGCCTTGTTTGACGCGAATGATTTCACGACTTCTGCCAGCTCTTCGTTCGTCACTCTCGCCACTTCTTCTCCTTCATCTGCCGCATACGGCGCTGGGGGCCATGGGCTTATGGGATGGTGCGGGAAGAGTACATCGATTATCGATCGCAGCAACTCGGGCGATTTCTCTTGGGGCGCTATGGCTCCTTTGGTCTTAGCCATTACCACTCTGTAGGCGTCACCCCATGGACTAGAATTGGCACTCTCGCATAGACTTTCAAAGCATGCCCGTTTTCGACTCTTGATTTCCTTTTTGAGAGCCAACTTTGCCTCTCTGAATGCTGCACCGCGTTCCTCTCTTTGTGCTTCTGTGCGTGCACGTTGCATTCTTCGTCTAGCCCGAAGGCAGATTGCTCGAAGATTTGCAATTGATTCGCACCACCAATACACTGGCGGCCTGTTCTCTCTAGGAGGGGCTTTTCTCGGCATGGAAGCATCACACGCTCGTGATATCATAGCAACTAGCTCTTCACCGTTTAGGTCCAGAGTGTTTCGTTCGCGCCTCAGGGCTTCAGTGAATACTTCGCCGTCGAAGCGCGCTGTTTTCCATCCTCGGGCTTGGGTCGAGTTACATCGCGCTGCCTTCTGCTCGCCTGGTATTATACTATAGCGAATCGATTGATGATCGCTATGAGTATAACCGTCATCAACGCGCCAGTTCATGGTACCTAAAAGGTTAGGACTACAAAACGTCACGTCGATGATCGATTCTGCACCATTTCTGCGGAAGGTACTCACTGTACCCACATTTGCCAGCTCTACATTTAATGCGGCCAGGGATTCCAACAATAGCTGGCCTCTTTGATTGGTGCAGCGGCTACCCCACTCCACTGCCCATGCATTAAAGTCGCCAGCTATCACTACTGGCTGCCGATTAGCTAGTTCGGCCATCATCCTGTCAACCATGTGGGAAAATTCCTCAATCGACCACCTTGGGGGCGCGTAACAACTGCAATAGAACACGCCGTTGATTTTTGCTATCGCAAAACCGTCATTTGAGCTAGAGACTACTTCTTGGATTGGGTATCGTCCTGTCGTCCCTATAGCTGCTAGCTGTTGAGACCTATCCGCCACCCAGTTCCCGTTGTTGGCTGGTATGCGGTATGGGTCCGATAATAACACCACGTCAGTCTTGGTTTCCGAGACTGACTGCCAAAGCAGCTGCTGGGCTGCATCACAGTGGTTTAAATTTAACTGTGTTACTTCCGTTTTGGCTGCTTTGATACTCCGCTTGTGCCCGGACATTTGGGTCCGCCCGTTAAGTGTCCGTTGTCTGCTCTGTCGACACATATTAGGCACTTAGCGATTTGCTTACAATCGCTTGCCCTATGGCCTTCAGCGCCGCATTTTCTGCACATCTTACTTCTGTCGGGACCATTGCAATTCCACGATTTATGGCCCTTCCCGAAACACTTGAAGCAAACTTCAGGAGGCTGTTGTATGCTCAGCCGGCAAACCGACCAGCCTACCTTGAGTATGCCCAAGTTCTTCGCTTTGTTGGCCTCTGCGACCGGCAGCCTGATCGCCGCCACCTGGGTGCCCTGCGGGCCCTTTCTAAGGTGGATGGCCTTACTGGCTACGTCGATGTCACACTTCTCTTTGAGGGCAGCCGAGACCTCCGCTGCATCGGTGACCTCATCCAGATTTTTACACTGGAGAGTCGCTTCAGCAGTAAGGGATCTTACATCAACCTCGTCACCAAGTACTTCTTGTGCCAGTTGCTTATAGACTGCACCCTTTTCCTTGGCGTCCTTCTTTAAGACTAGGATCATTTCACCAATCCTAGTTCGCCTTATGCTTCGCACGTCTGCGCCCAATGGCGATAGCTTCTCTGTGCTTCGCATCGCCTTCAGAACCTCGGCGTATTTTGCTTCCTCCGTTTTGATAACGAGGGCTTCGCCTAAATTCCTACGTTTCGCTGTTTTCGGTTTAGCGCTCTCCTTGGGCTCCGTTTTCGGTTTCCTCTGTTTTTTCTTATTTCCAACTCGTATCCACGGGTTGCTGTTGCCTTGCGCCCGTGGTTCCTGTGGATGCACTGCCTGGTTCCGGTTAACCCGTGGCTCCTTTTTCTTGGCTTTCTTGGCCTTAGGATTGGTGTTGGCCTCACCTTTGTTGCCATGTCCTCTTGATCGCGGGGCTTGGCTCGTGCCAGCTTTTCCGCTTTGGAGGACGGCCGCGTAGGTCACTTTTCCCTTAGCAACCATACGTCTTTTCGCCACGTATTCATCCCCTGAAGCTTCCCTTTTCCGCATCGCGTATCGAATAATATCATCAGATATATTCGCGTTGCCTGTGAAGGAAAACACTTCGGTCTGACACGACCTAGTGTCTTTTTGGCCTTCTACCTTGCCCAGTTGTTCCTTGGCTTTCTCGTAGTCCTGCTTTGCAGCTAGGACTGATTGTCGCAATTTCAGTAGACTTGTTTTCAAGTCTTTGCTGATATTTGTTTTGCTTTTAACATATTCGATGATGACATCAAGTTGCTCAGCAGCTACCTGCATTTTAGGGAGGTACTCCCTATTGCGATCCATGGCCTCGATTAGTCCCGGGCCATCGGTCACCACACATGTTGCACTGGAGCGGCCAGTGCCTGCCGTCGTCACAGTATCTAGGCTTTTGCCCACACTGTTTTCAATAAAGTTGGTCGCCTCCTTCCTTGGCGGGAACCTTAGCCGGTTACTGATAGGTCCAGAAGCCTCTCCTTCACATTCCGCTAGTTGTTTGTTTTGGTTGATCATCTCTTATGGGTCCCCCTAAGAGCCGCTATCCATCTCCGCTGGAATAGTCGCCTTTATAATCCCATGGTTATCTATGCAAGCAGGGAGGCCATGCTAGGGTTGACATAGTCCTTTATGGGGTACTATGTTCAGAGCCGGATCGGCGCAGGTCAGGTAATGGCATCTGAGCCTACTCCCGCCCAGTTGGAACAACCAGGCGACGGATTTGGAACGTACTCTAAGGCTTGCCACGGTTTTACGGGACGGGGGCAGCCTGCGACATTAACCCACTCGCCGTTTCGGGCCAGTGTCACCCGACCCTACTAAGGGAGTAGAATGTCGCCGCTGTCAGCCTCAAAGCATATTATCCAGTACATATACCGTTACTTGTCCTTTGTCGTGCGCTGCCAGTATACATAATTGGGGCCGTACTGGCGTTGGTCCCAATGTGCTCGAAGCACTCCTACTCGTAATTCCATGCCTTGTCCGTTTGTATCGCGACCAGTATGCCATAATCAGGATCTCACTGGTATCAATCCTGATGTGCCGGTTGGCACTCCTGTTAGTTTGGGCTAGGGTACTTTAAGCGGCACCGGTCGCTGTGACAGAGTTGCATTCGGATTTTTGTGGTTTTTATGAAGGTTCATCAGAGCCCACTGCGAACTTCACCACATCCTGGGCAACTCCCCAACTCGCAGAGGTCCTGGGGGGGGGGGGGGTCCGTTAAGCCCCTGGACTGTCGTCCCTGCTGCACCAACAAAAAAAAAACGCATAATGCGAAGCCATAAGGGTGAAAAATTTAAACTAATTTACAACATCCTTATAATCCCACCCTTATTTAGCCTCAGGTTTGAGACTGAAGAAGGGAAGCCGATTGTCTCGGAGAAACACAAGGTCACCTGCACCATTGCTCCGGGTAGCACAGGAAGGGCACAATACTGTAGAGGGCGCCCTGGTACTCCACAGGCTCCGTTTGCGGTTAGGTTTTTTTAGACCCCCCTAACCATTCATTCTTAGGCACGGTAAGCTTAAAGCGGCATGAATTAGGGGTCACCTGTGAGATGGACTTATACCACCGGAACAGGCAGTCCGTAGTGTTAATTCTTAGCCAATTGAAACAACCGCTACCGACACTACACGGCTATCTAGGCTGTTCGGGAAAAGGAAGTTAACATTGATGATTAACTCCTGACGTGCCCAAACAGCCTGAGCGAAATATGAGACATATCACGTGACGAAATACCCAAGATTTATCAAAAAATGGGCTTTTTAGCAAACTGTTCAGCTAGCTGGCGTACGAGGGGTCCACCAATTTGAGAAAAGAGAAAGGACCACCCTTAAGTTTTATCAAAAACTAGCGATCAGTGACATAAAATTGGAATTCTAACGATGGGTGCCGATGGCGGCCTGGTTTCAGCGAGAATTGCTCATTGGACCTATACGGTATTTATTACCTTTCGAAAGGGAAGATATGACACTTTCATATTTTTTGTAAGGGTTGTCTGCTCCATTTTGCGCCGAAAGCAGATATTGAGGTATTTTGTTATTTCAAAACATAGCTTGATGATATGTTCAGCAAAAACATGGGGTTTTCAAATAGAAATATTAGTAGTAGAACGCTAATGCCGCTGTTCTCAAAAAAACTGAATCAGTTTATTACCACCTTTGACACTTTGAGGATCGGTACTCAAGCTGTTAGCGCGTGGCAAACTAGATGTTGGTAACACGAACAGTAGCGACATTAGCATTCTTAGGTTAATGCTTCTACTGTTTTTCATGACAAGCAACTTTGTAAAAAACACAAAAAAATGTGAAAAATCTTGAAAAAATGTCTGACAAAAATAAGATTTTTTGGGATCATTCACATACAACTGCATAAGTATACAGTGAAACCTCCATGAGTCGATATTGAAGGGACCATCGACTCATGGAAATATCGAGTCATGGAACAGCAATCCTTTGGAAACCTGCTTCTAGGGACCATCATAGTAACCATGAAATTTTGTTTTTAGTATGGTTCCATGAGTCGATATCGAGTCATGGAACATCGACTCATGGAGGTATCACTGTATATCAAAAAGTATAATTGCCACTTCTACAGCTTTGCCAAAGACACCATGTCTCTATCTAAATATTATAAAAAAAAAAGTTTTTTCTATCTCACTGTTAGGTAGATTGATCACACCAAGAAACTTCTCCGAACAAACTATATCGCTAAAATCAACGGCTTGGGCGTTACCATGACCCCACAGTTATGGATCAAATAGTGTGGTGTCCAACAGTAGAAGCATTAACCTAAGAATGCTAATGTCGCTGCTGTTCGTGTTACCAACATCTAGTTTGCCACGAACTGACAGCCAGAGTACCGGGCATCAAAGTGTCAAATTAATTATAAAAACATAAACAACGACAAGGCATTGAACAAACAATGAAAAACCATAATTAAAGGTAATAATAATTAAAATCAGTTTTGTGACAACAGCGCTACTAGCGTTCTACTACTAATACAGTCGACTCTCCACATCTCGATGTTCTACATCTTGATATCTCTCCCTATGTCGATGATTTCATAAGTCCCTTCAGTCTGCATATATTTTCACTCTCCATATCTCGTTATCCTCCTTATCTCGATATCTCCATATCTCGATGTGTTTCTGTTTATTGTTTGTTCTAAATTTTCTCTCCGTATGTCGATATGACCAATATCTAAGGTTACTAGACCAAAGTTTTGGGATTCAAAACAAATTAGGAGCGCAAAATGACGTCTGTTTGTGTATTACTTTCTTGGCAACGGAGTGTTTTTTAATCTAGTATTCATCAAAAATTTGTTCTTTGTCTCGATCTCTCCCTATCTCGATGGTCCCTTCGATATCGAGATGTGGAGAGGCAACTGTATTTCTATTTGTCCAACCTATAAAATTTAATCAAACGACATGGAAAACGTAAAATTGTAATTTAAAAGCACGAATTGAATCGTTTCAAATTGGAACTTCGGTTAGTAAACTGTTTTGAGTGTAATATTTACAAAGGATTGCATAAAAATTAAAAACTGTATCGGTTTCTGAAAACCATATTATGGATCAATTTTCATATTATGGATCAAATTGTGACACATTACGGATCAGTGCGCAAAATCAAGAGAATTTCAACTCAATGCATTTGTATTGCATGATTTGGCAAAAGTTAACAATGTGTCACATATTACTGCAAAAATAGCAGTGTTAGAGCTGGAAACAAGGGTAAAATGCCCTTTTTGTGTGATACTGCATTGCACAGTGGTCCAGGAATCAGAAAGATGCATTTTGAGCTTTAGAATGAAACATTATGGTCTTCTACAAAGTTGTTTGTATTAGTTAAGCCCTTTGTTTGGTGTTATTGAAAATTAGGGTGGACCACATTTTCATAGAAATTGTGTAACTAACTTTCTTATTTGTAGAAATTATATTATACATGCTTCAGCAAAGTTATAGACCATTCAATTTCAAGCAACTTTGCCAAAAAAAGTTTTTTTGTATCTCTTAAATTGACCGATTTAGAGCTTTTTTCCTACGGTGACATAGGGTGATCCGAACAAAACTGGTTTTCTGGCTCTAGAGTTTTCAATTCAAATTTCTCATCAAAGTAGAATTAATTAGAATTAGTTAGAGCTGGAAACTGCCCTTTTTGTGTGATACTGCATTGTAGTAACTGAGACATGAACTGTTTTCGCTCCACATCAAGTTTTCCACCCATTTTTGTCTACTAAAAATGAAATTTACAAACCTTGATGTTTTACGAGTTTTATATTTAGTGCTATTGTCTGAAAATGTCGGATCCAATGCTTAAAATGGCAAGTGATCCATAACCGTGGTAAACAATCATTTCCTGGTCCATATTATGGATCACTAGTTAGAAGTGCTAATATTCGGTATTTAGAATCAACAATCAAGAAAAATGTTTTCCAAAGATGAATTCATATTGAATCGAAGCGAACGAGCATGTTTTATGCTATAACATTTGAATTTTACCACCTGTGGGAGCTTATGAATGCTGACGGCACTTCTTACAGAAAACGACCATATAATGGTAGCTGTGTGGTACACCGTTATTTAGCGGTTGAATGTTTTGCTTAACATTACAAATGGTAGAAGACAAATAGTATAACATGGGAAAAATATGTTTCACGTCAACGTTTATGTTTTGAGCGAGTTATCCGATGTTGAACGCCAAAGTGATCCGTCACTGTGGGTGATCCGTAACTGTGTGGGCATGGTATATAAAAAGCGCATGAAATCGACAAAATAAAACACAATGCATTGGTTTAGAAGTAGCTCTGGTGGTCCCTCCGTTCGAAGAGGCCCTAATAATTTGCTGTAACATATAAACAGACCCTCCGCCAGGAAGCAGCCTTTTCATGATGAACCATGAATTGTTAAAGGTAATCAAAAATATTGGAAGGTTATGTTTCACAGACGACTATAATTTCACTATAAACCTTCACTTTTTTAATCCCTTTATTAGTATCATTTCAAACATTAGGTAATTTTTTTGATGAATTGGCTAAACAGAAAATAACGGAAAAGAAATTTTATAAGGGGAAAGTTGTTCCACCAAGGAACATAGGAATATCTTCAAACATTAAGTTTCAACTTAAGATCAATATCGATGCAGATTTTGAAAATAAAATAGTTTTTTTGAACTTGTGAAAAAATGTTATCGAGATTCAAATATTTTTATGGTAAAAAATAGGCTGTTGTTAAAGGGGTTAAAGCTGCTAAATGACCAATCTCTTTCTCAACTTTCAGCATGTTCAACAATGGATCTACCGCCCAGCAAGTCTCGCATATCGCTGTTTCCCTCTCAAGACGAGGAAAATACCTGCCCCAACAGTCCTAGGAAGGCCTCCATCGAACCAATCGCCTTCGAATCTGCCCAAGAGTCGCAGAAAATCCCAGCACCTTCTCCGGTAAAGATGAAACTTTCCAACCACAACCAGCCATCCATCGTGTTCCCGCCCACTCCCCCAACATCCACTGGGGAAAGCACTAAATCGGCGTCGCATATTTCCCACCAGCAGAAGACGCTGAATGCATTCTTCAAGATAAACTCCCCGGTGGAGGATGCATCCGGTGATGTCGTCGTTGGCCCGGAAGCTGCTGCCGTAGGACAATCATCCCAGAGTAGTGCAATAGGAGGGACCGCGACCGAAAGAAATTGTAGCAGCAGCAGCAGCGGCGGAAACAGCGCAAAGATTGGGAAGAGTGTGAAAAAATCGGCCGCAACCAAGACGCCGAAAAGTGCGCCGCGGAAAAAGCTGATCCAAATGGTAAGCGTGGCACGAAATTGGGCGTATGTGAGAATTTGTTTGGCCCGACGAAGCATGTTTGAAGCAAAGGAATGATCGTTGTTGGATTGGTTTAAACATTGAAAAATGTTGATTTGTTACCCTTTTAAAACTGATTATATGAACACATTTTGGTACATGGACTTACATTACGTTGGTGTATAAGAATCGTTATTTCGCTATTCACGTTTTGATTCTCTCGTTCTGAAAATTTCGAATTTGGTTGAGTATAGACCCCTTTAGTTTCCCTACAGCGTTACTTAATTTGTGTACGAAACGTATATGACTGTATTTTGCTTGGTAACTTTTTTTTTCTAAAATATTGAATCGTTTTTTTTTTGGATTTCTTTATTAGTATCATTTCCAACATTACATTCATTTCTTATATCTAGGTGTTCTGTGTTATTAGACAACACTATCATCCCAATTTGGTAAAACAAATTTAAGATTTTATTAACATTTTGTTAACAACATATTATATTTCATTTGCCGTAGCAGTTCAGATTTTTTACAGGTGAGTTGATTTCACCTGCTTATAAGAGAAAAAAAAACGCTTTGAATATACTTAACCTAACTTAACCTAAACATATAACGCACTAATCGTGGCAATAGAAGATTGTAACGATTTTTGCCTGAAATTATTAATGATTTTATTTGACATTTGTTCCAATGTTTCAACATTGGATATTCTATGTAACTCATTGGTACTATACCAGGGAGGAAGCCTCAGAATCATTTTCAAAATTTTATTTTGAATTCTCTGCAGAGCTTTCTTCCTGGTATTACAACAGCTAGTCTATATTGGTACAGCATACAACATGGCTGGTCTGAAAATTTGTTTGAATATCAAAAGTTTGTTCTTAAGACAAAGTTTTGATTTTCTATTAATAAGGATATAGAGACATTTTACATATTTGTTACATTTGGCTTGAATGCCCTCAATGTGATTTTTGAAAGTTAAATTCTTATCTAGCATGAGCCCTAGATACTTAACTTCATCTGACCAATTTATAGGAATCCCTCTCATCGTGACAACATGTTAGTGCTCAACTTCCGCGCGGATCAGTCGATTCATATCGAGCGAGCGTATT
Organism: Aedes aegypti; assembly: GCF_002204515.2. NCBI lineage: Eukaryota > Metazoa > Arthropoda > Insecta > Diptera > Culicidae > Aedes > Aedes aegypti. The sequence continues at coordinate 37,796,223 of NC_035109.1, read as the reverse complement.
TCGGAAGGCTCTCACGTTTCATCTGTACGTTTATTTATCGAATCTCTATCATCGCATCACGTAACACATCATCACGTCGACGTAGTTCGCGATGCCGCGTCGCGAAAACACGTTTCGCGTCGATTATTCCCAATTTCCAAAACAGCTTTCACACGACGAAATTCATAAGTTCGTCGGGAAAGAACTTGGTCTTTCGAGAGAAAATGTGCTACTTCTCCAACCAAGTAGACGGCTCGGATGTACATTCGTTGAGGTGAACAACCTTGATCTCGCCGAAGCAATTGTCAAGCAACACGACAACAAACACGAGTTTGTTTTCGACGGGAAGATCTACAAACTACGAATCATGATGGAAGATGGTGCAGTGGAAGTACGTCTGTTCGATCTCTCCAACGATGCGTCCAACGAACAAGTTGCCGAGTTTCTCGGCGATTATGGCGATGTTCTCAACGTTTGTGATCTGCTGTGGGACGAACGATCCGCCTTCGGTGGCATTCGGACGGGTGTTCGTATTGCTCGGATGGTGGTTAAAAAAAACATTCCTTCTCTGGTATCAATTCTTGGAGAAGAGACGGCAGTGGGCTACAAGGGGCAGCGTCAGACGTGTATTCACTGCCAAGAGTTTGTACACGTCGGCATCCCATGCGTCCAAAATAAAAAACTGCTGGTACAAAAACTTGCAGCAGACCAATCGTATGCTAGCGTTACGAAACAACCAACAATATCGAAAAAAACAGCAGTGCCAAACCCTTCCCGAATGAATGTTTCGGAGTCCAAGATGCCTGCAGACACATCACGAAAGCAAACAACCGAATCCCGAGCTGCTATTACTGCGGCAGTACCAGAGAAGATCACGATGGCACCTCCCGTTGCCCCCACTGCGCCAAACAAACATCCCGCAGCTCAATCTACTATTGCTTTCCCGCCGGTATCAGCATTGATCGGCAACAACGCACATCGTAAATCAGACGGAAACGAAACCGACAGCTCCCAGACATCGAACACCTCAAACAACAGCCGACGAACGCGCAGCCAGCGATCGCCGCCTGGGAAGAAAATGCGTCACAGCAAAGAAGCTCATTTCGAACACGGCCGAGTCTCCGGGGACGAAAGACAACAATAATGGAGCACACCAGCGTCAACATCGGGACTGTTAACATCAACACAATTACCAACACAACCAAGCTCAACGCTCTTCGTACTCTCGTTCGTACACTCGATCTTGACATCATCTTCCTGCAGGAGGTAGAAAACGATCAGCTGACATTAGCTGGTTACAACGTCGTTTGCAACGTGGATCATATGAGGAGGGGAACTGCAATTGCCCTTAAAGAGCATATAACATATTCTCACGTGGAGAGAAGCCTAGATGGTAGGCTACTGGCTCTGCGCATACATAATACGACTCTATGCAATGTTTATGCTCCTTCTGGAACCGTTCATCGTGCCGAGCGAGAACGCTTCTTTAATAACACCATCGCATATTATCTCCGTCATAGAACCGATCACGTCATCTTGGGAGGCGACTTCAACTGCGTGATACGACAACGCGACGCAACAGGTAACAATCCAAGTCCTGCTCTTCAAGCCACTATACAACAAATGAGGCTACATGATGTGTGGCCGCTGCTGCGAACGAGAGAAACAGATTTTACCTACATCACGCACAACTCGTCGTCCAGGCTAGATCGGTTTTACGTGAGCGCAAGCCTTCGCGAGCAGCTGAGAGCAACAGCTGTGCATGCCTGCTGTTTTTCAGACCACATGGCTGTTACTATGAGAATCTGCATTCCTCTCCCAGATAGAGCACACGGTCGTGGTTTCTGGTCATTGCGTCCCCATCTCCTCACCACCGAAAACATCGACGATCTTCAGATTCGTTGGCAATATTGGACACGTCAACGTCGCAACTACCAATCATGGATGGAATGGTGGTTGCAATTCGCTAAACCGAAAATCACATCTTTCTTCCGTTGGAAATCGAAAACGGCTTTTGAACGATTCCATCGAGAACAGCAACGTCTGTACGAGCAACTGCGGCAAGCGTATGACGAGTACCACAACAACCGTGCTATGCTGGCCACCATCAACCGTGTCAAAACTGAAATGCTCTCACATCAACGACGGTTTTCCGAAATGTTCGTTCGTATCAATGAAACGTTCATAGCCGGAGAACCTTTATCCTCCTTCCAGCTGGGAGAACGCGCACGCAAAAAAACCATCATCGAGAAGTTGAGAAACGAGAGAGATGAAATAATCGACGATTACAACGCAATCCACGATCACATGGTCCACCATTTCACCAGCCTCTACGCACGGGAGAATGTAGAAATTGAAGATGCAAGAAGCCCTTTCCGATGCGAGAGAATTATTCCCGAACAAGATGTCACGAACGAAGCCTGCATGAACGATATAACCACGACCGAGATTCTTTCTGCTATCCGAACAAGCTCATCCAAAAAGTCACCGGGTCCCGACGGTCTTCCAAAAGAGTTTTATCTGCGAACATTCGGGGTAATACATCGAGAGATAAACCTAATAATGAATGATGCCATCCGATCTAATATCCCAACCAAATTTGTCGACGGAGTGATTGTGCTGGTAAAAAAGCGTGGAACAGGAGACACCGCTCGATCGTATAGACCGATTAGTTTGATTAATTTCGATTACAAAATTTTGTCACGCATTATGAAGCAACGATTAGAGAATGTACTCCGAGCATACCCCGTCTTGACCGACGCGCAAAAGTGCTCAAATGACGGGCACAATATCTTTCAAGCTACGCTCGCATTGAAGGACAAAATTGCTGAACTTAAAGCCAATAGACGAAATGCCAAACTCGTTTCATTCGATCTCGAAAGTGCCTTCGACCGCGTTGATCATAACTATTTGTTTGACACTATGAGGGCGCTCGGTTTCAATATGGATATGATAGCCTTGTTCGCCCGCATTGCAGCAGCCTCATCTTCTCGTCTGCTGGTGAATGGACATATTTCTCCATCGTTCCCCATCCAACGATCGGTCCGCCAAGGGGACCCACTTTCGATGCACCTTTTTGTCATCTACTTGCACCCTCTTTTGCGGCAGTTAAAAGAAGTGTGTGGTGCTGATGTAATCGTAGCCTATGCCGATGATATCAGTGCTATCATTACCGACATCGAAAAGCTGAACCAAATGCGAAATTTATTCAGGGAGTTTGGACGCCTGTCAGGAGCTCGCCTGAATGAACAAAAAACAACGGCCATTGACGTCGGCCTCCTCAACACACCTCTGTTTGTCCCGTGGTTGCGCACGGAAAACAAAATCAAGATTCTCGGCGTGATTTTCTCCAATTCGGTGCGCGAAATGGTTTCGCTCAATTGGGATTCTCTCATCACGAAATTTAATCAACAAGTTTGGCTGCATTCTATGCGCAGTTTATCACTTCACCAAAAAGTTACGTTGCTTAACATCTTCCTGCTATCCAAAATTTGGTACATCGGAGCAAACCTAGCACCAATGGCAGTACACACCGCAAAATTAACTACAACCATGCGACGGTATCTTTACCGTGGAGTAAGCGCAACTGTTCCTATGCACCAATTGGCTCGTAGGAAAGAGGATGGCGGTTTAAATTTGCACTTGCCAGCCTTTAAATGTCCCGCTCTGCTAATGAATCGCCACATACATGAGATTGCTTCACTTCCATACTACAATTCAATTTTAAATCAAATCAATGTTCCAATAAACTCCATCTCCGATCTTCCGTGTTTGAAGCAAATCCTCAGTAAATTTCAAAATCTTCCTTTCCAAATTCGCCAAACTCCTACTGCTGATCTCATCTACCGTTACTTAGTGAAAAACACCGACAAACCAAAAGTTGAGCTGATCAACATCAACACGAACTGGAAACGTGTGTGGAGAAACATTTCGGACAGAGCACTACCACCTCAACTGCGAAGTGATTTGTTCATGTGGGTTAACCAGAAAGTACCACATCGGCGTCTGTTCTACGTAATGAGAAGAGCGGACGGGGAACAATGTATGCACTGCGATGTGCCTATCGAAACAATACAACACAAATTTTTCGATTGTATCAGAGTACGGGACGGCTATAGGCTGCTACAACAGAAACTACTAACACTGACCAACGGACAGCGCAATTTTCAGTCTGCTGATCTTCTGCGGCCTTCTTTAGAATGGATTTCGACACCCAACACGAAGAATGGTTCTGAAAGTTCTAATGAATTACATCACTTTCATTCAAAGCTGCAATGGTAGAATAGATGTAAATGAACTAACTTTCAATTTAGACGTCGTAGTTTAACAAATTATGTAAATAGTTTTAACTAAACCAAATCGACAAATAAACGTTTATATAAAAAAAAAAAAAAAAAAAAATTGAAAGTTAAATGCTTATCTAGCATGAGCCCTAGATACTTAACTTCATCTGACCAATTTATTGTTGGACACTAACTATGCACCATCATCAGTGCAACAACGAAGTCACATTTACTTTCAGTGTTTAATTCTAAGATCCCACTAATACATTTGTACACACAAACAGTTCAATAAAGATTTTTCAGTTTGAGATTGTCACTACCCGAGGAAACACGTTAGTTTCTTTTACTCTGCTATCCGACAGGTTATGGGCCTGCTCGCGAAGTGACGCCATCTTGAGAAAATAGAAAATTCGCGGTTTTATTCGAATATTCGCCCTTGGGGACGGACCTGGTGTAGTGGTTAGAACACTCGCCTCTCACGCCAAGGACCTGGGATCGAATCCCATCCCCGACATAGTCACTTATGACGTAAAAAGTTATAGTGACGACTTCCTTCGGAAGGGAAGTAAAGCCGTTGGTCCCGAGATGAACTAGCCCAGGGCTAAAAATCTCGTTAATAAAGTCAAATCAATCAATCAATCGAATATTCGTCGCGAGCGTAATGGATACGAACCGGATCAGTATTCAAAAGCTGAATAACAGCAACTATTCTAGTTGGCGGTTCAAGATCGAACTGCTTCTAGTACGTGAAGAGCTCTGGCGTTCCGTCGAACCGGGTGTAAAGCCAGATGAAGAGGCAGAAGCCACTTGGAATGCCGGGAACGCCAAAGCTAGAGCGACAATAGGATTGTTGGTCGAGGATAACCTACACGGGTTGATCCGAAATTCGGCAACAGCAAAAGAGGCTTGGTTAGCGCTCAGTGTTGAAAGTTGTACATGATAAAAAGAAGAAACCCCTCCTGTGCCACTACTGCAAAAAGCCGGGGCACAAGAAAAAATGTATGCCAGCGACTCCGAAAATGGAACTGATACGAAAGGAAAACCACAGCATAAGAGCACAGTGTCGTTCGCGTTCGTGTCAAGTAACTGTGGAGAACCGATGCACTCTATGCCATATCGTGGCTGACAGAAGTTTTTTCGTTAATTTGCGTAGAAGTGAAGTGAAGCATGTGAAACTCGCAGACGGTAAGCTGGCAAATGTCGTAGGCGAAGGTTCCGGTAAGCTCTCGTGTCTCGACGAACACGGCCAGTGTAACGAAATGAGAATCAGTGTTGCACTCTACGCCCCCGAATTGACAATGAATCTTCTATCGGTGCCTCACGCAGAAACGAGCTACGGTGATTTTCGACGCCGATGGATGCAACGAAAAAGGTCATTTGTAGGATCAATCAAATGCCGGACTCATAGTTATCCAATTCAATCGTTTCTCAAAAGGTTTACACTAAAGCGATTTTCTACAAATTCCTCGATATACTGGCCACATTTTTAGCCGATTCCGGAGAATATCTGTGACATGAAATTTGCCTACCTCCAGGGGCACAAACGCACACTACCCTTTTCACCCGACCTGACCCAGTGACCCACCGGAATAACTCCGGCCAAAGGAATATTTCCGACTTCCTCTGGCCACTTCTAGAAACAAGGTATGTGTAGATGAAAAAACCGAATTTAGTACTATACCATTTAATTCCACTAGAGTGGGTACTAAAGATGGGCAAAATGGTCAAATCCTAAAAGCGAATCTTGGGTGACTCACTCACAAAAGTGAATCGACTCTTTTGATCGATGTATCCAACTTTCGATCGAATCCTATTCGTTCGAATCCACGGCCCACTTGATTTTGCTGGCGTAAACGAGAATGCAAAACCATTTTCGATCGAAAGAGCATTCGAACGTAAACAAGAATAGGGGTGATTATCAAGATATGTGTGCCAGTAGATTGTATAACATGTAGCGGTACTCCACTTCGCGGTGTAACATTTCGCGGCTTGCCATTTCGCGGTACGACATTTCATTTCGCGGTGTAATGTATCATCTTTGTACCGAGATGTTTCATCTATCTCAACAGTGCAATTTGAAGGACTGCCTGTGTTCGAAAGAAGGGTAAATAACCGATGAAAATGCTGTTAGTGATAATGCCATCAATTTTCAGTGCAACTCGTAGCAAAAAGCACACCTCGAAATGGTATAGACCGCGGAATGGCATAACCGCGAAATGGTTGACCGCGGAATGGTTTACCGCAAAATGTCGGACAATCGTGCCAGTATGTTCAGTGTAGTGTATTATTTACAGGACAAATTGACCATTTCCCCTATTAAAACTAGATGCTTGTTGAAATTATCATTATGATAGGTTATTTACGAATTTGCTCTGCATAGCTTATATGCACCCCTATTCTTGTTTACGTTCGAATGCGCTTTCGATCGAAAACCGTTTCGCATTCTCGTTTACGCCAGCAAAATCAAATGGGCGATGGATTCGAACGGATAGGATTCGATCGAAAGTTGGATCCGCCGTAAACAAGAATGAGGGTGATGATTCGTAAACTACAAATATATAGGTTATGATCCTGTTGCATACAAGAATAAAAATCATTTCGAGAGAATTTTACGATGTCTTGATAGTTCCCACATCGGATTAATAACTTTGAAAGATTTAGCAGTTAAAAAAGACGGTTCGCGTTTGCAGGAGTTCCAAGTTCAATAATATTGATTAAAAGCGATACCTCAAAATCCGAGCCAAACATATAAATATTTAGAAGTGGCGCAAGCGTCTTGAATGTGAATTTTCATGTTATAAAAAAAGGACCTTCAGTGAGATAAACATGACTTTGCTATTTTTCAATCAATTTTGAAACTTTTAGCACCATTATCTTCAAAATTAAATTTATGAAAACTTTGTAGAACATTAAATTTGTCTAAAAGCAAAACTAGTCAGTTAAAATACTTTTATCCAAATTTTTCCTCATTTTACCAAAAAATCATTTTATTCGACCATAATTTCATAATTACTCAATCGATTCCGAATCTTTTTACGTGTTTTTGAAGCAAATTTAGTTGTTTTCAAACTGTTTATACAACACATTTTTCTAAAAAAAATGTTTTTCACTTAGTTATTCAACAAAAACTACCCAAAAACATGATTTCTTAACGAAAAAATCAAATTTATTTGGATTTTTAAAGTTCCTTTGCCGGAAATTGCATTTTTTTATATAAAACTTAAATATATAAAGCATCTTGCCTTAATTACGAGTTGAATAGTGCATATATTTTTTAACATATGCAAACATATTTTTGTTATTTAAAAATTGTTGCAAAGTCCTTGTCAAAGGTTTAACAAATGAGAAAAACCAGTTTCAGCTTTAGAGATAATATTTAATAAGCAAAAATTTGACTAAACTAGCATTTTTCGTTAAAAAATCATGTTTTTGTGCAGTTTTTGCTAAATAACTTGGTCAAGACATTTTTTAGTGAAATGTGATATATGAAAGGTTTAAAAAATATTAAATTAGTTTCAAAAGCATGTAAAAAGTTTTGGAATCAGTGGAGTAATCATGAACTTATGGTCAAAGTTGAAACTTTCTTTAAAGTGAAAAAAAAAAAAAATTGGAATAATTTTTTTTTTAACTAAAACTTGTTTTGATTTTAGACAAATTCGGTGTTCTACAAAGTTTTTTATAAATTTAGTTTTGAAGGTATCGATGCTAAAAGTTTTAAAATCGGCTGAAAAATCACGAAGGTATTTTCACTGAAGGTCATTTTTTATAACCTGAAAATTCACCTTCAAGACGCTTGTTTGTTCTGGAACTCGTGACGCTGGATAACCGCGCCCGAATTTTAGCTACAACGAGATAATGATCCGAGTCGATATTGTGGCCTCGGAAGATCCTGACATCCATTACATCTGAGAAATGTCGCCCATCAACTAGCACGTGGTCTATTTGGGAACAGGCATCGCCACTCGGGTGTCGCCAGGTGTGTTTGCGGATATTCTTTCGTGCGAAGTCGGTACTGCTGATTGCCATCCCTCTAGCCGCAGCGAAGGTTACCAGCCGCAATGATGGGTCGGAAGAAACCTTCTTTCCCGATCTGCGCATTTGCGTCGCCGATGACTATCTTGACATCTTGTTTTGGGCACTTTCCGTAGGCCTTATCCAGGCTCTCATAGAATTCGTTATGGAAAGGAAAACTGCCAAAAAGTGCTGGGATAGCATTCATGGAACTTTCCAACGTCGAAGTCTTGCCAACCGGCTGTACTACCGTCGTAGACTTGGTTTGCTGAAGTTGAAGAGCGATGCGAGTATGCAGAACCGTTTGCTGGAGTTCGACAAGCTACTGCGAGGACTGAAGATAACCGATGCCAAGGTTGAAGAAGATGACGCGATTATCCAACTTCTCCTTACCCCCTACTAGAACAATACGATGGGCTGTGTACGGCGCTGGAAATGATGTCATTCGTTGTCCATGGAGTTTGTCAAGAACCGTTTGTTGGAAGAAGAAGCGAAGCGTTTCGAAAAGAACGATTGTCTCGATGAAAACGGAAATACCGAATCGGCGTTTGCTGGAAAAAAGGTTCTTCTTCAAGTGCTACAACTGTGGAAAGCTAGGGCACAAGCGCTCGGACTGTCGAGTTAAGATGATGGAAGACAGTGGTAGAAAGAATTCTGAAGCTAGCGGAAACACACGAAACTTGGTGAAATACAACGGACTACGAAGAGGTAATGCGAACGTGTACTGTGCTACGGATATTGCGTTTGGGACTGGCAGCAGCAGTCCCACAGAAGACCGGCCATTCGTTCCAGTCGTTTCTGGATTCAGGAGCACCGGACCACATGGTGAGAGATAGAAGTTATTTCAAGGAGCTACATCGTTTGCCAAGGGAGATTTCGATTGTTGTTGCGAAGATTGGCCAAATATGCTGGAACTATTCGGACCTGTATCGTGCATTGTTGAAGAAATGCTGTATGTCCTGGGTTATACTTAAATCTATTCTCCATCAGTCGTCTTGAAGATAAAGGTATGTCAATCACTTTTACGAGCGGAAAAGTAAAGACAGTCAACGATGGTCAAACTGTTGCAACGGGACGGGAATGTGGAAGGCTCTACCAAATCTACATTTTATTGAAGAAGGAAGCAGAGGCGTTATTGAATAAAGATGTTGAAGCTGGTCTGTGACATCGACTATATGGTCATCTTGAGGAAGCGAATTTGCAAAAGCTGTGGAAAAACGGGATGGTGAGTACTGTTGTGTACCTGCTGAAATCGAAAGATTAAGTTTTAGAATGCTTTAAAGAATATAACGCGAATTATTTTGGTGTGAAGATTGCAAAAAATCGATGCGATAATGGAGTATACAAGTAAAGCGTTTCGATCCCTATGCCGTTGAGAAGGAATATCGTTGGAATATACAACTCAACCGAATGGAGTGACGGAGCGTATGAACAGGACCCTCTTGGGTAAAGCTCGTTCAATGATATTTGAAGCTGGATTACCGAAAAGTTTGTGGGGAGAAGCTGTCCTAACGGCTGCATATTTGTCAAATCGTAGTCCAACCAGTGCGCTGGAAGTTCTGAAGACCGCCTACGAAGTTTGGTACACCAAGGAACCCGATATCGACAATTTGAGAGTGTTTGATGCAGTTGCACACACTCACGTGCCGAAGCAATGCAGAGGAAAGCCTTGATCCAAGGTCTGAGAGGAACTACATGGTTGGCTATACAACGAACGGCTGCAGAATCTTTGATCCCCGGAAGAAGAAAATATTTGTGAGCAGAGATGTCGTGTTTGATGAGAATAGCAGGAAACCTTCGACACGTTCAAGAGATTTCAATGATGAACTGGAAGAAGAAGAACCGCAAACCGGTAATGAACCCGTGCTAGATGATCAAAATGAAGCTAAAGTACAAGATGCAAATCAAATACGACAAATTCAGAATAACGATGAAAATGAGCAGAATATTATATTGGGATTCAAACGATCCAACTACAACTGCTGTTTTATATTGGAAGCGTACTGAAGGAGTGGTCGTATACTTGTTTGCTGATGACAAACAACCTTGAAGAAATTTGAACTTATCAAGAATCAACTTTCCGAAAGATTTGTAATGACAGATATGGGAGAAGTTAAGCAGTTCCTCAGAATCGAAGTTGAACGATATGAACGATAATCGGAATGGAAGAATGTCGACCAACATCAACCCCGATGGAACCAAAGCCGCAGTTTGAACATGAAGCAAACATAGAAGTGACCAAGCACCCTTACAAGGAGTTGATAGGATGCTTATCATACTTGAGGCCATCAACCAGACCAGACATCGCAGCCACAGTCAACACTTTCGGCCGATATCAAGCAGCACCTACAGATGAGCACTGGAACCACCTGAAAAGGGTTTTACGCTACCTAAAAGGGACCAGAGATTATGGATTAGTGTATCGCCGCAGAGCTGATTCCAGTCCGCTGATAGGATACGCAGATGCAGATTGGGAAATCGATGGAGAGGACAGGTGCAACCGTTTCGTGGGCCACAAGAAAACAGAACACCGTAGCTCTCTCATCGACAGAAGCAGAGTACGTTTCATTAAGTCAAGCAGCATTTGAAGCAATTGCTTCTGTAAATCTGGAACGTCTGTGCACCATGTTAGGAGCGGCTCACAACAGCGTCTATTCCCCATGTCAGGAGCGGCTGATCATCGTCCGAGTGCCAGAGAAGGACTCGTAAGCTAAACTGAGCACTATGGTCCTCCGAACATTTAGGGGGTTGGTGTCAGGCCCTGCAAGCCAGTCTTAAAAAAAATCAAGCAACGAGTAATCAACGAGAGAATACGAACCGGGGCAATCGGCGAAGACCACAGCGACGTAAAGGGACTAGCGGTTGGAAGATCGGTACGTGGAACTGTAAATCCCTCAACTTCATCGAGAGCAAACGCATACTCGCCGACGTGCTGAAAGACCGCGGATTCGGCATCGCAGCGTTGCAGGAAGTATGTTGGAAGGGATCGATGTGCGAACGTTTAGAGGTAACCATACCATCTACCAGAGCTGCGGCGACACACACGAGCTGCAAACAGCTTTATAGTGATGGGTGATATGCAGAGGCGCCGGGTGGTAGCCGATCAATGAGAGAATGTGCAAGTTGAGGCTCAAAGGCCGGTTCTTCAACTTCAGCATAATAAACGTGCACAGTCCTCACTCCGGAAGCACTGATGATGATGAAGACGCTTTTTACGCGCAGCTCGTACGCGGGTACGACCGCTGCCCAAGCCACGACGTCAAAATCATCATAGGAGATCTAAACGCTCAGGTTGGCCAGGAGGAGAATTTCAGAGCGACTATTGGAAAATTCAACGCCCACCGGCTGACAAACGAAAACGGCTTACGACTAATTGATTTCACCGCCTCCAAGAATATGGCCATTCGTAGCACTTACTTCCAGCACAGCCTTCCATACCGATACACCTAGAGATCACCACAGCAAACAGAACCACAAATCGACCACGTTCTGATTGATGGACAGCACTTCTCCGACATTATCGACGTCAGGACCTATCGTGGCGCTAACATCGACTCTGACCACTATCTGGTGATGGTCAAACTGCGCCCAAAACTCTCCGTTGTTAACAACTTACGGTACTGATGGCCGCCCCGGTATGACCTAGAGCGGCTTAAGCAACCGGATGTCGCAGCGGCATACGCGCAGCTCCTCGAGAGAGGGTGAGCTGGATGAAGCTCCTCTTGAGGACTGCTGGAGAACAGTGAAGGCAGCCATCAACAATACCGCTGAGAGTAACGTCGGGTACGTGAGATGGAGTCGACGGAACGATTGGTTCGACGAGCAATGTAGGCAGATTCTGGAGGAGAAGAACGCAGCGCGGGTGGTTATGCTGCAGCAAGGGACCCGGCAGAACGTGAAACGTTATAGACGGAAACGGCAACATCATACCGGTATCTATCGCGCAAGTTCTATCAGAAGCTCAACGCATCCCGCAGCGGCTTCTTGCCGCGAGCCGAGATGTGCAGGGGGATAAGGATGGGAGAATTTTGAAGGACGAGCGTGAGGTGCTCGAAAGGTGGAAGCAGCACTTCGACGAACACCTGAATGGCGCTGAGAGCACAGGCAATGAAGGTCGGGACAACGGAGGAAATGCCTTCGTCAGTACTGCGTGCGATGGAATCCAACCAGCCCTCACTTTGAGGGAGGTTAAGGATGCCATTCACCAGCTCAAGAACCATAAAGCTGCTGGTAGGGATGGTATCGGAGCTGAACTTTTAAAGATGGGCCCGGAGAGGCTGGCCATTTGTCTGTACCGAAGGAGTGGAAGGAACGGGTAATATGCCCCATCTACAAGAAAGGCGACAATTTAGATGGTGAGAACTTTCGAGCGATCACCATTCTAAATGCGGCCTAGAAAGTATTATTCCAGATCACTTTCCGTCGTCTGTCACCTGTAGTAAACGAGTTCGTGGGAAGTTATCGAGCCGGCTTCGTTGACGGCCGATCGACAACGGACCATATCTTTACTGTACGGCAAATCCTCTAAAAATGTCGTGAATACCAGGTCCCAACGCATCACCTTTTCATCGATTTCTACGACAGTATCGACCGCGTAGAGCTATGAAAAATCGTGGACGAGAACAGCTTTCCCGGGAAGCTCACGAGATTGATAAGAGCGACGATGGAAGGTGTGCAAAACTGTGTGAAGGTTTCAGGCGAACACTCCAGTTCGTTTGGATCCCGCCGGGGACTACGACAAGGTGATGGACTTTCGAGCCTGTTGTTCAATATTGCCCTAGACGGTGTTATGCGGAGAGCCGGGCTCAACAGCCGGGGTACGATTTTTACGAGATCCAGTTAATTTGTTTGCTTCGCGGATGATATGGACAGAGACAAATAGAGACCTCCATGTGCCTTGCAATTGCCCAACATTTTATGGCTCTTAAGGTAATCTTGAATGCCGTGAAAAGTATACTGCGATCTGTCAAACTTGGGTACCTTTTGCATTACTGACGGACCAAATGCAGTACTAGAAGTGGTACCCATTTTAAACATTTTAAAAGGTGGCAGACCTGTACACCCGCCTGAAACGTGAGGCAGCAAAAGTTGGACTGTTGGTGAATGCGTCCAAGCTAGCTGGTGGTGCCGAGCGCGACAGGGCTCGCCTAGGTAGCAGTGTTACGATAGACGGGGATACGTTCGAGGTGGTCGACGAGTTTGTCTACCTTGGATCCTTGCTGACAACTGACAATAACGTTAGCCGTGAAATACGGAGGCGCATCATCAGAGGAAGTCGGGCCTACTATGGCCTCCAGAAGAAGCTGTGGTCAAAAAAGATTCACGCCCGCACAAAATGTACCATGTATAAAACGCTCATGAGGCCGGTAGTCCTCTACGGGCATGAAACGTGGACGATGCTCGAGGAGAACCTGCAAGCACATGAAGTCTTCGAACGTCGGGTGCTTAGTACGATCTTTGGCGGTGTGCAGGAAAACGGTGTGTGGCGGCGAAGGATTAACCACGAGCTCGTCCAACTCAACGGCGAACCCAGTATCCAGAATGTGGCCAAAGCTGGAAGGATATGATGGACAGGGCATGTTGCAAGAATGCCGGACAGCAACCCTGTAAAGATGGTGTTCGCTTCGGATCCGGTCGGTACAAGAAGGCGTGGAACGCAGCGAGCTAGGTGGGCGGATCAAGTGCATGGAGCAGAAGCTAGTTTGGAGAGATGCGGTCACGAACCGAGTATTGTGGCTTGAGAAGCTTATTTTTCTCCTTCATTCCTATGGACCGATGCACGAGTTCACTAATTTGACGTTTGAGCGGTGCCGAATTCACTGGTTTCCATGGTCTCATAAAAAAACAGCACCGCTAAAAAGTCAAATGGACCGATGCACAAGTTCATTACTTGACGTTTGAGCGGTGCCGTGTTATCTACGTGACCATGACAACGAGTGAATTCGGCTCCGCTCAAACGTCAAATTAGTGAACTCGTGCATTGGACCATAGTGAACCCGTGCATAGGTCCATTCCAACTACTAATCATTAAACACATTATATAACCAAACCGCTGCGCCAAATCATATGCATGCATATAAGAAAAGTTTTTTGATTTTTGTATATTTTTTGTACTGTTTGAAAATTGTTTGAAAAATTGTATTCTTGTATAACCTACAAATGCCTGGGGTTCATTTAACGTGTAATATAAAAAAAACGTACCTTTTATATTTTTCTACGATCAACCTATCACAGGAGAAGAGCTTGGTGGTGTTACAATAATTTCAAACTTGTTTTTCCGTTAATTACACAAACAATAAAAAAAATCCAGAAAAAATTAAAAATTTCAAAGGTACCGTAAGAATTTGAATTTTTATTAATGCCAAACATCAGTAACTAGAAGAGGCTTCAAGAAAAAATGAAAAAAGATAGGGATGTTCAAAAATAAAAATTATAAAAATCAAAAAACAAAATTCAGATTTTTGAATAAAAATAAATCATTGCCCGAAACGTGTTTAAAACGATTTTAGATAACTAAACATGATATTTAGATCGAAAATATTTATTTGGGTATTAGAGGGTTAGAATTTCAAAGAATTTGTACTTTGCTTCTGAAAAGCAGAGTGAACTTTGAGTTAAAAATGGAAATATATCTAGTCTTGAGTACGTGTAGAGCGGACAGGAGTCGTTCAATTGGAATGCAATGCGCTGAAGTGCCAGACGAAAACTCACCAGTTTTACAGACCTTATCAGGCCTTAATAGGCAAGAGTAAAACGAAATAATCACTCTCCCATACACTTCTATGCTTTCAATTGCAGGATCGAAGCCAACGCAATCTACTGGATTATTTCAATCGCTGCTGACGCTCAAACCCCGGAGAGCGGACTGTTTGATTTCGTTGCACACTGGACCCAGGACATTGTTCCGATATGGAGCGGATTATTTTTGACATTGCATTATTTTTCTCAGTTTATCACTACAAATTTTATATTGATTAAAATGTCAGTTTTTTTTTATACATTATTGATGAGAATTCGATATTAGGTAGGTATCGTAGAGTGAATTATAAATAAAGCGCATAATAGTAATGCTCGACAAACGTGCGGTGGAAAGTCTTATCTAGATGTGGATGACAATGTCTTTGCAATTGAGCTTTTCGTACGAGTTACAGAACGGATTAGAAAAAAAAAACGAAATTATAAGCCTAGCAATGATAGTGAAGGATAAAGAGAACTTGTTTTGGACCTTGGACTGGACCGACGAAAACACAGGCAAACGAAACAAACCGGAATAAAACGAAAAACCGAACCAAAATAAAGAATTATTCTTAACTCAACTTTTATTGCGTCTTTTCTCTTCGTTACTTTGCACTGTTGTGTAAATGATGACGAAAAAAGCGCATTTTGTTTGGAAGAAAAGTTTCCAACTCGAAATCGGCAGTACCACGGAAATAGTAGTTTACGGAACAAGTTGCCGAGTAGGATAATTACGACGAGTGCTGTAAAAATCGAGTTCTGCAACGAGTTACGTAGGGTTTTGTTCTTCTTCGTCGTAAGCGCTACTATTCGTCGTATCAAACTTTAAATGCTCCACTACGGCGGATATTCAAACTTACCTGCACAATAGATTCATTATCCAAGTGTAATTTTGTGAAAGCTGTTATGGTTTGTACACTTGTACACCAAAAATGCAATAAAACTACTGTATTTCGGTAAATAACTTCAGTTCAATTATCCACTTTGCACTTTTCACCGAAATCGCATGGACGAACACGATTTGAGAGAAATGCTTAGCGATCGACTGAGCCACACCAGTTTCCAACACAAGTTTCTTCCCGCCCCCGTGGGTGACTTACTTCGCCGGGCACTTATTTTCACTATGGAAAACCTTCGTACTTCTTCACTGAAGGATTTCATTCCAATCACACGCCCTAAAACTTCAATAAATCACCAAATTTTACGAAATTTCCTCAACCGCCGCGTATAATTGAGAATGTAAACAAAGTTTAATCCGTCGTACTGAGAAAAAAAAAGCTTGTGCGCATCAATGTATGCGCGACGCTCGATGTAACAATACGGTTTCTTCGATTGTGTTGTTTTCGCTGTACTGTGAGCAAATGCCATAATTGTACGGTCAAAAGGAATTGTGTTCATATGTTTGGGCTGAATTTTGATAACGAACAATGAATTTAAAGGAAATTAGTATATTCCATCATGCTGAAGGAATGGAGGGAGATGCCAGTAGATCTATATATTCTAGTGAAACATTTTATTATAGCGTTGATATGTTGTGTTTTAACCATTCAAAACACACAGTGAGCCGTAAGTTGTGAGACGAATCTGGAAACTGATTGCGACGGAGTTGAAAACGATACGACGGACTGAGAATACGATAAGATGCATTTTCTTTGCATTATTTCCAAAAAGATATCAAGATTTATCAAAATGTTATTGTACAATGCTAAAGCCGTTTTGAGAAAGAATTGTTTGGCATCGGTTTGTGTCAGCATCATTCACTGCAATACTGGGAAAATTTCAGTTCTCACTGATCAATGCTTAATACGATGGATACTAGCACATCACCCTACAACATTTTTTGCAATTCCGTAAGATCACTTGAGGATATCAGAAATTATATCGGAATGCGTTCGCCTTTATTTTACAATTGAAAATTACTGAAAAATTGTTGTGTTATGGTTCATTTGTTAGATTGCTTCTTGGGCCAACCTAATGTGGCCTTTTTGGGGACTCAGGGTCGTTTTAAATTACTCCGGTGAGGAAATTGAGTGAATGGCGGAAAACCTTCCCTTTAAAAAACAGGCGAGGTGGATTATGCACAAAAGAGAGTGGAAATCAAGGCTCAGCGGTTAGAAAATGATAGACAATAGGGTAATTAAATTAATTTTTTGTCTATATATTCATGCGCAATTCGATTAATGGAAATAGGAAAGGAAATTTAAAAACATTACCGGGCTACGACGATCGTGTGTTGCGACATCCGAGCCAAACGGCGGCGGGCTTCTTCCATCGGGATCAGTCTAGCCACGGGCCATGCTAGCCCGTCTTCTCGGGGCGTTCTTCAACCGTCGGAGATTGTATCGGGCCGGGCCATACTCCGATTCGCAGTCGCGCCGGAGCCGGTCAGTGGCTTGTCTGTCACATCACTAACGTTCTTCCGTCGACCGGGCCTCGGTTGGCACACCGGCAACTTCTTCTTCGCACTTGGTTCCGGAAGGTCTTTCAGCCGTCACTGCCGGGCCAATCGACTTCTGGCACACCGACTTCTGGCTCTTCATACACGCACTTCTACTTATTCCGGATTGCAGGGTGTCCATTCAAAATCAGTTTTCCAATTCCCGGATGTTTCCCGGGTGTCCAAGAAATTGAAAAACAGATAGCAAAAAAATCCTGCGTTTTGATATATAAATATTTTTTTTATACGATATGGACAAATTTGGAGGACAGGATCTAATTTATTTACGAATTATTTTTAATACAATTAAAAAAACGGTTTACATTTTAAAAGGGTTTTGGACAAAAAGATTTAAAATATTTCTGCACATCTTCATCGATCCTCTCTTCCGCTAATAACTTTGCTAAATTAGATAAATCTGCAATATTTCTTATTATTGAAGAAGATTTAGTGATTCTTCATCCTACGACAACAGAATCAGTTTTCTGCAATAACGCAAAGAGTACAACGATGAAGAGAAATCGATGAATGCAGATAGGCCCTTATGGAAAAACAATGCTGATTTGCTGAAATATCTAAAACACCGTTACCCCCTGGAATTCGTAGGAAGTTCAGAGAAATTATGGAATAATATAAATGCCTGCTTTGTGCATCTAAACTTTCACAAAAGGGCAAAGTTCAATAGCCAACCTATTACCTTCTGAGAATGCCTTAAGAATTATGCGTTAGACAAGGCTTATACCTGATTTATGGAGAAATGATTGATCTGTGATGAATCTCATGTTGGATCCAAGAAAAGATCTTTTAACAGAAACAATATTTCCAAATACATGTTATTGTTCTCCTGTGAAGCTGGCTTAAACTTTTGACATGAATCCAATATTGCATCTTCCAAGTAATCTTCAAAAGATTTAATGAACATATCAATAATCTAGTCAAATACTTTACAAAAATCTTACCAAGAATGCCTAAAGGACCTCTTTATTTATTTTTTCATCAAAGAACTAGCCATGACATTTATTTTGGATTATTGAAAGAATTCGTTGTCAATCTGCAGAAATCTATACAAAATTTCGTCAGAGGCCTCATAAGAACCATCTAGGCCAGTGGTTCCCAACCTTTTTGGAGCTGTGGCCCCTTTCAAGTTCTTCAAATATCCCGCGGACCCCTGCAAACAAAAATTACAGAATTTTTTTTTTTTTTTTGTTAAATGAATGAAAAAGATTTGATTGTTTTTTAGTATAAGGTGAATTAAATGCAGATCAGAAAAAGGATCAGAGTCAATTAACTACAATTACAAACACATATTTTTTCTCGTTTATCCCAGCATATCTAAATAGATCTCACAAAAAAATTGTCTATGATCAATGACATTGAAAAAAAAAACTATCAATGAACCAGCGATGAAGGTGGTGAACATGTCTGCTGAACCAGAACAAAAAGAAGCAAAATACTCGCGAGTATAAGAGTGCTGTAATCTGTCGATGATAAATCTTTTCGTGTACGTATTCGGAGCTGTTCGAATTGGGCTTTTGGTAAAAAAGGCCTGTGAGTTCTCTAGACTTTAGGGGATTTTTATTACAAATTTTTAGTTTACTGTCGATTTGATGGATGTACACTTGATTTGTCAGTCAAAACCATAATAAATCTCACCTGTTTAGTTGCACGCGAGTAAATGTTCACGAAATCGGCAGTACCACGGAAATAGTAGTTTACGGAACAAGTTGCCGAGTAGGATAATTACGACGAGTGCTGTAAAAATCGAGTTCTGCAACGAGTTACGTAGGGTTTTGTTCTTCTTCGTCGTAAGCGCTACTATTCGTCGTATCAAACTTTAAATGCTCCACTACGGCGGATATTCAAACTTACCTGCACAATAGATTCATTATCCAAGTGTAATTTTGTGAAAGCTGTTATGGTTTGTACACTTGTACACCAAAAATGCAATAAAACTACTGTATTTCGGTAAATAACTTCAGTTCAATTATCCACTTTGCACTTTTCACCGAAATCGCATGGACGAACACGATTTGAGAGAAATGCTTAGCGATCGACTGAGCCACACCAGTTTCCAACACAAGTTTCTTCCCGCCCCCGTGGGTGACTTACTTCGCCGGGCACTTATTTTCACTATGGAAAACCTTCGTACTTCTTCACTGAAGGATTTCATTCCAATCACACGCCCTAAAACTTCAATAAATCACCAAATTTTACGAAATTTCCTCAACCGCCGCGTATAATTGAGAATGTAAACAAAGTTTAATCCGTCGTACTGAGAAAAAAAAAGCTTGTGCGCATCAATGTATGCGCGACGCTCGATGTAACAATACGGTTTCTTCGATTGTGTTGTTTTCGCTGTACTGTGAGCAAATGCCATAATTGTACGGTCAAAAGGAATTGTGTTCATATGTTTGGGCTGAATTTTGATAACGAACAATGAATTTAAAGGAAATTAGTATATTCCATCATGCTGAAGGAATGGAGGGAGATGCCAGTAGATCTATATATTCTAGTGAAACATTTTATTATAGCGTTGATATGTTGTGTTTTAACCATTCAAAACACACAGTGAGCCGTAAGTTGTGAGACGAATCTGGAAACTGATTGCGACGGAGTTGAAAACGATACGACGGACTGAGAATACGATAAGATGCATTTTCTTTGCATTATTTCCAAAAAGATATCAAGATTTATCAAAATGTTATTGTACAATGCTAAAGCCGTTTTGAGAAAGAATTGTTTGGCATCGGTTTGTGTCAGCATCATTCACTGCAATACTGGGAAAATTTCAGTTCTCACTGATCAATGCTTAATACGATGGATACTAGCACATCACCCTACAACATTTTTTGCAATTCCGTAAGATCACTTGAGGATATCAGAAATTATATCGGAATGCGTTCGCCTTTATTTTACAATTGAAAATTACTGAAAAATTGTTGTGTTATGGTTCATTTGTTAGATTGCTTCTTGGGCCAACCTAATGTGGCCTTTTTGGGGACTCAGGGTCGTTTTAAATTACTCCGGTGAGGAAATTGAGTGAATGGCGGAAAACCTTCCCTTTAAAAAACAGGCGAGGTGGATTATGCACAAAAGAGAGTGGAAATCAAGGCTCAGCGGTTAGAAAATGATAGACAATAGGGTAATTAAATTAATTTTTTGTCTATATATTCATGCGCAATTCGATTAATGGAAATAGGAAAGGAAATTTAAAAACATTACCGGGCTACGACGATCGTGTGTTGCGACATCCGAGCCAAACGGCGGCGGGCTTCTTCCATCGGGATCAGTCTAGCCACGGGCCATGCTAGCCCGTCTTCTCGGGGCGTTCTTCAACCGTCGGAGATTGTATCGGGCCGGGCCATACTCCGATTCGCAGTCGCGCCGGAGCCGGTCAGTGGCTTGTCTGTCACATCACTAACGTTCTTCCGTCGACCGGGCCTCGGTTGGCACACCGGCAACTTCTTCTTCGCACTTGGTTCCGGAAGGTCTTTCAGCCGTCACTGCCGGGCCAATCGACTTCTGGCACACCGACTTCTGGCTCTTCATACACGCACTTCTACTTATTCCGGATTGCAGGGTGTCCATTCAAAATCAGTTTTCCAATTCCCGGATGTTTCCCGGGTGTCCAAGAAATTGAAAAACAGATAGCAAAAAAATCCTGCGTTTTGATATATAAATATTTTTTTTATACGATATGGACAAATTTGGAGGACAGGATCTAATTTATTTACGAATTATTTTTAATACAATTAAAAAAACGGTTTACATTTTAAAAGGGTTTTGGACAAAAAGATTTAAAATATTTCTGCACATCTTCATCGATCCTCTCTTCCGCTAATAACTTTGCTAAATTAGATAAATCTGCAATATTTCTTATTATTGAAGAAGATTTAGTGATTCTTCATCCTACGACAACAGAATCAGTTTTCTGCAATAACGCAAAGAGTACAACGATGAAGAGAAATCGATGAATGCAGATAGGCCCTTATGGAAAAACAATGCTGATTTGCTGAAATATCTAAAACACCGTTACCCCCTGGAATTCGTAGGAAGTTCAGAGAAATTATGGAATAATATAAATGCCTGCTTTGTGCATCTAAACTTTCACAAAAGGGCAAAGTTCAATAGCCAACCTATTACCTTCTGAGAATGCCTTAAGAATTATGCGTTAGACAAGGCTTATACCTGATTTATGGAGAAATGATTGATCTGTGATGAATCTCATGTTGGATCCAAGAAAAGATCTTTTAACAGAAACAATATTTCCAAATACATGTTATTGTTCTCCTGTGAAGCTGGCTTAAACTTTTGACATGAATCCAATATTGCATCTTCCAAGTAATCTTCAAAAGATTTAATGAACATATCAATAATCTAGTCAAATACTTTACAAAAATCTTACCAAGAATGCCTAAAGGACCTCTTTATTTATTTTTTCATCAAAGAACTAGCCATGACATTTATTTTGGATTATTGAAAGAATTCGTTGTCAATCTGCAGAAATCTATACAAAATCTCGTCAGAGGCCTCATAAGAACCATCTAGGCCAGTGGTTCCCAACCTTTTTGGAGCTGTGGCCCCTTTCAAGTTCTTCAAATATCCCGCGGACCCCTGCAAACAAAAATTACAGAATTTTTTTTTTTTTTTTGTTAAATGAATGAAAAAGATTTGATTGTTTTTTAGTATAAGGTGAATTAAATGCAGATCAGAAAAAGGATCAGAGTCAATTAACTACAATTACAAACACATATTTTTTCTCGTTTATCCCAGCATATCTAAATAGATCTCACAAAAAAATTGTCTATGATCAATGACATTGAAAAAAAAAACTATCAATGAACCAGCGATGAAGGTGGTGAACATGTCTGCTGAACCAGAACAAAAAGAAGCAAAATACTCGCGAGTATAAGAGTGCTGTAATCTGTCGATGATAAATCTTTTCGTGTACGTATTCGGAGCTGTTCGAATTGGGCTTTTGGTAAAAAAGGCCTGTGAGTTCTCTAGACTTTAGGGGATTTTTATT
Organism: Aedes aegypti; assembly: GCF_002204515.2. Classification (NCBI taxonomy): domain Eukaryota; kingdom Metazoa; phylum Arthropoda; class Insecta; order Diptera; family Culicidae; genus Aedes; species Aedes aegypti. Next base: position 37,773,752 of record NC_035109.1, on the reverse strand, counting down.
ACAAATTTTTAGTTTACTGTCGATTTGATGGATGTACACTTGATTTGTCAGTCAAAACCATAATAAATCTCACCTGTTTAGTTGCACGCGAGTAAATGTTCACGAACATTTTAATATTTGTTCTGGTATGTTCTCCCGTGCAGGCGGGTGCAAACCTACTCTCATCAAGTTTGTTCGCAAGTCTGTGGTGTTTGTTTTGCGTTGGTTTACACGCGTAAGATGCTTCGTGATTTTCACCTTGGCAACCTAATTAGCGGTTTAGGGAAATCCTTCGAAAAATTATACATTCATCAATAGATATCCTTGACAGGGTCTCACAGAGATCACGTCTGCGTTCCATGAATATTATCTTCTATGGCTTTCTGTATGGATCTACAGTGAAAATAACAAGAAACTAGTATCTAAGAAACATCTCTAAAGAATATTGCTCAAATTCTACAAAACTCTTGCAGTATTAGCTCTTGCGAAAACTCCAACAAATAATCTCACGATCAATTTGATGGCCAGGGATTAGCGTTGAAGATTTCCCCAAAAATCGTCTTGAAAGGTTCCCGTGAAGATATTTTTGCCAGGAAATTTTCCGAAGATATTGTAAGGAATATAGCAAGCATCAACTTTGGCGGCTTCTTTGAATATTTCAAGACACTTTCTAATAGGTTTCATAGCCCATTGTATACCATGGGATGAATTTCGCCTGGAACTGTCAGAAAAGCTAGTCAGATAACCTACAAGAATCTTATCAAGAAGTACTACTGCAGGAATATGTTAAAATCTCACAAGAAATCAAATAGAAATTCAGTTAACTGTATGCGAGTTGCGCCAAGGATTTGGATGCAATAAGTGAAGAATTTTGAATTTCAAAAATTTCACCGATTGTTCATCCCTACGATATTTTTTCAAAGATCTTGCTAAAAATCCACCGAGGAATGCGCAGAAAATTACTGACATATTTCTGATGTCAGTAATTTTCTGCGCATTCCTCAAGAAAATATCTTAGTGTAAATTTTCAATAAAACAATTTTAAATCATATAAATTCGTTTGTTTTTTTCTTAAATTCACATTGAATTAATATGATTTTTTCAGGAAACTGCTAATTAAAAAATATGTATCAACATGTATGCCGTTTGAATGAACATTGTATCAACATGTATGCCGTTTGCATTGAACACTATGTGGTTTGTGATTGAAATTTGAGTAAAAAGCTTCCGTTAGAAAAAAAATTTGAACGAATAATATTAAAAAATATATTTTATCCAAATGTCAGAGGGACATTAACTTCTAAGAATTTGAAGCAAAATCAACCAAGGACCTTTTCTAGAATCTTCTGAAAATCTTATCAGCAATCTGCTAATAACCATTTCAGTGAACTCTCAGAAAGAATTTTTAAATACTGGTCGAATATCGGTTCGATTTTCGTTAGGATTCCAGCAAATATTTCATATAAAATTTGCCATGATTTCAAATGGAAATCGAACAAGCATCTCGCCAAGAATATTGTCAGAAATCCCTCTAGAAATGTTTCAAAGATCCTAATCGTTAAGTATCTCTTTATCACCTCACCAAAAAATAATCACAATGCGAAGTACGAATTACGGACGGTGTTCCACCTCTTGTTAAAAAATCTAGTTTTACCCCATAGTACTTGAAATTTAAAATAAATAAATAAGTCTTATGTTTGAAATACATGTTTTCCCGGGGTGTTCACCAAATTCCCGGGTATTTCCCGTATTTTTCCCGGTCATTTGTAATTCCCGGGTTTTTCCCGGTTTTCCCGGATTTTCCGGATGGATGGACACCCTGGGATTGGCACAATGCGTTCACTATGGATCAATGCAAGAGTTCACTAAGGTACCGCGGGGCAAGTGGGAACGAAAAAAACGATAGTTCCAACAAATTGTTCAATACAATTTTCAAATGTCAATATGTTGCAAATCCAACAACACGGTCAAATTTTTGCCACATATTTGCTGGTGTTTGCATGAAACTAATCGAATAATTTCGAAATTTTGAAAACCTTGGAAGAAAGTTTTAGAATGAGCGATTGGACGCAGTTACCCCGCTAAACGGGGCAAGTGGGACACATCCAGTTTCATGCGTCAATCCATATCAGTAAGTCAACCATTACAATAATAGGATTGATAAATCATAGATTTTTAATTTAAGTACATATTTGATGTATATAGGGGTTCAACCATAAAATACGTAACGTTTTAGGAAGAAAACCTTTATTTAATAGCATGTCACCTCACATTTAATATTAACTGAAAATTCCTCAATGAAAGCGTAAAGAGGAATTAAACATGTTCAAAAAGTATCATTTATAAGATGTAAATTAAAATGTAGCACACAAACAACCAACAATTGACGAAATTATAAATATGTTTTGTTATTATTTATATGCATGGCAGAAAACCACTTAATGGGGTGGAATTGTTTTCCATCACTAATTAATTTGGTAGAAATAACAAATAAAGTTCAAATAAAATAGAAAAGTAATCGTTCTCATGATGCATTTCAAATTTTATCTCTGTGTTCGTTCAATTTTGAAGTCGTATTTCAATAATAAAAAATAAATAAAAAAATAAAGTTTAATTACACTTTTCTTCTCCATCTTATGCAATTACGTAATTTGAGATTGTTCTTTTTTGATAAAAATCATTTGTTCGAATGTTTTAGTGCTACTCTCTAGGAAAATGTATGAAACGTATATGAAAAGTTTTGATTCTGGTTTTTGTTTTGATAGGTCCAACTTACACCGGGTACAAACATATATTGGGGTAAGATAGACCATCAAAAATTTCATATGAAATGAAAACAAAATACTGGTTTATCGTTAGCAGCTTGTAATAATACTTAAAATTGTAGCTTACAGATGGAAATTCGATTTATAACACATTTATTTTTTGCGAGTCAATGCAAGACGGGAAACGTGTCACAATTTATCATGCAAGTTGAAAATAGCGCTGAACTGACAACTGTTACATGAACCACATGGTAATAAAAATAACAATATGTTTAGTACTAAATACATTCCTTGTCATTGTATCTTCAACTTTCTAGAAGAATACCCCCATGAAAAACTTTTCCTAAGTGAGCCATGAAGAAACGCCCCACTTACCCCGTATTCTCACTTGCCCCGGGGTACCTTATTTGACGTTTGAGCGGTGCCGTGTTATTTATGTGACCATGGCAACTAGTGAACATGGCACCGCTCAAACGTCAAATTAGTGAACTCGTGCAAAGGTCCATTAGCTGCTGAAATCTGGATGACAACAAGTTTTGTTGATTCGTCGTCGTCATCTTCGTGCGTCTGACGACGAACGTATGAACGGTATGAACCAATGCACGAGTTCATTATTTGACGTTTCAGCGGTGCCGTGTTATCTACGTGGTCATGGCAACAAGTGAATTTGGCACCGCTCAAACGTCAAATTAGTGAACCCATGCAAAGGTCCATGGACCGATGCACGAGTTCACTAATTTGACGTTTGAGCGGTGCCGAATTCACTGGTTTCCATGGACACATAAATAATACGGCACCGCTCAAATGTCAAAAAGTGAACCCGTGCATAGGTCCATTGCCGACACCGATCGTTGGTGTCGTTGTGTGGGTGCCTTACGGTTGGATAGGGTATTGGGTAATAGAGATGTTCAGGAGGAATGGAAAATTCGATAATTGTTTTTTATTTCATTTTAATTTTATTTCATTTTAATTCATTAATTCATTTATTAAAATACCTTATATTATCTAAGCCATATATATAGAATAGTAAATATAGAAATAATAGTAATAAAAAAAGGAAAAAATATGTACAAAAAATATACAAAGATAATGTAACCTTTTGAAGATTACACATTACGCAACTCAAAACATTTTCGTAATGAGAAAGCGCTGCGTAATGAATCATTACAGCACTGGTTTCAGTTGCTTTATGACTATTCCCGCACTGCATACTTCAGTGCAAGAAAGTAGGTCGTTTAATGACAGATTAGCGTGATGAAATTCAGCCTATTACGATGAGAAATCGCAAAAAATGTCTGCCTATGTCTTCCACTTGAAAATTTTCAATTAAAGGGCGAACACAAAATTATTGTGACACCGAAAATGTCATGCCAATTTTCTTATAATGTTTAGAATCAAACCAAATTTTTAGGGTAGTTATACATATATTTAATTCAAAAATCAAAAGAAAAGTTAATCGATGGACCCTTGAGTGTAAAATTGAAGGCATTTTCGCTTGATGCCCTCCATCAAAGTCTTTACAGTGTCATCCGGTACCTGTTTCTCCGTTTTTTTTTTTCATTTTTTAACATGTCCTTCTTATCTTTGACTGTCTTCGTGCTCTTCCGAAGCTCCCGCTTCATTATTGCCCAGCCCGGTGGAGCGGGCGCAGCTACGGACAGTTTGGCGGGTTCATGTCCTTTGGAACAGAATAGACAGAATTGGCCTTTTAGAACTTTTAGAATAGTGGCATGATGCTAAATCTGGCCAAAATAGCGGAGCTTCGTCGTGCTGCTGCAGGAACGGCAAAAGGCGCTTCTCGGGGCACTCAGATTTGTAGATCTCGCCATTTACTGTGCCCTTTGCCACGAAAGGCTCACTCTTCAGTCCGCAAGAGCAGATGACCTGCCAAATGAGATATTTGGAGGCGAACTTCGACATTTCCTTCTTCTTAAATTTGTTGTCCACATCGAACTTGCTCTTGCCGGTGAAAATCTCCAACTCCGGAATTTGCTTAAAATCGGCTTTTATATACGTTTCGTCGTCCATCACACAGTAGCCATATTTTGTCAGCATCTTCTCTTAGAGCTTCCGTGCCCGAGTTTTAGCCATCGATTGTTGCCGCTCATCGCGGTTTGGGAAGTTCTGCATCTTGTATGTATGTAGTCCAGCTCTCTTCTTTGCATTCTGGACGTAGCTCTGCGACATGCCGATCTTTTTAGCCAAATCACGGTTTGAGACGTTGGGATTTGCTTAAATCAGCCGCTTCACCTTTCCCTCCGTCTTTTTGTTCTCCGGTCCCGGTTTTCTTCCAGCTCCTTTGCCGTGGTCCAACGTCAACCGCTCCTCGAACCGCTTCAACACTCGGGAGACGGTTGAATAGTGAATGTTCAACATTTTTCCCAAGTGCTGGTGCGACAGGTCAGCAAACTCCAAGAGGCCACACATTTTGATTTATTCAAAATTATTCAAGTTGTGGAAGTGTATTCTTCACCCGCCATGCGAAAGTTAAGGGCTTCCGACGCTCGGTAACGCTAAGGAATCATACAGAATGATTTACTTTGTATGCTCTATGCTGTATTATACTTCACTGAGGCCTAAAGTGTCCGTAATATGAATCAAAACGGTACTGCATACAAAGGATTGTGTTGCATCAAGAGTTCAATTTTGTACTGACATTGTTGCAACTCGCAAGAAATTAATCCAGTTTAATGCATATTTCATGATAAGAGTGGCTTCCAGATACGAATGTGTGATAAAGTACAGATGCAGCATGTAATCCAATCTTCAAAATGCTATAAAAGGATTAACAAGAGGAGTACAAGGAGCGTTTTAATATCGTTACATGAATAAAAACAGTGAGATGAAGATACCAGGTTCGAAAATAGTCGTTCTGCTAATAATTGGATTTGTGTTTAGTATCTATGGATTTGATGACTCAGTGAATCACTTCCAGTGGATTAAACGTGGAATCGAATATATTCAAAGCACTGCAGAAGGATCACTAGATGTAGTTTTGCTCGAAGATCCCTCATCCGGCGATTTGATTCGATCAATATTCCGCCAACTTCGGCGGTTTGTGAGCAGGGAGATTATTATTAAAATCGAATCATCGAAATGGAACATCCACACCAGAAAGAGGATTATTTATGTAATAGATGGATCAAACCTAAGAAAACTACAGGTAGTATATAATTTTTACCGAAAATGTTTAAACATTGAAGCATACCTATTTCAGATGTCTCTTCAGCAAATTAGGCGAAAACGGTCAACCCTATCCAATAAGAGTTCCGAATTCTTCTTTATTCTGTCGACTACCAACCTTACGTCCCAGCATAGATCGCTTTTCCAAGTTGCTCTTTCTTGTCACACGTTTTTCATTCATGTCACCGATAATGATCTTATAGTGCACCGAATTTCTCCAGCCAACACCGCTGACGTGAGACATTTCAACGTAAATTCCTCTGTTGAGCTTATCTTTGATGACAAACCGGACTGGTATAGTTTCAACGTCAACATATATAGTTCCGCAACATGCTTCCCATTTACCATCATAATCAACGGTTCCTGGTGCGGCTTAGACGTTGAAGCATTTAAGGCAATCTTTGACCATGCCAATATGAGCTATCATTTCATAAGGCAACAACCTAATCTTGATCGACTAGTGAGCCATCGATTAGAAGAACAGCTACTCAGAAATGGTACTATACACATGTTAACCCGAAATTTTTTCCGTGGTCCGTACGGAGAGGAGCTCTTACTCCGGGACACATTTGGTGGCTGCTTGCTGGTTCCCAAAAGTCAAAAACGTAACTTCATCTACCACCTCGTACATCCTTTTGAATTCGACACTTGGATAGTGATTGCCGCCATCATCCTCCTGAACTTAATTCTCGGCTTGATTTTCCCTATCGCATTTCCCCACAATCTGATCCTGATCCTTTTGTTTGGAGACTCCGTAGCTGACCATGAACAAACCCGTTGGACTCGATTTTACTGCTTCGCCTGTACGGTGTTCCTGTTCCTCTTGTCCGAAGCATATCTTGCCAAAGCGATTATCTACATGACGCTCACGCGCTACGCTCCAGATATGAAAACCCTCGCCGAGTTCTCGGCTTCTGGCATCCCGTTACTGATCCCATTGGGAGGTAAACGTGTTTTGAACAATTCCAAACTGATGAGTCAACTTGTTTCAAATTCGGTCGAAGACCCCTACTTTTACTTCCATCTGGACAGCAATAAGTATGCATACGTTTTGCCCTGCATCCTAGGTCAACAGCTGATCAATCGCCAGGTGAAGGACCATTATTTGAGACATGGTCGTGAAGGTAAAAGGATGTTTTACTTGTTGAATGAATGGATTGAAAGGTCGTATGGCCATATGACGATTCAATATCAGTTCCTGTACTACGCTCGATTTGAGCAGGCAGTGAGATGGCTAGGCGATACAGGTTTGTGGGACAAGTGGCTCAACGATATGCAGATAAAATACGATAAAGAAATGCAGTATGAGCTTAGGGATGAGAGCGACATACTGTTTCTGGAAGATTTGGTTTCAGTTTGGTATGTGGTGGCTGGTGGGTGGACCGTTTCCGCTTTGGCGTTCGTGGTGGAGGTTGCTTGGAATTGTCTGAAGAAAAATTGCAAACGATGGATACAACGATGCTTTTCGATGAGATTCTTTAGTTTTTCAAGCAAGAGGTTTTGAATTAGAATGACAATTGGTGCACTGAATTTGATTCTTTTCTGCAAATAGTTTGTATCCTTTTGATTCATATTACGAATGATTAAAGTGCCAGTCAAGTAGAACTCATAAAAGATCTGAAAGCGTCTGGATACGACGATGCGCGTTCTATTGTTCCTACGACTGTGACCGTAAAATCCCAACACTTCTCCTATATGTCGTCATCCGGATTGCTCCTTTAGTCGCCAAACTCCTCGTCCAGATTCTCAAAGCTCTTCCTGGTTTAGCCACCACAAAGGCCGTCCAGGTCCTACGTTCCAACGATCACCAAACTACTTGTCCGCGAAGGTTGTCCAGGTTACACCTCCTAATGGATCATGACGCTCGTCGAGGTTCAACCTTTCGAGACTCATACCGCTCCTCCTCAAACTTAGCCCGAGCCCGATGCTCTTACTTCTACGGATTCCGTGCGCCGTTCCTGAACGAATGACCTGTTGAAAACCAGAACGCAAACAGGGAGGCTATCGTACTCTACACCACAGGCTACTGACTGATATCACAACCAACCAGCATATCACTTTTATCAAGTATGAGTAAACGTTTATAATATAATTCTCTCATTGCTACCATTATAATTCTACCCCGCAAATCTCCATAATACCTTTTCCAAACTCCTCCTCGTTACACAACAACCGAACCGCAACATATGCACTCGAACAACGAACTCCTACTAGCATCGAACATGGTCAGCCGCTTCATATACCTCCTGGACAACTGCACCTAAGTAGATAAAAACCAAATTTGGTACTATACCATTTCATTCCTTTAACAGATACGCGTATTTCGACCTCAAATGTAAGGCCGTCTTCAGTGTCGTGTACTAGGCTCGACTTGAAGAAAACCATCGTATGCACACATTATATATTTAAACTAGGTATAGTCATACAGTTTTTTTTTTGTAGAAACTTTAAATTTAAGTACTGTAAGGTACATCACGGGAACGATTAGTAGGTATCAAGTTGAAAAGCCATGTATTGCCGTTGACTTGTTCTCTGTTGAGTAGCGTCGTAGGTACCTGTTTGCAAATTTACAGACTTTCCGCCGCATCCAATTTCCAAGGAGACAAAACATTTCGCAAAATTTTGATATCGGCCGTTGTAATTGGAAGATAATATGAAAAGAAAATGTTCTGCTACCCAGTTGCTCTTCAACTCTCGGAGAGTTAACACGTTTCGATACGAGGTGCTAGCTTACGATCGAGTTTTTTTTAGTGCGGTTGCGTTCTGCGGTTTCCGCAACGGGCTGTGTAATCCAGCATTGCTGGGAAGTTTTTAAGTGAATCACAATCTCAGGAGTGCATTTCTGAGATGACAACCTCCAAAAACCGTGAAAACACGTTCCGCGTGGACTTCACGAACCTTCCAAAGAAGCCTACCTCCGAAGAGGTACATACGTTTGTTGCGCGCCATATTGGCGTGACACGTGCTCAGCTGATAAAGCTGCAAATCAGCCACACCGACGACTGTGCCTTTGTTAAGGTAACTGATAATGCCATCGCATAAAGAATTGTGGATGCAAATGACAACAAACACGACTACGAAGTAAAAGGCGTCAAATACAAACTGCGGATTCGAATGGCTGATGGAGGAGTCGAAGTGAGATTGTATGATCTCTCTGAGAACATCACAGATGAGCAGATAAGTCGACACATGGCAGCATACGGAGAAGTCATCTCTGTTCAAGATCTCTTCTGGAGTGAGAAGCATGTCTTCGCTGGATGTGCTTCTGGAATAAAGCAAGTCAAAATGATTTTACGTGAGCCGATTAAGTCGTACATAACGATCCAAGGGGAAACGACATTCGTAACATATCCGAAACAAAGACAGACCTGTAAACACTGCGGCGAATACATGCACACAGGAATTTCCTGTGTTCATAACAAAAAGCTCCTTGCGCGAAAGTTTGGAGTCAACGACCGGCTCAAAAAAAGCTCGTATGCTGGAGCTGTCATAACTGGGGCATCGGGGTTCAATTCATCCTCCACGGACAACTCGGCTGAAGCGTCGGCACAGTCGTTTCCACCTTTGGAATCTACTTCTTCGGGAGCACTAGAATTGCCTCCTCCAATCCTCGAGACAAGCAATGAACCATCTACGAGCGGTGTCAACAACCTCAACGTTGGGCAGGTAACCAGTATTCTAGCCCAGAACACAGTGGATCTATCGGAAGAAGGAGCATATATGGAGACCCTATCAACAGCGTCAGAGAACATCAAGGAAACCAACGACACGAATGCGGCTGAACATCTTTCAGGGGAGAAGCAGCCAGTTCGCGTATCTTCAAGCGGGGACAGATCTTCGGTGTCAAGCGACAAGATCAGTGTGTCAGATGGTAAGGATGACATGAATGGTAAGCACAAACGAGAACACATCATCACTAGCGATGAGTCTTATGGCTATCGTGAGGTGAAACGAAGCCGTGGACGTACTAGACACAAGCATTAAAATTGGTAAGTGATGGAGTTGTGCAGTTATAAAATTGCCTCAATTAACCTAAACAACATTACAAACCAAACGAAGATAAGCGCATTACAAAGCTTTTTACGCTTGCACGAGGTTGATATTGCTCTATTGCAAGAAGTAGAAAACGATAAAATGGTATTGTCCGGTTTTAATATTGTTTTTAACGTTGATCATACACACAGGGGAACCGCAATAGCTTTAAAGGATCATATTCGTTTCACTAATGTAGAGCGTAGCTGGAACTCTAGAGTAATTTCTCTCCGTGTACACAATACTGTTACAATAATCAATGTTTATGCACACTCCGGATCTCAAAACCGAGCTTTGAGAGAGGATCTCTTCAACACTACCCTTCCATACTACCTAAGAAATCGAGCGAAGCACGTAATAATTGGGGGAGATTTTAATGCGGTGATCCATCCGAGAGATGCGACCGGAGAAAGTAACTTTAGTCTGGCATTGAAAAACTTCATCCAACAACTACAGTTACAGGATGTTTGGAATGTATTGAAGCGTGGAAACGTCAGCCTCCTGACATCGCCTATACAACCCCATTGAAAAATAACGAGCAAACATCTCTGGTTCCTACTGGGAAGTGGTTCCCACTCACAGCTCAATGTTTGTCAACAAATAACCGTTTGAGGAATAACAATCTATGATGGCGAAATCTTTTTCTCCGAAAAAAATTCTTTTCCCACATAACAGCAGCTATTTGAACAAACAAACGGTTGCAAACTATTGGATTGCAGTACAGCAAGTCAATTTGGGTTGATGTGATTAGCTAGAAACACATTTTAGTATTGGAGGAAAAAATCCCTAATATGATTAGGCCAATGTACGTTGTTGCTCTTGAGTTTGATGCTGACCACGAAAACATGGCTGCCTAGCACCGGGTTGGGAAACGTTCAATACACATACGTAACTCATAATTCGGCGTCGCGAATCGACAGATTCTACGTCAGCTCCGACATGTTACAAAATCTCCGGAGTGCTGACACTCAGCTTGCTGTTTCACAAATCATAAGGCTCTCGTATGCCGACTTGTTTTACCAAACCTTGGAAGAGAACAGGGGAGAGGATTTTGGTCATTACGACCGCATATCCTCACTCCTGAGAACCTGGAAGAACTTCAGCTCAAATGGGATTACTGGACGCGCCAGAGACGAAATTTCACCTCCTGGATCCAGTGGTGGGTGTCTTTTGCTAAAATGAAAATAAAATCGGTTTTTAGACGGAAAACTAATCAAAAGTATGCCGAGTACCGCCAAGAATATCAGATATTGTATCAGCAATTACGCGAAACTTATGATAATTATCTAGGGAATCAATCAGTTCTTTCCGACATCAATAGAATCAAAAGTAAAATGTTGCGTCTACAACGGCAGTTCAATGAAATGTTTGTCCGTATTAACGAACCCGTCTTAGCTGGGGAAACTCTCTCAACGTTCCAGATCGGTGAGCGTAGGAAAAAGAAAACTGTGATCGAAAGACTTAAGGTCGACAATAATCGGTACATTGACAATTCAGAAGATGTGGAAGCATATGCATTTGATTATTTCCGTAGCCTGTATAGTAAGAAGGACCTCGAAGAGAGTAGTGAATTCGACTGTGCGTCAGTTGTACCTGCTGATAGCGAAGAGAACGCTAGTTGCATGAATGAAATCATGACTTGTGAGATTTTCGATGCGTTAAAAATGAGTGCGTCGAGAAGATCTCCCGGCCCAGACGGTATTCCTAAAGAATTTTATGTTCAATGTTTTGACATCATTCACAGACATCTTAATCTGATTATGAATGAAGCATTACAGGGCGACATTCCATCCGAATTCGTCGACGGTGTCGTAGTGTTGACTAAAAAAAAGGACCCGACGAATCGATTGAATCCTTTAGACCTATATCCCTCTTAAACTACGATTATAAACTGTTATCTAGAATTTTAAAAAGTAGACTTGATCGAATTCTCACCAGCAACAACGTGATTAGTGAATCGCAAAAGTGCTCGAACAATAAGCGGAACATTTTTCAAGCTGTTCTCACAATTAAAGATCGCATATTACACCTTCGGGAAAAAAAACGTCAAGGCAAGTTAGTTTCGTTTGATTTGGACCACGCGTTTGATCGCGTGGATCATAACTTTCTTTATCGAACAATGAGATCCATCGGCATAAATCCCAGACTGATAGATCTGTTATCAACAATAAATTCTCGATCACGCTCGCGTTTACTTGTAAACGGTCATCTGTCCCCTGCGTTTGAAATAGGATGCTCAGTGCGGCAGGGAGATCCTATCTCAATGCACCTTTTTGTGCTTTACTTGCAACCACTTATTCACAGATTGAACTTAATCTGCAACGATCAGGATGATGTCGTAGTTGTATATGCAGATGACATTTCTGTAATTACCACTAATTTTGAAAAACTTGAGAGAATAAAAACTCTATTTGAGCGTTTTGGAAAACACTCAGGTGCGATCTTGAACCTAAACAAAACTTTCTCAATAGATGTTGGCCATTACAGAGCACAAGATCACTGCATCATACCATGGGTACAGTCCGCCGATAAAATCAAAATATTGGGCATTATCTTCACTAATTCCATCAGACTAATGACTAAACTAAATTGGGAGTCAACAATTGCGAAATTCTCACAACAGTTATGGATTCACAAAATGAGAGATTTGACGCTTGCTCACAAAGTTCTTTTATTAACCCTTTGGGGCCTGATTTTTTCCAAGAACTATTATACAGTTTTTTGAACGCCTTCCAACAGTTTTGGTGCTCAAAATGCTAAACATAACAAGAAATGATGACAAATATTTTTTTGGGAGGTGCTAGGTCTTCCAAACTGCTCTTGAGTTCATAACTTGAAGTCTATGCTTGTAATAACAACCTTGTTCATCATACAAGGGGATGAACTGTAATCTACCGTATATTCTGAATCTTCTGAGTGTTCCGCAAATATTATCAGATCATTTTGAATGTTCTAGATTATCTAACTTGTCGGGATGTTCAGTACATAAGATCTACAACGCGATGAGAGTCAGGATTTAGTGGTAATAAATTAATAACCACGAAACAAAGCACTTCCGAAACATGGTGTATTCGACAAAGTTTCCAGTCATAATTAGCGACATCTATTGGGAAGCATCCATAAATAATGTCACGTAAAAAAATACTATTTCAACCCCCCTGCTTTTCACCTTTTGTTTGAGAACAATTTGTGAAAACGTCAGTAGAGTCTAAATGCGTAAACGAGTAGAAACACGTTTTGAATATATGTGTTTGTCGACGAATCTTCTTCTTTTTTCTTGGCATATCGTTCCCACTGGGAGGAAGCTGGCTTCTCAGCTTAGTGTTAGTTTAGCACTTCCACATTTATTACCTGAAATCTTTCTCAGCTAATGACCTTTTTGCATGGATATATCGTGTGGCAGGCATGCGCCCATACTCTGTGCCCAAGGAAGTCAAGACTCTTTCCTTTACGAAAAGATCCGGTAATCGTCATACAAATCTCGAGCTCTACTTCTTTTTTGCAATCGTGCAACACGACTATCCGTGTAGAGGCGTCACTACTGTATTGTCACAGACAAACAGACGTAACACTCTTGAGAAGCTCATGGTACATGCGTTGAACGACGAATTTGAATTTCATTTGACCGACGCGATCGTTCCACCAGAGGCGCTAGTGTTCGACCGCTTTGACTTTTGATAGTGTATACGTTGCTGAATGATGCGAACAAAAATTACAGGCAATTCGTGTAGTAGTGTGCGTGTTAGGCAAACGTTAACTAAAAATTCATCATGATAGACAGTGCTTCGCGCGGTTCTTGCAACAGATGGCAGTGTGGACTATAAGACTATCCATGAGGACACTTCGCGATTGAGTTGACAGCTCAAAGTGCAAGCACAGTGAACACTGTGAACACACCGAAATTTCGTTAAGCGTCATCAGTGCTTACCAATCTCCTTTGTTCCTCAAACGAATCATTCTATTGATATTTACTCCTCTTTATTGATGTTAATCAAACCCTAGCAGCAAAACATGCGACCAGAGCCGACCCCCAGGTTCACAGATTTCGATTGGTTATGTAAGCGAAAACAACTGCTGTTACGGACTAGGCTACGACTGTAGATTTCAGGGACTGCTGCAGGGCATTGCGGATGACCCTGAGTATCTCAAAAATATTTAGCAATACCATTTGATCACACGGAAAGTTCAGTGAACCTGGTAGATTCTTCTTCTTCTTCTTGGCGTAACGTCCCCACTGGGACAAAGCCTACTCCTCAGCTTAGTGTTCTTTGAGTATTTCCACAGTGTGGCAGGCACGAAGATAAAGGGTGTCCACGATGAAATTGCCACACACAAAATTGATTCGCAAAATTCGAGTTTTCATCCGATTGCCATCAAATTTTCAGGAATTGAGAAATAACTATTTAACTTCCTTTTAACCATTTCACTCGTATTTTATTAACAGTCCATACGGAAATGCCCGCACCTTGGCCTTAACCCCGGCCATGAGATTCTGCACAACCTGTGAATCAACCGTTTTTTGCATGTGAACCCATACTCTCTTCAGTTCCTCGACTGTCTTCATTACCTTAGGTCGTTTACACACTTAATTTCCGAAATCGACTTCGGTAAAACGGATTGCCGAGAATCCAACAGCCGAATATCGGTAAAATATTTGCTGAATCTCGGCAAAACTTTTACCGAGATTTCGGTAAATCATTACCGAATCTCGGTAACGTTTGCCGAAATCTCGGTAAAAAAATGTGGTTTGCCGAGATTCGGTAAAATTTTAACGATATTTCGGTAAAGTTTACCGAGATTCGGCAATTTTTTTACCGAAATCTCAGCTGTTGGATTCTCGGCAATCCGTTTGCTGAGGTCTGTGTGTAATAAGGTGCTGCTTCATAATCGCAAAGTACTTCTCGATGGAGCGGAGCTCCGGAGTGTTGGAAGGGTTGAACATTTTCGGCACGAAATTGACCTTATTATCCGCATACCACTTCAGCACGTCCTTGGAGTAGTGGCATGAGGCCAAATCCGGCCAGAAGATTGTTGGGACGTTGTGGGCCTTCAGGAGAGGGAGCAGCCGCTTCTGGAGGCACTCTTTCAGGTACACTTGTCCGTTCATCGTGTACTAGGTCACGAAAGGTGCACTCCGCTTCCCGCACGTGCAGATGGCTTGCCAAACCAGGAATTTCTTCGCAAATTTGGACCTCTTCTGAGTGCGGACATGCTCCGGAACGCTGAACTTATCCTTGGCCGTGAAAAACAGGTTGCCGGGGATCTGTTTGCAGTCAGCCTTCACATATGTTTCGTTGTCCATGAAAGTATGGGTTTACATGCATAAAACGGTTGATTCACAGGTTGTGCAGTATCTCATGGCCGGGGTTGAGGCCAAGGTGCGGGCATTTACGTATGGACTGTAAATAAAATACGAGTAAAATGGTAAAATGAAGTTTAATAGTTATTTCTCAATCCCTGAAGTTTTGATGGCAATCGGATGAAAACTCGAATTTTTCGAATCAATTTTGTGTGTGGCAATTGCATCGTGGACACCCTTTGCTCTATGCCCAAGGCAGTCAAGAATATTTTCATTACGAAAAGATCCTGGACCGACCGGGAATGGAACCCGGAACCCTCAGCATGGTCATGATGAATACCCGCGTCTTTACAGCTTCGCCTATGGGGCCCTATATAACCTGGTAGATTATATAACTGAACTCTATTTAGCGAAAAAAAAAACACTGCCACAAGGGCAGATTTGAAGTTCTGAGCTCCAGAATAGTTTGGAAAAGCTTTTGAGATTCTCAGAGGTCAATAGATTCCGTTTGTGTTATATTATTATTTGCAGCGTACGGAAATTTCCGTAGATCTACGGAATTGAGCACTTTCTACGGATCCGTAAGATAATTCTACGGAAAATGCATATTTTCTACAGAAAGCTACGGAAATTCTCATTATTCTACGGTAATTTACGGATTTTTTCCAACGGAAATCTACGGAATTGCAATGCCGGGGATCTCTCCCCCCGCTTATCACTTTTCGTCTACGCAATGATTTCCAAAGAAATCTGGCATCGCTGATTATTTCTAGCGCAACCAACTACTGCTGTAAATTTCGAGAATTGAGTTTCGGGATAGTCTGAACGTCGTAGAATATCCCAGGACATGAAAAGGCATGTGAAGCAGCGTTTTTCTTGACATAATAGGTATGTATTACCAAGTACGAACATCAATTGTATTTACAAAAGGCATTTTAAGCTACTTTTATACTAATTATTCTATTTGTCAGACTTCTGCATGTTCCGGATGTTCTAGGTTGCCAAGTAGGACATTAAGGCACACACCTAAAATTTTTCCCTGACAGGGAAGTATATTTGCAAGGACTTTTCCGAAGACAGTAAATTTTATTCATTGGTTCTTTTTATACAGCCATTTTCCGATTGCGGTCATAAATGACCGTGCCGGCCCCAAAGGGAAAATTTTGATCATTTTAGCGAGAAAAGTTACTGGAACAAGGGTAGACCTGAAGTTCTGAACTCCAGGGTAAATTGGAGGGCCAGGAATATCACCAACGTTCCTTGAAATAGCCAATTGGTCTGTGAGAAGGTTCAGTGAACATTTATATAACTTCACTCAGTTTAGAAGGAAATATTACTGGAAAAATAGTAGACCTGAAGTTCTGAAGTCCTGGGGAAATTTTGAAGGATCTGCAATACTTCAACAGTTCCTTCAGTTGGCAACCGCTCTTCGTGCGAGATATACGCGTTTATCCTAAGCTCCAGTTATTCGATTTTTTTTTACGGTTTCTTGTGCGACAGAATTTTGCATCCAACGCAAAATGCCTGCACATAGGAAGAATACCCTAGTTGTGGACTTCAGCACCCTGCCAAAGCGGCCAGTTTTGGACCAGGGGGAGGAATTCCTCAAGAAAAAACTCAATCTTGACATGGCCGATGTCAAGAGCATCCAATTGCACCACCTCGAAAATTGTGTGTTCATTGAAATGAACAATGCGAGCGTAGCACCACGGCTACATAAGGAGCACCATCTACGGCATTCGTTTATTTACGAAGGAGTGGATTACTTCGTCCCGGTGTATGTGGACGGACCCACCAATACTGTCAAAATCCACGATCTGCCGCCGCAGATGCCTAATTCGCTCATCACTAAAAATCTGCAACAGTACGGCAAGGTACTTTCCATCCAAAACGATGTTTGGAAAAACTATTTCTCGGGGGTTCCGAATGGCGTTCGCGTGGTTCGTATGAGGATGGAGAAACCGCTGCCGGTATACATTACCGTTGACAACCATCGCAGCTACGTCAGCTACCCGAAGGGACCACTACGAACTTCATCGAATGTAATCGAAAAGCAAGCACTTCCCGGCTCTAGCAGTGAGCAGAAGAGAAACGAAAACCAACGCGCACCACCGTCGGTTCATTCCGATTCAAGTGACGATGATACTGGCGATGACGACAACGAAGACGACGGCGGCGACAACGATGACGATGGAAGCAGCAACGAACATGATAACCGAGACCAAACAATAGTGGAGTCTAGCGGGAAGAGACGGTTGTCAACAGAAACATCTCATAGCGGAACGACAGTCGAGAATGAGCCAAAGCGATCTTGTAGCCAGAATAGACAAATAGACGAAAAAAGAACAAATGCGGAATGGAAGGTTTACCAGACGCGATCGAGAAGAAAAAATGAAAGTGAAGCAAAGTAAAATGAATTGTATTTGTTAATGTTGTACGTTTACAGACACGAATGCACCGAATGGTGTAAAGTGTCTTTAATAAAAAAAAAAAAAAAAAAACAGTTCCTTGAAACAGCATATTGATCCATGAGAAGGTTCAGTCAACATAGTAGATTATATAACTTCACTCAGTTTAGAAAGAAAAATTACTGGAACAAGGGAAGACCTGTAGTTCTGAATTCCAGGGTAATTTGGAGGGCCTGGAATACTCCAAACGTTCCTTGATATATCTTTTTGATTCGTGAGAAAGCTCAGTGAACATTAAATAACTTCATCGTTTAGTAAGAAAAATTACTAGAACAATTGTAGATCTGAATTTCTGAACTCCGGGATAATCTAGGTGGCTCGGAATACCCCAAACGTTCCTTGAAACAGCTAATTGATCCGTGAGAAAATTCAGTGAACATGTTAGATTTTATAACTTCACTCAGTTTAGCGAGATAAATTACTTGAACAAGTGCAGACCTGAAGTTCTGAACTCCAGGGTAATTTGGAGGGCCTGGAATATCCCAAACGTTCCTTGAAAGAGCTTATTGATCCATGAGATGGTTTAGTGATTATGTTAGATTATATAACTTCACTCAGTTTAAGGAGATAAATTACTGAAACAAATGTCAACCTGAAGTTACGAAGACTAGGGTAATTTGGAGGGCCTAGAATACCCCAAACGTTCCTTGAATTAGCCTATTGATACGTGACAAGGTTCAGTAAGCTTGGTAAGTTAAATATCTTTACTCAGTTTAGCAAGAAAAAAATACTGGAATAAGTGTAGACCTGAAGTTCTGAACTCCAGGGTAATTTGGAGCACCTATAATATCCCAAACGTTCCTTGAAACAGCCTATTGATGCATGAGAAGGTTTAGTGAACAGGAAAGATTTTATAAATTCACTCAGTTTAGCGAGATAAATTTCTGGAATAAGTGTAGCCCTGAAGTTCTGAACTCCAGGGTAATTTGAAGGGCCCGTAATACTCCAAACGTTCTTTAAAACATCCTATTGATACGTGCGAAAGTTCAGTGAACATGGTAGATTATATAACTTCACCCAGTTTAGCAATAAATACTACTGGAATAAATGTAGATATGAAATTCAGATTTCCAGGGTAATTTGGAGGGCTTGGAATACCTCAAACGTTTCTTGAAGTAGTCTTTTAATCCGTGACAAGGTTCAGTAAATATTGTAGATTATATAACTTCACTCAGTTTAGCGAGAATAACTACTGGAACAAGTGTAGACCTGAAGTTCTGAACTCCAGGGTAATTTGGAGGGCCTGGAATTTCTTAAACGTTCCTTGAAATAGCTCTTGAGATTCTCAAAGGTTGGTAGATTCTATTTGAATTTGTAATGTTGTTATTTTAACCCAAACAATTACTGTTACGGTTGTAGATTTCAAAGAGTGTGCTTCAAGACAGTTTGGACGTCCTAGAACATCCCAGGACATAGAAAAGCAAGTGAAATAGTGTTTTTGTTAAAAGAGTAATTCTGTATTATCTAGCCTGAACATCATTTATGTTCACAAACAGCATTTCACACTTCGTATGTACTTATAGTTCAATTTTCCAAACTTCAGGATGTTCAGGATGCTCTAGGTTGTCAATTAGGTCATAAAGGCATATACTTCATATTTTTCTCTGATGAAAGAGTATATTTGGGACAACTTTGCCGAAGACAGTATATACATTTGTTCATTGGTTCTTTTTTTACAGCCTTTTTTGTACTGCGGTCATATATGACCGCGCCGGCCCCAAAGGGTTAAGCAGGTATCTACTAAATTTGGTTCTCCTGAACCTGAAAATGACGCCAAAGCTTTCATAACTCGAATATTTTATCATTTTATTGCAAAATTGAACTTTAAAAATCTGCCTAAATCGCCTAAATGAAGGCAATTTCTCTTGAAATAAGCACATTATTCGAGAATAATCGGTTCTATGAGCAAAAAAATGTTATTTGCTATGTTGTATGACATCAAAAACGAGCTCAGTACTCCATACCTAATCTTACACACCATTTTAAACACTAAAAGTCAGCATGCAGGCATAGCACCAGTGGATTGTTTAGCACCGACATTTCCAACTGTATTGGTTACACCTTCGAAAAGTGGGAATATTTCTATGCAAAACTGACCCTTATGAAAATTTAATAGCATAGCATAGCATAGACTGACTGTACATGTCAATGGTTGCTACTCCGTGATTGATCGGAACTGGTAAGAATTGCACTACGATCCAAATGAATAAGGGATGGGAGTTTCCGCTTACTCTCGAAGTGCAATTTTAGCAGATCTAATATTATTGATCAATAACGGCGCCGGCCAAGTCCTTACAGTCAGTTGGGATGGGGAAGGAATGTTAGGGTGTAATGATTGTTGCTTCTAGAGACCGAGAATACCTCTGCATCTCCACAATCACCACGGGAAGGGTGTTTATTAGTGAGGGAGGAAAAGATCTGGGAGTCACCTCTGGTCGATGATGCGATTCATGGACAAGGGGGAAATATACGACTTATATTTAAAGCTAGTTTTGTATATTTGTCTCGAGAAGTTTTTGGTAGAAGCTTTAAAAAATACGTCAACATCTATAATGTCGAACAATTCAAAAGATGTTTTTATTAATGAAGAAAACTGAAAATTACATGTATATATTTTAAATTATATGAAACAGGAATAATGCCGACACTTGTAGTGACGAACTATACATACAGTTGTGTTCAGAATAATAGTAGTGAAAGCCGATTTTCATACAAAATGCTCAACTTTAACATGATGTAACTTTGTTTCCATATGAGCAATCGGCATGAAATTTTGGCAGTGAACTACAAATATACTCAATTTCATTGTCACAAAATTTGAAAAACTTCACACTACCGGCTAAAAAATTAAGCACCAGGTGAAATCGCTCAAAATAATAGTAGTTTTTCTTTTGTAAATTTTTGTTCAGCAACAATTTTATGAAAAATTGGCTTGTTTATACATTTATGGCTTGGGTGGAAAGGGTTGAAACGTTGAATAAAGAAAAATTTAAAAACTTAAAATACAGCAGATATTCAAATTATGAAAACTACTATTATTTTGAGCGATTTCACCTGGTACTTAACTTTTTAGCCGGTAGTGTAAAAATTTTCAAATCTTGTGATAATAAAATTGAGTATATTTGTAGTTCACTGCCAAAATTTCATGCCGATTGCTCATATGGAGACAAAGTTACAGCATGTCAAAGTTGAGCATTTTGTATGAAAATCGGCTTTCACTACTATTATTCTGAACACAACTGTAGTTTGTTTGAAAATTACATATGAGTATGCATTTTGTCTCGATATGGTAGAAGTTTTAAAAAAAAAGACAACATACACAATGTCGAACAATTCAAAAGATAATTTTTAATAATGTCAAAAAGAGAAAAATATATGTATATTGAAATTGTATAAGAAAAAAGCATAATGCCGACACTTATAGTGACGAACCATACAAAGTTTGTTTTAATATTATTTTAAAGTTACGCTATCAAGAAAAAACGAACTCACCAGTTGGTAATCCATCCTCGACTGAACACAAAACTGACACTGACAGCAAAACTTCTTGGCGTCCCGAAAACAAACTGTCTTGCTTGTGCCTTCCCAAATACCTACCCAGCAAGACGCTCCAAAACAGAAAAAAAAATCTTCGGCGACGAAAAAACGCGCGAAACCTTGAGCAAAATCTATCGGACGACGCAAAACCGAACTGTCCTGCTTGGGCGTCACGAAGCACTATCCTGACCCTTATAAAAATTTAATAGTTCAAAATCATCATTAGACATCTATCAACTAGAAAATATGGAATGTCTGTGGTGCCTACGAAACCTTCAGCATCCTTGGGAGGAAATGTCTTCTGGTACCGACCAGATCGAATTCGTCCCAGTGATCAATTTGTCTCCGGATTACGGTACAACTATTTCTCTTCAATAAAAGCTAAAACAATCGGCTCGATAATTGCTAGAAATGAACGTTTTGAAAATAGATAGGTTCGTCCTGACATGTTATAAGTTAAAATGTGTTCACAATTTCGCTTAATAATTTGATCTACTAACTCCTCTGTGTGACAGAATTCCATTATATTCAGATTACTAATTTGAGACCATAAAAGTCCACAACAATTTTGCTAAAAACATAATCTTCAAAATACTAAATGGATACGTTGAAATATTGTTGGCCTAATATCATGTTCAATCATACCCCTTTTTTTTTTTTTTTTTTTTTATTACCGTACGGGTTTGGGCCGAAGGGTCTCAGATTTTCATGAAACTTTTTCCACAGGCAGGGCTCATGGATATATGAATAAAAAAAAATTGAGAAAAAATCAGGGTCGTCTATTTTTTCGGAAAACTCAGGTGGAAATGTTTTGTTTTCCCTTGACACTACTTACTTTGAAAAATCATACCTCAAGAACGAAGCATCGTAGAAACAAAATTTTTATATGAAAATTTAAGCAAATTTTCTCAAAAATAAAAAAAAAAACATGAACTGGAAAAAGTTTTCCACAACATTTTCCACCGTTGGGAAAATTCGTAAAGAAAAGCCGGAAAAACTATGCCCGAACTCGTGGAAAATTTTCAAAAAAATATTTTCGAGAAGGTAATTTTATAAGCTTTAATCACTGAAATTTTTGGAATGCACTTTTTTTTTCGTTTTTGAGTTATGGCCAATTTTGTGAAAAATGTCCAGATGTGCCATTTGAGACTTATATGAAAATTTAAGCAAATTTTCTCAGAAATAAAAAAAAAATATGAACTGGAAAAAGTTTGCCACAAAATTTTTCACCGTTGGGGAAATTCATAAAGAAAAGCTGGAAAATCTATGCCCGAACTCGCGGAAATTTTTTAATAAAATATTAATAAGAAAGAAACTTTATAAACTTCAATTCTGGTAACTTTTAGGATGTACTTTTCTTTAGTTCCTGATCTATGGTCAATATTGTAAAAATGCAAAGATTTGCCATACATGCCTTTTCGTTTAAAAATCATGACTCAAGACTCATCATGACTTGTCGAATCGGATTCAAATTATCTCAAAAATATGAAATTTTTGAAATGGAATCAGTTTCCCAGGACATTTTTCACTGTTTATGAAAACAAATAATGAAAACCCGATTAACTATTCCAGCTTTCAAACAAAGTATATTTGAAAAGAGCGATCAATAAGATCCAATCCTACAATATTTTTCAATGTGCTCATTTTTCGTTCCTAAAACATGATCAAATATTGCTAGGATGAGCTGTTTGAACCATATATTTACAAATTTATAAGTTCATAAACAAAATTTCTTAAGAACGAAACTACATAGAAACAAAGTTTTCTTCAATCAGAATGTAGGCAATTTTTTCCTGTTAGGTAACTACAAAATTGACAGTTAAATAAATGGGTAGACAATATGACAAATAGGTATTTACCAATTCAAGTTTAAAGCGTTGAAATGGCTTGGAAATCTTAAGTTTACCAAAAACTAACAAAGAGCAGTGAGAAAGTGCAAGTGTTGTCTATCAGCTGTATATACCTCGTTATTATTTTTTGTAAAGTGAAAAAAGTTTTCCCGAAACTGTTGAAATGGACAAAGTTCAATATTACGAATACAATTCTTTATGCTGTAACCCCTTCGGACTGGACGGCCACAAATCAGTAAGGACAAATCTACGATCGATCAGCCAAGGCCTCATCAGTAAGCTTCATTCGAATGGAGTTCGGTGGATTACGGAAAAGATGAAAATTTGCGTGAAGTGCTCCATTACCGGTGACCAGAAGGCTCTCGTAACGGATCTTCCAGAAGCAATGGCGTTTGAGGAACAAGTTTCACCACTATCTTCGTTGGCGTCGCTAAAGGAAACTCCTTCCTCGGGTGAGTCAGTTGGTTCTATAAATAATGTACAAAAAATACAAGAGCTTGCATAAATTCTTGGAAATTTCTTTTCAAGTAAAATCTTCACGTTTGGATGCTTCTAGTAGTAACTATCGCAATGCTTCTATGGACGAAATGTTCAATCAAATTTTGAGTAAAATAAAGACTTGGTTTCCGCTTAATATTGTCGATGTTACAGAGGATTTTAATTCCGTTTTATTAAATTTGAACTCAGCTGTTACAAATGCCGAACCTGACAAGCAAATTGAACTTCTAAAATTACTTCCAAGGAATTGGTCATATGCCAAAGTTAAAGCTCATTTTGACGTGTCTCAACACGTTATAACTGAATCAAAAAAATACAATTTAGGGATTCAACCACTTTCAAAAGTAGGACGACCCTCGCATGGATCAGATGTCCAAGACATAGTTTCAAATTTTTACCTAAGGGATGATATCAGTCGGCCATTTCCTGGCTTGAAAGATACCATATCTATTAAGTTACCTAATGGAGTGCGCCAAAATGTTCAAAAACGCCTTTTGCTTGACCCTTTGGATACTTTATATAAACAATATTTGGAAACCTGTAAGAGTGAACAGGAATCTGTCTCATTCACATCGTTCTGGCAACTTAAACCAAAACAATGTGTTTATACAAAGGATTCATCGGCCATGAATGTTTGTGTTTGCATGATACATGAGAATATGAAATTCATGGTTGATGCATTGAAAAAAACTAAATGCTTTGAAGTTCATAATACAGAAAAAAAAACTTAATACCTTTTTGGCTAGTCAAATGATATGTCCAGATAGTACAGATGATTGTTACTTGAGGTCCTGTGAGGATTGTAAATTAAAAAAATTAGATTTTGTTGCCAATCGCTTAGATGAAAACAACGTTGAAGAAGTTAAGTATTGTTTTTGGATTATTTCTCCTCGTTGTGAAATTATCAACAAAGAGGAAAATGTAAATGATTTTATAGAAAACTTGAAAAATCTCACAGAGAAGTTTCTTGTGCATCAATTCGAAGAAGATAAACAAAATAAATTTATAAGAGCTAAAAGGAATCACTAGTTGAAAATAAAGAAATAATGTGCCAGATGGATTTCGCGGAAAATTATTCGTGCGTGATACAAGATTCCATTCAAAGCCATTACTTTGTACGACCTCAAGTAACAATACATCCATTTGTAATTTATTACAAAGACAAATCTTCGATCAAAGTCTTAAATTTTGTTGTAATTGCTGACATAAAAAAGCATAACACGACATCAGTTTATGCTTTTCAAACAAAACTAATTTCACGATTGAAAAATAAATTTCCTGAGCTTGAAAAAATCATTTATCTTTCTGATGGTTGCGGAGAGTTTGTACTGCTCTTCAAATTTCAAAAATGTATGCAACCATGAAAATGATTTTAAAATTAGAACAGAATGGCACTTTTTCCCAACCTCACATGGAAAAGGTCCATGTGATGGTATCGGTGGCAATATCCAGCGAATGGCTAGAGATGCTAGTATTAGAAAGTCAGCGGAAATTAATAACCCAAACAATTTTTTGACTGGGCTGTGTCGCAAAAGGTGAAAGACCAATTTAAAACAGATTGGGAATTCATCTATGTAACTGAAAATGACTATTCAGAGGCTGAAAAATTACTTCAGGAGAGATTTTCTAACCTTGTTCCATTTCCTGGAACAAAAGAAACAGTTTTTCAGCTTTGCTTAACGGTGTAATTTTTCATGAAAAATATAATCCAATCCGACTTATACTTCATTAAAACCAATCCCATATCGTTTCTTTCAGATCTTTTAGAACATTTGCAATTGCTTTGATAAAACACCTTGTTTTTCTGATGCTTCGATTGAAATATGGGTTTTCAAAGAAAAGGCTAATATGGTCATTTTTCACAAAATTGACCATAACTCAGGAACAAAAAAAAAAGTACATCCTAAAAGTTATTAGAATTGAAGTTTATAAAGTTTCCTTCTCAAAAATATTTTAATAAAAATTTTCCGCGAGTTCGGGCATAGATTTTCCAGCTTTTCTTTATAAATTTCCCTAACGGTGTAAAATTGTGTGGAAAACTTTTTCCAGCTCATATTTTTTTTTGGATTTCTGAGAAAATTTGATTAAATTTTCATATAAAAACTTTGTTTCTACAATGTTTCGTTCTTGAGTTATGATTTTTCAAAGAAAAGTCTTATATGGCACATCTGGACATTTTTCACAAAATTGGCCATAACTCAGACACGAAAAAAAAGTGCATTCCAAAAATTTCAGTGATTAAAGCTTATAAAATTACCTTCTCGAAAATTTTTTTTTGAAAATTTTCCACGAGTTCGGGCATAGTTTTTCCGGCTTTTCTTTACGAATTTTCCCAACGGTGAAAAATTTTGTGGAAAACTTTTTCCAGTTCATGTTTTTTTTGAATTTTTGAGAAAATTTGCTTAAATTTTCATACAAAAACATTGTTTCTACGATGCTTCGTTCTTGAGTTATGATTTTTCAAAGTAAGTAGTGTCAAGGAAAAACAAAAAATTTCCACCTGAGTTTTGCGGAAAAATAGGCGACCCTGAATTTTTCTCGATTTTTTTTATTCATATTGTGGGACACACCCTAACGCTTTACAGAATACATCTGTATTTGCTACATCTCAGCGAGCGAATGACACACATACACGCGCGTAATCAACGAGAGCTGACGACGGCATCACTCTTCCTCTTTCAACACTTGACCATCGTCAGTGTAAGTTGTGTTCCTGCGAGCTCCTGCGTTGGGCGATTCCAGCGGAATAGAATCCTAAACTCCACACATATATCCATGAGCCCTGCCTGTGGAAAAAGTTTCATGAAAATCTGAGACCCTTCGGCCCAATTTGTACGATAATAAAAAAAAATCCCCCCCTGTGCGGCAAAATTTCGTATCCTTCAGACCACACTCTAAATATTCTCTATAACGTAGCCACAAACATCATCTTGAAAAAAATATCAAGAGGACGGTTAACAAATTTAAATCAAAACTAAGTGCAATTACCCCACTGTACAACAGCTTTACAGATTTTTCGATCCACCATTTGGAAGCTATTATGGTCTTCTGTCATACCTCTGTAATTAAATTAACCTTGCGCTAATGGAATATCGCACATACCTATCTTTAACTCATGACCTCTCTTTCTAAAAACCGAGTGAGAAACATTGTCTTTGTATTCAAGAGTAAACAAAGAATAAACGTGTATGAATTCGAGTCCGTTCTTTTAATTATTTTTTTTTAATTAAATCGTCCAGTTCCCTTTGCGAATTTCGGTCCGGATTATCCACGGATACAACATTTTCTATACAAATTTCTATAACAATATTCTCAAAATACTATATTGAATCTTTTCAATAATGTTATTTATCAGATATTTGCCCATTTATAAGATCCATTGACTCCACTGTGTTATTAAATTTCGGCTATTTCTGACAACCATAAACGTCTACCTGTCGATTTGGCCGAAAGTATACATATCACAGAACATCGTTGAAAAGTTTGCTATTTTTATATTACTTTCAAATTCAATCTCTCCACCATGTGTCAAACTTCAAGATTATTTACACGCAAACAAATTTTGTTGTATAATCTACCGAATCCATGGTGGGTTTAAGAACTGCACCAACGATTTTCAACCGACTACAAAAATCTGTTAAGTTTACTATAATCTGGTGAAAATCACTGAAAAGTGCAGTAAATGTGACTATTTCCATAGTAACTTCGGCTGAACAGCATTGTATTTCGATTCGTGACACCCACCGTACAACACAGTGTGGTCAAAAGTATAATGCCAAACATGTTAAATCTAGAATGTTTCTAGTCATAAATACTACAACTGTGGTCAAATAAACAGAATTAATTTTCTTGTGTAGTGATGTTGACCATGTTTTGGTAGACTTAACAGATTAGGGGCCCAGATAGCCGTAGCGGTAAACGCGCAGCTATTCAGCTAGACCAAGCTGAGGGTCGTGGGTTCGAATCCCACCGGTCGAGGATCTTTTCGGGTTGGAAATTTTCTCGACTTCCCAGGGCATAAAGTATCTTCGTACCTGCCACACGATATACACATGCAAAAATGGTCAATGGCATAGTAAACTTTCAGTTAATAACTGTGGAAGTGCTCATAAGAACACTAAGCTGAGAAGCAGGCTTTGTCCCAGTGGGGACGTAACGCCAGGAAGAAGAAGAACAGATTAATGTAGTCGGTTGAAAATCGTTGGCGCAGTTCTTAATTCTCGCATAACTTCTGATCTCGCCCTAAAAGCCATTGGTAACCATGTGTGTAGCTCATTGTTTCTGGCTTTTAGGGCGTTATCTCAGAGTATGCGAGAATTTTACCATGGATTCAGTAGTTTCTACAATAAAATTCATTTCAGTGTATCGGAAGGGACACGGAAAACAAAATACACTCAAAATTTGAGTATAAGGCAAGATGTGTGACAACTAGAGATGGTCGGGTTTCACATTTTCAAACCTGCACCCGACCCGTACCCGACTTATTTTATTTCTTCAAACCCGGACCCGACCCGAACCCGAGACAATAATTGAAAAGCAAACCCGGACCCGACCCAAACCCGAAAAATTTTCGCTGTGTAAACCCGAACCCGACCCGAAACCCGAAAATTTTTTGAAATGAAACCCCGAAGAAAACCCGGCGGGTTCGGGTTCGGGCCGGGTTTCGGGTTTGAAAACCCAAGACCCGACCATCTCTAGTGACAACATCTAAAAAACATAAAAAAATGTTTTTTGGGCTTAAACAAACGAAAAACATTGAAAAATTGAGTAAACATGTGGTTTTGGCCTAAACTAAAGCGTTTGGCGCTAAAATTGGGACAGGCTTTTAGGACCCTATTGCTGGTTGAGTTATCAGTCAGTAGTTTTCTTTGGGGTTAGAATAAGCTATCCTAGAGTTCGAGTTGTTTTCGTGGCGCTTTTAATAGGTTATCGGTTCAGTGACAAGGAGATAGGGCCTGGACGCTGAGCTGTAGTCTAGACGAAAACCAAGAGTCGAAGGCCAAGAAGCGATGGCTAGAGGCAGGAGAGATGCGGTTGCTGATTGATCGAAGTACGAACTCAGCGGTGCTGGAAAGTAACTCGGTAGTCATGACGTCATGAGAAGATTGGAACTAAGTGCAGTTGGCCAGGGGAGCGGCTGACCATGAGGTACACTTTGTCGCCTATTCGGCTCAGAGGGCAGAAGCAGCTCGTTTGTAGGTTTTGCAGTTCGGAGGTTGTGTGACAAGGAAGAGTGTTGGAGAGTCAGATGTGTGGGGTGGAATTGTAAAGGAAGCTATGAGAGAATAATATTGTAAACGTTTACTCAGAATTGATAAAAGAGATATGGTGGCTGGTAGCGATATCAGGAATTAGCCTGCGGAGAAGAGAACGGAAGCCGTTTTAGTATTCAACAGGTTATTCGCTCAGGAACATCGGAGTCGAGCCACTGGGCTTGAATTGAGGAGAAGCTGTGTGATTCTCGAAAGGCTGAACCTCGACGAGCGTCGTGATACGTTACGAGATAGAACCTGAACGACTTTTGCGGGCAAGTAGTTTGGCGACAGAAGGTGCTTAGTCATCTTTGGAAGGAGCTAGGCGACCTTTGCGGTGGATACACCTGGCAGAGCTTTGTGAATCTGGACAAGGAGTTTGGCAACTGGAGGAGCAATCCGGATGACGACACTTAGGAGAAGTGTTGGGATTGTACGGTCGCACTCGTATTAATAATAGAACGGACATCGTCGTTGGCAGTTGTTTCCAGATATTTTATAAGCTATACTTCACTAAGGTTTAAATCATTCGTAATATGAATCAAAAGGATACAAACTATTGCAGAAAAGAATCAAATTCAGTGCACCAATTGTCATTCAAAATCAAAACTTTATGCTTGAAAGACTGGAGAATCTCATCGAACAGCATCGTTGTATCCATCGTTTGCAATTTTTCTTCAGATAGTTCCAAGCAACCTCCAACAAGAACGCTACAGCGGAAACGGTCCACCCACCAGCCACCACATACCAAACTGAAACCAAATCTTCCAGAAACAGTATGTCGCTCTCATCCCTAAGCTCATACTGCATTTCTTTATCGTATTTTATCTGGATATCGTTGAGCCACTTGTCCCACAAACCTGTATCGCCTAGCCATCTCATTGCCTGCTCAAGTCGAGCATAGTACAGGAACCGATTATGAATCGTCATATGGCCATACGACCTTTCAATCCATTCGTTCAACAAGTAAAACATCCTTCTACCTTCACGACCATGTCTCAAATAATGGTCTTTCATCTGTCGATTGATCAGCTGTTGACCTAGGATGCAGGGCAAAATGTATGCATACTTATTGCTGTCCAGATGGAAGTAAAAGTAGGGGTCTTCGACCGAATTTGAAAGAAGTTGACTCATCAGTTTGGAATTGTTTAAAATACGTTTAGCTCCCAATTGGATCAGTAACGGGATACCAGAAGCAGAGAACTCAGCGAGGGTCTTCATATCTGGAGCGTAGCGCGTGAGCGTCATGTAGATAATCGCTTTGGCAAGATATGCTTCGGACAAGAGGAACAGGAACACCGTACAGGCGAAGCAGTAAAATCGAGTCCAACGGGTTTGTTCATGGTCAGCTACGGAGTCTCCAAACAAAAGGATCAGGATCAGATTGTGGGGAAATGCGATAGGGAAAACCAACCCGAGAATTAAGTTCAGGAGGATGATGGCGGCAATCATTATCCAAGTGTCGAATTCAAAAGGATGTACGAGGTGGTAGATGATGTTACGTTGTTGACTTTTGGGAACCAGCAAGCAGGTACCGAATGTGTCCCGGAGTAAGAGCTCCTCGTCGTACGAATCACGGAAAAAATTTCGGGTTAACATGTGTATAGTACCATTTCTGAGTAGCTGTTCTACTGTTTGACGGAACACTAGAGGATCAAGATTTGGTTGTTGCCTTATGAAATGATAGCTCATATTGGCATGGTCAAAGATTGCCTTAAATGCTTCAACGTCTACGCCGCACCAGGAGCCGTTGCAAATGCTAGTATATGGGAAGGATCTTGCGGAACTATATATGTTGACGTTGAAACCATACCAGTCCGGTTTGTCATCAAAGATAAGCTCAACAGAGGAATTTACGTTGAAATGTCTCACGTCAGCGGTGTTGGCTGGAGAAATTCGGTGCACTATAAGATCATTATCGGTGACATGAATGAAAAACGTGTGACAAGAAAGAGCAACTTGGAAAAGCGATCTATGCTGGGACGTAAGGTTGGTAATCGACAGAATAAAGAAGAATTCGGAATTCTTATTGGATAGGGTGGACCGTTTTCGCCTAATTTGCTGAAGAGACATCTGAAATAAGTATGCTTCAATATTTAAACATTTTAGGTAAAAATTGCACTGATATACTACCTGTAGTTTTCTTAGGTTTGATCCATCTATTACATAAATAATCCTCTTTCTGGTGTGGATGTTCCATTTCGTTGATTCGATTTTAATAATAACCTCGCTGCTCACAAACCGCCGAAGTTGGCAAAATATTGATCGAATCAAATCGCCGGATGAGGGATCTTCGAGCAAAACTACATCTAGTGATCCTTCTGCAGCGCTTTGAATATATTCGATTTCACGTTTAATCCACTGGAAGTGATTCACTGAGTCATCAAATCCATAGATACTAAACACAAGTTCAATTATTAGCAGAACGACTATTTTCGAACCAGGTATCTTCATCTCACTGTTTTTATTCATACAACGATATTGAAACGCTCCTTGTCTTCCCCTAGTTAATCCTTTTATACCCTTTTGAAGATCGGATTACATGCTGCATATGTATTTTATCACACATTCGTATCTGGAAGCCACTCTAATCATGAAATATGCATTAAACTGGATTACTTTCTTGCGAGTTGCAACAATGTCAGTACAAAATTGAACTCTTGATGCAACACAATCCTTTGTATGCAGTACATTCGGTAGCAATTGGGTTGTTTAGTGATGAAAAATTCACAGGTTTTTAAAGCTTGATCGAAAGAGCACATTTAACACGATTTTATTGCGCTTTAATATCCTAATTTTGATACAGTAAATGATTGAGAAAAATTTCATTCGGTCGACTCAATGACATTTCAATTTACATAATGACAGCTCATCCCGAAGTAAAATTTGCCGAGGGGTGATTCAAACGCGATTTCCATACTAAATTCAAACGTGTTTTAAAAATAGTTCTAGGGCACAAAAAATTATGAAACTTTGGATTATGACTCAGTTTTTAACGTAGATTCAGAAAATGTAAGAAACAGGGTACCCCTAAACAAGCCAATTATCGGACATGTCTCGTAGCAAGCTCGTAGTTCATTCTTCTCCTTCATACGCAGTTCTCACATACTCCGCCAAGGATGGTCATAAGCACACATCGTTAAAAAAATCCTAGCGCTTGCAGGTCCTCTTCGAGCATTGTCTACGTCTCATGTCCATAAAGGACTACCGGTCTTATCAGCGTCTTGTACATGGTACAATTAGTACGGAGCTGAAGTTTTCCAGACCGCAATGTCCCGCAATGTGAAGCCCGTAGTAAGCACGGTTTTCGGCAATGCTACGTTTTAGAATTTCTCTGCTGCAGTTGTTATCCGACGTTACCAATGATCCGAGATAGACAAATTCGTCCACCACCTTGAACTCATCTCCGTCAATCATCACACGTCTGACAATGCGAGCTCTATCGCACTCGGTTCCTCCAGCCAGCAGATATTTCGTCTTCGACGTATTTACCTTCAATTCAACC
Source organism: Aedes aegypti (assembly GCF_002204515.2). NCBI lineage: Eukaryota > Metazoa > Arthropoda > Insecta > Diptera > Culicidae > Aedes > Aedes aegypti. Next base: position 37,741,384 of record NC_035109.1, on the reverse strand, counting down.
CTTTCTGCAGCCTGGTATACTGCTCAGCAACCACCTGGAACTTTATTCCAACAATGTCGTCGTCGTCGTCAGCGAAACAGATAAACTAGTTGGATTTACTATGTCCCGCATGTTGAAGCCCTCCCGCTTAGCAATATTGAACAGGAACGCCTTGTCGAAGTCTTTTGCGTGTTCCAAACGGGTCCGACAACGCACCCGATATCTTCAGACAGCGCTGTACACTATTCGTCGTTGCCTTGATCAGTCTAGTTAGTTTCCTGGGTAAACCGTCCATATTTTTCCATAGCTCTTCGCGGTTGATGGCCGCTTTGAAATCGATGAATGGGTGGTGCCTAGGAACTTCCTGAGCCCTCCTGAGACTCCCTGAAACATAACCTCAGGGTCGGAACGCTTAATCGCTACAGACTTCCGCGATTCAGGGAAGTTCGCACTGTCATACAAAAAACTCACGTGGTTTCCACACAAACTACATTTATTCCGGACTTTTCCGGCTCTTAATTCTTTCATTTTCTCACTTCCTTAACTTACTTTAACCTGTCCTTTTCTTTTAATTTCCTCGGGGCCCGCTTCTTCCACCATCCATCTTTACGACCTACTCCATTGCGGCATCTACGATGACCGTCTGCTTCTCTCCTACTCCTTCCATCTCTGGACCTCGTCCGTTCCCCGGGCTTCCGAGTATGGTGACGGTCTCGATCAACGGCATATTTCGCCGGAACTGTCCAACGTAAGGGCGAACCTTGTTACCTGCTGTCCTTCTCCGCCTGACGCACTTCACCACTTCAACACTTCTGCACTGATTGAGCATAATCAAATAAACTTTCTCAGTTGATGGTTGCTCGGTTTGTGAAGCGATGCTTCTTAGCGATGCTTTTTGTATATTAGGTACATTACCCCGTCCTTAAACTCCTCCGGTTGCTGCTCTGTATTCCAGATCAAACGGCGCAGACAAGTAGCCAACATGTCTGGGTCCATTTTAATAAGTTCTGCTCCAATACCATCCTTCCCAGTGCTTTATTCCTATTGAGCAATTTGATAGCATCCTTAATTCTACTTATTGTGGGCACGTTTCCCTCATCCGCCGTATCGATGAAGCCATTCCTCCTGCTGCCTTGGTCTTTCTCCTCTGCGCCATTCAGGTGTTCATCGTAGTGTTGTTCTATCTCTTCACACTCCAACTTTTACAGGCGGCGCTTTTTATCCCGGAATAGATTGGTTTGCTGCCTGCACTTCTGTTTGCATCGTTCCGCATTTTAACGGATTCCTTCCTGCTGCATCATCGCACGCGTTGCGTTCTTCTTATCCTAAACCGTGTGACATTCTTCGTCGAATCAACCGTTCCGTCGATTTTCTTTCCACAAATCCAATGGCACATTGTGTTGCGTTGTTAATGGCTGCTTTGACACTACTTCAGCAGTCCTCAAGAGGGGCTTCGGTGAGCTATCCCTCATTCGGCAACACTGCAAGGCTTTTCGCGTAATCAGATACGACTTCGGGCAGCTTGAGTCGTTTCACATTCACACACCAAATCGAAGCAGCCTCTAGCCTCTATCCAACCCGTCCAGCACTGCGAGTGTGTGCTCTCGCGAGATCTGCAGCAGCAAATTTATATTATCATCAGTAACGAAAAGTTGGCTTCCTTCTTTTCTACTCTTGTTTCGTCGTTTTGAGTGTCCTTCGCTTCCGCATGTAGCTTTTATATACCAAATTTTTCTCCCCCATCGTTCAGCTGGCGTGGTAGAGTGGTTATGGTGCACGCGCGTTTTGAAAATGTTTTTGCTCATGGGCATGGGTTCGAACCCCGTCGGCGGCAAACATTTTTGTTATTTCCCTTGTTTAGAGCCGATAAAGTTGGATCAGTGCACATGATCGGATCGATCTCGGTATTTCGTCGGTACAACGATCAACAATTATAGCAGTTCACGAAATCTGTTTCTCGCAGGTAATGGCGGCAACTTATTGTCGGGTTGCTTGAAAAATGCCTATTTTCGTTTCATTTCCGCGATAATTTCATTCACTGGATTCAAGTGAGGAATCAAAGAGTGCCGCCCATCGTGGTCAGTTGTTCCGAATTTCGGGGATTTAGGCAGGAGATCTTGAACTCCATTACGGTAGTCAAGGTCTCCTTTCAAATCGCAAAGAAAGGAGACTGTCGCGTTTTGCCGGAAACTCTTGAAGATCGTGAACTTCTTCTCAAACATCTTGAAGAGAATAAGCACACGTTTTTTACTTATGACGAAAAAACTGAACGTTGGTTCAAAGTCGTCTTGAAAGGTCTCTCAAGTGACTATAAGTCACCTGAAGAGATCAAAAATGGAATAAATAATTTACTTCGATTTCCTCCAGTCCAAGTAATCATTATGAAAAAGAGAACCTAATCTGGCATTGTTCAGAAAGGGCTTTCTCAAGAATATTATTTACTTCACTTTAACAAAATAGAACTAAATAATATTTAAGCTTTAGAAAAAGCAAAAGATAATATCCGTTACGATAACGGTCGTTTCCTCAACTTGCCTGGTAGAGTATCGAACAATGCTCATTTTTCAGTTAACGATCGCTTAATTAAGAATCATACCCATCAGGAAGATCATAATCATGCTCATTCACAAACTAATTTTAATCCGACGGGTAGTCGTTTGAATCTTTCTATTTCGAATGTATCTACCCACGGAAAATCCTTTGCCGATATCGTAGCAGGTAATTTGAACTCCTCCCCTATTCGTACTATGAGTACCCATGCATTCTACTTGTTTCAAATCAAATGAAAAAAAAAACCCTACCGCCACACCCTTCGTCTACCGAAAATTCTAATGGGAAATCATCAGGCAATGGACATGCCCTATATCAACTGCAGCGATTTGCAGTAGACAGGATGTCCCGGGCCCGATCTATCTGACAAGCCAATCGAGCCCTCTGTCACCATAGAAGATGGTGTCTCCATCATGTCGATAGCCTGGAAATCATCAAATAACACAGCGCAACAAAAATGACATTTTTGCGTGTCTCAAGGATCAAATTGTGTGTCTCTAGTAGATTTGGGGTTGCTGAATCTGATGCCGTTCTCAGAAATTTCCCAGCACGTCACAATTTTTAGCTACAGGTCGCCAAAGTTGTATAAAACATTGGTTTTATTGATGTTTACCTAAAATTTGAAGTATATTTTATCAAACTTTTTTGTGATCTTATCCAACAAGCATGCAAAAAAGGACTTAAACTTTCGTTTTAGATATATTTTGGTTGAAATTTTACAATTAAATTTAGATTAAACCTATCTTTTTCAACATGCTTGCAGTCTCCATACAAAATTCTTCGTATCTCTTATATGGCAAAATACAATACTTTTCTAAACCATCAAAAAATGACTTTTCCGCATCAAAAACATTATAAACTTTGATGATAAGTATTGTTATACACATAAAGTTTGAATTCTGTGGCAAATTAAGTATATAAATTGCCGTACAAGCTGGAAAACTTACATGCAAGTTGGCTGAAATAGTCAATTTTTGCATTTTCAACAACCAATATCTCAAAAACTAGACGTGCTATGATATTTCTGTAAACGGCAATAGATTCAGCAATCCTTAATTAAGTAAATAGAGGTATTTTGATGCTGGAGACAAAAACGTGTTCCGCAGTGTAATGTACCTACTTCAAGTGATATGTCTGCCTCTGATTTTAATTTTCTAACTGAACAATTGAATCTAATGATTGATGCAATGTTCAAAGCCACCACTATGACTGAAGCAGTCCAAGTAGGTATAAAATTTACAAATCAAATTGTTATTGTCAATCCAAATAATAATTTAAATATTTTAAATTGGAATTCTCGTTCCTTGAATGGTAAAGAGGACGAGCTGTTTAATTTTCTTACAGCTAATAACGTACATATAGCAGTTATTACTGAAAAATATTTAAAACCTGGATCCAAACTTAAAAAAGATCCTAACTTTTTTGTTTATCGTAATGATCGACTTGATGGGGCATATGGGGAAGTTGCAATCATCATTCATAGGCGTATGAACCATCAACTGTTTTCGTCACTTGGAACTAAAGTTTTTGAAATTTTAGGTGTTTCTGTTGAAACACAGCTAGGTAAATATACTTTCATAGCTGCCTATTTGCCTTTCCAATGCTCTGGACAGCAAGTTAATTTACTCCAAACTGACTTGCGGAAATTGACTCGCAATAAGTCAAAATTTTTTGTCATTGGTGACTTTAATGCCAAACATCGGTCATGGAATAATTCTAAAAGTAATTCCAACGGCAGAATTTTATTTGATGAGTGCTCTTCAGGATATTTCTCAATTCAATATCCTGATAGCCCTACATGTTTTTCCTCTTCTAGAAATCCATCTACGATTGATTTGGTCTTAACCGACTCTAGTCATCTTTGTAGCCAATTAGTTACTCATGCTGATTTTGATTCTTATCATGTCCCTGTTACATTTCAAATATCCCAAGAAGCGATTCTCAATCCTATCAGCTCCACTTTCAATTGTTTTCGAGCCGACTGGAATATATATAAAACGTATGTTGACTCCAATCTTGATGTTAACATTTCTTTAGAAACTAAACTTGATATTGACAATGCTCTTGAAACTTTAACAAATTCCATTGTTGAAGCCCGGAGCATTGCAATTCCAGAATGTGAAGTAAAATTTGAATCCGTATTTGAATGATCTTAAACTCTTGATCCGCCTTAAAAACGTGAGGAGAAGGCAATTTCAACGCACTCGCGATCCTGCTATGAAAATTATATGGCAGGATTTGCAGAAAGAAATCAAGAAACTTTTTGCACAATTAAGAAACAAAAATTTTGAAAATAAGATTTCTCAATTGGACCCTGGCTCTAAGCCCTTTAGGAAATTATCTTAAATTTTGAAAAAACCTCAGAAGCTTATACCGGCATTGAAAGAGGAAAACAAATTATTACTAACCATTTGCGAAAAAGCTCAAAAACTTGCTATGCAGTTTGAAGGCGCGCAAAATTTTAATTTAGGACTTACTAATCCAATAGAAAATCAAGTTACTCAGGACTTCAAAAATATTCTCAATCAAGAGAACATTTTCGAAAATTCCTGGGAGACTGATTTGGAAGAAACTACTGTTAAAAAAATCAAAAATATGAAAGCTCCTGGCGATGATGAAATTTTCTACATCCTCATCAAGAAACTTCCAGAAAGTAGCTTATCATTTTTAATTTTAACAAATGTTTTCAATTAGCATATTTTCCTGACAAATGCAAAAATACTAAGGTTGTTCCAATTTTAAAACCAGACAAAAATCCTGCAGAAGCTTCTAGCTATCGTCCAATCAGTTTGCTTTCCTCCATCAGTAAACTTTTTGAAAAGGTTATTTTGAACAGAATGATGGCCCACATCAACGAAAATTCAATTTTTGCCAATGAACAGTTCGGATTCCGCCATGGACATTCGACCACTCATCAACTTTTACGTGTAACAAATTTGATCCGTTCCAACAAATCTGAAGGCTATTCTACTGGTCTTACTCTTCTGGACATAGAAAAAGCATTCGACAGTGTTTGGCATGAAGGTTTGATTGTAAAATTAAAAATAAAACTTTAATTTTCTAACATACATTGTTAGAATAATTCAAAGTTATCCATCAAATCGTACACTTCAGGTTAATTATCAGAACTCCAGGTTTGAAAAACTTCCTGTAAGAGCTGGTGTTCCTCAAGGCAGCATTTTGAGACCAATATTATACAATATTTTCACATCTGACTTACCTGAGTTACCTCAGGGATGTCAAAAATCTTTGTTTGCGGATGACACAGGCCTCTCCGCCAAAGGACGAAGCTTGCGTGTCATCTGTAGTCGATTACAAAAAGTTTGGATATTTTTTCTTCATACTTGCAAAAATGGAAGATTTCTCCTAATGCTTCCAAAACTCAACTAATAATGTTCCCACATAAACCAAAAGCTCTTTATTTGAAACCTTCAAGTAGACATGTTGTCACGATGAGAGGGGTTCCAATAAATTGGTCAGATGAAGATAAGTATCTAGGGCTCATGCTAGATAATAATTTAACTTTCATTTGGCATTCAAGCCAAATGTAATAAATATGTAAAATGTCTCTATCCCCTTATTAATAGAAAATCAAAACTTTGTCTTAACAACAAGCTTTTGATATTCAAACAAATTTTCAGGCCAGCCATGTTGTATGCTGTACCAATATGGACTAGCTGTTGTAATACCAGGAAGAAAGCTCTGCAGAGAATTCAAAATAAAATTTTGAAAATGATTCTGAAGCTTCCTCTTTGGTATAGTACCAATGAGAATATCCAATGTTGAAACATTGGAACAAATGTCAAATAAAATAATTAATAATTTCAGGCAAAACTCGTTACAATCTTCTATTGCCACGATTAATGCGTTAAATGTTTAGGTTAAGTTAGGTTAAGTATATTGAAAGCGTTTTTTTTCTCTTATAAGCAGGTGAAATCAACTCACCTGTAAAAAATCTGAACTGCTACGGCAAATGAAATGTGATATGTTGTTGACAAAATGTTAATAAAATCTTTAATTTGTTTTACCAAATTAGGATGATAGTGTTGTCTAATAACACAGAACACCTAGATTTAAGAAATGAATGTAATGTTTGGAATGATACTAATAAAGAAATAAAAAAAAAACAGTACGAAACATATATGTAGATAATTTGTTCTAAAATTGATCAGAAATGCGGCAAAAATTGCCTTCGATTTTGGGGAGTGTTCAATCAATCATTGAATTTAAGAGAGTATATATATAAATATAACACATTGCTTTTATCACTCTTAAAATGCAGTGTATTGTACATAGTTAGTTATTTATTACGAAGGCCACGGTTCTCAGGACTAGGCTAAAACTAGTTCCAAATCTTCCAGAGCACAAATCTGCAAACCAGAAAGGCAGTCCTCTCAAATGGTATGATGGCGTTTTCTTCGTAACATTCTGAACTTCTAACATCGCAGAAAAAAAAACACTCGTATCGTACATTTGTTAAACCCGATCACAGCAAAACTGACATCTGGCTGAATTTGCTGCTTTCTGAGCAAAAGTGAGTAACTCAAAAAGTTGCTCGATGCGCATAGCCTGCTCAGAGCAAAGCTGTCCTCCCCCTAGATAGGTACATTGTGCATTCAGATTAACTTTAGACCGAAGTTCATAAGAGAAATGAAATATCACCAAAAGTTCGCCGAAGTTCGGCGTCGGCATTCTACCGAAGTGCTACGCCGACAAAGACAATCCTTATGCGTCGGCGTAGCACTAAATTAGAATGCCGACGCCGAACTTCGCCGAAGTTTTGACTGCCGAACTTCTAATTGTCACTCGAATTGTCAATATATCAGTTAACCCAAATTTGGGTTATCCCACGGAAGAGCCGAATTGCGTCAAAAGAAGTCAAAGTTGGGTTGATTTGCGGCTCCGTGCACGATTATTTCAAACTCCGTATGTTGCACATCGTTTTAATCGTATTCAGGGTTCGTAGCAGGTCTCCTTTTCAAAGCGAGCATATAAAAAGTCTTCATTTTCAATGGAAGGTCTCGAAAGTATATTTGCAAACCAAAATACTGAGTCTTTGACGAATGTTTTGATTGCTATTTGTGTTTTGTGATATTTTTGACATCCCTCCAAGCATAACCCAAATAATCACTAGTCCGCTTATTCGCCTTTTTGGGCTTATAAGGCTGTTATACGGCTAATATGTGGCATGTCAGCTCTATAAAAGCACCATATTGGCACGGAGGGTGAATTAAAGTGCTTTTTGGTTACTTGGGAATTTCGCTGTGACATTCTCCCTCGCACAATAAGGTCTATTTGCCTACTAGCTACAAAGTCAATTGTCAAAAAACTTGAAACAACCTATCTTATGTTAGTATACATTTCCACTGCAAAATCGTATGCGAGATTCAACTGTGGTAATGAGAAATTTTGGATGAGTCTAAATAGGTGTAAAAGTCGCAATATTTATGCATGGTGGAAAAGAAGTTCGGTAATTCAAGTCGGTGATATATTTCGTACCCATCAAAGACATTGGCGTTTCATTCATGTTTGATAATTGCTACCGAATGTACTGCATACAAAGGATTGTGTCGCATCAAGAGTTCAATTTTATACTGACATTGTTGCAACTCGCAAGAAAGTAATCCATTTGAATGCATATTTCATGATTAGATTGACTTCCAGATTCGAATGTGTGATAAAGTACAGATGCAGCATGTAATCCAATCTTCAAAATGCTATAAAAGGATTAACAAGAGGAGGACAAGGAGCGTTTCAATATCGTTACATGAATAAAAACAGTGAGATGAAGATACCTGGTTCGAAAATAGTCGTTCTACTCATAATTGAACTTGTGTTTAGTATCTATGGATTTGATGACTCAGTGAATCACTTCCAGTGGATTAAACGTGGAATCGAATATATTCAAAGCACTGCAGAAGGATCACTAGATGTAGTTTTGCTCGAAGATCCCTCATCCGGCGATTTGATGCGATCAATATTCCGCCAACTTCGGCGGTTTGTGAGCAGCGAGGTTATTATTAAAATCGAATCAATGAAATGGAACATCCACACCAGAAAGAGGATTATTTATGTAATAGATGGATCAAACCTAAGAAAACTACAGGTAGTATATCAGTGCACTTTTTACCGAAAATGTTTAAACATTGAAGCGAACTTATTTCAGATGTCTCTTCAGCAAATTAGGCGAAAACGGTCCACCCTATCCAATAAGAGTTCCGAATTCTTCTTTATTCTGTCGACTACCAACCTTTCGTCCCAGCATAGATCGCTTTTCCAAGTTGCTCTTTCTTGTCACACGTTTTTCATTCATGTCACCGATAATGATCTTATAGTGCACCGAATAGGGGCCCAGATAGCCGTAGCGGTAAACGCGCAGCTATTCAGCAAGACCAAGCTGAGGGTCGTGGGTTCGAATCCCACCGGTCGAGGATCTTTTCGGGTTGGAAATTTTCTCGACTTCCCAGGGCATAGAGTATCATCGTACCTGCCACACGATATTACGCATGCAAAAATGGTCATTGGCATGGTAAGCTCTCAGTTAATAACTGTGGAAGTGCTCATAAGAACACTAAGCTGAGAAGCAGGCTCTGTCCCAGTAGGGACGTAACGCCAGAAAGAAGAAGAAGAAGAAGAAGAAGTGCACCGAATTTCTCCAGCCAACACCGCTGACGTGAGACATTTCAACGCAAATTCCTCCGTTGAGCTTATCTTTGATGACAAACCGGACTGGTATGGTTTCAACGTCAACATATATAGTGCCCCAAGACACTTCCCATATACTAGCATTTGCAACGGTTCCTGGTGCGGCGTAGACGTTGAAGCATTAAAGGCAATCTTTGACCATGCCAATATGAGCTATCGTTTCATAAGGAAACAACAAAATCTTGATCCTCTAGTGATCTATCGATTAGAAGAACAGCTACTCAGAAATGGTACTATACACATGTTAACCCGAACTTTAGTACGTGGTCCGTTCGGAGAGGAGCTCTTACTCCGGGACACATTCGGTGCCTGCTTGCTGGTTCCCAAAAGTCAACAACGTAACATCATCTACCACCTCGTACATCCTTTTGAATTCGACACTTGGATAGTGATTGCCGCCATCATCCTCCTGAACTTAATTCTCGGGTTGGTTTTCCCTATCGCATTTCCCCACAATCTGATCCTGATCCTTTTGTTTGGAGACTCCGTAGCTGACCATGAACAAACCCGTTGGACTCGATTTTACTGCTTCGCCTGTACGGTGTTCCTGTTCCTCTTGTCCGAAGCATATCTTGCCAAAGCGATTATCTACATGACGCTCACGCGCTACGCTCCAGATATGAAGACCCTCGCTGAGTTCTCTGCTTCTGGTATCCCGTTACTGATCCAATTGGGAGCTAAACGTATTTTAAACAATTCCAAACGGATGAGTCAACTTTTTCCAAATTCGGTCGAAGACCCCTACTTTTACTTCCATCTGGACAGCAATAAGTATGCATACATTTTGCCCTGCATCCTAGGTCAACAGCTGATCAATCGCCAGGTGAAGGACCATTATTTGAGACATGGTCGTGAAGGTAAAAGGATGTTTTACTTGCTGAATGAATGGATTGAAAGGTCGTATGGCCATATGACGATTCATTATCGGTTCCTGTACTTTGCTCGATTTGAGCAGGCAATGAAATGGCTAGGCGATACAGGTTTGTGGGACAAGTGGCTCAACGATATCCAGATAAAATACGATAAAGAAATGCAGTATGAGCTTAGGGATGAGAGCGACATACTGTTTCTGGAAGATTTGGTTTCAGTTTGGTATGTGGTGGCTGGTGGGTGGACCGTTTCCGCTTTGGCGTTCGTGGTGGAGGTTGCTTGGAATTGTCTGAAGAAAAATTGCAAACGATGGATACTACGATGCTGTTCGATGAGATTCTTCAGTCTGTCAAGCATGATGTTTTGAGTTTGAATGACAATTGGAGCACTGAATTTGATTCTTTTCTGCAAAAAGTTCATATCCTTTTGATTCATATTACGAATGATCAAAGCCCTAGTCAAGTAGAACTCATAAAAGATCTGAAAGCGTCTGGAAACGACGATGCCCATTCTATTATTCCTACGACTGTGACCGTACAATCCCAACACTTCTCCTAAGTGTCGTCATCCGGATTGCTCCTCCAATCGCCAAACTCCTCGTCCAGATTCTCAAAGCTCTTCCTGGTTTAGCCATCACAAAGGCCGTCCAGGACCTACGTTCCAACAATCACCAAGCTTCTTCTGTCACCAAACTACTTGTCCGCGAATGTTGTCCAGGTTACAGCTCCTAACGGATCATGACGCACGTCGAGGTTCAACCTTTCGAGACTCATACAGTTCCTCCTCAAACTTAGCCCGAGCCCGATGCTCTTACTTCTACGGATCCCGTGCGCCGTTCCTGAGCGCATAACCTGTTGAAAACCAGAACGCAAACAGGGAGGCTATCGTACTCTACACCACAGGATACTGACTGATATCACAACCAACCAGCACATCTCTTTTATCAAGTATGAGTAAACGTGTTTTTTTTTAACTTTTGTATTAGTATCATTCCAAACATTACATTCATTTCTTATATCTAGGTGTTCTGTGTTAGACAACAAATTTAAGATTTTATTAACATTTTGTCAACAACATATCACATTTCATTTGCCGTCGCAGTTCAGATTTTTTACAGGTGAGTTGATTTAAAAAATAACACGTTTTCAATTTACTTAACCTAACATAACCTAAACATATAACGCATTAATCGTGGCAATAGAAGATTGCAACGATTTTTGCCTGAAATTATTAATGATTTTATTTGACATTTGTTCCAATGTTTCAACATTGGATATTCTATGTAACTCATTGGTACTGGTACCAGGAAGGAAGCTTCAGAATCATTTTCAAAATTTTATTTTGAATTCTCTGCAGAGCCTTTTTCCTGGTATTACAACAGCTAGTCCATATTGGTACAGCATGCAACATGGCTGGCCTGAAAATTTGTTTGAATATCAAAAACTTGTTCTTAAGACAATGTTTTGATTTTCTATTAATATGGGTATAGAGACATTTTACATATTTATTACATTTGGCTTGAATGCCCTCAATGTGATTTTTGAAAGTTAAATTATTATCTAGCATGAGCCCTAGATACTTAACTTCATCTGACCAATTTATTAGAACCCCTCTCATCGTGACAACATGTCTACTTGAAGAGCTTTTGGTTTGTGTGGGAATATTATTAGTTGAGTTTTGGAAGCATTAGGAGAAATCTTCCATTTTTGCAAGTATGAAGAAAAAATATCCAAACTTTTTTGCAATCGACTACAGGTGACACGCAGACTTTGTCCTTTGGCGAAGAGGCCTGTGTCATCCGCAAACAAGGATTCTTGACATCCCTGAGGTAACTCAGGTAAGTCAGATGTGAAAATATTGTATAATATTGGTCCCAAAATGCTGCCTTGAGGAACACCAGCTCTTGCAGGAAGTCTTCCAGATCTGGAGTTTTGATAATTAACCTGAAGTGTACGATTTGACAGATTTGTTTTTTTTTTAAAGTTATTCTAACAATGTATGTTGGAAAATTGAAGTTTTTTTTTAATTTTACAATCAAACCTTCATGCCAAACACTGTCGAATGCCGTTTCTATGTCTAGAAGAGCAAGACCAGTAGAATAGCCTTCAGATTTGTTGGAACGGATCCAATTTGTTACACGTAAGAGTTGATGCGTGATCAAATGTCCATGGCGGAATCCGAACTGTTCATTGGCAAAAATTGAATTTTCGTTGATGTGAGCCATCATTCTGTTCAAAATGACCTTTTCAAAAAGTTTACTGATGGAGTAAAGCAAACTGATTGGACGATAGCTAGAAGCTTCTGCAGGATTTTTGTCTGGTTTTAAAATTGGAACAACCTTAGCGTTTCTCCATTTGTCAGGAAAATATGCTAACTGAAAACATTTGTTGAATATATCAACTAAAAATGATAAGCTACTTTCTGGAAGTTTCTTGATGAGGATGTAGAAAATTCCATCATCGCCAGGAGCTTTCATATTTTTGATTTTTTTAATAATAGTTTTCACTTCTTCCAAATCAGTCTCACAAAAGAACGTTTCGAAAACGTTCTCTAAAGAACGTTTCGAAAACGTTCTCTTGATTGAGAATATTTTCGAACTCCTGAGTAACTTGATTTTCAATTGGACAAGTAAGTCCTAAATTAAAATTGTGCGCCTTCAAACTGCATAGCAAATTTTTGAGCTTTTTCGCAGTTAGTTAGTAATAATTTGTTTTCCTCTTTCAATGCCGGTATTGGCTTCTGAGGTTTTTTTTTTCCAAAATTATAGATAATTTCCAAAAGGGCTTAGAGCCAGGGTCCAATTGAGAAATCTTATTTTCAAAATTTTCGTTTCTTAATTGTGCAAAACGTTTCTTGATTTCTTTCTGCAAATCTTGCCATATAATTTTCATAGCAGGATCGCGAGTGCGTTGAAATTGCCTTCTCCTCTCGTTTTTAAGACGGATCAAGAGTTTAAGGTCATCATCTATAATCACGGATTCAAATTTTATTTCACATTCTGGAATTGCAATACTCCTGGCTTCAACAATGGAATTTGTTAAAGCTTCAAGAGCATTGTCAATATCAAGTTTAGTTTGTAATGAAATGTTGACATCAAGATTAGAGTCAATGTACGTTTCTTATATATATTCCAGTCGGCTCGTAAGTAATTGAAAGTGGAGCTGATAGGATTGAGAATCGCTTCATGGAATATTTGAAATGTAACAGGGACATGATCAGAATCAAAATCAGCATGAGTAATCAGTTGGCTACAAAGATGACTAGAGTCGGTGAGTGCGCATCGTACCTTCGTTGATGCGTTAGTTTCCTTAAGAACTACCTAAAGCAATAAAACAGTACTTTGCAGTGCTACAAAAACAGTACTATTCAGTGCTAAAATTAAAAACGGTACTCTTCAGTGCACAGTACTTTTACAGTGCACCTTAAATGAGCGTCGCGAAATAGCCATGATTTCATTTGTCAATGATATTGTATCGCAGCGTATTGATTCCACCAATCTTTTATCATGTTTGAATTTCTACACGCCCGCTAGACAGTTAAGAAATCGGAATTTGTTTGCATCAAATAATCATCGAACTAACTATGCAAAATTCGGCCCAATGAATCGAATGATGTCTCTTTATAATCAGCATTGCACAGAAATTGATCTGACCATGTCGCGAACAAAGCTAAGGCAATATTTCAATTCCTTAAGATATAATACAACATAGAATTAAGCAAACGAGTAGTCTACTATTGATTGACGAAATAAATAAATAAATAAATAAATGAATTACTCCAGGAGTCCCTTACGAAATTCCTCCAGGAGTTTCTCCAGCGATTCCTCCAAGCGTTTCACGAAAAATTCTTAAAGAAGTTCCGCTAGAGATCCCATAGGAGTTCTTCCAGGAATTCTTCTTTGAATCCCTTAAAGGATTTCTTCAAGTTCCTCCAGAGATTTTATTCTATGGATTTCTCCAGGAGTTTTTCTAGGATTCTCCTGTTGTTTCTTCAGGAATTATTCCAGGAATACTTCCAGGAGTTCTTTCTAAGATCTCTCTTAGCATTCTTCCTGAACTATCAGGTTTTTTTTTTCCAATATGGAATATTTTACGGTTGTTCCGGGTTAGTTCAGGAATCATATTGTATTTTTTGGTAAAATCCAGAATGCGATCGCAGTTCTGTTTAGAGCTGCGAACTTATTTACACAGTTAGAGAAAATTGCTCAGAACAAAGTATAAAAACTCTCTTGATTTCTTACACCACATGCATCAAAATAAATGAGACTTCACAAAGATTATCAATATTACTTGCCAAATTATAGTAACACACATCATAATTGATAAAAATAAAACAGTTTTCAGTGAAATTTCGACGTCAGAAATATTAATTTCACCAGCTGTATAACATTTCATTGAAGTTCGTCAATAATGACTTAGTGTGTATGAGATCAGTTTAGCCGCTTATTTACATCTGTCAAAGCCGCCCGGAGTCGTCACAGCCGCCGTCTTATTGTTTTGACTTTGACATTAGCTTCGCATCCAGAAAACTTCGCATCGCGTGAGCAGGTGCGAATACGGTTTAGTGCTGCGAAGTCAATGTTTTCCAAGTTGTTAAAGCATTGATGTTTAATGAATTTATTTATCTTTTAATCTATTTATTTATAATTTTTTTTATTAAGACATGCATATATTGTTCACATAATTATTTAAATTTTAAAGCATTGAAAAATCGGTTTGATTGCACTACAGAAAATCTAAAATTTCATAGTTTTTTTTTTAAATCTTGTCATATAAATGTTTTGAAGCTAAATCCTCATTTTATAACCCAACTTCATAAGTAAAACAAAGGAAAAAGAAGTTTGATAATACAGTCATCTCTCCCTTACTCGATATTGAAGGGACCATCGAGTTAGGGAGGTATCGAGTTACAGAACACAAAACCAGTGTAACTGCGATCCAAGGGACCATCGAGGTAGCCATGAAAACCCACTTTTACTATGGTTCTCTTACTCGATATCGAGATACGGAATATTGAGTAAGGGAGAGTTAACTGTAGTAGTTTACGTAACAAGTTGCAGAATGATGATTTTTACAGCACGAGTGGTAAATTTCGGCAAGCCTCGTAGGATAATTACGACTAGAGTTACTGTGCACGTGCTGTCGCCTTAGGTGCAAGGAGCCTCTTTGCTTGCCAGCGCACGGGAGCGCAGTACATTGTGAGACCTTTTTTGGTGCGCCTCATTTTGCTTGAGATGTGTCTCACTGCGGTCTCATGCGCTCCGTCACATGCGCTGTTTAAAATTCAGCGCAATAATTGAAGTGATTATAAAAGAGTTCAACGAGAATTTCAATTGTAACACTTGGATCGCGAGTCTTCGACCATATCATGTAGGCCATCTAGACACCTGCATAACGAGGCGAAGATAGTTGTAGAGGTTCTTCGTTACTAAGCAGTTGTTTCACGACTTGGATACCGATGGCGAGCTATAGCGCCGAGCAGCGCATGAGACGAGTCTCCCCGAGAGCACATCACCTAGCGCGCGCTTTTAGAATTTTCGTGAGCCTCCGTCTAGCGCAGCACACTAGGATTCTGATGAGCTGAGAGACGGTTTGGTTGGAGGCTCGTCAGTACATTTATGTGCTCCTGAGAAATATGTAACTCTAATTACGACGAGTGCTGTAAAAATCGAGTTCTGTAACGAGTAACGTACAACATTTTTTGCAATTTCTTTGAAGACCACTTGAGGGCATCAGAAATAATATCGGAATGCATTCACCATTATTTTACAATTTCTGAAAAATTGTTGTGTAGTGATTCATAACGCAACTCAAAACAGTTGCGTAATGAGAAAGCGTTGCGTAATGAATCATAACAGCACTGTTTTCAGTTGCGTAATGACTATTCCCGAACTGCATACTTCAGTGCAGGAAAGTAGGCCGTTTCATGACAGATTAGCGTGAGGAAAAACAACCTATTACGATGAGAAATTGCAAAAAAAAAAAAAATTGTTTGTCCATTTTTTCAGCGCTTCTCATTTTACCGACGTGATTCAAAATGCTACGTCGACTAGCTAGGACCCCTCCCTCCCCCTCGTCACACATTGTCACAAATTCTTGAAGGCCCCCCTCCCCCCTAAAAAGCTACGTCATTTATGAACGACCCCTTACGCATTTTTAGCCATATCTCACCCCCAACGACGGTACAAGCACATTTGTTTTCAATGTTCCACGATTTTTTTCTGGTTTATTTGCGTTCCTATTTTTCTCAGTGTATGAGAAAATCAGAATAGACCCTTTGCAAATCAATTCACTTATGACTTGACACAAAAACATCATCCTCTGATTGCCTGTAGAACAACAGGAGTGTTGCCAAAATATTTAGTTCAACTAATAAAAGACGTATCTTTTATATGTTTCTCAGTATATTGAAGATTATGCCCTGCAATCTACTAATAAGAAAGTATTAAAAGGCTCAATTGTTACCAATGCATGCTTTGTTGGCTTATTCCAATCAATTAATTAGTTGTGTTCTATTTTTTCGGTGAATTTAAATCGTGAATAATAAATACACCGCAATTTAATATGGTTTTCTGGCAACCTTGTCCAGCAATAAAAATTGATTGCCGAGGAAATCAAAGTGCATTAATTTCAATTTGTGATTTAAAGGATAAAAATTAAGTATTTTCGAGTGCTTTATATACAAATCAAAAGTTCAATAGTGCATAAGTGATCGGTGCGTAGCTTGTGTGAAAAAATTGGCATTGGAGCTGAGAATTGGACCTTTTAAAGTGGTGAGTTTTTGTTAAGCTGTTCTTGTGTTGTTTTATTCGGCAGCTCACGAATGACGATAATTTCGTAAGCATTTATTTGATTTAATGATAAAACCCATGTTATATAATGTTTTTGTGAAAGATGTGATTTACATGGAATATTATAGTTTAAGGAATATGTTGAGTACATTGAAGTTAACTCTTGTTCCATAGATAAATTTAAACAAGGACAATAAGTTAGTGTTGCCGAAAATACCCTGAGGGTGCCGAAGCCATCATTTACCCTATATTTTTTTAATATTGTAAATTTTACGGATGTTCCGGGTTTGCCCCGGAACCATAAAATGGCCAAAACAATCAATCATTCATTTCACTAAATCTCCCATGTAAGAATATATTCGTATGCTCTTATTTCCATTAATTCCACTTGCTGTGAGGAACTCAGGATGGTTCCAGGGCTCTAGGTGGCCAGGGCGCAGCTTCCGGTCAATGGGACCGCCACCAATCGATTCAGCAGCCTTTTTCCAATCTAGAATGGCCAAAATCATTTCTTGGAACCGTTACCCAGCTGAGATTTAGTCGCGTTTTGGAGCCCGATTTTCTCACTGTGCAGTGGAACCGGTATCCGGGTTTCCGAGGTGAGTTATTAAAAATCAGTAAACATTGTTATGTGACACATCAAACTTCGTAGTGTCGGTAGCGGTTGTTTCAACTGACTAAGAATTAACACTACGGACTGCCTGTTCCGGTGGTAAAAGTCCACCTCACAGGTGACCCTTAATTTATGTTGATTACATTAGTGTGCCGTGCCTAGGAATGAATGGTTTGGGGGGTCTAAATAAAACCTAACCGCTAGCGGAGCCTGTGAAGTACCATGGCGCCCTCTGCAGTATTGTGCCCTTCCTTTGCTACCCAGAGAAATGGCGCAGGTGACTTTGTGTTTCTCCGAGATAATCGGCTGCTCTTCTTCAGTCTCTAGCCTGAGGCTAAATGAGGGTGGGATTATGATTATGTTGCTATTTAAATTATTATATCACCTATATGGTTTCGCATTATGCGTTTTAAACAGTGTATTCTGTGCTTTTTCGCCTTTGGCGACTTTCGATTATTGTTCTGAGAATTACACACGATTGTGCTAAAATATGTTTACCATGCTTTTCGATGACCACGCCGATCAGAACATCTCTTCAGCAAGTTCCAAATCATCTCCACCAGGAACGTAACACCGGAAACGGTCCATCCAGCAGCCACTACGTACCAAATGGCAACCAAATCTTCCAGAAATAATATGTCGCCCTCATCTCGCAGTTCATACTGCAATTGCTGATCGTATTTTTTCTGGACATCGTTCAGCCACTTGTCCCATAACCCTGCTTCGTCCAGCCAGCTCAGCGCTTCCTTGAATCGAGCGTAGTACATGAATCGATACTGTAGAACCATCTGACTAAACTTCCACTCGACCCGTTCGTTCAACAAGTAGAACATCCGTTTACCATCGCGACCATGTCTCAAATAACTATCCATCACTTGGCGATCAATGAGCTGCTGACCGAAACTGCATAGTACAAAGTACGCATACTGATTGCTGTCCAAATGGAAGTAGAAATTTGGGTCTTCGATAGTTTTGGAAAGCAGTTGATTCATTAGATCAGAATCATTAAGAAAAGAAGCGATTCCTGATTGGATCAGTAACGGGATGTCAGAGCTGATGAACTCGGCGATGCTGTTCATATCCGGAGTGTAACGTGTGAGTGTCATGTAGATAACTGCTTTAGAGAGGTACGCTTTGGACAAGAGAAACAGCAACACCGTACAGGCGAAGCAGTAAAATCGAGTCCAACGGGTTTGTTCATGGTCGGGTGTGGAGTCTTTGAACAGAAGGATCATGACTAGATTATGAGGAAAAGCGATTGGAAAAAATGAACCGAGGATTACGTCCAAGAGGATGACGGCAGCGATCAACAACCAAGTGTTGAACTCGAACGGATGTACGATGTGGTAGATGAAGTTACGCGTTTGACTTTTGGGAATCAGCAAGCAGCTACCGTCTGTGTCGCGGAGCACAAGGATCTCTCCGTAAGGATTGTTGAAACCCACTCGGGATATTACCAAATGGATCGAACCGTTTCTGAGGAGCTGTTCAAGTGATCGACGAAACAGTAGGTAGTCTCGAGGGAGCTGACCTATGATAATATGGTAGCTCATGTTGGCATAAGTGAAGATTGCCTTGCAGGCTTCGACATCCACGCCGCCCAGGACACCGTTTATAATTCCGGTGAAAGGGAGTTTTGTTACGATAGTCCATATGTTAACGTTGTAGCCGTACCAATCCGGTCTGTCATCGAAGATGTGCTCGAGGGATGAAGTTTCGTCGAACTGTCGCACGTGCGCGGAGTTAGCTGCGGAAACTCGGTGGATGGTAAGATCATCATCGGTGATATGGAGAAAAATCATGTGACAGGACAGGGGTACTTGGAAAAGTGATCTATGCTGGGATGTCAAGTTGGCAGTCGACAGGATAAAGAAGAATTCGAATATCTTATCGGATAGGGTTGACCGTCTCTGCCGAATTTGTGAAAGTGACCTCTGAAATTAGTGTGCTTTAACTCTCAAACGTTTCAAATGATTCACGTGTTGATAAACTACCTGCAGTATTCTAAAGTTCGATCCGTCCAGCACATATAGCATTTTCTTTTTTGTGAAAGCATTCAATTTCGAGGATTCGATTTTAATAACAGATTTGCCACTCAAAAATCGTCGAAATTGATTGAACGTTGATCGAACCACATCGCCGGAAGAGGCATCTTCAAGTAAAACTACATCGAGTGATCCTTCCGCAGCGCTTTCAATGTATTCGAACCCATGTTTAATCCACTGGAATCGTTTCACCGAGGTTCCAGATCCATCAACGCTGAATCCAAAACCGATAAGAATCAGAACAAAAATGTTCATATTTGGTCTCCACAGCTATCCGTTGAATCTACACAAATGAAGTATATTGCTTCAAACGCTAAATCTTTTATATCTTTCTGGAGATCTGATAAAATTATGCACCTGTACTGTATCACACATTCGTATCCGAAAGTTGATCTAATCCTGAAACATTCACCGTACGTATGCAGTTTACCGCTGATTGAATTATTTTGAAAAAGAAAAAAGAGGAACACTTTTTCGCAATAAGAATTATTAACATGGTTTTAAACTTTAGAACAAGAAGCGACTAGTGTGCAACAAACTACTGTAGGCCTCCATAACTCAATGATTAAACCCCAAAGTCTTTCGATTGACAAGCATTTTTTTGGACATGTGATAATCGACAATCGATTATAAGAGCAAATAGTTTTATTGACCATTTCAAACATATCACAAAATGCTTTTTGATATTGTCCACCACAGGAAGCCAACATCGCTGCTAGGTGAATCACTTTTTTTCTGTTATTATCAAAACCGCACCGGCTGAACTTCCGCCATCGGAGAATTAGGCCAAATTATCCACATTTTCCCATAATTGCCGGCGCGGTCGGTGCATTATCGGTTGTCAACAACCCTGTTCGAGAAGGTGGTTTTTATTGTCGCGTTTTTTTCCTACACGAACTTCTTGCGGTGTGGTGTGACACAAAATATTGTGTACGGTCTAACGCCAGTCAACGAAACGCAGTACGATTATCAACGAATGGCCAAACATACATTATGTAGGCATGCGCCTATATTTAAATGCGGCAACGGTGATTGGACGCATTTGGGCTGAGATCACAGACAAACAGACCGAACAGGTAGAACAATCCTAAATAGGCTTATTCACAAGACGTTTTTGAAATCAACTGATCGGAAAGCTCTTTGACAGTTTTTCTATGGAGATGACAGTCCCGTGTTAGCACCGGTCATCCACCGATGTCAACAAGTGCATAGATGGGACCTGTCATATGAAAAGGCCTATTTAAAACCCAGTCACGCGAACATGAACGCCAAATGCTCAAAGTACCGCGTTTGGTCAACCAACGTCTAGGTGGCGGTAGTGTGTAAACGTCAAACTTGAACAAAAGCGATACGAGCGCCACGAATGAGCTGTCGGCCGACTACTACCAAATGCTAAAATTGAGCACTATTTTGATGTACGATGAACATGTTTCGAGTGTTTCGTCTGTGCGTCTGTGACAGCTGTGACGCTACCAAGTACAAGTCTCAAGACATTGCTCATGATATGTGTGCATATTTGGATCGGAAATAGATTATACGATCGAATTGATGGCACGACACGTTGTGCTATTGTTACTGATTGGTGTCTATTGATAAAGATGGAAAACGGTGTTAATGAAACGAATGCATGAATGGGGTAATGATTTCTATGAGTTACACCCACGCAGCCTACAAAATAAAGTAGGATAGAATAGGGTTCCCTGTTGAACTAATAAGTAAATGCTTCTGATTGCTGTTCTAGTTTACATGGGATTTTAAATGGGAAATTCTGACCAATTATGGCAAGACAATGTTGAGGCACTTAATGAATTCTGATTTTACTGCGGAGCAAATATTTAACTTAGAATTCACGACACACGATTCTTCATTGGACTTGGTTTGCAAAATTATGATATTTAATACATCGCAAACTAAGTTTTAGATCCGCCAATATATTCGCCTCTTCCCCGGCGAAAGAGTTATCCGGAAAAACCCAGTATATGGCCAGGCCATCCAAAACTTGATTTGAAAATTCTTGAAGTGTGATATGTCGCAAAAAAGGGCTAGAGCCGCCAATACAATGGCCACTTACCCCGGGTAAGAGGGTATGCAAAACAACCTGGAATGTGATCTAGTCATCCAAATACGTGTAAACCATCTTCAAAATGGATTTGCAATTTCGAGAAGATTGATATGTCGCGAGCCAGGCTTCAGAATCGCAAATATATATATATTTTATGCTATTTTTAACTTTTTTTATTTTGTCGATCATAAACGGATGCGCGACTCAGCATTTTTGGCATTTGAATCATGATTCCGAGCAATCAGCAACAAAAACCTAACGCGTGTGTTACGTTACGGCAATCTGACTCATGATATCATGAGTCCAAATCATGGTGTATTTTCATAAGGTAAAAACACACTAGAATCATGATATAATGAGTCATAATCTTGTTTTTGGATTCTGATTTCTACCCGTGTAATGGCCACTTCCACCAGGGAACCGAGTATTCCGAACAATCCAGCATGTGACCAAGACATCCAAAAACGCTTGAATTGTTTTTCTTATTCCTTAGACTTGGTTTGCTAAATTATGAAGTTTGATGTACCGTGGGCTCGAAATTAATGTGGTTACTGATTCTTCAGATAAGGTTACCTCAGTACTCTGGAACTGCCTTGTTTTCGAATCGATGACCGCGATTCCAAAAACTAGAAGAATTTTCCTATCCACTCTGAAAATTCGCCGGAAATTCGTTGAAAAACGAAAGATAAATAATACTTTAAAATTGAAATTGTTGATCAAATTTGACGTCAGGCACGCAAGTGGTCGTATGAGTGCACCCCCAGATGCGCCTCGATGATACACAGACTTAGAACAGGTTGTTTCCCAAATGGGATGTAAATGTAACGTAAGTAAGAGATGTTCAAAATGGTCTTTCAAAATCACAGCCGTTAAAAACTAAGTACGAATGGTATAGTGTGACAGTTATGCGTGAACATTCAACAATGGGACAAATTGACTCGGATTGATTTCCATTGTGTTTCCGAATAAAGTTAATTTTTTGTAAATGTTTTCTAAAAATATACGTCACAACACCATGTTCGATGACAAAAATCCTAAATATACAAAAAGTAACATGGAACAATTATGTGTATAACGACAGTTAAAATCTCCTCTCTTCTCATAAGAATCATCCAACACTTTCATAAGAATCCTCTAAGAATTCTCAACAGAATCCTCTCAGATTTCACATCAAAATCAGAACAGAATTCTATTCAAATTCTCATCAGAATCTTCCCAGTATTTTCATCAGAAGCATTACAACTTTTTTATCAGAACATTTCCAGGATTCTCTACAGATTTATTCCAGGATCCTCATCAGAATCCTCTCAGCATTATCATCAGAATCAGAATCCTCTCAAAATATTTCGTCAGAATCTTCCCAGGATTATCATCAAAATACTTGCAGTACTCTGATCGGAATACTCAAATAAATGCTTGTAAGATTATCATCGGGATTTTTCAAGAATTATCTTCAGAATATTAGAATTTTGTTTCTAATGAGAATCCTTAAAGGATTTTGATGAGAACACTTGAAAGTTTCTCATCAGAATACTTTTTGGATTCTCATCAGACTCCTCACAGGACTTTCATTGAAATCCACTCTCCTCTCATAAGAATTCTCAGGATTCTCATTAGTACACAAGGATTCAATGGGATCCTCTCAAACTTCTCATCAGAATCCTCTCGGGATTCTTATCAGAAAATTCTTGGAACTCTAAACAGAATCCTATCCAGATTCTCATTACACGGAGAACAAAATATAGTGTTCGTAATCATTTTTCCGGTCAATTTAACTATATTTCAAGGTTGATTTGGAGATAACTAAAAATATAGTTGAATTGACAGTATATTGTTAAACATAATTATACCATATAGTTCTTGACAACTATATTTTTGATTGAATTGACAAACGTCAAACGTCAAAATTTAACTATATTTCAGTTGACTCAAAGTGAATTTTATTGAGTTTACAATATTTTGCAATGTTTACTCAGCATTTTGTTCTGCTTTATCAATCATAACTGAAAAGATTCGGTGCTGCTTTATCGATCTAAAATAAACATTGCAAAAATGAAAACAATTCTTCTGCGTGTAGAATCTTCCTAGGAATCTCATCCCAGATTTTTCATCAGAATCCTTTCTGTACTCTCAGATTTCTCATCACACGCAGAAGAATTTCTGTATGTTAAGATTACAATCCTGTCAATTACTTTTACTTACGCAGAAATAGTTGTTTCGAAATAAAATTAACTTTCGCCAACACTAAATTAGCGTCAAATCAAATACACACACTTCTTTGATTGAGCTATCCACTTCTACTTATAACAATTATAATTTTGATAATTATCACTATTCGGAAACATTCACCTCCCTTGACTTGAAGATCATGCTCACAAATCTACTTACTTCTAACATGCAAGGAATAGTGTAGGTGCTAAGATGAACACCTCTCACGCAGGAGACCACATATCAAGTTTGTCGACTCGCCCTTTGTTTTCATTTTTGCAATGTTTATTTTAGATCGATAAAGCAGCACCGAATCTTTTCAGTTATGATTGATAAAGCAGAACAAAATGCTGAGTAAACATTGCAAAATATTGTAAACTCAATAAAATTCACTTTGAGTCAACTAAAATATAGTTAAATTTTGACGTTTGACGTTTGTCAATTCAATCAAAAATATAGTTGTCAAGAACTATATGGTATAATTATGTTTAACAATATACTGTCAATTCAACTATATTTTTAGTTATCTCCAAATCAACCTTGAAATATAGTTAAATTGACCGGAAAAATGATTACGAACACTATATTTTGTTCTCCGTGCATAAAGGGCGAACACGAAAATATTGCGACACCGAAGATGTCAAGCCAATTTTCTTATAATGTTTGGAATGAAACCAAAAAGTTAGGGTAGTTTTATACATATATTTACTCCAAAAATCAAAAGAAAAGTTATTCCATGGAGCCTTGAGTGTAAAATTGAAGGCATTTTCGCTTGATGCCCTCCATCAAGTTTTTACAGTGTCATCCAGTACCAAGTTCTCAGTTTTTTTTTCCATTTTCTTAACATGTTTTTCTCGTCTTTGGCTGTCTTCTTGGTCTTCCAAAGTTCCCGCTTCATTATTGCCCAGTACTGTTCCACCGGACAGTTTAGCGGATTCATGTCCTTTGGAACAAAATGGACAGAATTGGCCTCATACCACTCCAGGACACTTGTAGAATAGTGGCATGATGCCAAATCTGGCCAAAATAGCGGAGCTTCGTCGTGCTGCTGCAAGAACGGCAAAAGGCGCTTCTCGAGGCACTCAGATTTGTAGATCTCGCCATTTACTGTGCCCTTTGTCACGAAAGGCTCACTCTTCACTCACTCGCAAGAGCAGATGACCTGCCAAATGAGATATTTGGAGGCGAACTTTGACATTTTCTTCTTCTTAAATTTGTTGTCCACATTGAACTTGCTCTTGCCGGTGATAATCTCCAACTCCGGAATTTGCTTAAAATTGGCTTTTATATACGTTTCGTCGTCCATCACACAGCAGCCATATTTTGTCAGCATCTTCTCGTAGAGCTTCCGTGCCCGAGTTTTAGCCGTCGATTGTTACCTCTCATCGCGCTTTGGGAAGTTCTGTACCTTGTATGTATGTAGTCCAGCTCTCTTCTTTGCATTCTGAACGTAGCTCTGCGACATGCCGATCTTTTTAGCCAAATCACGGACGTTGGGATTTGCTTAAATCATCCGCTTCACCTTTCCCTCCGTCTTTTTGTTCTCCGGTCCCGGTTTTCTTCCAGCTTGCCGTGCTCCAACGTCAATCGCTCCTGGAACCGCTTCAACACTCTGGAGACGGTTCAACATTTTTGCCAACTGCCGGTGCGACAGGTCAGGAAATTCCAGGTGTTCGGAAAGAATTTGTTCTCTCGACTCGCGTTGGTTCACCTCCATTTTCGTTGAATCGAAAAACACAGCCTATGGACATGCCCTATATCAACTGCAGCGATTTGAAATAGACAGGATGT
The DNA here is from genome assembly GCF_002204515.2 of Aedes aegypti. NCBI lineage: Eukaryota > Metazoa > Arthropoda > Insecta > Diptera > Culicidae > Aedes > Aedes aegypti. Next base: position 37,715,771 of record NC_035109.1, on the reverse strand, counting down.
CCCGGGCCCGATCGATCTAACAAGCCAATCGAGCCCTCTGTCACCATAGAAGATGGTGTCTCCATCGATGTCGATAGCTTGGAAAAACACGACTTCGAGCTTGACAGCATGTAAACAATACACATCAATGAGAGAGTGTGCAAAATTTGGTTGATTTTTACCCAATGGTAGAAAAGTTATGTCCTGTTGAATGTGTTGCAATAATTTCGTGTTCGCCCTTTAAACCAGAGTTTCGACATAAATATGCAGCTTTATCTTTACGAAACAGGTGAAATTGATGTTTCACATGATGATGGTTTTCTCAAAACTTGCATTGAAGTGCCACAAGACTATTGTTCCTCAAAAGTAAATGGGGTCCTAAAATTTTTAATAAAATCTTGTTTTTATTTAATAACACGAAAGAGCATGTTACTTTAACAACTTTAGCAATTTTTCCCGCTCAAATAACGGCAATATCATGTTTAAATTTTAAATTAAAAATTGAGTCTATAAATGAACCTTGACACTTGTGATCATGTTTGACGTTCGCTTAGCCAACAAAAACACCACAGGGGTTTTAGTTTTAACACTGGAGTTGTTCCTATTTGACATTTTGGAAGGGACACGGAAAACAAAATACACCCACAATTTGAGTTTAAGCCATGGGGTGTGACAAAATCTTAAAAAACATAAAAATATGTTTTTTGGACTTAAACCAACGGAAAACATAAGAACGTTGAGTAAACGTGTGTTTTTGGCCTAAACTTAAGTGTTTGGTGCTAAAATCAGGACAGGGCTTTAGGACCCTATTGCAGAGCTGCTGAATTGAACCTATATCTTCTATCTTCTATCTTCTATCTTCTATCTGCTATCTTCTATCTTCTATCTTCTATCTTCTATCTTCTATCTTCTATCTTCTATCTTCTATCTTCTATCTTCTATCTTCTATCTTCTATCTTCTATCTTCTATCTTCTATCTTCTATCTTCTATCTTCTATCTTCTATCTTCTATCTTCTATCTTCTATCTTCTATCTTCTATCTTCTATCTTCTATCTTCTATCTTCTATCTTCTATCTTCTATCTTCTATCTTCTATCTTCTATCTTCTATCTTCTATCTTCTATCTTCTATCTTCTATCTTCTATCTTCTATCTTCTATCTTCTATCTTCTATCTTCTATCTTCTATCTTCTATCTTCTATCTTCTATCTTCTATCTTCTATCTTCTATCTTCTATCTTCTATCTTCTATCTTCTATCTTCTATCTTCTATCTTCTATCTTCTATCTTCTATCTTCTATCTTCTATCTTCTATCTTCTATCTTCTATCTTCTATTCTATCTTCTATCTTCTATCTTCTATCTTCTATCTTCTATCTTCTATCTTCTATCTTCTATCTTCTATCTTCTATCTTCTATCTTCTATCTTCTATCTTCTATCTTCTATCTTCTATCTTCTATCTTCTATCTTCTATCTTCTATCTTCTATCTTCTATCTTCTATCTTCTATCTTCTATCTTCTATCTTCTATCTTCTATCTTCTATCTTCTATCTTCTATCTTCTATCTTCTATCTTCTATCTTCTATCTTCTATCTTCTATCTTCTATCTTCTATCTTCTATCTTCTATCTTCTATCTTCTATCTTCTATCTTCTATCTTCTATCTTCTATCTTCTATCTTCTATCTTCTATCTTCTATCTTCTATCTTCTATCTTCTATCTTCTATCTTCTATCTTCTATCTTCTATCTTCTATCTTCTATGTTCTATCTTCTATGTTCTATCTTCTATCTTTTATCTTCTATTTTCTATCTTCTATCTTTTATCTTCTATGTTCTATCTTCTATCTTTTATCTTCTATTTTCTATCTTCTATGTAAATAAAAATTGGATGATATTTGTAAATTTCAATTTTCGCTACCGAAAAGATTCATTCTTTTTGTAATCCAGTTCAAGATTTTTTGCAAAAAAAGCTGTCCTTCGTGATTTTTCCTAGATTTTTTCAGATATTCAACCATGTGCTTTAAAGGGATTCTTCTAAAAATTCCTATGAATTTTTTTTCAAATTTATGTTCGTACTGTTCGTTCCTTTTTCAAGATTTTTTTTATCAGTTTTCACTGAGTTCGTTCTGCGATTCTCGCAAGAAAACGTTACCAGACTCTCTGACTTCACCAGAAAATTTCTCGAAAAATCTCTATCGAACTGCTTAGAAACTCTGCCAGAGAATGCTTTAGTCATAATTTGAATCATTTCTCCTTTCCAGGTCTTCTACGTACTTTTTACATATAAATTCCAATTGTTTTTTTTTTAAAGTATCTTCCAATTTTGTTCATTAATAATTTGTTTAGGATTTTCAGCAATTACTGAATTCTAGAAGTCTCACCAAAAACATCTTCAAGATCACCAAGCAAGGATTCATTCCACGATTTTTTTTAGAGAGTTCGCCAATAGTTTTTCCAACTTTGCTTTTGAAGTTCTTTCTAAAGTTTCTCTACAAGATTGTTTTAAAAAAACCGCAGCAAAAATTATCCAGACTTCTGGCAAAAAAAAAATCTTCCGGATGTTATTCTAAGTACTTTTCGTAATATTCCACAAGAATTTCATGAGCAATCAAAAAGAATTCAATTGGGAAAATGTTGTTCATATTTTTAAAAGGTACTCTCCGCAGGTCTATCCTTATTTCAGATAATTATTTTGTAGATTTTTCTAAAAACAAGGCGCAACATCTCGCATTTGTTCAAAACTCTCTCGAAAATGTCTAACTAAGAAATGTTTAAGAATTATATCATTCCTATAAAGTTCTCAGAGGAATAGTTCAACTGTAGTTTCAAAAGCTCTTCCGCGAAAATACTCAAAGATTCGTGATTAGTTCAGGGACTTCCTAGAGAATTATATCATTGTTTCCCTAAGATTGTCCCAAAAAAAATACCAGATATTGGCCTTGATTGACTTAAATTAATCTTGTGGTTGTGCATGACCCCACAAGAGCATGAGCATAAATGATCGTACAGTTCGTAGTTGCCACTCCATGATTGACCAGATCAATCGAAGTTGCACGGGGATTTAGTGAATGGGGCTTGGGATTAGCTTCCCATTCTTCAATGTGCATAAATCGAGAGCTCAAACTTTAGAAGCCAATATCGGCGACGGCCACGTCCTTACGGTCATCGGGGGAAGGGAAGGAATGTTAGTTAGACAACCTTTGGTTTTAGAGACCGAAGAATCTGATCAAAAAAGTTGAAATTTAGCGTTACATAATTTGTGTACCATCTCTGTGATCGAAGTGCACATTAACGTGGTACAAAGTAAAAGTGTTCAGGTTAAGTGTGGTCAAACCAATGGGGATTCCCGTATTTTTGAAATTTATTTCGTCAATCAAATTTTAACACTTAAATGTATATACTATTATATCTTACAGAATTAAAGTACATTGTTAGGTTACTAAGCGGAATTGTTAAGTCAATTGTTTCGCAATGTTGATTGTTATACCCCAGACTACAAAAATCATGGCTCGTAAACTGTGTATCGCAAAACAACAGTTTATTAATAAAAGCAAATTTTCTGAACAATCTATTCAAAACATAATAAAAAAAAACATTTTCCGGAAAGAATCAGGACTGCGGAAAAAGTTTCCTTACTGAGCCACTTTTACTAATTTATTAAATGAAGTCGTAAATTGCGACTTGCGCTGTCCATAAGTCTTCCCAGAGCGATTTTCTGGGTATGCCCGTACTTTACGAACTAACTCAATTGAAGAGCCCCCGGTTTTGTCTTTAACAAGAGATTGCAACGTATAGTCGAAAATCGGAACCCATACCCTGCTGCCTACTTCCTTTCGCTTGGATTGCTCGCGACGCTCCGTGTAAGGAAAAAAGAACTTCTGTTGTTCTGATCGCGGTTCTGATGATCGGATCGGTGCTGCGTCTTCTGCCGAAGTTCTCGTTTGTCTCGCTTCGTTCTCTCTTTCTCTTGGGTGACTTCTTGCTATGCTATTCATCGCAACGGGCAAGATATGGGGATTCGTTATCGCTGCTCTCAGAGGATGATGATGGTGGCAACGCACGGCTTGGTGGACCACGAACCGGTTTTCCCGCCCGTCATGTGCAGCATTTGGCCAAGGATGGCACTAAAAACCGGCACATGGAGCTATCATGCATCAGTAGTGTAGTTACGATCGCGGGTACATCTTCCTAATATTGAATGTTATATTTTCAAACAGAAAAAGTCGCGTGAGAGAGTGGTGATTGTGAACTGCTATCTGTTGGGCAGAGAGAGCAGTAGCGCACAGAGTTTCGATTGGTCAAGATCGTGAACTTAATTCAGTAGCATGGCATAGCATAGCATAGCATAGCATAGACTGACTGTACATGTCAATGGTTGCTACTCCGTGATTGATCGGAACTGGTAAGAATTGCACTACGATCCAAATGAATAAGGGATGGGAGTCGAGCACTCGACACTGAAGAAGTCTGTAAGTCGCAGACGAAATAGGCCTATCTGTCAAGATAAGCAACACATATTAGAGTTTAAAGGTATTTGCTCACCTTAGTGATTTTAGTATTTTATTTTTTTTGCAAAAAGTGAAGTGTTAAAGTTCATTTGTAGTTTTAAACATACTCTAATAATCCCTCCCAAAGTTTAATATAAAAAAGTGTAGTTTGTTAATCATATTTGGGAGAAAGCGAGTAACTTCAACAACATCAAAAACATGATAGGTACATACTCACGAAAAAGCTAAAAATATACTACCACTATGGTTATAAAAGATTTAATTGTAAAATTTTTCTTCAGTCAAGCAAACGACACCAAACTAGTCAGTAAAAACTTAAAAGTGATTTTGTTTATTAAAATCTAACGAGCAACATGAGTAGTCACTTTCTCAACTGTTGCAGGCCGTTTGCAGAAAAAAAGTGTTCGAAAGAGCTACGAAATCTCACCGAAAGCACCATAGATAAACTGAAAGCGGCTGGTTATGCTCCAATGTCTACATTGAATACAAATTTACGCATTTGTACGTCCTGCCGTTTAAACGTTGACAAACGGGCAATCTGTACATCATCGGTGGATCAGGTTGCAGAAAGTGCGAAAACAACTACAACTGAGGAATTACTAGATGCACCGACAACAACTGAGGAGTTACCAGAAGTACCAAGTGCAGATAGTCTTGCCACGGTACCATCAGCGACATCTGTTTCAACAAATCAATCAGAAGATGAGTGCATCCAGAAGGTCAACATCGAACGCTTCAACGAAGGGATAGCTGGAATAAAAGTGACTCCGATTAAATGGACGAAGATGGGTTACGTCAATTATCCCGAGAAAAAATACCGTGAAATCAACGAAGCTGTACGAAGAAACCTCTTCAAATTAGGACCTGAGGATGTGGAAAATACAGACTACGATGAGGTAATTATGCATATGAAGGAAAGGTTCTCGAATCTAGCCACGACAAGGAAAGAAAAATTATTGATTTTGTCGATCCTGCCAAGCTCGTGGTCTATTCAAGACGCCATTGATGAGTTCAAAACCAATAGAAATACAGCAAAAGAGGCAAAACAATTCAAAAATAACTGTCTTGCAACCAAAAATGCTAGGTCGAGTACTTCATTAACAGATGAGACAAAAGAAAAAATAATTCAATATTTTGAAGACGACGAAGTAAGTAGAGCTATGCCTGACCAAAAAGATTATGTATCTGTAAAAAAAGATGGAAAACGTCAAGCAATCCAAAAACGATTAATGATGACTTTGAAAGAAGCGTATACACGCTTCAAGGAAATTAACGAAAATATTAAGGTAGGTTTTTCCTCATTTGCAAGCCTTCGTCCAAGGCAATGCAAGCTTCTATCCAATTCAGGAACACATAATGTTTGTGTGTGCACAACACACGAAAATATTAACCTAATCTTACATAGTTTGAAAAGAATCAATTTATCAAAGGATATTAAAATGTTAACTGGTAGTCTTTTGTGTGAAAATACAACATCAAATTGCTATCTACGATCTTGTTCGGATTGTCCAGATTCTTCATCATTGGAAAATACTTTATTCGCTGAGTTTGAAGAAAATTATATTGATCAGTTATCATTTGAGCAATGGGTGACCACGGATAGGTGTGACCTAGAAACTATTGTAAAACCTGTAGATGAGTTTGTGTCATTTTTTTGCTTGAAATTAGAAAGTTTAATTCCTCACGACTTTATTAAAACAGAGCAATCCCGCTTTTTAAAAAATACGAAAAATACATCACAAGATGAGTCATTTGTGATTTTTCTGAAAACTATAGCTTTGTATTGCAAGATGAAGTGCAGTCCCATCACTCGAACGTACAACAAGCTACAATTCATCCATTCGTTATTTATTTCAATGGAAGTACGCAAATTGAACATTTTAGTTTTATTGTAATTTCCGAAGATTTAAGACACGACTCAGTATCTGTAAATTTGTTCATTGCCAAAATGATTAACTTTTTACGCGTTGATAAGGATAAAGAAATCAGAAAGATATATTTCATGTCTGATGGAGCAGCATCGCAGTACAAAAACCGTAAGAATTTTTCGAGCCTATGTCAATTTAAATCAAAGTACGGAATTGATGCAGAATGGCATTTCTTTACTACGTCACATGGCAAAGGTCCTTGTGATGCTATTGGAGGAACCATAAAGCGCATGGCCACAAGAGCAAGTTTAGCCAAAGAACGTGAGCATCCAATTAAAACTGCAAAAGAACTATTTGATTGGGCGAATCGCAGAAAAGAAGAAGATTTAACAAAATTATCATTTTGTTTTACTACTACTGAAGAGTACGAATTAACGGCATCAGAGCTCAGCGAGCAATATAATAACGCGAAAACGATCCAAGGAACCCAAAAATTTCACTGCTTCATTCCATTGTCAGAAAATAAAATTAAAGCAAAACTATACTCGAACTGTACTGATAATGATGCAAAAGCGTTCGATATTGTAAAAAAATGAATAACAATAAATAAATAAATAAGTATTAATAAAATGTTTTCATGATCTCATAACGCATACCCAAATCCAAAACTTTTAAAGTTTATATATAACATTTAGAAACTCATCGATCATACTCTAAAAAAAATATCCTGGTAAAAAAAAATTATTTTCGTGTAATCTGTTAATTCATTTTAATTTATACATAGGGGGAGATCCCCCAGTACCGGACACTTAAGCCACTAAATTCATAATTCGAAAAATATTGATTTTATGGACTCGTGTTACCCATTTATGATAAATATTATCATTTTTATAGTGTACAAAAATAAATTTGAAAATATAAATATGAATTTTGACATTGCATTTTGATGATATATTTTAGTACCAAATTATTCGATCTTGAAAGGTGGCACCCAATACCGGACACGATCTGGAGATGCCTAAAATTCTGTAAATTTGAACATCATTGAATGTGTACACTATAGGAATAGTTTATAATTACCAATTCAATGTATTTGCAACATTTACAAGAATAATTTGAGTTTTTCTTAGTTTGCAAGATGCCTATCAAAAACCTCTTTCATATATGATGAAAAGTAGCACATTTTACGGTGTTGTTCTGAATGTTCATTCTTGTTAATTTTATTGCATGTTTGATACCATGATCGACGAAACCCATGAAAAATGAAAGTATTTTGAGACACTGGTGCAATAATTACAATGGTATCATATGACAAATCAAGCTGTCCGAAACTGAGGGACAGGAGGTGCTTAACCAAAATTGTAATTTGTCAATATTTAGTTCAATTATGGTACAAAATACATTTATACTATCAAATAAGGATTATGTTCGATCATGCTTGCGGGATTCAAAGTATTTTTTCATATTCAAAATAATTACTAAATAGGCTCAAAATTAAGAGCATACGTCAATTTTTTTAAAATTTTCAAACTTTTCTACTTTTTTTAAAATGCATTCATATTTCAAGGATGTGTTATTCTACGCAAACATTAGTCTACATAATAGCTTTCTTTTCTACTAATACACCATCTTGATTGGACCATGATTTCTCAATGTTTCGACTTTGTCCGGTTTTGGGTGCTGTCCGGCACTGGGGGATCTTCCCCTATATACATATACATATAATATTTATACATATACATAATATTTATACATATAATATACATAATACTAATGAATACATGAAAACGACTTGTTTAATTCACGCAAGGCCCTTTACAATAAAATCAGCAACAAACTGCGGTTCCCGTAATAATTTACACCGAAAAAAAAATTTTTTTTCTACTATATGTGAAAATTGTGACATGTTTGAAATGTCATAACTTTTTTGTTTATTGGTTTACCATCACCAAATTTTTATGGTAGATAGCTAATATAATGGACCGTTTTCCCTCAAAAAATTACGTTGGTATTCCGATAGGGTTTTGAGATATTTGAGTTTTTGTGTCAAAAATTATGTTTTTAATGCAAAAAAAATTTTTTTTACTGTGTTTATTTTTTTTAGAATCTTTATTTAGTTGTCTAACTTTGTTTCTTTAGTTGTCTAACAATCGAACGAACCGTTTTTGCTGTGCAGCTTTTTGAATATTTTTGAACCATTTTCACATACACCCTTTTGAAAAGTTAGTCGTGACTCAACTTGAAGATTTGATATCGGAAAATGACGATTTAGATGGAACTGGAAAACTGTGCAAAGTTTCAGCTCAATAGAAAAAAATGAATTAAAAAATTTACCAAATTTTGATGCTGTTGCTTGGAATCACTCTACTGTCCTGGACAGAAAGACTGAAATTGAAAAATGAAAACGGATGATCAGCGATGCAGGTAATTTGCGTAAAACTTATATTATTGTAGTTGAAGTGGTTTAATTATGGTCCGTTTATAGAAAATTTCCAATCCAGACCATGTCAGATGACGTGTGGTTTTGTATAGCATAATTTTTTAATTTACTTTGATACAATTTAGACGGGGTTGGTGGTCTGATGGCTACCGCTTCTGCTTCATATGCAGAAGGTCATGGGTTTAATACCAGGCCTGTCCCTTTCCTCGTACTTTGTAGTTGTATATCTCTCACTTGCTTCTATCTTCCATTCTAAATATATCACACTCAAACTATTCGTTCATAGCAAACGCTAGAACCAGAGACGGACAAGAAACCGTGTCCCTAACGCTTCCTACTTCCACGCCTTTCTTACGTCTGATACATAGGCAGTCTGCTAACCACAAAAGCAAACCTCTATGCTATGCCTTTCCCCCAATCCATACACTCCCGCATGAACTGGCGTAGATGCAGTGGAATATACGGTCAACGTGGGAGCCAGTTCAATGCATCATCAATTCCTCCCACTTCCCCACATTGGTCTGCATTCTGACGTGGCAAATGCCTAAAAATAGAAAATCACCAGCACTTATACACTGAGGACGCCTGTTAGTCCCAAGCAGTCATTCGGTTGGTTACTTGTGTAAGTGAAGCTGATCTGGCGATACTGGAGTAGCATCTACGGGCGGCTAATCAAGCTCAAGCTTAAGCTCATAATTTTTGAATTTACTTTGATACAATTTATTGTGATTCATGAAGTTACATTCATGAATCATAATAAATTGTTGTCCATCCATTAATGAACATGCATAAAAAAGTAAATCAAACAATCAAATCATTAACTCAACAGACACGATTTTTTATTTCAATACGTCTCTTTTTGCTACTTCAATGCATAGGTTTTGTAGATTCTACAATATTTTCCTCTGCATGTGGAAGTGCATCTTCCAGCAGAATTAGAATCGGAGACGATGGACTGGTTGTGAAACCTCCAACGCTTGATAAGGTAAGGAAAGCTATTATTGGGCCGAAGAACAACGAAGCCGCTGGGAAGGGGAGCTCATGGAAATGGAGACATTCAAACCGGAGGCGGACAAGCGGATGGCGTTCCGAAATTTACAGGTACCGGTATGTCACTTCATTCAGTTCCGTTTCGTGGGCGTTTGCCATGCGTATGATGATGATCCGCGAAGTAACGTAAGTGAATCCTCCGAAAGGCACCCAGGTGGATATGGATGGATCTTTTGTAGCGAGTCTTTGCGATCGTTTGCCTCAGCATTGAATCCTGCAATTACAGCTTGTTCCAGAAGGCGACAACGGCGAAAGAAGCATGGCCAGATTGTACCCCGTTTGGCATAAAGTCGTTTAGCATAAGGTCGTTTGGCATAAACCCATTTGGCATAAAGTCGTTTGGCATAATGGCCGTTTAGCATAATGATTGAAAAATAAATATCGGCATTTTTAAGCTCTTACCAAGATCAACACCACCGAGCCCATATCAAAACATTTTGGTAGGTTCTAAACAAGCATGGTGTTCGTTCAGAGATTTTCCAAGCTAAAAATTTCAAAAACTGTTGTGACATTAGAGAGCATTACTAAATAAAACTCGTGACGGGTCTCTACATCTCAGAACATAGAATATCTTTGAGCTTGTTGCGATATACATACACATTTGAAAACAGTGAATTGGCAAAGAAAGTTCGCAGTTATTCACCAAGGGAACGCTCATAGAATTTTTCGCTGCAAATTACTCGATGAAAATTACTTGATAAAAGAAGGATTTTTTTTTTGCAAAATATCAAATCTAATCCATAGATCTATCAATGCGACTTAATGCAAAAATAGCCTATATACGAAAGCAGATTATTTTTCGTTTAAAACGTTTAAGGCTCTAACGCAAAAAAATCTTTTCACAGCATAGCTCAAATGAACAACACATCTTTAAAAGAAAATATTTGTGGCAAAACTTTTCCATGGTTCAATATAAATTCTTTTTTTGGAAGTGTACATAAAAAAATTGTCTATTATAGAGAGAAGGGAAAATTTGTGATTGAAAAAATATTTTTTCCAGCATATCTCGGAAGGAGATCACGTGTTTGCCCCAAAAAAAGTATATGTTGAACATTGGCAGGTTCTATAGAAATTATCCTTCTAACAACACATCTGGCAAGAATTGATAAAACAGCAAAATATAAAAATGGTTAACATTCAGCTTTACTAAATAATAAAATTTGAAACAGTATAAATATAAAGAACAGCATATTTTTAAAAGAAGGCAAAAATTATAATCAAACCAATGGAAGAATAGACGCCAAAAATTATTAAATTATTAACGAAAAGACATATAAAAGTGCGTTCAGAATCATCGAAGTGATTGTGCTATTTTTCATCGAATGACTGGTTTCCCCGAAAAGTGGTGACGAGAAAGAACGATGAACAGTCAAAAGAAGGAAGTATTCTGACATTCTCGGCTATACACATGTTGGCAAAAATGCTGAGGACGGTAAAACTCGAAAGAATCGCCAATTAAATAAAGAAGGGTGCATATTAGATGGTCAATTCGTTCAGCACGCTAGAATTTATAAAGTTACGACAATAAGTGCTAAAAACTTTTCAGGGAAGTGGGCTAGTCGGGGTAACGGGATATTCGGGCAACTGGCATTCGGATAACTGGCGTTCGGGAAAACGACATTCGGAAAACCGACAATCGGGGAAAAGTAGCACAACCCATCGAAGTAACTGCAGTTATCGATTTCTCTTTTCGCTCATAATTTGAGCAGATCAATGTTATCGATTGCCGCCCTTTTGTCAGTTGGAAACAAAAAAATACTTAAAAAAAACTATGTGCAAAGAACAGTTCTAAACATGTTTTGAGCATTTATTTATTTTTATTCGCAAATTTTTAAATTTTGGTTTTTGATTTTTATAATTTTTATTTTCGAACATCCCTAGCTTTTTTATTTTTTTCTTGAAGCCTTTTCTAGTTGTTGATTTTTGGCAATAATAAAAATTTTAATTGTTACGGTATTTTGAAAAATATTAAATTTTCAATTTTTTTTCGGAGCGTATTTCATTTTCCGTGTAACTAACGAAAAAACAAGTTTGAAATTATTTTAATACCACCAGGCACTTCGTTTGTGATAGGTTAATCGTAGAAAAATATAAAAGGTACGATTTTTTACATTACACGTTAAATGAAGCCCAGGCATTTGTAGGTTATGTAAGAATGCAATTCTTCAAACAATTTCTAAAAATACAAAAAAGTTTCAAAAGTCATAAAAAACTTTTCTTATATGCGTGTTATGAGTCAAGGTATAAGCCAAAAATAAAATCATTTTGATTTCCGAGCTACGAAAAAATACACAAAATTCCAAAGTGTACCCCGTCTAAAGGCGGGGTTGGGTATTAGAGGGTTAAATTTATTCAAGAGCGAATGATTGTTAAATGAAGCTTCATTTTGTATCAATTGATCAAGCCTGATGTCATCAGAAAGATTCAATAGAAACGTAAAAACGAAAAATTGAGAAATTATTGGTTTCAGACTCATTATGCCATACGACCATTATGCCAAACGACTTTATGCCAAATGGCCATTATGCCAAACGGCTTTATGCCAAACGACTTTATGCCAAATGACCTACCACCGCATGGCCAAGTCTGAAGACAGCTTTCCGATTATTTTAGATTAATTTGCTCCGCAAGCTGACTCCGTTGGAGCTTGAAGATTGTTCATCGGTGGAAGAGTACGTGGGCTTGAAGAAATTGGCTTCAAGTTGGACAACGATTGGCATTCACTGATTTTGCTGATGGGATTACCAAAACGATATGAACGCATGATCATTAGAGTGATGAAAATTTCGAAATTTTTGCTCCCCTATGCTTAAACGATTTAAATTATAGTAAAAAGCATCCTCCCAAAATTTGAAATGATTTGGAAGAAATTTGACTGTGCATACGCCATTTGAATTTTATATGGAGATTACTATGGAAAACGCCAACCTTTTGTGTTCAGCCCTCTATCTCTTCGTCACTAAGTTTTATAGAAAAGTAAACACACTCTTCTCATGTGAAATTCTTCCAGCTACAATTTTGCCGAAGACCACATTTTGATTGGACGCCAGGAAAAATTGTTATTCATCATCATAAAGTGGGTTTGCCTTCAGTAAGCTTCACCGTAAATATTCATTTAAATTTGCAAAGCTTTTATAACATAACCCAACATTTAATCCGTGAAAAACTGTAAAAAATGTACCTTGGCAAAAAAGCTCTAAATTGATAACTGCGAAAGTGTGAACAATAAGCTGAGAGGAAGGCTGTTTCTCAGTTGTCATGCCATAAAGAAGAAGAAGAAACAACAGGATGAGGATGAAAAAAAGATAAAAGTTGTTTCTTGTTAGATCCTTCTTAAAAAATACAATGATCAGCTTGACCCACTTCCTTGTAGTTATTTTTACATATATTATGCATCTCAGCATCTCATGATGCATAGCACTTTTATGTGATTATCATTTCAATATTCCATATGACACACATTGAAATTCTGACAAAGAAAATTTAAACTATTAACGATTTATTACGGCTCCTAAACATCAATACTTTGTTTGTTGAGAATATAGATGGTTATTTTTTACTGGTATCATTTATCCTGATGACGGATTTCACGTCAACTCGACACGCGATTGGCAGCACCCTTTCAGAATTCAATGAAACTTTCTGGATGTCAAAAATATGTGAAACTAAGATACTTTTTTTTTTAACTAGTTCGTTTATTTGGGGCTCAAATGCGTGTAACGCTTTACGGAGCCGAAGTTCATTTTTGTACTATTTACAATTTATTTACTTTTTCATTACCAAAGTTAGTATGGGATGGAGCCAGGGTACTCGTGGCAACTCGAGGTTAATGGTCACAATTTTGAAAGGGAAGGACATGGTAAGGATTGGGATTAGGGTTCTCTGCAGCTCATCCGGGAGGTATAGCGTGGTAGCTCTATTATCGTGACATGGTGTTGGTACCAATTTCTTGCCGGTATTCGTCTGCCGGATGGCCAGGATCCTCAATCCAACACAAAAGGGACAACACAGAGAAAAAAAAAACTGGAGAAGAGAACACAAAAGAATTAAACTTTTATACCAGACAAGCGAAGGAAATCGTAAATTGCGACCATATAAATGAAATCGCGGGTGCCCAACACATCTCTAACTGGAACATAGGGTTGTCTACCTCGGGCCGCAAGGGTATCCAAAAGTTGCGCTCTGGAGGCGTCCATATCCGGGCACTGCCAAACTACGTGATCGATGTCATCATAACCGGAACCACACCTATTACAAATATTGCTCAGCGCGAGGTTAATCCTGTGTAGATGTGCATCTAGCGAGTAATGGTTGGACATAAGTCTTGACATCACGCGAATGAAATCTCGACTTACGTCCAAACCTTTCCACCAGGCTCGCAAGGAAACTCTAGGGATTATGGAATGTAACCACCGTCCCAGTTGGCCATTTAGCCAATCGCTTTGCCAACCGTGAAGAGAACTTTGACGTACTAAATGAAAAAATTCATCGTGTGAAATTCGTCTATCATAAATCTCACCTTCCTCAGCGCCCACCTTTGCGAGAGAGTCCGCCTTCTCATTGCCATAAATTAAGCAATGTGAGGGGACCCATACAAAGATAATCTTATATGATCTTTCGACCAGTGCACACATCTGCTCTCTTATTTTTGTAAGAAAGTAAGATGCATGCTTTACAGGTTTCATCGATCGGAGTGCCTCAATAGAACTGAGACTATCCGAGAAGATGAAGAAGTGGTCTGCGGGCATGTTTGAGATCATCCCCAAAGCGAAGTTGATTGCTGCCAGCTCAGCAACATAAACCGTGCAAGGTTCCTGAAGTTTTCGGAAGGTGGAAGAGTTTTCATTGAAGACACCGAAGCCAGTGGATCCATTTATACGGGACCCGTCAGTAAAATATCTCCTGTAGGAATCGACATTCTGGTACTTTGCGTTAAAAATACGTGGGATAGTAATACATCGAAGTTGATCTGGAATTCCATGAATAGCGTGTTTCATGGACAGATCATATTCAACAGAGGAACTGTCATTGGTGAAGCGTACACGTGGGGGGTTATAACATGGAAGGCTAATGTCAGATGACATGTAGTAGAGATAAACTCTCATGAATTTTGACTGAGCATTCAGTTTGAGCAATTCTTCGAAATTTTCGATAACGAGTGTGTTGCTCACTCCACACTTAATAAGTATTCTTAGCGAGAGCTCCCAGAATCGGTTCTGTAGCGGTAAAACCCCTGCCAGAACCTCTAGGCTCGCATTATGTGTTGAGTGCATATACCCTAAGGCGATACGCAAACAACGATATTGAATTCGTTCCAATTTAATCAGGTGGCAGTTTGCTGCTGAGAGAAAACAGAAAGAGCCATACTCTAGAACAGATAAAATAGTTGTTTTATAGAGTTTTATGAGGTCTTCCGGGTGAGCACCCCACCATGTTCCGGTAATTGTTCGTGAAACTAAGATACTTTGCATATTTTGTTTTTTTTTTCAAAATCGATCTAGATTAACATTTGGAAAGGGTCAAAGTTTTTTTTACTTTTTTTATAAACCCGTATAACTCAAAAACGGTAAGACCTACAAAAAAGTGTTGTATGGGGGACTGTCGTGAAATTTCCTGACGTTTTAGAAAAAAAATTGAAAAAATAAAAAAACATTTTCTACACTGAAAAAAAAAAAATGATTCTAAACTTTAAAGTCGATTTAAAAAAAACGGACTAAAAGTCGTCCATACATTGCTAGTTGGGCATATTTTAGAGAAAAAAGTTTTTCTAACATCGAATTTTGTAAGTCCAAAATGATATTTTTTATTTTATTTTTATTTCTTTAACCCTTCAGTCGTCGCGCGGTTTGCCACTGTCAGAACCACTACGCTGATGCTGTGTACGATAAACGAGGTTTTTTCATTACTGTTGTACAAAATACAACAGTGCGACGACTGAACTGTTAAATAGTCTAGTATGATCATATTTTCAAGTGATAAATGAGTTTTAATCACAAAATAGATTATATTTGTTTTATTGGGAGTAGTTAAAAGAAATAAAACGGAATTATACAGAATTTTTTTTTTAATTAAATTCAATTGATCTCGCTCCATACCGCTTATGATAAAATCAATTCCGACTAACAATCCGATGGGTTTTTTATGGTTGGAAAGATATCACAATAATATTTAATTTCTTATTTGGTCAAAGTCAATCTTAACAGGTGTCTGGAAAGGGTCAATATTATGCTTATGAAAAAAGTCGTGGTTTGTTTTTATTATTACTATATATCCTAAAACGTAGTATCTGCACATGAATATTTACATTATTTTTGGGCTTTACTGAATAAATTGAATATTTTTGGTTCATCCTCTGATTTGGTATACCATTTGGCTGCAATTTGTGTATCACTAATAGGCATAAAACAATGATATTTTTGGGTACCAGGGACAGTTTTAACCTTATCAAACAATTCCACCAATTCCTCAGACATTTTAACATATTGTTCATTAGATATATAACAGAAATTTAATTTGGTGATACATGTATCAGTTTGTTTCACTGCCCAGTCGAATAGTTCTCGTGGAGTTGCGATTGTGTTTCCATAGTATTTTGCAAGACATGCTCTTTTTGCCATTCGCTTGAGAGTGCCACCAATAGCGTCACAGGAGCCTTTGCCGTGGGATGTGGCAAAAAAGTGCCACTCTGTTTCCAATCCATGTATTTTCTTGAAATTACATAAGCTGACAATTTTTTTATGATGAGCTGCAGCTCTATCTGACTTAAAAATAACTTTTAATTTGTTTAACAAAATTTATCATTTTTGAAATAAATAGCTGAATTGCTGCTGTGTCATGGGTCTGATATTATAACAAAAATAACATTTTCCAATTTATTATCTTTTTTATGGTAAATCTAGAAATGGTGTATCGTTGCTAGGGAATTATTCCAGTGATATCCTTGAGCAGCGTTATAATTTTCAGAAAAGTTGTCAATTACCAGTATTTAACCTTGTTTTAAGGAGTCTTTTTCGTTTCGTAGAAAAGAAGACTGTTATTTGCAAATAAAATCATGAGTTATGAGCTTATCAACTTTTTTTTAGGTAGATAACAATACAAACGTATTCATTATTTCTTATTCATTTGGCGTTTAACGCAGGTACGTTTAGTAATTTTTTTTTTCACAAAACTTTTTCTAGAAGAGAGTTTAATGGTGTATGGATAAGGTTGTTACTTTTCAATGTTTGCAATACTGTTGTGATACCATAAACCATAAAAATCCGTCGGATTGTTAGATGGAGTTAATTTTCTCATAGGCAGAGGTGAAGTCCATTGATTGCCTTCATTTAAAAAACATAATCACTGTATAATTCCGTTTTTTAGCTATTCTCAATAAAAAATACAATCTATTTTCTGATTCAAACTCAAATTTATCACTTGAAAATACGATCATATTTGACGGTTTAAAACAAAATCTTAGAAAAAAAATTTGGACTTAAAAAATTCGAAGTTAGAAAAACTTTTTTCCCTAAAATATGCCCAATTTGCAATGTATGGACGACTTTTAGTAAATTTAATTACGAAACTTTTTGCTTAAGGTTGATCAAAATCCGAAATGCCCTTTTTTTTTTAAATCGACTTTAAAGTTTTGAATCATTTTTTTTTCAGTGTCGAAAATGTGTTTTTATTTTTCCAATATTTTTTTCTAAAACGTCAGGAAATTTCACGACAGTCCCCCATACAACACTTTTTTGTAGGTCTTATCGTTTTCGAGTTATACGGGTTTATAAAAAAAGTAAAAAAAAACTTTGACCCTTTCCAAATGTTAGTCTAGATCGATTTTAAAAAAACAAAGTATGTAAAGTATCTTAGTTTCACATAGTCTTCACACCCAGAAAGTTTCATTGAATTCTGAAGGGGTGCTGCCAATCCCTTTGTCGAGTTGGCGTGAAATCCGTCTGATATCAAGTGGAGCGAGGTCGGAGTTTGTAAAAATGACTAATTCCTGGTTTTGATTGAACAACCGCAAAAAAAAGTTGAGATACAGTAAGTTTTACCGTCGTACTTTTTATTGAACTAATTTTCAATTCTTTACCGTCTAACCGGAAATGCTACTGGCTCGGTCAAACATATTTTCAAACTACCTCCTCCATAACTTCCCTCAGATATTCATAACCTTTTTTTTTCTTCTTCTTGGCATGACGTCCACACTGGGACAAAGCCTGCTTCTCAGCTTAGTGTTCTTATGAGCACTTCCACAGTTATTAACTAAGTAATTAATTAGGCTTTCTTTGCTAAAGTTGCTATTTTCGCATTCGTATTTGGCATGACAGGTACGACAATAGTGCCCAGGGAGGCCAGGGAATTGACAAGAAAATTGAGAAAATTGACGCGGACTCTAACCACCTGGCAAAGGAAGGCCCCAGATTTATAACCTACGGGGATCCATTCCAGAGCAGCGAAAATTTGGACACAAAATAACAATTTCATTACTTGTAGTGGCATGTACTATTCATATATTTATGTATGAGATAATAAAATAAATGTTATGCTTTTTGTATATACAGTCGAACCTCCATTAGTCGATATCTGATGGGACCATCGACTCATGGAAATATCGAGCAATGGAACAGAAATCACTTGGAAAGCTGTTTGAGAGGACCATCACAGTAACCATGAAATTTTGATTTTAGTATGGTTCCATGAGTCGATATCGAGTCATAGAACATCGACTCATGGAGGTTTGACTGTAGTTTTCTTTATAAAATCAGAAAACAAAACTATAAGTTTATGTCAAAAATATTATTTCTGAAGTGAGTAACATCTACTCACTTTCGCAAATTTAAGATCAAACGAAGTGAGTATGTGTTACTCTAATATTGGCATTTGACAATGTTACACTAAAGTGAGTAACAATGGTGTTATTCACTTTTGAACAGTTCCACTTTGCTCCGAAGTGAGTCGAATTCTATTCACTTTTGAGTAGATCTGAACAAGCGTGTGTATATATGACACGTGTTTCGCCGTGTATATGTAAACTTCAAAACCTTATAACAGCAAGAAAAATGTACTTTTCTGTGGAAAATAAGACATGCCTCGATATTTACCCATTTTTCAATAGTTTAGTCATGTAAATCAATAGTTTCTATTATTGGAGTCTTCGATCCAATCGATTGGTGCAAGAATCATGAAAATCTATCCGGGCGTTAGTAAGTTATTAACAGTCAAAATCTAACCACTTTTCGTGACGCGAGCGATTTTCGTTTTTCGAAATTGTACCCTAGTGTGTTGCAGTAAGACGTTATCCAACGTGAAAGAAAAACATTTTACTGAATTAAGTTCACGATTTCGGCCAATCGAAAGTCTGTGCAGCGCACGTTGCTTTAGACCAAGACCGCCGTCGTCCCGGAGAGCGGGAGAGAGCACGCAAGTCTCGCTCGAAGAAGCGTGTCGGAGAGTGTGGTGACAACGATCACTGATGTGCGCGCGCTGAGTACAAGTCAGCGGGGTTCGGGGTCGGGGTGTCCCGCAGCTGTAATCGACGGAGTCCGCCGCGCGAGTTAACTAATGGCGACGACGACGACGACGACGACGACTGCGACTTCGGCCGTACTGTGGATGAGTAGCAGTGGAGTCACTGGCGCGGATGGACGTGTTTGGTGTTTGATATTCTAGCTAAACTTGACCCGGGTTGTCGAAAGGTTCCCTTGCACGCGTGCAGCGTTTCTGCTTCTGTGCGGGTATCAAGAACTTCGGGACGTAGAACTTCTCTTTCGCGTTTTGAACTCTGCGGATCTGCGGCTTTGCGGTTTTTGAACGGAAGGTTGAATCGAATCGGTGAACTCTATGGGACACTTCTGTTCGTGTTACCGAAGGGACAGCACCAATGTAGATCATTGGCGATCTAATGCGTACTGATATTCTGTTTGCGGTTTCGGTCGAGAAACTGAAAAAGATTACAATTTCGGCGCTGACCGTATGGAAATTTTGCGTGTGCGAAACAGAGACGGAACATAGGTTTAATCGCCAATTGGGACGGTGGATCCGAACAAGAAGGCAGAGAGTGGGAAAGAGAGCGAGAGCACGATAAGAGAAAGAAGCGCGATGAACGTGGTTTGGACGATTTGAAGGGTCAACGAAGCAGAAAGCGGTTATGGGCCGGGGGAGGAATGTTTATAAATTAATATTAATTCAATCAACAAGAACGAGTGCGACGAAGAACCTAGAAGAAGCGAGATCAGTCATTACAAGTCGGGAGTGCAGTTGAAAAACCGTGAAGTTCCTACGGTCCAAGAGGGACCATGGTCTTGAAGTGCATCTAAGCTATCGGTCAGTGGTTGCAATTGCGCTTGGCATTCGTGAAGAAACGTTTGCGCAAACGTAGAATACGCAAACGCATCCCACGCTGTGCACCCAAAAGTGTCTCATTGTTGTGTCGAGTGTGAAGGTGAGATCGTTTTATATATGGCTTATGGATCATTCGGTGTGACATATGAACCACCCAAGTGCTGTTTCTGCATATCACAGTGACATGTAGTGAAGCAAACCGTGCTTCTTCAAAAAACGTGATCTAGACAGAACTGCACTCGCGTTCGCCTGGTCGTTTTTGTGATTGCTTGCCGGTCAAACGAAAATAAATAAAAGAAAAAAAGTCCTACCGAAGAGAGAATGAATGTGATTTTGTGTAGTTGTTATTGTTATTCATAACCACCACCAGCAGGAGCAGCATCAGCAGTGTAGAGAGAGAGCGCCGATCGGGAACGGATGCTGTAGGAGGGTAAGTTCGCTTCTTGGATTCGCTTACGCCAGAGGTTTCCAAACTTTTTGAGATCGTGGTTTTCTGGAAATAGTGCGACGTACAAGCAAACAAAAAACTGAATGTGAAGAATCTACTATTATCTGTAATAAAACGGGGTATCATTGATTATCCGGGTAACAATGATCGGTATGACTCATTTTGTAAAAAGTTTTTAGATGTCTTATGACAATTTTAAAGTTTTACGAAAAAAAACGTTTGCATACATTTTTTTAATGTTTTAAAAGGTGTTACCAACATTGTTTAAAATTGAGTACTAAACAACATGTTGATGCTAAGTGGAGATGCAAACTGCGAATATGTGAAATGATGTGTTAGCTTAGGTTTAATAAGTAGGTTAAACCTAGGAAGTTTGTTAGTTCCAGGAAACAATTTAGAGAATTTGTTTTTTATATAATAAAATTGTTTATTCCAGATTACTTCAAAACAAATTGCCTACCTTAAGGATAAATCTAGCATAACTTATGATCTCGCCCTAAAAGTCATTGATAACCAAGTGTGTAGCTCGTTGTTTTTAAGCCAATGAATGGACCAAGATAAAAACTATCATCACTGGGAGAAAGATGAGGATGTTTTCTTCACATTAGCATTGTTAACCCCTCTACCGGCAGCTTCATTTTTTACCGCTTAAAAAATATTCAAATCTCGATAACTTTCTTGTTTCTCGATATTTTTGCACAATTTTAGTTGAGGAACAAGTGTCGATAATGATAATTGGTCATCTGGATCCGGAGGTATTCCAAAATTCCTTGGGGGACCGTCGCGTAGCCATAACCCACGTAAATACCTCAGGCAACAGAATTTTTATCGTATTTTTATATTAACTCTTCGGAATGATATATTAATGCGAGTATGTGGTAAAAAATGAAGCAATTTGGTGCGTTTTTGAGTAATGGGCATTTATGTTTCTGGTACCGCGCTGGACAAATAAAGATCTTGAAAACTCTAAAAAACATCATTTCTTAATTTTCAGAGTTCTCCAAAAATACAGAAGCGAGTTGTATGATTTTTTTAGAGTAGCTTCTTATTACCTGGTATTGTATAGTACCCATTTTATTTTTTTAATAAATTGACCAAAACCAAAATGGCCGCCAAAGACATTTTATATGGAGAAAGTCGGTCTCCCAGGCAACATCGGAATATCTTCAAAACTAGATCTTCAATGATCAATATCGACACGGGTTCTTAAACAAGAAGAGTTTTTTTTTGAGATCTTGTGGAAGAATGGTACAAAAATATCGAGAAACAAAAAAGTTATCGCGATTTGAATACTCTTTTGGCGGTAAAAAATGAAGCTGGTAGAAGGGCGGGATCATAAATAAAGCGACAATTAATATTCAAAATTATTCGATGAATTGTTGAATGTTGTTTTATCAAAAACCATCTACGCAAGCTGACAGACTTCTGCAAAGTATTGATTTTGTTGAAATTATTTAAGCAATGTCTGTAATGTAATATAACAGAACGTTCTTAAATATTGCCAAATTTTCCTCCGCTTCACGTTACAGTGGCCGTTCAATTTAGGCACGATTCGATTTTGGCAACACGAAAATGCATATTATACAAAAAAATAATCATGGGTCAGTCACCAATCCTGTTTTGGGCTTACATTGTAAAAAATAGGTAAAATTAGTTCGTGATTATTATTACGGTGATAAAATTTTCAATAGAATCAGCCTTTTGATTTTTGCACGTTTTGATTTAGGCAACATGTAAATTTTTGTCATGTTGTCAAAATCAAACGAGCGCTGCACTTGAAACTTTTCAAAAACAAAATGTAATACCGTTTTGTCTCAAATTCCGAACAGACTCATCCCAAGTAACACAACATGTCTCATATAAATCACAATGACTTCAATATGACTAATGAGAATGTTCTGTTTCATAGCGAAAAAACTGGAATTCATACTTATATATGACTGGAAAAGCGCAGAAGGTGGAGCTTGTGCAACATATTTTTGTTGTCAAAAATAAGTATTATATAAGTGTTTGTATACATAAATATGTATTATACTTTGTTCAACAAAACATAAATGCAACAAAATGCTGAGAACATTTGGTAGACAGGAGGTCCTAATTATGTCATAGAAACAAATTTAAAACAATTATGTATGTATTCTATCACATTTTTTTCGGCTTTTCTTATTTAAAATCATTAGTCATATATATGTAATTGGAAATGTATTGGATTGTCGGAAATAAAAAATGCACATGCACAAATATTGACAAGCTGTCTGATTTAATTGGATTCAACCGTAATTGAAAATAATAGTTTTTTGATAGTAAACTCATGTGCAAATCAAAATTTATGGTGAAATATGCAATTTTACATCGAAAAACCAAGCTCGCCTTTATAAATCGTTCGATTTCCATTGAGCAACATACAATTTAGTTAATGTTTGAGAATAGTGATCATCAAGTTTATCAAATGAATTCATGGATTTCGTTCTCAACTAAAATACGTTGATTGTATTTAACTATAATTACTTTCTTTAAATCGTGAGAGCTGAAATCTAATTGTTTTACTAAACATTCAATTCTTAATTAGTAAAGATAAGATGGTTCTCCAGGAACACTGCATGACGAGTATTTTGGGACAGGCAAAAATAATATTGTTCATTAAAGATATATATATATATTCCGAACACTCGGTTTTTGTATGGCGATTTGGTTGAAATGTTTCGTTGAAATATATCATCAAATTCCCGGGAAATGGCAGTCAATTGCAATAGAATTTTAACGCCTTCCAATCTATTTTATAGCCCGGGAATAGTGATGATTCTCAAGTTTGAGGGTCATAAAACAAGCTCAGATAAATTTATTCGCGAAATTATCCATTTGAGTATGATTTTTTTTAGCTGTTCGGAATTTAAATCAAGATGTTCGGAAAATGAGACAGAATGAACATAGTTTTTGGCATTTGAATCAAAATGTTGTTTGGTGCTTTCACTTGAAAAATTCTTCAAGAAGTCCGATAAGAGATAACTCTTTATTTTGCCCAGGAGTCCATCCATGGATTCATCTTCCTTTTACACGATTTATTTGGCAAATCGTCCAATGGAAGCATTGACGTGTCGGTGTCTTTTAAAATATTTCTCTTTATATAAAGTGGTCGAACTATTACGGATCACCAACTGTTATGGCTCATATTCATATTTAAGTTTCAAGTGGAACAGAGTTTCTAATAATCATGACTAGATGACCCGTAAAAGTATGGGCATTGTACTTCAAGAAATTTCTTCCAAACGGTTCACTACAACTCCTTCATAGAACATTTTTCTCTAAACTCAATAGTTTCGAAATAGGATTTTTTTTCAAATAAGTCGCATTCAAAAATTTATAGGCCATTTTCAAAAGTTATTCTTGAGCCAAAATGATAATGTTTTCTATGGAAAACACTTATTGAATCATACGAAAAATATATGCAAAATTTAATCCAAATCGAAGACTATCGAGCACGATTTTTATTTTTTTCGACTCATTCTGGATGGAATTCGTCATCATGAATTGTGTAAGTAATTCTAGCAAATATCATACTAGCAAGTAATAATCTATGATGCCACCTTTAGTATTTCTTCTACATAATTTTTTGGAATTTGCTTCATGCATTTCCTCTTGAACTTGATAGAAAATTCACATGCTTTAGAAAGTAATCCTTCAAGATATTCTTTAAGAAATAAACTCTGATAACTCTCTTGGAATTTTGCTTTCAATGACTCCATGAAGTCCTTCAAAGATCCTCTCAAAAATGGATTTTACTGGAATTTTCTCTTGATATCCTTGATAAAATTTATTTATTTATTTCGTCAAGCATAGGTAGACTACAGACAACAATAATTACAATACTTTCTTACATGCTATGGATTACTTCTATTGTTCTTTAGCTGTGTTTTAAGCTGCTCTTTGGACATAGTAATGCCAATGAATTCGCAATGTACATTATACTGACGCATCATACGGTTTATTGGTCCGTTTTGAGCATAATGCGTTCTGCATGATTTTTCTGAAAATAATAAAAATGCAATCTGCAACTAATAAATAATTCGTTCAGAAAAAGCTTCTCTTAAAAATCGTTTAAAATTCTTCCATGAATTCAATTTGCCTTCTGTAATCAATATAGAATTTACACTAAACTCTGAATTTCACTGAGAACATCTCTAAGCTATGCCTTGCGCCGGGAGTTCCCAAGATATTACTCCAAGGATTTTTCTAGTCATTTGCTTGAGAAGTTTATAGATATGGTTCTAGCCAGGGTTGGGAAAAAATCTGAAATTCACTCTACTGTAGCCAAGCAAAGCCAATCACAGTCAGCGAAGCCAGTGAAACTCACGCCCATGGACCGATGCACGAGTTCACTAATATGACGTTAAAGTGGTGCCGTGTTATTTATGTGACCATGGAAACGAGTGAACTTGGCACCGCTCAAACGTCATATTGGTGAACTCGTGCATCGGTCCATTGCCGCTGTAGGCAAAAAGCCTTGAAAATTGCAAAACCCCCGTTGCTAAGGGCAACCCTAAATTACTGTAGAAAAATGTTCTATTTCCCGCTGCATTTCCCGCATTTAGATCCTACAATGACACTAACGTTTTAGAAAATTCTTGCACCCAACATAGGCTACTTGATGAGATTCACGTTTTTGAACTACTGTACTAGGAAGAGCCACGTGATTTTCGCGAAATTCAAGCCTACTACTGTTACCATTCCCAGCACTGGCTCTAGCAATTTCTCTAGAAATACTGATTGGGCTTGTTCAAGTAAGTTTGATTCCTACAAAAAAAATCTTCAGACAAAAATTCTTCAGGATCCTGTTAGAGATTTTTCCAAGAAGTTCTACCTGGAGTTATTTTATGGATTTTGTGAAAAAGTTCTTCAAAAATTCATATGAAGATTTGAGAAATTTGGAAATTTACAAGAGTTTAAAGAGTTTAACCAGAAGTATCCAAATTTAATGTTTTGATTTACTCCTTGATTTTGATCCATAACCCAAGATATCTAGCATTGATTTCTCCAATAATTAATCTTGTGACTTCCCTAGAATACTTTTTCTCAGAATTCCTTCAAATCCTTCGAATTTCATTTTTATGTTAATAATTTATCTATAAATATCTCTAAGAACTGTACAAAAGTTAATTCGCAGAATACAAAGAAAATTACTTATTACTTGTTGGATTTCATGAATTTCTGCTAAGATGACTATTTACATCAAATTCTTAACAAAACTGAGAAGGATTTACTTGAAGAATTTCTGGACGGAACCTTTTAAATGATACTTAAACGAATGTTTAGAAAAATGTTCTGAGAAAATAATTGTTGTTAGTTTCTAGGGGCATCTGCAGAGGAGCTCTTATATAAAGTTCTGTGGGAAATTCGGTGTTCTTGATAATGCATGATTCCTGAAACAGGTAATGTTGTTCATTACGAAACAAAAACTTGAAAAGATTCACCAAAAGAGCTTCTTAAAATAAAAGGATAAAAGAATTATTGCAGTTGTTCTCAAAGATATCCCTGAATGGAATCCCTAATTGTATTTAATTAGGAATCTCTAAGAAACTGCTTTAAATAGATAAATTAAATAACTTTGTACATTTATATAATGTATAATAATTATGTAATATCTAATAATTTTGAATTGATTCTAGAAATAAACATTGATTGGCATCCATGGAGGAATTTGTAGTATAATATCTAGAGCAACTTAAAAAGAAATATTTTAATATATCTGTTGAAAAATTAAATGCAGCATAAGTAGAACTTTTGGAAAAATACTTAGAGTAGTTGACAGAGAAATCTTTGCAGCACATGTTTGTATACAATTCATTATCTAATGACTTGTGGTTTTAAAGTTTAACATTTCATAAAATACTGAACCGGGGGGATGGCGGGGCCGCAAGAATACTAAAAAGGGGGCGAAAGTGGGAGAAACTGAAAACTACGATTCATTTGATAGGAGATTATACTGTAATTATCTGAAGATTTCCCATCTTAGTCCTTCCCTCTATTTGTTTGTACATTTTCACATGTTCTTATGAAATCAGGATAGACAAAACGTAAACACACAATGTCAAAGACGAAATATGATTGTAAAGCATTCTGTTTTTAAACCATAAGTTTTAAATCTCGCTATGAGTTATGAATTGGTAACTGAAATTTTCCCAAAAAATAACGTATTCAGAACTATCATATATTCTTGTAGTCAGAGATAGTATTGAAAGTGTTTTTAAAGAGATTAGTTCCATTTAATTATTAAACATTTTTAAATATTGCTTCAATTAAGATTAATTAATTAAGATAAAATAATATAATGTTTTATTAATAAAAGAGCTTTAGAATTGGACAGCTAGTGTTATGATTATTTGTATCCGGGTCCACACAGGTAATGTTTTCGACAAAACTTGTTACTTACTAGTACTTACTATACAAATGAAAATCAGAAAATTTGATTTGCAAAAATCAGGTGCCAAACTTGAATTTAATAATTACCGAAGACTTTAATCATGAACCAAAAATAGATTTGAAAAATTATCGGATAATTTGTTTAGTGCAGTGAGAATTGGGACAGAAGCCACTTAGGTTAGTAAGATGTTTGCTATTATAAATTACATACCAGTACAACATTTCAAAAATTATCAAACTAAACGAAAAATTAATCATTTGTTTCTAGTAAGTTCATTCTTTTTATACCATTTTAGACACCGAAGAAACTTTCACTCTATAAGAGGAAATATTTACTACTGCCAATAAAAAGGAATTCAAGCCTAATTCAAAAAAAAAAAATCGACATATATTATTTTCCACTCCGTTTTTGGCTCAATTATTTGGAACGAAGTCTAGATAGTTCTGGTTGAGTTATGTGTTCTTTGGAACCGCACAAATATCACGCGATTTTTTGGAAAAAGTATATCTGGCCAATGCTTCGATGAACAGTATTTTTTAACAAACGGTCTCGCTGATTCGCGCTAATTTTCTCTACATAGTGAGCCCTATGCTAAGCATGAGAACATGGAGCCATTTTGGTCAGAGAGTCAGAATGAGATGTCTGAAGTATACAAGAGGAAAATGATTTTTGATGTTTGAAATTTTGTTTAATCTATGTTGTAATGTATAAGTTAGGTATAAGTTTATCATAGTATGTCCGATTGGGATTTACCGGGCAACTGTCCATGGCAGGAGGCAGGAAGGCATTGTTGGGTATTAATTTAGAGAAAACAAGAGTTTGAAGAAAAGGCAGTCAGCAATAGTCACGAATGCACCAAAGGCTGTCTTATTTAGTGAAAATGTTTCACAATCTCGGTACATAGGCACTCAATTCGTTCAATGTTGTGAAACAGTTAAACGTAAAGTAAAACCACCATGTCGGTATCATTTTCTTAACTCCATCGGTAGCTCATTCGCAATATTTGTATCAACAGCAATCATTTCACATACATAATTGAAACCAATTCTTCTCAAATGCTTCCACCAAACTTAAAATAATATAACCATCAATATATAACAAGAATAAAGGAAGAATTTCGATTTTCTCTCAAACCCAGCTAACGACAAAATGAAAATGTTTAATGTTACCTTGCCAACATTACTCCCAAAGCTTACTATGACCCAGCTATAAAAATTATAGTGTAGGCAAGAAGTGTCAGAAAGGGGGGAATCAAAAACTTTATGGCAAGCAAGCGTAAAAAGCTGGATAAAATACTAGTTTTATTGATGATGTTGAAATTGAAGCTATGGTAATACAATCAACCACAAATTGCATGCTTCAGAATAGGACTTAAACTTTTTTTTATGTAACATAGTTTGATAGTTTGATCTGAATTACTCAACTCAATATCGTTTAAATCAAATGCTTGGAACCCCATATACCATTTATTGTGGTAAGGCAAGATCACTCCAATGGTTAATAAACGAGAAAAAAATGGTTTCCTCATTGCTCTCACTTCTTGGGGCTCTCGCTCGGTGTTGTTATTTATCAAGCTTGTTACAACTTGCGTAACATGGCCGATAATGGACCGATACAGATGGGATATTTTTCTACGCTTGCTTTGATCGTGCTTCGATATCAAATGAGTACAAATCCTGCAATTCTTGCAATACAATACTTTTCCAAATCTTCAAAAAGTGTTTTTTTACAATTCCTATGCAAATCAGCCTACTTTTTATTTAGAGAATGACCGACATTACGGCCTACTTTTGATACCGGAAGAAGCAATGCTGAAAAGTGTTATTGTTCAGCACCATAAACAGTATCGAAAAGTAACACTTTTCAGTAGTGTTTTGGGAGTTGTCAAATTGACATCGGATTGCATCCATACGTCATTTATTGAATTGCTCTGAATTTCTCTATCACTTTGTCGACTAGATGACGAACCGAATTGAGTAGAATCGGAATCGTAGATTTGGATGTAGAACCAGAGGGTAGTCAACGGTGAGGGATTTTTAATTAAAATAGGATCGTCTGGCGGACGTAGAATTTGTGAGTTCTTTTTCAAATAAGACGGTAGCTTCATGGGGCGGTTTTTGTATACGATAAATACCCAAGTATCCACAAGCATTATAACATTGCCCGAATTCTACTACATATCAACAATATTTATACAACATTGCTTTTATTCGACAAATTTCAAGATACTGTCAGACAATAATGCTACATTAGCAATGTATCAATGCACTAATATCACTTTATGAATTGCTTTATTGCTTCATCAACGTGATTGCATTACTACGATTGTATATGAGCCCTTTTCCACTTTTAAACTTCTTTAATGGTAGGCTTACTGCAATGCAGCTGCTTTATATACACAGAAAAAAAACCGTTATCGTTTCCGTGAACAGCAATCATGAACTCGTCAACAAGCAAAAATACACCGTGAACTAGATCATGTATATCCAGCTTTTTTACGCTAGCTATAAATTTTGATTGTACCCCGTTTGGCATAAGGTCGTTTGGCATAAAGCCGTTTGGCATAAAGTCGTTTGGCATAATGGTTGTTTAGCATAATGGCCGTTTGGCATAATGGTCATTTGGCATAATGACTGACTTAGAATGAATATCGTCATTTTTGCATCTTTTACCGAAATCAACACCACCGAGCCCATAGCAAAAAATTTTGGAAGGTTTGCAATAAACATGGTGTTTGTTCAGAGATTTTCTAAGCTATGTATGTAAAAAAATGTTGTGATATTAGTGAGCATAACTAAATAAAACTCGTAACGGGTCTGGTGGAAGATATTTTCGGAATGATATTTTTTCTACATCTCAGAACATAGAATATCTTTGAGCTTGTTGCGATCTACATATTTGAAAATATTAAATTAGCAAAGGAAGTTCGCAGTAGAATATTTCGAGGCAGATCAAGCTTTGTCACAGTTTGGACGTGAAAACTTGATGAAAATTACTTGATAAAAGAAGGGAAAATTCATTTGCATAATATTTAAAGCTCTAATCCAAAGACCTTTTATTACAGCATAATGCAAAAATACCCTATATACGAGAGCAGATAATTTTTCGTTCAAAATGTTTGAGGCTCTTACGCAAAAAATGTTCCAACAGCATAACTCAAATGAACAACACATTTAAAAAAATACATGTGTGGAAAAACTTTTGAACGATTCAATATAAATTTTAAGTTTGGACGTGTAGGTCAAAAACACCGTTAATTATCGAAAGAAGGGAAAAGAGATCATGTATTCGCAAAAAAAAAATATTATTTCAATATTGGTAGGTTCTAGAATATTATCATTCTTACAGCACGTCTTGCAAGAATTGATTATACAGCAAAATATAAAAATAGGTTAACATTTAGCTTTACCTAATAATAAAAATTTAAAACGGTTTAAATATAAAGAACAGCCTATTTTCAAAAGAAGGCAACATTTATGATTAAAATAGAAGAAGACGCCAAAAATAATCGCGGCATAATACAACGAAAAGACATAAAAAAATGCGTTCCGAATTCCAGTTCCCCAAATGACCGGTTTCCCCGAAAAGCGGTGCAATTTAAATAGAAGCTATAGGTAAAAGTCTTCAGTGGTTGGATAGTGAACGAGAAAGAACGATAAGCAATCAAAAGAAGGAGGTATTCTGTCATTCTTGGCTATGCACATGTTGGCAAAAATGCTGAGGACGGTAAAACTTGAAAGAATCGCCAATTAAAAAAAGAAGGGTGCATATTAGATGGTTAGTTCGTTCACCACCCTGAAATGTATAAAGTTACGACAATTATGAGTGCCAAAAACTATTCGGGGACGTGGGTTAATTGGGGAAACAAGATATTCAGGGCATACGGGGAACTGGCGTTCAGGGAAACGACATTTGGGGAAAAGTAGCACAACCCATCGAAGTAACTGCAGTAATCGATTTCTCTTTTAGTCAATAACTTGAGCAGGTCAATGTTATCGATTGCCAACTGACAGAAGGGCAGTTGGAAACAAAAATATCTACAATATAGCTCCAAGGAACAGCCTATGTATAAAAGAAAGTGAATTTTTTTTAAATTTTAAATCAACACTTTTTATACCTATAATAATGGTTACATCATGTTTGGGAAAAAAAACTTAGAATGTTTGAAAGAAGGGTAAATTTGTGCTAAATATATTAAAATCTTCATTATTCATTATTCCAAATGACCAACCACCATAAATTTTCGGGGGGTGGTTTGACTTTGACATTTAAGCCTACCGATTTTATAGTTCGGTCTTGGTAGTAATGTCAAACATTTTCACAGGATTCGTTTTGCAGCTTTTTTTTTATCATGTTGCAATATTTACCATTTTTTTTTTAAATTTATTTCCATTTACTTTAGGCATTAACTCGAGGAAAGCATTTTTGACCTTATTATTAAAGATAGAGAAATTCGAGAGAATACAATTTTGTACATCGTTTTTGGCTCGAATACTCTAACTAACATGATCCACAAGCATCACAAAACCTGGCTCGGCCGTTATGTTGACATTCCGTGAACTTCATGGAATAAGGGGATATATTAGAATATACATGAGAATTTTCAAACGCATAGTGGTCTGAGATGTTCGAATAATGATCGTCCATTTATGAGGGACAGTTTATCTACCAATTGGATGCAGAAAACATTACCCAAGTAAGAGGTGTGATAAAAAAAAAGTTAAACTCCTTCGTATTCAATAATGGTCAGTAACCGCTCAGGCATTGACTTTAGGGGTCCTAGTACCGACCCTTTTTGATCGATACCGGTTTTACGGTACTCTAACTCTCAGTACCGGTAGTACCGGTAAAATACCGGTACTGGAAGATTTTCTTTGCAATAAATATGAAGCATACAGTATTACACAAAAAATCACATTTTTTTCTAGGTCTAGGTGTAATATTTTATGTGAGTCGAAAAATCGTGCATAATCAATGGTTTATAGACGATTTTCATGTTATTACCGTGCTTTTCATTCAAAAAGTTTGATTTAAAAATGCAAAGCATGTTCCAAGTTCCATGTTTAACTGCCATACGTGTGCGTATTTCTGTAACAAAATTTTCAGACATCAGTTTTCTGGGCCTATCTGGAAGTTGCTCAATGTTTTGTCCATGCATCGTGAAGTGTTAATAAATATTTCGCTTTTAACTTGAGAGACTCGTAATTCAAGAATTAGTCCGAACAATTTTTATCAATCTTTGTACCATAATTGAAGCACCTTTAAATGCTTCAATATCCTGAAACCCAGTTGTCCAGAAAACTTAATATTCACCATCATTTGTATTTGATTATCGAAAATTCGTACTTTTAACGTTTTTTTTTACACGGAGATACACCATCTTTAGTGCTGAAAAGGTGATAGTAAGAATAAGCCTTTATATGATACGTTCCTTGATCGCCCTAAGAAGTTCGACATCAACAAACTTGACCAAATCTACGTTCAATTTATTGTGAAAAAATTAATTGATTCAAACAATTATTACATTTTTCATCAGTACCGAAAATACCGGTACTGAGTGCTTCCCAGTACCGGTATTTCGGTACCAGAAATTGGCCGGTAATACCGGTACTTTCGGTACCGGTACTCCCGGTACCAAAACCCTAATTGACTTGGACTGTTCTTTAAGCGAGTATATCCCCGAACTCCATAAATTCATTTCAAGGTCGTCCAAGGCAGGTCTTGTAGAGAAATCTCAAACCAAATTCGTTGAAAAGTTCGTAACATTCATTCAGATAAGTCCTCAAAATAACCCATCAAGAATTACCAGGCACCGGTCCCTTTGATAACTGCTTATCATGAACCTAAAATGGGAAAAATATCATTAAGGACATATAGGATGGAATCCCTGTCATGGCAGTGAAGATGGCTTCCTCACACATACAAACACATTTGCTGGCCATTCACTTTTTTTCTCGAAATATTTCACTTACCTTCAAGTAATTACTTCCAAATTGCGAACGGGACATTAGAACACTGTTACCTTACCATATTTATAGTTTGTTATCTAGTAACTAGTCAAAATTGCACAAACCGTGCTAATTTTCAAAACGCACGAAACACTTTCCTACGTTTGTTTACACTTATTGACCCACGAACGAAGGGCATTTTTCGTCTAAATTCATCATTTTCGGTACACGTAGAGCATCCATCACAGTTTACTTTCACTACTTGTTCGTTTAAAAACACATTCTAATTGATTTCTTATGGAAACTACTTAAAACTTTACAGAACGGTGCTTAAAACAATCGCCCGATAACAACTTTCCGCTTTTTTATTTTTCTAATTTCAAGTCAGCTGCTCATTTGCAGTGTTGTCAGGAATGTTGAAAGTTATGACGACATCATCCAATATTATTCAACTGGAGTGAAAATGACTCAAATTGACGCAATGATGACTGGCAACGATGTCTTATTCATCATATGTTCACTATTACCAGCAAATAAGAGATTATTTTCTGTGTACAACTACTTGTGCACAGAAATTTGTGGATTCCACGGAGTTTCACCTTAATACAGTTTAAGCCCAGAAAATCCGTAATAAAATTTTCAGATTCTTTTTACTTGAATAAATAAAAGATCAAATTTTTGACGTTCCTTTACATCATCATGAAAAATTTTCAACAACACAAAGTTTGCTTAGATTAAACCATAAACACATTATAGTATAGACAAGAGACCTCAAAAAGGGGTGATTCAAAGTTTATAGCAAAGTTAGCGTTAAAAGCTGGATATTATCGCGTTGTCTAGTTTCGAGAACGTTCAAACATGATGGTAGTTCACGAAGTATTTTTGACAGTTCACGTTTTCCAGAACGCTCTTTGGAGTGCGTAAGCAATGATATAATGCTTCGTGGTTACTTGGGTATGCATTTTATCACATGAATGACGATGGTTAAAAATTGTATACGGAGACTTACCTGGTCTGTCGTTGAGAACACAATCAGCAATGGAAGTATGAAAAATTTGTGACAGTTAGACTGCCCCGTTGTTTTTCAGTCGATAACCTTGACGATGTACAAGCCAGTGCTACCAGTATACTTTTTTAGCAAATCTTGTGAATCAATTCACGTATCAATGCTCATAATTTGATTGTTTCTTGCACGTTTCATCCAGTTATTTTTGAAAAAATCAGCTTTATATTCAAAACCAGCGTTATTTTTAGAGATAATTTGCACAACTTCCATTATATTGCTCTAAATTAAGTATTTTTCATTTATTTCAGCATTGTCGGAGCACTTGCGGTACACTTAACATCGAATTAAAATAGATATGATACAAAAAGGTTTCATGAAAAATATGAACTAGTGCCCTGTTGCAATCCAACTCAACGATTTGAAAGAAGGCCTTTGCCAAAACGGCCAATGGGAAGTGGTCTTTTTTGACAGGCAATTGGTTTCGTTTTTGTACTCTGACCTGACACGTCTGGTCTTAGAGCATGGATGCCCATGCGGATTTTCTTGAAATATGTTCGTTGTCCAAGAAATAATCCAACTAAAACGGAATTTTTCGTAATTGTTAAAAATGTTGAATGCAACTTGTTGCAAAGCTTGATTTTCCATCATCATTTTGCATCATTAGCATTAAGCATTTCGCACAAATTCGTAATTAATACAGTCCTTGACCATTGTATGAGGGTTGCCTCAATAGAAATATTATTAGTAGAACGCTAATGGCGGTGTTCTCACAAAACTGAATTAGTTTATTATCACTTTAACTGTATCTTTTCATTGTTTGGTCGATGCCATGTTGTAGTGGATGATTTTAAAATTTATTTGACACTTTGAGGAC
Source organism: Aedes aegypti (assembly GCF_002204515.2). NCBI lineage: Eukaryota > Metazoa > Arthropoda > Insecta > Diptera > Culicidae > Aedes > Aedes aegypti. Next base: position 37,680,908 of record NC_035109.1, on the reverse strand, counting down.
CGGTACTCAAGCTGTCAGCGCGTGGCAAACTAGATGTTGGTAACACGAACAGCAGCGACATTAGCATTCTTAGGTTAATGCTTCTACTGTTGCCTCCTTCCAGTCTGTTACCAAAGTCAGAGATTTGGGACTAACCTCTGACTCTTAGACAAGATTGACGCATCCTCCATCAGTCGAGAGCTATTGAGATCTTTAGATTGATCACCTTCTAAAGAAATATGCAGAGAACTCAACAACCTCTCATAGATGTTACGGTATATTGTGGAATGTTGATGAAAAGGGTAGTGCCATAGGATACGTTTGGCCGACCAATATTTAACATTTACGCATTGTGATCATGCGCTGCTGATCAGAACAAATTCACCAAATTCCTTTTTCGAAACTCCTCTGCAAGCTTGTTTAAGCCGTAACTTGGCACTGCCCATTAAAATGCACGCAAGTGAAAAATCGATAAATAACTTCCATCTCTAACCGAGCATCCACAAACCATTCAATTTTTAAATCAATACGCTTAACACACACCGGAGATAAAATTTGAGTCGCGTGAAACGAATTCGGCTCGAACAAAACGCGCGCAAATAAAAAAAAAACACAAACTCCACAAATCGTCTGCAGATATAAACTCCAACAAGAAAATAACACTTTTTTCACTTTGAAAAACATGTTTCTGCAGACCATTTGCATGTGGCACCCATCCGCCGAATCTTATTTTCACAAGCCGAAACGAGAAAAAAAACGCAACATGTTAGATAAATCACTATTTTATTTATGGAAGTTTTGTCAATTTAGTGAATACGTTTTCTTTTGGATCAGATAAATTATTTCTGTGGTAAATTAGGCACATAAATCTACAAGCTGGTACACTTGCATGCAAGTTGACCAAAATCGATAAATAATGCATTTTAACCATAAATGTCTCAAACACCAGACGTGCTATGGAATTTTTGAAAACAGCCACAGATTCAGCGACCTGAAATTGAGTGAATAGCGTTATTTTAGCGTTATTTTAGTGCTCAAGTGCTTATTCCGCTTTGTTTGCGGCGCACCTAGAGAAGTGCTGCGATGCACCAGGGCAAACTTGAGAAACACTGGCTTACGCCAACTGATCTAGACCCGACTCGGAATCAACGTTCCACGACGACGACGACAACGTGGACCGACAGGGTGGGCGGGCACGGGTGGCACCCGTGTGCAAAGATTAGCGAATATTCGCTCGTGGTTTTGTGCACGGTCGCGGCGGGGTTATCGTCGTGGAGGCACATGCACGCGATTTCTATGGGTTTTCGGTTACAGTTCGCGATATTGGGAGGAGAACGTTGGCTAGGTTGTGCCGGGAGTTGGATGCACTGTAATAATATACTGACTTGAAACCTCTCAACAAGTTCAAATAATCTGTGGATGATGCTGTCGAAATCAGAACAGCGAAAGAATATGATATTGATTTTGGATTGTGCACAAAAACAGTTTGAGAATCCCTGCAAAGCAATTCAATTTAGATTTCCACTATGGCAGTTCGAAGTTTAAAAAGTTTGAAAATCAAATCTCCAAAAAAATAGTGTTCTGTGAAATTTTAAGCTTTCTCGTTGGTGATTTAAACGTGACCCCAAGACGATGTAGGTTTATATGGAAATTACCATGGAGAAATTTTGAAAAAATGTTCCGTACACGCTAGTATTGGAATGTAAGCACAAATTTATCATCACATACTGAAAAATCATTCTTCAAACCATAATGAAGAAATTTGAATTCAATCCGACTAACGGTTTGTACTAACATTTTTCCTTTTTCTCCGTAGTAATTTGCATATAAACCTACATTGTCTTTGGGCCACCTTCAAATAACCACCGAAAAAGTTGAAAATTTCACAGAACACTTTTTAAAAAAAAGGATGGTAAGGAGGATTTGGGAGATTGGATTGTCAAACATTTTAAATTTTTAATCGTCCTATTGAACACCTTATGTTACGTTTTAAAAACAGGGATCTTAACGAAATAAATGATTTCGTCAAGATAAAGATGTTTAGACCAGAATTACGAGACATCCTTGAATAAATAATGAAACAATGAACAAATGATACTACTATTCAATACTGCCTGTTCAACTATTATGTTAGGTTGAATCAACTACTTACATATTTCAAAAGAGTTACATTAAGGTTGGCTGTGTCTGTTCGTTGTCTAATGTTAAGTTAAAGTTTGTGCAGCTGAATGACTGTTCAAATTGTTCGTGTCTTTTTTAAAAATCTTAAATTAGTTTGCGGACTCTAGTTGCAGTTATTTCATTTGAACCAACCAGTTAGTTATAGTTTGCTTATTTTGGTCGTTTTTCCTCAAATCTTCATCAGCATCATTGTCTGACACTGCATCTACTAACTTTCAGACCAACCAATTAATTCCCTTATAACATATGGCTTGACAGTTGGCATAGTCTACACGGCATGGCGTTCGATGGATGTCACACAAAATCAAAGGAGGCGTATAGTCTTCAGGTTGTTGTGATACATTTAACAGAAGGTTGCTCGGATCTATCCTATTTGGCGGTCGCTGCAGTGAGACGAATCACCTATTTTCTCGTGCCTGTCTCACGTTTGAGACACTTCAACGCTACTGCTTTGTTGGGTGTGCGAAATCATTTCATTCTTTGTCGGTTATTTGGCCATTTGATGATCGTTAAGTTTTATTGCCTTCGGCCGTCATCGCCCTCGTAGTGGCGTATCCGCTTCGTCGTGAAACGTCTATTTTTTTCTTTTTCATTTTTATTACGAATCTGTGACTTTCTTTGTGCATTTATTTATTCAAATGAGCGAAGGAGGTCTTGTTGTTGCGCGCTGACGGTTGGTTACCACAGCAATCGCTCAAATCTCGAGATGGAGCAGTGGACAACCCGAATGAAAAATTACGGGTAATTTAAGGTGAAGATGAATCGAAGCCAATCTTTAAATTTTCAAGAGCACGGATCTGGAGAACCAAACATCCGTTTTAGCAGAAAACTTAATCGATTGGTCACCACCAGCTAGTGATCAATCGATTAGATTTTCAGCTTAAACGAATGTTTGGTTCTCCAGATCCGTGCTCTTAAAAATTTGAAGCTTGGCTTCGATTCATCTTCACCTTAATACAATCACACAATCTATGGGGTACAATAAAGTCTATATTTTTTTATTATTCAATGTTCCAGCAACTTCTTATTTTTACTGTAAATTTAGTATTGTTTTACTGTATAAATAAACAGTTTATTGATGGGTGAGAAATTTTTGCATTCAATTTCAATTTTATCTTGTTATAAAAAATGTGGAATGATACGATCAAGGTTTACGTATCTTTAATGGTTTTCTGAATTCCAAGATGTAATTTCAAAAAAAGAAAGGTGAAAACAGTAGAATAATTAAGGTGATTGTATTTAAATTCATAAGAGCAACAAATAAAGTCATTACTTTAAGTGTTAGATAAAATATAATATGATAAAATCTATTGTATTTTAATACTATTTTTTAACAGGGAAACGAATCTCCCAAGCAACCCGTTTGTAGGTGAGATCCATCCGGCGCCGGTGTGGATGGGACGAAAGCGGAAAGCGCCCGCGTTTGTGTTTGCCTGCTGAACCTTTGGGGTTGAACTTGGGGCGACATCAAAGATGGAAAATCAGAGCAAGATTGAGACGTTCAAGGCTAGGCGTACTAGCAACCCTCACCATGAGCGAAAGCGGTTGCAACGGTTGACGTTTCGCGATTGAAAGGGAGATTTTATCTGATTTGAAATATTTCGATCTCTGGGTTTCCTTCTGGCTTAGAAGTGTGATTTGAAGTGTTTTGATTTAGGTTGAGATTGAATGGACATTTTTGATATATTTTTTGCATTGGAAACTTTGAACAGTAGAGGAAAAGTACTTGTTTTTTGGCAACAAAATTCTGTACCACTTTTTCGACCATCATAACGAAGATGCCTTACTTTGTGGTCTTCCTTAGCCTAGTGGTTAGAGTCCGCGGCTATAAAACAAAGCCATGCTGAAGGTGTCTGGGTTGGATTTCCGGTCAGTTCAGGATCTTTTTGTAATGTAAATTTCCTTGACTTTCCTGGGCATAAAGTATCATCGTATCTGCCACACGATATATGAATGCAAAAATGGGGGAACTTTGGCAAAAAAAGCTCTTAGTTAATAACTGTGGAAGTGCTCATTGAACACTAAGCTGAGAAGCAGGCTCTGTCCCATTGAGCACGTAATGCCAAGAAGAAGTACGAAGATGCCCCAAATCATATTAATGGAAAGAGGCAACCAGCTGCGAAAGCAGAAAACCTCTATGTAAGGATAAAAAACTAGTGTTAGGACAAAACTTGGTGTTTTTACCCTGCATTGTCACAAATAAGAATGAATCAGACGCGTAATAATTAACCTATAGTGAGGCTGAAATTCAGATTTCAAGATCAAGATTTATTTCATCGTATAACATGCTTTGCTGTGTTTTGTATCGAGTAGCTTTCTATAACACTTCAATTGACAGTATTTTCCTAAACTATTTCATTTCATTCATCTAAGAAAACATCTAAATGGATAACGAATATTTCATTGCTTCTGATCATGACGAGTGTAGTGAAACATGTTTTAAGGTTCAAGACCCTATTTTAAAGATGGTAACTATGTTTTTCATACATTTTGAGGGTCTCAACTTTCTCAAAAATCCAATATCCAGGCGAACTTAGGCAAGAGGGGCAACAATCAATTAGACTTATTATGTCGAATTCGTTTTTGTTCAGTTCCATCCTAGGTTCGCACTAGTTCCAACCTAACTGCTGTTAAAACATTTTTTTATTCGCTCAGGTTAGACCTAGTTTTGCACTAGTTCCAACCTCAAAACCGATAGCTCGCACTGTGATAAATCACGGTTTCATGACTGGGTTCACCAATACAACTTCATATGAATTGTCAAGATTGTAACAACAACAACAGTTTTCAGTACAAACCAACAAAAATAACCATTCAAAATGCAACATCCCGGGTAGAGGAGAATTGCAAAAGAATAATAACATTTACCATTGAAAAAATAATGTTTGAATAGTAAAATTTGTTCTTTGTTTGTTTGAAATAAGAGTTACAATAACAAAAATAATAACTAAGTTTATATGGCATAAAAACTAAATAATATCATATTTTGCCATTGTAATAACAAAATAATAGTAAAAATATAGGCAACAGTAAATAACAAAATACGTTATTATTGTGATATTGATAACAAAATAATAACTATATAAGCTATCCACGAGTAGATCAAAATAATGGTAATTTTAGTTCTTTGACTTTAATATCTAAATTGAGCATGATTAAAAAAATAAACTTTTTGCTTTCCTGCAAAAAACATATGCTTTTTAAATCTTCAATAAATATCATACGAATTGTAAAATAAGCTATTATGGCAAAATTTGATGTTTGTTTGTTCTCATGAATTATTTCAATAAAGTTTTCAAATATTAAAATAATGACATATTTTACTGTGATGGCGATGTGTGCTATTCTTTAGATATTTAATGTTTTTTAGTTTTTTTGCTCAAATAACAAATTTTACCATGATAGTATATTTTGTTATTGATTAGTTATTACATGACTTTCAAGTATAACATACCAATGACAAATTTTGCTATGATTGTATGTTTTGCTATTGATGAGATATTTATGTCATATATTAATAACATAATAATGGTTAAACTAGATATGATTGCAAAATTTCTTCTTATTGTACCATTATTTTGTTATTCACCTCTACCCGGGTTATGTCATGAATTATTTAAATAAAGTTTTCGAACATCAAAATAATGACATATTTTATTATGATGCGGATGTTTGTTGTTCTTTAGATATTTAATGTTTTTTTTTGTATCTTTGCACAAATAACAAATTTTACCATGATAGTATATTTTGTTTTTGATTAGTTATTACATGACTTTCAAGTATAACATACCAATGACAAATTTTGGTATGATTGTATGTTTTGCTATTGAAGAGATATTTAATATCATATATGAATAGCATAGTAATTGCACTTAAGGTTACGCTCGCTGTTTCTGTGGTCAAATTATGAGAATCAGAATCTGGATCTGATTCTGACCCGGATTTCAAAGATTTGTTTTTATCAGTTAGGAAAGGGGTGTGACGAAGTGTGACGAGGGGGAGGGAGGGGTCCTAGCAAGTAGACGTAGCATTTTTAATCAAATCCGTAAAAAAAAGGCGCTGAAAAAAAATTGCATACAATTATTTTTTATGAAACTTCTTTTTTTTAACTTATAAACTTGGGTTATTCAAAACATTCATATGACAAGATTGAAAAAATATCTATGAAACTTTAGATTTTCTTGATAAATGCAATCAAACAGATGTTTTGAAGCTTTAAATAATTATGTGAATATTATATTATATTCGTGTCCAAATTAATACATTTATAAATAAACAAAATATGTTTAATGAAATGGGACGGACCTGGTGTAGGGGTTAGAACACACGTCTCTCACACCGAGGACCTGGGATCGAATCCCATCCCCGAGATAGTCACTTATGACGTAATAGTTATAGTGACAACTTCCTTCGGAAGGGAAGTAAAGCCGTTGGTCCCGAGATGAACTAGTCCAGGGCTAAAAATCTCGTTAATAAAGATAAAAAAAAGTTTAATGAATTGATTAAAAATCAATGCTCTAACTACATGGAGTACATTTTTTTGCCATTTGTTAACATGACATAAAGTCAGCCGTTTTAGTTTTATCCATATTTTCTGTTGGGGTTTTTTTTTTCTTCAAGAAAATAAAATATGCTCTTCTTGGCAAATATTACATTTTAAGCAAGATATTTATTCCGTGAATTATGCCTTCAATGTTGCAGGGGATCTCCACCCAATCAACTCATCATTTGTTTTGGTATATCAATGCTCTTGATGGAATAGCCTGAATATTGATGAGGATAATAGATTCGAGTGGCAAAATCGCCCTATCATTAAATTTTATGATAATGAAAATCAACTGAAATATTAATAGAGATTATTGTATTTGTATAATAATCGCTAAAATTTTATAAACATTCCAAATATTTCAACTGTAATCTTTTATGTATCTGGCCACTGTTTGCTAAAATGATTTGAAATTGGATAATATTAACGATGATTCATTTCAAATTTATATATTTTCTTGATCATCTTCATTGAAATCTATTTTCTAACAACTGATAATTTAAGAAAAAAAAAACAATCCTCTAATATAACGAAATTTGTGTTCAATATATTATAAAATATTTTGGACCCTAACTCCACAGTAACGAGCTTCATCAATCCAATCAATTTTTTTTTTTCAAATTTTTTATAGTAAACTTGTTTTTTATGGTAAGAACAGCAATATTAATATAATTTATATGAAAATCCAATCTCTCATATGCTCCTTTATGGGAGATTGGATTTTCAAACATTTTTAAATTTTGAACCGCCCTAGAATAGGTTATCTTTTCATTTTAGTCAGTAATTAATATCAAACTTTGTATTGAACTTCTCAAACCCAATATTTTGTTTTAACCCAGTCGCTAAGGAAAACAAATAAAAAAATATAGGGGGGGGGGAATGCTCGATATGCTACGTATTTTCCAGGGGTGGGGCGGAGTATCAGCATTTGTGACGAAATGCTACGAGGGGGGAGGGGGGGGGGTGTAAAAAATCAGCGAAAAAATGCTACGTCATTTATGGACGGCCCCAAAGTGGATCAGTGGAAAAAAAATCGAAAACATGTGGGCAATTTTGTGAACGACGTGGTGGAGAACTGCACGGATGAAGTGGTAGTACCGTAATCCGGGGTCAAATTAATCACTGGCATGAATTTGATCAGATCGGTACCAAAAAGCATTTTCTTACAAGGATGTTTAATGTTTCATTGGTATCACAGACATTTAATGTTTTCTACTTTATTGACATTTAATCATTATTTTGAACTACAGTCGACTCTGTACAACTCGATATTCTATAACCCTTCAAATTTCCATACATCTTGCTCTCCATAAGCCGATATTTCCATAACTCGATATCTCCACCAGTCGATGTCACGTTAGAGGTACATTTCTCCATAACGCGATATCTATTTTAAAATACTAAAAGCTATCAGTATACGTTTTGCCGAATGTGCAAATATTTGGCTAGGCATAGATCATTACACAAACATTGGTTTCAACACTGACCAAATTATTGCGATGGCCATTTTTGTTTGGCTCTGTACCAATCCGAGCCAAGTATTTGCCATAATGTACTGATAGCTTAATTCTTGTTTGGGAGTGAATAAATACTTAATAGTTGTAATTAAAGTTCAAACAAATTAACAAATAAAATTATTTATTATCAGTAAAAACAACGTGATTTTACGAAAAAAAAATTCAAATAATAGTTTTTTCAAGTACTATCAACAAAATAATTTGGCCTTTTTATCGAAGTGATCATGAATGTATTGAAATAGTTATTTATGCAACAAGTTGCAAAATGATGATTTTTTCAGCACGAATTGTACATTTATCCAACGAGGCTCGCCGAGGCACCAATTTTCTCGCTCTCATCGGTATCATGCAGTTCTATATTCCCTATTTGAGGAAAGAACAAGTAAGATAGCACATACAGTAGCTGACTATAAATGCATGACGATCCGATCCCACATCAAAATCGTAAGCCTGTGTCGAAACCGGATCGCACAACGGATATAGACTCGAGTGAAGTGACGCGCCGTGTAGACAAAATGGAAAGTCACTTCACTCGAGTCGACACCGACAATTCTCACCACACGCCAGTCGTAGAATAAACCCAAGAATCAGATGCAATTGTGCTTATTCTGTGCGCCATGAAAGGCTAGACGAGTCGGTGAGGTGACGACTCGCTCCCATCAGATTAGTCGTCTCACGTCAATCGAGGTGAGAATGACTCGTCTCGACTCACACACATATGACATGAAGAGAATGGGTTATTCGGTTGACGCCTAACAAAAACAGTACTGAAAAGTGTTACTTTTCAGCACCGAAAAGAGTGCTGAAAAGTAGCACTTTTCAGCGCTGTTTGTTTCGGTAGGAAAAGTAGGCCGTTATGTTGATAAACTTCTCAATGAAAAGTTGATTGATTTGCCACGGAATTGCAAAAATACAGTTATTTGTTTCTTTGATTTTGTAATTTTTGGTGTCCGTATAGTCTATAACTCGATGGTCTCTTGGATATCGAGTTATGAAGAGTCGATTAGATTTGGATTCCAAAGAATGGCATAACAAAAAGTTATGAAACGTCTCTTCGGATTGCGATGTGGTCAATGTGCCCCCGGATTACGATATGTATATGCATTTATACAATTTGAGTAAAGAATCATTTTCATTCTAGTTCCGACGAAATTTCCGCCTGAAAAAAGCAACAACTGAAATTATTGTTGGGAGATTTGCACAATCTGCGATTGGTTTTCAAAACGGATACACGAAAAATTATAAAGTTTACTCGTAGTATTTTTTTGTTAGCGCGGACAAAAGTGGAAAACACAGGTTGAACAATGCTTGACAAGAAAATAGCACCACGTGATGGCACGCGCACCAACACGCCGTTTGACAAATGAACCTGAAAACGTTTTTTTTTATTCTGGAGTCAGGTTAACACTAAACCAGGTTGAAAAACGAAAACGACATTAAGAGCCAGTTCGCGAGAGCCGCAACCCCTTCTTGTATTGATGTTCTTCGATCAGGCTGAAATTTTCAGGGATTGTTCTACTATATAAAAGATGATGTTTTGCAAAATATTAGATTTTTATATTAGGGGGATGTGGGACAAAATGACCCCCAATGATTTCATGTCACTAAACATGCAAAATCACAAAAACTGATATAACTATAGTAAAACTGCACGGATTATGTTGAAATTTGGCATGATTACTCTACGTTATATAAACTTTGAGATTGGCATGGTATATGAATTTTAAAAGTACTTCAAATCGAAAAAAATGAGTTTTTCATAAAAAATTTAGTGATTTTCAAATAGATTTTTTTCTTACCAACCGAACTAGGTCAAAAAACTAAATATGACGTTTTGTAGGGTAACTCATGGGCTTTCATTTGAGATGTAATCCAAATATGCCGTTTCAAAAATTTTCGAAAAAAAATTTTTTTTTCGGGTTAGTGTTTGAACTTGACCCATTTTGCGAGTACCGCAACCGCCTTGTCTAGAGAGGTTGTATTGATGTTCTCCGATCGAGCTGAAATTTACAGGAGTTGTTTTCCTATATAAAAGAAGATATTCCGCAAAATTTCAGATTTTTATATTAGGGAGAAGTGGTACAAAATAACCACTAATGATTTAATATATAAAAACATACAAAATCAATTAAAGTGATATATTAGCGATGTTTAATTAACGTTATATGAACTTCAAAATGAACATGGTATTTGGATTAGAAAAATTTTTCAAATTGATAAAAAAATCTGTTTTTTTTTTGTTTTAAATAAAATTAGTTTTTTTTTTCAAATCGACTTATATTTTTGTCAACCGAACTAGGTCAAACAACTAAATATGAAGTTTGGCAGGGAAACTCAGGAGCTTTCATTTGCGGTGTACCGTAGTGAATCAAAATTCGGACGGGACCAATATCCGGACACTCTGATAATAGTAATAAAAATGGAGTGGTGTTTGTATGTCACGAAATAACTTGAGAACGGATCAACCGATTGAGGTAAGTTTTTCACTGTTGCACTCGACAAGGGATGCGACGTGTTCGTGCAAGGAAAAAGTTTGGGAAAGTCTCCAGAATAATCGGGAAAACGGGAGAAGACTCAGGTGTCATTTTGTATGGGGGATTAATTGACATTTTGCAACAGTCTACTTGATGGCAAGACGAAGTTTGCCGGGACCACTAGTTTACCAATAAAATGCTAAATTGAAAACATTTATACAACTATATTGAATGAAAAAATAGCTGTTTTTGTAGTTATTACGACGTATTGGCCTTTCGGAGGTCTGTTCAACAAACTCATCAATGTCCCCGATGAGATCAGCTCAAAGGTATAAATTTATTGGTTAGAGATAATCGTATAGCATATTTTTATTACTTACATTTGGTCTCTTACTAGGCAAACAAATTCAAATTTTTAAATTTAATATAGGGTAATTCAGGTCGCTATCTGTAATTATTCAGTTTTAATAAGCATATAGTAATAATATATAAATTATAATTCACTTGATAAACGATTTTGCATTCACATCGATTAATCAACAATGAGAAGGTATTTTTTTCAATTCTCATTCCCCCACTCATTCGCATGGATGGTATATATGCGTTCGAGGGGCGCTTAGATGGAGGCAATCGTCGCAGCAGTAGTGATTGTAACATAATAATACACAAAGTTATAGTTTAAAAGTTTAGTGACACCACATTGAAAAAATTGCTGTAAATATAGTTTAAAATAGTAAAAATAGGCTGTCCGGAATTGGAGCCCAATGTTTTTGAATCCGGAAATTGTATTGGAATTGTATGTTTCGATGCCGTAAGTACACAATTTTCAAATAAAACTTTCTTTTAACATCATCAAAAGATGAGTAATATGTAATAAGAACAATACTGTGCGTCGTTCATTGAACCAATCAGTGATGATTGCAGTTTAAACCACCAACATGTCTGTCCAAACAACTAAATCACAAACATTGCTTACACAATATGTGTTGATCACTATTCAAAAAGAAACCCATTTGGCAGCACTACACTTTTTATAAGGGAAAAATGGGTGACCCCCAATATTTTTATGTCGGAAAACACACAAAACCACAAAAACTACTGTACCATTTAAACGGATTGTACTGAAAAATATGTTTTTTTTGTAAAAAAACACACAATTCGTGGAAATATGCAATATTTAACAATCTTCGTCTCTCTTTTACTCTTTCGAGAAATTTGCAAACATCAAGGCTAGTAAAAGTCAAAATTCCATTCAAGATATAAACAGTACAGTGTCTCATAGCAGCCATATATGCAGTCAGTCTAAACTAAGCTAAACTCAATTATTTACAAATTGATCTCTAGCAAACATACCATCATACACACATACATGTGACCCTCCTAATCAAACCCAATCGCACCCCCCGGATTTTGATTTACCACGGTACACCGCGGATGAAAGCCCTTGAGTTGTCCTACAAAACTTCAACCTAGTTCGGTTGACCAAAAATAAGTCGATTTGAAAAATAAAACTAATTTTACAAAATAACAGGTTTTTCTCGATTTGAAACATTTTTTCTATCCAAAATGATCATTCATATAACGTAAAGTAAACATGCCAAATTTCATACAAATTCGTGCTTTTTTACTATCGCTATTCTTCTTCTTCTTTCTGGCGTTACGTCCCAACTAGGACAAAACCTGCTTCTCAGCTTAGTGTTCTTATGAGCACTTCCACAGTTATTAACTGAGAGCTTTCTATGCCAAAGTTGCCATTTTTGCATTCGTATATCGTGTGGCAAGTACGAAGATACTCTATGCCCTGGGATGTCGAGAGAAATTCCAACCCGAAAAGATCCTCGACCAGTGGGATTCGAACCCACGACCCTCAGCTTGGTCTTGCTGAATAGCTGCACGTTTACCGCTACGGTTATCTGGGCCCCTACTATCGCTATTATAGCAGTTTTATTAATTTTGTATTTTTTTTTATATATTAAATCATTAGTGGTTATTTTGTACCACTTCTCCCTAATATAAAAATCTGAAATTTTGCGAAATATCTTCTTTTATATAGGAAAACAACTCCTGTAAATTTCAGCTCGATCGGAGAACATCAATACAACCTCTCTAGACAAGGCGGTTGCGGTACTCGCAAAATGGCTCAAGTTTAAACACTAACCCAAAAAAAAAAAAATTTCGAAAATTTTTGAAACGGCATATTTGGATTTTGAGGTGTCATTAAAGCCCATGAGTTACCCTACAAAACGTCATATTTAGTTTTTTGACCTAGTTCGGTTGGTAAGAAAAAAATCGATTTGAAAATCACTAAATTTTTTATGAAAAACTCATTTTTCTCGATTTGAAGTACTTTTAAAATTCATATACCATGCCAATCTCAAAGTTTATATAACGTAGAGTATTCATGCCAAATTTCAACATAATCCGTACATTTTTACTATAGTTATATCAGTTTTTGTGATTTTGCATGTTTAGTGACATGAAATCATTGGGGGTCATTTTGTCCCACATCCCCCTAATATAAAAATCTAATATTTTGCACAACATCATCTTTTATATAAAAGAACAATCCCTGAAAATTTCAGCCTGATCGAAGAACATCAATACAACTTCTCTTGGAAAGGGGGTTGCGGTTCTCGCGAAATGGCTCTTAAAGAGCATTTGGAGCAAGATATCTCAGTGAGGAGTTGTGGGAGCGATTTGTAGGATATGAAGAAGCTGTCTTTTTATTGTCTTTTTATTGCTAATTTAGATTTAGATTTAGAATTAATGAGAGATGAAAATAACTTTGTATCCGGGGATGCTGAATTTAGGTAAGCATGAGTTTGTGACCAGAAAAACTTATGCTAAAAACTTAATCTGCACGAGTTTTGCTAAAGATTAAATAATTGAGTTTTATCTATGTATGTAAATGCATACACCGTCAAAATTGAAAATCATCCTAAAAATAATACAATTCCTTTTTGTCTTATCTTGCCAGCATTAATTATGGCAGCATATCGGTAATATGAGATAAATATTAAAAAGCCAGACTTAAATTGAGTTTAAAGCAAACGTTAATGTTTCGCATGTATTCTTAATCATATGAATCTTTTTTGACCGCAGATTTTTGTGGAGCCCATATCCACTGATGATGTGCCTCCGTATTTCATGGCTAACGTTATCATCTGTTGTCAGCAAGGATCGAAGGTAGAAGAACTTGTCGACCACCTTGATCGTATTCCCTTCTATCGACACACTGCTTCCGAGACGAACCCTCTCAAATTTCTGGCAGGTGTACTTTTTTTTACTTTAAATAATCTTTATTGCATGTTTTACTTTAATTTACATAATTGTTCATTTCAAGTGATTTAGGGGGACCTTTTCATCTTTATTTGTTGTGTTTAAAAAATAAAAAAAGGCAAGCGATATAATATAAATGTTTACCACAAATGTGGGATTGGTGAATTTGGAACAATAGACTTAAAACTACTATATACACCTTAAACCTAACCTAATCTACTATATACAAAGTGCTTATTAAAGCATGTTCAGATAAACTACATTTATGTACAAATTTGTCTCTAATATTTCTAATTTTGAGACAGATTGAGGAACAACTTGCCTCCTCATGCAGGGGATATTATTAGCTTGTAGACCGCCAGTTTATTGACCCTCGAGAGGCAAGATCTACGGCAAATGAGCGGATACAGGCTTCTGGTTAGGGCGGAACATTTAGTCAGAATTTTATCGACATGCGAGCGGAACAGTAGTTTGTCGTCGGACAGCAATCCAAGGCACAGTACCGCTGAGGACCACTCGACCCTTGTGCCATTCATGATCACAGTGCAGTTTGGTGAGGGTTACAGTCTGTAAGACTGCCGATGAAGGAACATTACCGCCTGGGTTTTGGAAGCATTGATTTTGATCTTCCAGGTGGAAGCATATTCAACATAGCGTCAAGGCATCGTTGCAGTTTGTTGGTGATTTCGGTAAGCATCTTCCCTTTGACGGCTATTGCGGTGTCATCTGTGAACAGAAAGAACACACAGTCATCGCCAAGGGGAGAAATGTCGGATGTGTAAATGCTGTAAAGGCTCCCCCAGATCTAAGCGACTTTTTGCGGCGACAGCGATAACAAATCGTCGCGATTTTGCTGATGTTTCGCTGCATGCATTGTTTGATGAGCGCGTCTAAGCCACAGCGACGCAATTTCACAACGATTCGCGTCGTGTCAGTCAAGATGGTTCCATAGAAGAGTGCTTGCAGCGACACAACAACGAAATCGCGACGATTACTGTCGCTGTTGCCGTAAAAAGTCGCGTAGATTTGGGGGAGCCTTACAGCAACGGATCAAGCAGGCTACCTTGCGGTACTCCTGCTGGTATTGGGAAGGCGTTAGACAAATAGTCATTCAACGATACCCTGAACGACCTCTGTTGAAGGTAGGTTCGGATAATTTTGATCAGGTGAGGTGTAAAATTGAAGTAACAAAGCTTAAGCCCGTCATGCCGTAAATTGTCAAACGCCTTCTCGACGTCCAACAAGGCCATGGCAGTGGGCTTGGATACAGCTTTGTTACTTCTGATAATGTTCATCACCCTCACGAGCTGGTGAGTTATGTAATGCCCCTTCCTGGACCTGAATTGTTCCGACAGGAGAATGTTCCGTTAATCGACAAACTTGACGAGGCGGTTGAGGACGAGCTTTTTAAAGAGTTTGCTCAGCGCTGAGTGCAGGCTGATAGGCCTATAGCTCGATGATAGAGTGGGTAACGAAATCAGCAAGCTCGATGATTTTTGCCCTTACAGAGCAAGCGTTTCATGTGGCGATGGTCAGCGGCTTAGTCCCCATATTTGCTGATAATGGAGACTACAGCACGCAGCTGCTCTGACCGAGTCTTGCAGGATCGTTTGATGATGAGCACCTCGGGGACCAGCATGACCAGCTCCACGTCGGATAGTAGGCAGGGTGTCTAGTAGACACTGTCTACTACCTGGAAAAACCTGGAAAACCTGGAATTATCAGGGAATTTTTTTCAACCTGGAAAAACCTGGAATTCTCAGGGAATTTCGGCCATAATCAGGGAAATTTTGTTGAAAAAGTGATAGAAGGTAGAATATATCTTTTCTGTGACAGAAAATCTTTTCAATCATAAAATTTTTCGGCTGCGCCGCTGTCAAGAAGCTACTAGATATGTTCAGTTCTCAATTTTTTTTAACGATTTTTATTCATCCGACAAAAAAACATGTGTAGATAATAGCGTCCTTATCTTAACTTCTTACCTAACTCTAATCCTAACTTAAGATTACAAAGTTGGGAAAGGCAAGTACAGTTCTCATTTACAGTTGGGTGTCGTTCATGAGCATATGAAACTTATTTGAAAACAATCTAAATTTGTTCACAAAAATGTTTTTCGACTATTCCACAAGTTCTGAAGGAAATTTCCAGGAATGCTTCAGGTATTCTAGTGATTATTTCTGGAACATCTTTATAAACTTCTCGAGGGATGCTATCAGCAAATTTTCAAGGGATGCTCAAATGAATTCCTTCAAAAATTTTGTCAAGAAAATCGTAGAGCTTTGCAACATTATTACCTCCAGTAATTTTCACATAGATCACTCTGAAAACAAATTACAGTGATTATCCCAGGATTTCTTCCAAATGTTTTTTCACTGATTCATTCAGCGATTTTTTCAGTTCTTACTTCTATGAGATTTATCACATATCCTAATGAAGTTCTTCCACAAAGGTTTTTTCCATAGTTTCGATAACGCCGATTTTTTCATTTTTCATATGTATTCTATAAAACATTCAGCCACGATTACTTACATTATTCGATGAAATATTTTATGAATTTTTCCAAGAATCCCTTGAAAAATTTGACTTGGAATTCCTCATTGATTTCCTCCAGAACTTTCTCTCAGCATTTCAACAAACTATTATTGCTGTGGTTCAAACATTTTTTCAAATAATATTTCTAATATCCATGGATTCTTCATAACTTCATTCAAGGTTTCGCATCAAAAAATCCTAAGAATAATTTTATTAAGAATACAGTAGTATTTTCGGAGATACTCGTAAAAAATCATCAAGGCATACTTAGAACACAAACCAAAATTTTCTTTAGAAATTACACGCGGAATTTTTCTCAAAATTTCTGCCAAACAAATCTGAATCAAACCCTTGACATTTCCCTAGTGAAATTTCTGCAAGACAGACTAGATTTTTTTTTCTTTGGGGAATAAAAAAATAACAGGAATTACTGTATGAATTTTGAAGATGCTCTATTCCTAGGGAAATCAATGGATATATTTCTTGAGAACCTGAGACTTCCTTTGAAAATTTCTCCTCGGTCTTAGTAGGGATTCCTGATGGAATCTCCGAAGTAGTTTCTATGGTTATCCCCAGATAAGCTGCAGATTGAGTTCTTGAAGTTATCCAAAACTAACTTCTTGGAAGAGTTTCTTAGAAAATTCTTGAAAAACCACAAAAAAAAAAAAAACTCGGGAGATTGTTGGAGTGAGATGTGGATGAAATCCACAGTAAAACAAGCAGGATAACTTGTCGTAACCTCAAGGGACTCCAAAAAAGTCTTAAAATCATTCTTAGATGACTGTCCGTTCAAATGAGGAACCAAAATCTCATGACGTGGTTTCATGTTGGGTATCTTTTCATATTCATGATTCATGTCTGTTTTGTATTCTTTCTCGTTCATGTCGGTTCTGCATTGTTCAAGACAAAATCTAAAAAAAAAAAAAACAAAACGCACTCTAGAGAAATTTTGTGGATGTATCGCTGATGTCCATAATTCAAAATCCTATTTCAAGGGAAATGGGATAGAAACGCAAAATTTTGATAAAAATAATTGTTTTTGTGGAAATAAAAAAAAATCACCGAATTTCAATTTTGTTTTTCTGATGCTGTTTATACGTTTAGAACAAACTGAAAATAAAAATTTTGTAAAATGAAAAATATTAATGAAATGAACTATTCGTTAATCATTTATGCATTTTGAAAAATTTATACAACCTTGATTTTTTTGACCTGGAAAACCTGGAAATCTCAGGGAATTTCATTTCTGTAAATGAGTAGACACCCTGGTAGGGATTCATCCGTGGCCTCACCGGATGGTTGATACACATCGGCAGGGGGTGGGGACGCCGCGCGGCCAGGTGGGACGCACCTGCGGGAAATGGCCCGGAAGACGGCCTTGAAGGGTTTGTCGCCAGGGATGTCGTGTTGGAATTCACGGTGTGCCAGAAACCGTTATTAACAGAAAAAAATGTCCATGAATTCGGCACCTACCATTCGAAAGATATAGTATTCAAGCATCTTCTCCGTGAATTTGAAAATATTCTAACGGGAGAATCGAAAGTTATAGTGATTTGAAGGTTTTAAGCTATTTTGCATGGGATATTCACATGCTTATAAATGTTCCTCAACGGTGCATCAACGGTGTAAACAAGCCAAGTAACCATCAACTTTGCATTAAGCATTCAAAACATGTGATATCCAAGCATCTTCCCTGTAAACGTCGAGAAAATCTGAAGTTACAGTGATTTGTATATATACCATTATTTCTATGAAGTCTAAATTAGAGTTTTTATGGCTTTTTTTTATATTAGTACACAGAATTTACAAATAAAAATGTCCACATGACTGACACTCGGCATTCAAAAGTTGATTATTCAAGCCTCTTCGCAGCTAGTCTGAGAATACTTTATCTAGAGACAACACTACTAAAGTACTTTGAAGTTTTGGACCTATAATAAAGTAAATTTTGAGTATTAAATTACCATGTTCAATGTTTTTACCACTACTAATTGCAACAAATTCTTACCAATATGTTGATCAATGTGATTTAATAGCGTGATTGACCGCCTACTGTTGCTTCTCCGTTATTACAAGAGCAACTATACATGCACAAGGAACCAACGGATGTTACTAAGGATTAGTCGCAGCACTCTCAGTGTGTAAGTAATGGAATTCTCATTCCTTGTACTAAGCAATACCGCGTCCTGCTGCGTCCGAATACATGTCAATTGGAGTTATAGAATAAGTATTTACGTGATACTATCTTTGAGGAAGCCGTTGGAATCCTCTGCACTTCCACGACAAGTCAATGGGAGTTTGGAAAATTGGAAGTGGTTATATTACAGATTCGTCTTGGTAAACAAAACGCTTAATAGTCCTAGGGATCATCACATCATTTTCACTGATTATACCCTGTTATACCTCTCTTAAAACATAATGAAGTCATCAACATAATGAATAAAATAACATAAATAGTAATCCTTTTATATGCACAAAACATGACTGAATCAATGTATAATCGATACCTTTGATGACGAACTATTCAAAGATTTCGCATGATGCAAATCATGTAGCATCAATCCAAAAATTAATCTATCAGTATCTAAAGGAAAAGTCGACGCTTATAGTATCCAATAATTCTAGGAACTAAACAAAATATAAGGCTTGTTGCATTTACATATCTGGCAAAACATGAAACAAAATTAATTTCTACAATAAACTCCTACTAACTATTAATTGAACAAACACATATATAAACGTATCCCCTTCGCTGTCATGAACAAAATGTGAACCATCATGTTTAACTTATTTAAAACACTATCATAAAACGATCTCACTAGTTGATAATCCAACCTCGACTGAGCAACATGGTGCCACTTTCGAATTGTTCAGGTTCGCCAATATGCTTATTTGGCGCGCAGAAATGAAACAAAATTCACAAAAACGAACCCATTTGCTTATGATTTAACGGACACTGCATTTCTTCAATGTAAGATAAAAGTTGAATGCAAATCTGTTAAGTTAATATGTGTCGAAATTATTAAATGCGTGTTGCGAATACTATTTCAGACGATTGAAAAAAAAAATCTTGATGACTTCGAAACTTCAAAGTACGCTAGTTATGTTGTTTTTTGATAAAATAATCTCAAACTAACTCCGAAGATAATTGACTACTATATTTTTTGAACGCCGATGGTCAGTCCTATGGACATTTTAATTTGCAACTTACGTACACTTTCATAACAAAGGCATATAAATCAGCTCTAACTTCAACTTCACAGAAATAATCATAAAAATACAAATCACTGTAACTTCAGATTTTCTTGACGAAATGATTTCAAATTTACAGAGAAGCTGCTTGGATATAACATGTTTTGAATGCTTAATGCAAAGCTGGTGATAAATTGGCTGGTTTACAAGTTAATAATGATGCACCGTTGGGAAATATTTATAAGCATGTGAATTTCCCTTCCAAAATAGCTCAAAACTTTCAAATCACTATAACTTTCGATTCCCTCGTTAGAATATTTTCAAATTCACGGAGAAGATGCTTGAATACGATATCTTTCGAATGCTAGTTTGGACATTTTTTTCTGTTAATAACGGTTTCTGGCACACCGTGGGAAGACTTCTTCTTCTTATTGGCATTACGTCCTCACTGGGACAGAGCCGAGCACTTCCACAGTTATTAACTGAGAGCTTCCTTTGCCGAAGTTGTCATTTTCGCATTCGTATATCGTGTGGCAGGTACGATTATACTCTATGCCCAAGGAAGTCAAGGAAATTTCCATTACGAAAAGTTCCTGGACCGACCGGGAATCGAACCCAGACACCTTCAGCATGGCTTTGCTTTGTAGCCGCGGACTTTAACCACTCGGCTAAGGAAGTTGGAACACACCCTGTCGTATTCCAGCTTCGTGTGCACCATCACCTTGGTGCCGATCCTGGTGAGCTTGAATTTCGCGGAGACGCGGAGGTCTTGCTGGTTAGCTGTTCCAGTTGCAGGTTTTTCACTACCAGCAGAGGCAGCTTAACCTTCACGGTGTCGCCGGCTGCTTGATGTTGGGTGGATAGGCGGGGGTTTGTTTGTTTCGTACCGATTTGACACATTACACAGCGTAACAAAACTGTCATTTTTGCGTGTCTCAAGGATCAAATTACACTGCGGAACACGTTTTTGTCTCCAGCATCAAAATATCGCTATTCACTTAATTAAGGGTTGCTGAATCCATTACCGTTTTCAGAAATATCGTAGCACGTCTAGTTTTTGAGATATTGACTGTTGAAAATGCAAAAAATGACTATTTCAACCAACTTGCATGCAAGTTAGCCAGCTTGTAAGGTAATATATTGGCTTAATTTGCCACAGAATTCAAACTTTATATGTATAACAATACTTATCTTCAAAGCTTGTAATACTTTCGACGTGGAAAAGTTATTTTTTGATGGTTTAGAGAATTGTTGTATTTTGCCATATAGAAGAAACGAAGAATTTTGTATGGAGACTGCAAGCATGTTGAAAAAATCGGTTTAATCGAAATTTAATCGCGCAATTTCAATCAAATTATGTCTGAAATGAAAGTTCAAGTTCTATTTTGCATGTTTGGTGGATTAGATTATAAAAAAGTTTGATAAATTGTACTTTAAATTTCATGTAAACATTAATAAAACCAGTGTTTTATACAACTTTGGCGAGCTGTAGCTAAAAATTGTGACGTGCTGGAACATTTCTGAGAATGGCACCAGATTAAGCAACCCCAAATCTACTAGAGACACATAATTTGATCCTTGAGACACGCAAAAATGTCATTTTTGTTACGCTGTGTTATGTGTCTCTTGTAGATTTCGGATTGCTGTATTTGATGCCGTTCTCAGAAGGTATGATTTATCAAACTTTTTTGTGATCTAATCCACCAAGCATGCAATATATGACTTTAACTTTCATTTCAGATATAAATTGGTTGAAAATTCACGAAAAAAAAATCAGATTAAATCGATTTTTCCTACATGCTTGCAGTCTCCATACCTAATTCTTCGTTTCTCTTATACGGCAAAATACAATATTTCTAGAAACCATAAAAAAATAATTTTTGAACATCGAAATTATTATTTTTGAACATCGAAATTATTATTATAATTGTTATAAACAAGAAGTTTGAATTCTGTGGCAAATTAATCGAAACATTTTAGCATTTTCAACAGTCAATATCTCAAAAACTAGACGTGCTCTGATATTTTTGAAAACGGCAATTAATTCAGCAACCCCTTATTTAGTAAAAAGTGGTATTTTGGTGCTTGAGACAAAAACGTGTTCCGCAGTTTTATTGGTAGCCGATGGTTTAATCTATTTTAGGTCAAGTTATCCCATTCCTGCTGCCAACCTCTACTTAAGCGTTATCTTTTACACGCGTTGCGGACTCCTCTGATACCACTTTGGTTGAAGCATTGAACATCTTCCTTGATAATCATTCGGTACACGCTTGTTACTCTCAAGTGAATGATTCTATACGTACTTTCCTGCCGCTTTGGCAAGATTAGTTCCAAAGAATGAATACACTTTTTACAGGCTTATTGAATGTGGCTAGTGAAGCGAGCTTGCCATCGATTACCCAAGATACTTAAGGGATCGCTTAGACTCTATGGTGTAATCACCTACCGAGACAAGCGCCCTTTGTTCAGACTTAGTGTTGTAGACCACCACTACCTCAGTCTTATGATCGACTGGTCTCAGTTTTCTAGCCCTCATGCAATCTTCTTCAACAAAGGAGATGGAGTGCACTGTGGTCAACTCTACTCCCTTCAACTATTCGCCATAGACCACTAGGGTGATGTCACCGGCAAAGCTAACAAGTTTGACACCCGTCGGAAGAGGTTCATTCCATGTTCAAAGCATTATTCACATCCAGAGTGACAACCGCGTAATAATGGATGCCGGTCCTCTTATGCTCGATTGCCACCTCAGCTTTCCGAACGATCGATCGGATAGCGTCCAGTGTAGATTTTCCTTTCCAGAGTCCAAACTAGTTATTAGTCATGCCATCCACACCTTCCGTATACGGTACTAGCCTGTTGAATATCAACCTCTCCAGCATTTTGCCCGTCGTGTTTGTAGACAGATATAGGTCTATACGCTGACGGGTCACCTGGTTTACCCACCTTCGGTATTAGCACCCATTCGGGAAGATTCGCAGATCTTTTAAGGTGAAGAATGAATTGAAGATGCATTGAAGCCGGAGCTTATTTAATTTCAAACAACCGTTTGTGCTAAAAATTTAATACACTGGTCAGTCGATCAAATTTCATCAGCGCGGATGGTTGTCAGGATCTCTAGATTTGTACTCTCGAAAATTCGTGGTTTGGCTTCGATGCATCCTGGTACCTTATTTGACAGGAATGATATCGCTACATCTACCAGCTGTTCATTCGTCACCCTTGCCAAATATCATTTACAAAATGACTCCATAGTAGTGAAAACACACGATGGGTGCTCATGTTGATTGGATCCAATTAGCTGAAATCTCTTATGATTCCAGCCTCCATGAACGCAGTCCTATTAGCGTTCCAAATGGAGAATTGTATTTGTGGCGTTCGGTCACCAATGTGACTAAAATGTTCCAACATTTTCTGAGTAAACCATTAGCTAACCTCCCTTCCATATTTCTCAACTTTCAGATCATCTCTCAAGATCAATCTGGAACACCAAGGAAAAGTGTCGAGAGTGCAGCACTGAGAACCTGCATTCGTTTGTTTAGAAACCGAAGCGTGCTTTCAACCGTCAACGTAAACATTAGTCGCGGCGAACTGCAAACAGTTCAGAATTTGCAAACAATCAAACATTGGCAATTGCAACACAGCAACGAGTAGCAACTGGCGCACGCAATCGACTGCTCTTCCTAAACGGGAGCACCTACTAACTACACTCGGGTACGTATCTACTAAAATTGGTTTTAGAAACGAGACTAAAACGATGCGGCAAGACGCGGTTAAGCGACACGCATGGGGAAGCTAAGTGTCGCCCATCGTCGTCAGCCGCAAGAGGTTTATTAGTGGAATGAAAGTGACCGACCGCCCAATCATCGGATCGGAGTCACTCGAAGACCCGCATCGTCGTCGTCGTCGTCGGACGCTTCAAGATTGATTAGATAGATGCTGGGTGAGCCCTTTCCTCTGCTGGTACTCTGCACGAGCAACGACACGGCTGGATGCAAATCAAGTCGACGCGAGTCTACTGAAGTCGTTTAATGTGTGTTATCATCGTTACTGGGTAGGGCAAAAGTAAGCAGTAGCACGGTGGTCCCCAGATCGTTATTATCAGAGAAAATGGATTGAATCGAATGATTGATGCAATGCTCAAAACCACTACTACAGTGGCGTAGCTAGGGTTTTCGGGGCCCGGTGCGGAGTCAAATTTGTGGGCCCTTCCAAATAGAGGTGTGTGCCAATTTTGTAGTCAATTAATCGAAACAACAATATACTTTGAATTTATATTAATATTTGGGTTTGATATTATTGGATCTACACAAATGTCAATCAATGAAGAGTAATATACCGATACGACTACTTCAGGGCTGATATCGGCTAAGTGTCTTAAACTAGGAACTTTAGAAACCTCATGCCTGAAAAATGAGACCAAAATTAGACTGAATAGAAACCACATTTCGATAAGAATTCCCCAAGTAATTCAACCAGACAACTCTCAAAGCGTCTTTCTAAAAGTTTCTGTGGAAATTGATGATTGCCATCAGTATATTGAACGATTCCTTCACTTCCCAAGGAGTTCTTTCACAATTTTCATTTGAGGCACTTGAAAAACTCAACCAGAACATTTTCCAATGATACCCATGGATTTGTTTTTTGAATGATTCCCTTAAAAAAATTCCAAAGGAGTCTTCAAAGAATTGTTACAAAATTTCTCTTGGAATTTGTCCATGAAGATGCTGAAGAAATTTTTCAGATTTTATTCGAGGGAAAAAACCTAAAAAAAATATTTAAACGAGATCGTAAAGATATCACTGAAGAAATACAACATAAATTACTACAATGGAGAAGTCTTTCAAAGATTTCTTGATCTTTTCTGGACTCTTGAGAAAGTCTTGGATGAGTATTAATAATTCAAGAAATCTTTGAAAGCAATCCTTCTATATAGAGATATTTATGAGGAATACTCGATTGGAGTTTTGGTGACATTGTTGGAAAAATGCTTAAAGATTTTGTGGAACAATCCCTGTAAGAAATTATGAAGCTATTTCTGGGATAAGCTGTAAGGTAATTATTAAAAATTTGACTCTGAAAACGCATTTCCAAAAAAATACATGAGAGATTCTCGAGGCATTTTTGTATGATTTTTCGAAATAACTTTTACACGAATAACACAAATCGTCGAATAAACCTTTGTTATTTTATTGTTCAATTCTGTAGGAATATTTTAAGATATCTCAGTGCAATACCTGGAGAAATCGTCAAAAGAACAAGAATTTCTGAAAGCATATTCGTTGTCATTCTGTTGTTTATGTGCTTCTGGGGTTTTCTGGAGCACATTTGTGAGGAATTCCTCTTAGCATATCTTAAGAAGTCATTTAAGAAATTTAAAGACAAATTTCTAGAAGAGTTACTAGAGAAACCTCCATAAGAATTCATGTGGAGAATCCTCGAGAAGTCTTTGTATGTATACCTGACGAAAGCTCTGAATGAATCTCTAGAAAAATTCCTGAAGATAAAAATTAACGAACCTATGGAGAAGTCATGTAGTAATCACAGGAGCTTTACATAAAAATCATTGCAATGCAAAAAAGAAAAAGGAGACATTAGATAGATAAGATGTTTTGAGTAAAAAAGAGACTTTAGAGACCTTTGTTCGCGTTATCCAAATATGCTTTGGTACTTTTCAAGAATGTGTAAAATATTGTGTACAAATATTCATTTCGACTTGGTTCAGGATATTGTTCATAGTAAAATATTGCCAAACCTGTTCCCGGCTTCCTCAGGCTCAAGTTACAAAGGGCCCTCTCATATTCAATGATTAACAGAACAATGCATTTTTGAATCCAAAACCACGATGTGCTGTTCAAAAGTGTTGGCGCGGCGCAGGACGCAAAAGGAACAGGTCACAGATTTTTGTAGCAAATCCATTTATTCAGTAGGGGAAAAGGCTCTAAAGCTAAAAGTTAAATTTAATTATAATGTTGTTCAAATTCAATACATTTACCCTATAATTACTCACAACTCTGTGACTCTCTTGTGTACGGTCTACGTCCTCAACGTCCTTGTAGCCGTCCAGTAGTGTCTTGTGTAGTCTGTCGACCTAGTTTTCGTAAATTAACGTCTTAGTCATAAGTATATGTTTGTGAAATAAGTTCTACTCACTGTTTATGTTCGTAATCAATTGTTTTAGGATCAAATTTATGCTAATTCACCAAAGATAGTTGTAAGTTGTTATTGTCTCTAACCTATAAATTTTGATTCGCATGTATAATTTTAAGTAAATTCATTGTATGTTAAATTATTTGCATGTTAACTCACAATATTCATCAACTCATGTTTCGAACTGTTATTTTATTTTAGACGTAGATTTCAATAATAACTGCCTCATTCTAATCAGAAACTCCCTGGCATTTAATCACATTTCACTTTTTCCAAATATTCCATTAATGACGTCTGTCATCTTCTTCACCCATACCAATGAACCTAGCTCGACTGTCAGATCCGTCCCTGCTAGCATCCCTGCGGAGAATTTCTCCCGCAGCTGCAACGGTCGTAACGCTTTCCGCAACAGTTCTATAGCGTTGAAATAAACACTACCTTTATCATTATATTGATAGAGTAAAGTGGGGCAAAAGTTCGAGTTGGGTAAGAGTTTCTTTTTAAGATTTCTAGCTCAATTCAAAACAAAGCTTATAAATGTCATGGTGGTTTGAATTCTATTCAAATAAGAGACTTTCACTTCAAATATCATAAAAATTGATTGAGATTTGGAAAAATCATGGCTTTTTTTGTTTTTCGAAGTGAATATTGTAATTTTTGGTCAAACTTACGTTGCATGGAATCAAACGAAGATAATTTTTTTTTCAATATTTTATGTAATGGTGTTTCCAGGCCTATCATAAGGATGCTTTGAGGTGTATTAGTTTTTGCATAAATGCTTGGAAATAATTTA